>NW_026526876.1:30821222-31550389 GCF_024362965.1 Panthera pardus | reverse complement strand
CGTGAGCCTGTCTCACCTTCTCCACCCACTCACACCCCGCTGCCGGCGCCCTAAGGAAGGGGACTGAGAGCTGTTTATCCTTGCCCTCCCGACTCTCTTTCAACTCCTTTGGGGCCTGGCTGCCCAGCATTAATGAGTTTGTTGAACAGAATAGAAACAGGTGCACAAACGTCCCTAATCCAGAAGCTGACATCCCGTAAACGTCCTTGAACGCACTGTGTACGGGGTAGCTCCCTTGTTGGTCAATGTCTTCAGACAGGCACTGTCCTACCTTGGGGCAAACTCTACCAGGCGCCCGTAACCCTGCCGAGCCGGGCCCCGACGTCACATGATTGTCCAATCACATGATCCCGCAAAAAGTGGGGGAGGGTGGGAAGAGAGACGTAGGGAGGGGGGAAAGAGAATTGAGTAAGAAAGCAGCACAGCTTTCCAGGCTGGCCCCGCCTCTACATCGACCAATAGCCAGTAGAAGCCCGACATTCAGGACACCTGGCCAATGGAAATTGAGGTGGGCGGGCCATCGCGCTGCCAGGCCCTAGTCCGGGAGCTTCCCGGCCGCGGCTACCCAGAGAGCGCGGAGCGAGTCGCAGGTAAGGAGGGCGGCCGCGCAGATCTCTCGCTTGCTTCTTCCCAGAGGTTCGGCCAAGCGGACGAGAGGCTTGGGATTCCTCCAGAGTTTCAGCCGGGAGGCAAGAGAAGACTGGCTTAGAGAAACTCCTTTGGGGATTTCCGATGCACTGGAGACAGTTTTAGGGGGTGGGAGTAAGCAGTGACTGCAGTGACCCCCGTGAGAATGGGGCTCTCTCCCTCTCCAGCATCCTCGGGAGCTGCAGCCCTTTCCCCCAAAGCTGGGGGCACTCTATTCTTGAGCCGGCTCCGGCCGCGTCCCGGTGCTGGTGGTGGTGTTGGTGGGTGGCCCCTGGGCGCCTGGGAATGAGAGAGGCGTCGGCCCCTGGTCCGGGAGCTCAGAGGGCTGCGAGTGGGCTGGAGACCCTGGTTCCTTCAAAGATAGCATGGACTTGGGAATGGTGACCGAACCCCTGGGTTGTGTCTGACTCTCCCTTACTTCCTCTGGAGCGGGGTGGAACCAGCTAACTTCCGCCTCTCTCGGCCACTTTTCCTGCTCGCTCGCAGTTGGGTTCCCTCACCTTTTGGGAATCTCTCTCCTGACGCTCGGAGTTGGGGGCTGCCACCTAGTGGAAGATGGCAGAGCTGGGGGTTTGAAGAGGCAGGCTCCTGTCCTCCCTCTCTACTGTGGGCTGGGGGTGAGAGAGGCTGCCATTCAGAACCCTACTGAGACGAGTTAGGCCCCTTCTTCCCCCATCCCTGATCCTGAGTGTGTACGCGCCTCTGTACATTTGTATTCACTAGAAGCATTCGCTATATTCCCTAACCTTAGGATACCAAGGACGGAAAGTATGTGTAAATAAATCACTAGGGTGTTCAATGGTCTGAGATCTGTGCAGACAGCACCCCTTTTGGCTTAAGCCAGGGTAGTGGGACGGCCTATGAGGGGTTGAGGTTGGACTCCCAGGAAGCAGGTGGGACCAGCTATGGATGCCTTGCCTGGGAGCTGTAGGTGTTGGTGAGAGGGTGAAAGGGGCCAACGTCCAGGATCAGCCAGACAATGGCCTCCTGGAAATGGTCTTTGAACTGGGAATGGGGCACCGAGGAAAGCCAGGTGAGGGAGAGAGGGTGCCAGTGACTGGGCGAGTGTAAGTCCTCGCCACCCATAGCGTGCAGTGTCCACTCACAGACTCATGGGGAAGCTGAGGCCCAAAGGCAGGAAGCTACTTTTGAGGCTCTCACAATCAGTGGTGGCAATTCTAGGACTGGCACTCAAGTGCAGTATCCAGGCAGCCCCTGCACTTGTCGTTTCTGTTTTGTCTTGTCCTCCTGCTCAGAAAATGCTTGTCTCCCTCCTCTGCTTGGACCCCAGGCCTCTAGTCTCCTGGGATTGGGGGTGGGAGTGGGGGGGGGGGTCCATTCCTGGGCACTGTCCATGGTGCCACTTTGTGAAACAAACCCAGGTCCAGTATGCTTTGGAGCCATCAAAGCCTGTCATCTCCAGGACTTGATATATGACATGGGCATGTTACTAAACATCTCTGAGCCTCAGTTTCCTCCTTTGAAAAGTAAAGGAAATAATTACTACTTTGGATGGTTGTTTCAAAGAAGAAAGAAAATAATATAGTGTAACTGGTGCACGAGAGGGGCAACAAACATTACTGTTTTTGCTCCTCTAGGCAGGGGAACATCTCCTGGGCCCATCCCATTGACCTAGCAGGGCTGGCTGAGCTTGGGGAAAAGTCATTAAGGAAGTGAAAGGCCCCGCAGAGATCGATGATCGTTTTTTTCCACTGTTGCAGCTGGGTGGGCACATGGGGTCCTCTCCACAAACTGCTGAGTTTCGGCTTTGGGGTAGGGGGAGAGGCAGGGGTTGGAAGTGGTATGTTTGAGGAGCCTCAAAGGGTCCAGTGGTGTTGTGTGGCCCCTTAGAACACAGGTGGCCCAGTCTGTGCATCCCCTTCCCTGGGTGGGGTGGAGACAGTCAGTGGGCAGGTGTGGCCTCTGGGGAAGGCAGCTCACATTACACTGGCTACCACACTTCCCGTTTCACAACTTTCTCAACTCATTGGTTTCCCATGTCATCATGTGACACCCCTCCCTTGCCCCCAACAGGCCTTCGCAGGTGTGACCACAGCATCAGACAAGGAGGCATCTGGAGGGTCTGGCTGGGGAAGTGGAACCCTTGCTTTTCTTCAAGGGGGGACTCCCTCTTTGCTCCCCAGCTCAGTCTTCCCATGACTACTGACACCTCCTCACCCCCTGGAGGTGACCCATGTCCCTACAGATCAGATCCCCAAATTTTCCTTTCATATGCCTACATCTTTTTTTTTTCCTAAGACTTTATTTATTTTTTTATGTAATCTCTACAGCCAACATGGGGCTCGAACCTGCATCTCTGAGATCAAGAGTCGTATGCCCTACCGACTAAGCCCCCACACACCTACATCTTTACACACTTACCCACAGAGACTGAGGCATCTGGCCACGTTTGGGGGACACAGGTTTTGTTTTTTTAATGTTTTTATTTTTGAGAGAGACAGAGTGTGAGTGGGGGAGGGGCGGAGAGAGAGGGAGACACAGAATCCAAAGCAGGCTCCAGGCTCTGAGCTGTCAGCACGGAGCCCGACGCAGGGCTCGAGCTCACAAATTGCAATGTCATGACCTGAGCCAAAGTCGGACACTCAACTGACTGAGCCACCCGGGTGCCCCAGGGGATACAGGCTGACACATGTACCTGCATCGGTATTCATGCTCATCGCTGTACGTGTGCTGGTGCACGTGTGACACATACACAGGACACATATAGGGCGACATCTTTTTTTCCCTCCTGGATAAGGAATTGTTGGAGAAGCTCAGGCAGTATCTGGTCTGGGCTGGACTGGCCCCAGAATCAAGGGTCACCTGGGCTCAAGCCAGTTGCCAGATGCCTCTTGGTATTTTGCAGGCAGACCATGTGGACTTTGGTGAGCTGGGTGGCCTTAGTGGCAGGGCTGGTAGCTGGAACACAGTGCCCAGATGGTCAGTTCTGCCCTGTGGCCTGCTGCCTGGACCCAGGAGGAGTCGGCTATAGCTGCTGCAGTCCTGTTCTGGTGAGTGCCCTTCTGCCCAGGTGAGAGCTGGCGGCCTGGGATTTCCCAAAGGGTCATCTTAGCTTGGCTAGAGGAGGGGGCCGAGCTTGGGTCCTTCAGTTTATCGCCTCCTCTCACTTTCCAGGGCAAGGGGCCCACAGCGCTGAGCAGGCGTCTGGGCAGACCCTGCCAGGTAGATGCCCATTGCTCTCCTGGCTACTCCTGCCTCCTCACCATCTCGGGGACCTCCAGCTGCTGCCCATTCCCAGAGGTGAGGGTGCTCTTAGCCCAAAAGAGGGGCTCAAGTCTGCATACAGACATTTCCTCCACTCACCCCAGGTAAAAAGTCCTCGCCAATGCAGGCATCTCTGTCCCGCAGGCTGTGTCGTGCGGTGACGGCCGCCACTGCTGCCCACGGGGCTACCACTGCAGCGCTGACGGGCAGTCCTGCTTCCGAAGACCAGGTGCGGCAGGGGTGGAGGTGGAGGGTGGGCAGATGGGTGGTCTGTGGAGGCTGGACTGCCCAGGAACCCAGCCATCTGGGTGACCTGATTCCTGACCTTGTGCCCTCATTCCTGTGGCATCTGTACTAAGCAACGCCTTTGCTCTGGACAGAAGGGCACCCTAGGCTAGGAAGGGGCAGGAGACAATGCCAGCCTCCAGGCCCAGGGCCAGGCATTGTGAGGGTGGAGAGACGCCAAGCTGGGCTGGTTTAAGGCCAACGCAGGCAGTGGATGCCCCTGCCCTGTGCCGTGTTGCTGAGGCAATGAGTGGCTTGTGAGGAGAGTGGGTTAGGAGTGCCTGGGAGAACACCCAGCCCCAGTGCCGGCCCCCTAGTCCCCGCCCCCCCCCCCACCCCCCCGAGCCCGCAGGCCCTGGTGCCAGCCACTCCTTCAGTGATGGGATAATGGCTTTCACTGGCTGGGTTGGCGGAATCCTGGGTCATCCTGTCCACAGATGCCAACCCCTTGGGTGCCATCCAGTGCCCTGATGGCCGGTTCGAATGCCCCAACTCCTCCACGTGCTGCACTATGCTAGATGGCTCCTGGGGATGCTGCCCCATGCCCCAGGTACAGGCTTGGGAAGATGGGGGGCGGCGGGGAGCAGTAGGGGCAGAGCAGGGGACTGGAGGGAGCCAAGACAGAATCAGAACCATCTCTTGTCAGGCTTCTTGCTGCGAAGACAAGGTGCACTGCTGTCCCCATGGTACCTCTTGTGACCTGGCTCATGCCCGCTGCCTCACGGCCACAGGGACCCACCCCCTGGCAAAGAAGATTCCTGCACAGAGGAGTAACCGGGCAGGTTAGGGGATGGGAGAGCATCGGGTTGGGGGCTGGAAGTGGGGCAAGGCCTCATCTGGCTCCCAGCTGGGGAGAAGTTCCCCACCGCCTTGGCTGCCCACAGGCCTCTCTCCCCTTCCAGTGGTCCTGTGCCCCGATGCACAGTCCCAGTGCCCTGACGGTTCTACCTGCTGTGAGCTGCCCAGTGGGAAGTATGGCTGCTGCCCAATACCTAATGTGAGTGAGGGGCTGTGTGCCCACAGCCACCTGGCCTGGACACCTAAGCACTCCAGGGGGTGGGGCCGGCTGGCCGGCAGGCTGTCGGGAGCCTGGCGGCTCAGGACGCATGCCACCCCCTAGTGGGAGACTGAGGCAGCGTCCGCTGTCTCCTGGCTGCTCCCCGAGCTGACGGAGACTCCACGTCACAGAGACCTTCTCCCACCCCCACCCAGGCCGTCTGCTGCTCGGACCACCTGCACTGTTGTCCCCAGGACACTGTGTGTGACTTGGTCCAGAGCAAGTGCCTCTCCAAGGAGAACGCTACAGACCTCCTCACCAAGCTGCCGGCGCACGCAGGTACCAGAGTCTGGCCACAGACCCCATTCCGCCTGCACCATGCGCGCAGGAGCTCTCCACCAAATCGTTCCAGCAACAGATACGGGGGTGGGGGGCTGATGGCCACAGGGCGCCACGGGGCGGGTACAGGCCTCTCCCTCCACACTGGCTATTGCCTTGGGATCACTGCTGTGATCCTAAATGTACTCCCCGTCCTCGGCATCTGGTTCTAGCTACGGAGCCAGCAAACGGTTGGGTACCCCAAGGGTTCCCAGCGCCACTGCTGACCTGTTCTCCTTGCATTCGTCACAGTGCAGGAGGTGAAGTGTGACATGGAGGTGAGCTGCCCAGACGGCTACACCTGCTGCCGCCTACAGTCGGGGGCCTGGGGCTGCTGCCCTTTTGCCCAGGTACCCAGGAGTAGTGGGTGGGCTGGACTGAGCAGAAGGTGGCAGCCGGCTAGGCCCCGGTGCCCACCGTCCCCTGTCCATCTGCCCTAGGCTGTGTGCTGTGAGGACCACGTACACTGCTGCCCGGCTGGCTTCAAATGTGACACAGCAAAGGGTACCTGTGAACAGGGGGCCCAGCAGGTGCCCTGGATGGTGCAGGCCCTGGCCCGCCTCCGCCTGCCGAAACCCCAAGCCGTGGAGAACGATGTCCCTTGTGATAACATCACTAGCTGCCCCTCCTTCAATACCTGCTGTCGACTCACGTCTGGGGAGTGGGGCTGCTGTCCTGCCCCAGAGGTGTGTGGGCAGGGGGATAGCTTGGGGGCGGAGGGGGGGAACAGTGTCTTGGCCTGGGTGGGTAGACTCCTGTTGGCTTTGTTCTTCTGTCGCCTGTCTGGCCCGCAGGTGGCATACCAGCTCTGTGAGACTGTGTCCCAGCCAGAGGAGCTGGGAGTAGGAGAGGGAGTCCGGGTAGGCAGGGGGCTTCCCGTCCCACATAGTAGCTTCCTAGACCATCCTTATCTGCCACTCCCCTTACCCCCCTACAGGCTGTCTGCTGCTCAGACCACCAGCACTGCTGCCCCCATGGCTACACGTGCTTGGCTGGGGGGCAGTGTCAGAGGGGGAACAAGGTGGTGACTGGATTGGAGAAGATGCCTGCCCGCCGGGCTTCCCTGTCTCACCGCAGAGACATGGGCTGTGACCAGCACACCAGCTGCCCAGTGGGGCAGACCTGCTGCCCAAGCTTGAGTGGGGGCTGGGCCTGCTGCCAGTTGCCTCACGTGAGTGCCCTCCCGCCTGCCTCAGACAGGGGAGCCGAGCCCTCCTGGGGAGAGGGGGGGAGAGCCTTTAACGCCACTCTGTCCCTCCCAGGCCGTGTGCTGTGAGGACCGCCAGCACTGCTGTCCGGCTGGGTACACCTGCAACGTGAAGGCCCGATCCTGTGAGAAGGAGGCAGACTCTGCCCACCTTGCTGCCCGCCTGTCCCGTGGCCCTCACGTGGGTGTGGGGAACGTGGAATGTGGGGCCCGGCACTTTTGCCACAATAACCAGACCTGCTGCCCAGATAGCCGAGGGGGCTGGGCTTGCTGTCCCTATCGCCAGGTCAGTGCCAGCCCCCTCCTGCCCCCACGGGGCTGGGGATCCATGGGAGCTGGGTCCTGCTGTGTCCAAGTCTGACTCCCCCCTCTGGCCGTCCAGGGAATCTGTTGTGCAGATCAGCGTCACTGCTGCCCTGCTGGCTTCCGATGTGGGGCCAAGGGAATCAAGTGTCTGCGCAGGAAGAGCCTGAGCTGGGACATGCCCTTGAAGGACCCAGCCCCGAGACAGCTGCTGTGAGGAGAGACTGAGGACTGAAGACACTCCGCAGCCCTCGGGACCCTGCTCAGAGAGTACCCACTGCTCAGGCCTCCCCAGCACCTCTCCCCCACCAGATTCTCCCGATTCCCCGATTCTGAGTCCCCCGCCCATCATGGGAGGTGGGGCCTCAATCTAAGGCCTTCCCTGTCTCGAGGAGGGCTGTGGCGAAAGCCATGTTACAAGCTGCCATCCCCTCCCCCAGTTTCCATGAACCCTGTGGCCAGGTGCTCTTCCCTATCCACAGGTGTGTGTTTGTGCGTGTGTGTCTGTGTGTGTGTGTGTGTGTGTACGTGTGCGCGCGCTGCAGTAAAGTTTGTACACTTTCTTAATAGTGTCTGATTTTGGCCACCCTGCCTGCCCCACCATGAGCAAGGGCCCCCATCCCCTGTCCACGTTCCCCAACCCCACAGAAAGACCCACACGGAGTTAATCTCACCAGTTTTATATTTGCCGTTACCCACAGCAATCCCATCACATTATCCCCTAGTCCCCAGAGCCGCCCCCGCCACCAGCCCTGTGACCTCGTAGCCCAGAGGTGGGCTAGTCAGCAAGCAGCATCCCCTCCCCTCCCTGGGGTCCACAGAGAAGGCCCCCTCCCTTCCCAGCCCTCACACTAGCTGCTGAGGCCGGTTGCCCCTCCTGCTTTCCCACAATAGATCTTTCTATGTACAGCCACGTTTATACAGGCACTGCTTCCCCCCACCCAGCCCTCCTTCCCCAGCACCTCCCAATGGGAGTCTGGACCCCTCCCACCTCCCGGTCGGAGGTCGACACGGGTCCCTCCCGAAACATTACCCAGTACATACCACTGGACAGCTCCGCAGGCCCCCGGGCACCTCCCCAGGAGGGGGACTGAAGACTAAGAGCGAGGGCCCCCGCGGGCCCCGGGGGCACGCACCCTGGGGGCGGGCCCGGGTGGAAGGGGCGGGGGCGGAGGCGGGGCCGGCCCGGGCGGAGCCGCTACTTGACGTTGAACACCATAAGCGGCCGCTCCTCCCGGCGCTGCCAAGGGCTCTTCTTGTCGCCCGCCTCGTCGCCCACCTCCGCCCCCAGCTCGTCCTCCGGGCTGGTGAGCGAGTCGCGCCGCAGCTCGCTGGCGCTGCTGCGGGAACTGTCCCCGCGGCTGCGGCCCCGACCCCGGGGTACCGTGGCCGCCCGGCCCTCGGGCGCCGCCACTTCGTCCAGCAGCGGCGTCAGCGAGTTGTCCTCGGGGGAGCAGAGGCCCGTGCGGCTCTCGCTGCTGCTCGGCTCCGTGTCCTCGCTGAGCGCCAGGCGCGGGGGCGCGGGAGGCTGGCGGCGGCGGCGGGGGGTGGCGGCGGGGGCGGCGGACGGGGTCCGCTCCCGCTCCTCGCGCAGGGGCCGCCGGCGCGCAGGCCGCGCCTCGTGGACGTCGACGCCCGAGTCCAGGCTGGCGTCGGTGCTGCGGCCGCCCCCGCCCGCCTGCAGGTCGATGTAGGAGTGGCGCACTTGCGAGTTGGAGCGCCCGTCCAGGGACACAAACCAGGCGCGCGGGTGAGGCTTCACGCCCAGTTCGAGCAGCTTCTTCTCGGTCAGCGCCTGCAGCTCCCCGTTGAGCTGCGCCATGGTGGACTCGTTGAACAGCACCGGGATGGTGACCGAGCCACTGACCGGCGCCGAGCGCCCGCCCCCCCAGCCCTCGCCGCCGCCGCCCCCGCCGCCCTCGCCGCCCGCGCTCGAGTGGCCCTGCATCAGCGGGCGCTGGGGGTCGGGCGGGGGGAAAGGGCGCGCGGGGCCCGGGCCCGTGCCCTCGGGCGGGGCTGGCTCGTCGCCCGCCCCCGCTGCGCCCGCCTCGCCGCCGAGGCGTACGTAGTGCGCGGGAATCACCAGGGTGGGCATGACGTTGCGGTAGACGCTGTCCTTGAGGTGGTCGATGGAGCCGCAGAAGATGAGCTGCCCGGCCTGGCTGAGCGACGGCGGCCGCGCCAGCTGGTCCACCGACTGCGACAGGAGGAAGTCGGGGGGCTTGCTCTCGGCTGCTCCCTTGTGGCCCAGGTAGTGCTCGAAGGGCGGCGGCGGAGAGGGCGGCTCCTGCAGGAAGGCGGGGGTCGCCGAGCCCCCCCGCCGGTACTCCTCTAGGCCTGGCTCCAGCCCGCCGGGACCCTCGACGGAGCGGGCGCCCTTGAGCCCCGCGCCCTCGCCCCCGCGGGCGCCCCCAGGCTCGGCGGCCGGGCGGCTGGCGGAGCGCGGCTTGGCGCGGAAGAAGTCGTCCCGGGAGGCGGCCAAGTCCCGAGAGCTGGAGAAGGCCGAGTGCAGGGGGCCTGGGGGCGGAGCCTCAGGGTCTCCCGACGAGGCGGGCTCCAAGGGTCCCCCACAAATGAGGTGGAGCTGGGACATCGAGGTGGCCTGGTCTCGTTTGTTACCATCAGAGGGCCCGGACAGCTGCAGCTTGCGGTGCTGTTGCCTCGGCTTCAGGCAGCGTCTCCTGGAGGGTATTGGGGGGGGGGGGGGGGGGAACTCAGGAAAGCGTTGGGGGCCTGAGCTGCTCCCTCACCCCATACTTGCAAGGCGAGGGTTGAATATAGTTGGAGGGGTGGGGAGAATGCCTGAGACTCAGGAGAAATGCTGGGGAACCCAGGTGGGCCTGGGGAGAGGTCTGTGGAAAGAGCTTGGGTGTCTGTGGGTGTCCTTCGCTTGTAGGAGGCGCTGTGGGAACCTGGGGGGAGCACGTAAGCCAACCAGGGCCACGTCTAGCCTGAGGCGGGAGCGGCTGCCGACCGTCCCTTTGGAGGGGCCTGGCCTGTGGGTCCTGCCTCCTTCCCCCCCCCACGTCTCTTCAGCCACCAGTCTCTCAGGTCTGTGCATGTGCATTGGAGGTCCTTTCCTGTCAGTGCCTTGAAGACTGGAATTGTATTTTATGCATCTTTGGGGCTCAAGCGCCCAGCCCAACACCAGGCACAGAGCAGGCTTCTGTCCGCATGGGATGAGGGGAGGTTGGGGGATTGGGAGGCACTCACCGGCAGTAGTAGATGAGCAGACACAGCAGAATGAGCACCAGCAGGGCCAGCGCTGCCAGGATGGTGAGCAGAAAGATGGTGTGGTAGGTGCCGATGTCCTGGATGCCTGATGTGATGGTGACCAGTCCTGTGCCAGGCAAGGGCTTAGCATTCCAGGCATGGACGCCCTTCCCGCCTTTCAGGAGTCTATGCTCCCAACCTCCCCTTCCCCCACTGCCCCCTGTCCCCACTGTCCCCCCATCTCTCACCAGTGGTGGGGGAAGCCATGGCAGCTGCCCAGTACCCCAGCTGGGGGGAAATGAAGGTCCAGTAGAGCTGCCGGCCTTCCTTCCGGATCACACCAGTGCCATTGCGTACCCACAGCCCTGGAGAGGCGGGAGTTTCATGAAACTCAATGCCACTCCCCTCCCCCCGCCCCAGCTAAGTCCCACTTTCTTTCCCCAAACTCCAGCGGCTGAAGTCCCACTTTCTTTCCCCAAACTCCAGCAGCTGCACCCCTTGAGGCACTCACCACTCTTGGGGTCGAACCTCCAGGCTGGAATGCTGGTGCCCGCAGTAAGGGCACGAGGCTCAGAGGGCACGGGCAGGGACAGGTGAATGGGGCCTGAGAGTGGCACTTCTGTTCCATTGCCTGTTAGTAGGTGCACGCTGACAGCAGCCAGCGGCATCAGCTCCAGCCAGGAGCCATTGCCTGGGTGGGGGAAGGAGACACAAGGGCTGAGGGGTGAGTCCTGATGGGAGGAGGACATCCCTTGCATGCTGACACCCAGCGTACCTGAGCTGGAGGCCTCGGTGCCCAGGAAGGCAGGGAAAGCACGCATTTCCTGCTGGGTGCTGGCGGGGGTGAGCGAGGCCCAGAGCTGGCTGTAGGTAGAGCTGACCGGCAGGCGGGCAGCCCGGCGCTGGAACTGCACCCACGGCTGGGAGCGGGCACCTGGATGGAGAGGGGGGCCTCCTGTGGATTGGCCAGGGACAAGGTTCCCCAGGGACCAGGAGCAGAAAGCAAGTATGCGAGGAGAAGGGAGCTATTGGGTCAGGCCACTTGGGAAGGTCAGGGAGGGTTGTGACTTGGGGAGAGAACTGGGCATTCATAGAATGTTAACCTGGAAAGGAAAAAGGACACGGACCTGAAATCTAGTCCTGGCTGTGTGACCCTGAGCGAGTTACTTGCTCTCTCTGAAACACTATTTCCTCATTAACCCATAAAATGCTGAGGTTCAGGTCCTCAAACAGTTACTATTGACTGCTGTGTGGCAACACTGTGCTAGGTGCTAGAGATACAAAGTTGAATAAAACACAGTCCGCAATTCCCTGCCTTCAAGTTCACAGTCTTGTGCAGCACTGTCCATTTTGGTACCCATTAGAACTTTCTGCTGTGACGGATGGAAATGTTCTCTGTGCTGCCCATTACAGTCCCCATTAGAGACACAGGGCTATTAAGCGCTTGAAAGGTGGCTAGTGTGACTGAGAAACTGGATTCATTTTTCATTTTTTTTTAATTTAATGAATTTTTAATCTATTTAAAGAGCCACATGTGGCTACTGACTACTACATTACACAGCTTAGGTCGTGTGTGTGTGTGTGTGTGTGCGCGCGCGCGTCTGTCTGTCTGCCTGTTTTGGGGTGGAGGGGGCGTACAAACAGAATTCCAGTACGGTGTGGTCGTCGCTAACATTTATTAAGCTTTAAGATATACTGGACACTGTTCTAATCAGTGTTAACCCCTATAATTAGTACAGCAGCCCCTGAAGTAGGTGCTTTCGTTATCAGCCCTGTTGTATACATGCAGAAACGGAGGCAGGAGAAGTTTAGTGACTTGCCCAAGGTCACAATCCTGGAGCCTAACTGAAGCCCAGGAAGCCTGGTGCCAGCCCAACTTCTCAGCCCCTGAACATCATACCTTGCTATTAAAATACGGTACAAAGGGCACTCGGCCCACCCAGCTGGGGTAGGTCCTGTGGAGTCTTGCATGGTGAGTAAGACTCCACCAGGAAATAGGATATAAAGGGACCTCCAGGAGAACGGACAAGAGAAAGGCCCAGAGGCATGGGGCAGTGTGCTGGCTGGGGACCCCTGGTGACTGAGTGGCACGTAGGCCCCACAGGGCACAGTCAGCTTTGTGAAGGACTTGAGGCTTGACTTTGAAAGCAGTGGGAGCCATGGGAGGGTGGTAAACTAGGGGGCAACAAAGAGATAATTTGGCATTTTGTTATTTTTTAATTATTTTTTAAAGTAGACTCCACACCCAATATGGGCTTGAACTCACGACCTCGAGATCGAGAGTTGCCTGCTCTACTGACTGAGCCAGCCAGATGCCCCTTGTTTGCATTTTACAAACCTCCAAAGACAGTTTTTAGGAGCCTCTGGTTCAGGACCGGAGAAATGAAGGTGAGCCAACAAGTAACTTGGGAACAAGGGCACAAGCTAAGAATATAAATTGGAGGGGGGTGGGGTGGGTGTTCTCTGTCTCCAAAATCCACTGTGGCTCCCTGGTATGAGCCAGATCAACCAGTCTGCACCAGGCACGCCACCTGCAGAGCCAGACCAGAGCATTCCCTGCACCCTCACTGTCCACTTCTGCCCCTGCATCTGGATTCCTCTCCAGTGAGGGCGCCTCCTTGCTCCCCCTTCAACTCCCAAGGCCACATGGTCCATAGCTCCCGTCCCCAAATTCTCTTGCCCTGCTACACTCACAGGGTAGAGTTGTCTCAATACTAAAGGCGGCTGCCCTCGACTCCACTGTTCTACCTGCTTTGTAATTAGTTCAGGGTTTGCAGGGATCTGTTTGTCTTCCTACTTGTCTGTGAACTCCAGAAGGCAGGGAGCGGGTTCTTTCTTCCCATTGTTCCCCAGCACCAGACACAATGCCTGGCGCAGCACAGAGACTGAAGCCGTGAGTAGACAGGTACCACTGTGGGATTTCTCCAGGCCTTGCACTTGACAGTTGTCCAATAGCTATGGAATGACCCCCTCGCGGCCTTCTAACATAACCAAGCACCCAGTAGGTGCACAAGAAGTACATGGAGATCCAGCAGTGAAACAGGTGGCAGGGAGTGGGGATTCTAATGGTAGGAGTAGAGGGAGAATAGAAATCACGAGAAGCCCCAATAATAATAAACATTTATTGACCACCTTCTGTGCTGTTTTTTTTTTTTTTTTGCATGTTTGATGATATTTAATCCTTACTTCAATCTGATCACATAGATACTATCAATATCCACATCTTACAGAGGGACAAACTAAGGCTCAGAGAGGTTAAGGGACTTGCTCAAGGGCATCCAGCTAATCTGTGGAAGAGTGGAGCTCTCTACACCCAGGTCGGAGGGGGGAGGAAGAGGAGCTGGTATGAGGTAGGGGGGAAAGAGGAGCCTTACCAGGAGAGCCCAAGAGGATGTGCACCAGGTCCTCATAGAGGATGAGGGTGGCCGGCCGCTCGGGAAGCAGGTAGAGGCTGACTGATGCATACACTGTGGGAGGGGTGGCCTGTCAGCACCAGAGAAAGCTCCCCCCAAACCCCAAGGCCGGGCACTCCTTCCATCTGAATCCCAGTGACTTCATCTTCCTTCAGCCCCCTCTGTGTACCCCAGCCCGGGCAGCAGCTGCTGGAAAGTCTGCCCCCTCCACCCCCGGGGACTATTTTGGGAAGGGGCTGATGGGGTCAGCTGCTGCCCACCCCCCCTCCACCTGCCCCTGCACTCACAGGGCAGCTTGTCAACACGCCAGGGCACAGAGTTGGTGAGAAAGCCAGGGCGAGCAGCAGTGACCAGCACCCAGGTGCCCAAACGGTAGCTGAGGGGCAGTATGGCCACGCCCTCTGAGTCCGTGGTGCCAGCGGCAAGCAGCATCCGGTTCCCAAACACATCCACTGAGGCCCGGGCCAAGGGCACCAGCTCCCCGCTCACGTACACCTGCACCTTGATCAGGATCTCTGTGGGGTGAGGAGAGTGAGGAGGAAGGGGGGGAAAGAGAACTGGAGGGAGCCCCAAGATCAGAGGAGGGGGCTGTGGGTTAGAAGCAGCTTTGGGGTCCAGGTGAGACAAGGTTTCCTAAGAGTCGGCATTGGTAGGGCCCTCATTTAAACCTCACACCAGCCTGTGAGGTAGGGGGTGCTAACACATGCACTTTTTCCACATTTTAACATTTCTGAACTCAGATTATGCCTATGATTGATGATGTCATAACTACAATTGGCAGCATTTTTTCTTTTCTTACTGGTACATGAAATAATGGTGCATCTTACAGTCAATGATGTATCAGACTCCATCAAATATGTTCTTGGTCCATTTTACAGATTAAGAGGCTGAGGCTCAAAGTTTAGACACTTGCACTGCAGTTAATGGGAGACCTGGGATCCAAACCTGGAAGTATGACACTAGACCCAAATTCTTAACCAGTGGACCCTATGGGGCACGTGTCAGGGAGGGGAGAGGGATGAGGGCTGAGAAAGGAGGACTAAGCAGAAGACCAAGGGTCTGCAGATGGAGAGGAGAGAGACCAAGATTCAGCCAATGAGAAGGGGAGGGAGGGAGGCTGGGTCAGAGTTTTGGTTCTGAAGAAAAAGCTGAGAAAGGGGACACTAGGGAGCTGGTCATTCCCCTCATTTATTCTCTTCCCAGAATCCTTTGCACACGCTTGTTTCCTTTCAGATTTAGGGACTCACCCCAAGCCCTAAGCCCAACCAAGTGCCTCCCTAACCCCTCCCCCTCACAAGTACTGCCTGCCCCCTCCCAACTGGTCAGCTACAAGTCAGTCACCATGGCAACGCCCTCATTCCTCCCAGGAGATGGGCAGAGAGCTGGGGCCCTGGCAAGGGGAAGGAGTTCTGGGGGGGCTGACCCAGGCCCAAGGGAAACTGGTGTGGAGAGGGCTGAGAAGGGAAGTCCAAGTTTTTTGCTTTCCAGCCACCTCTGCCCCTGGACCCAGGACAGCTTGTCCAGGGTGGGCCTGCAGGTGTCCTGAGCTCAGACAGAGTGACCCTGTAGGGACCAGGCCTGGAGTTGTCGTCATGGACTCCCCAGGCAGCCTCTCTGATCCGTATTACCATCTACCTCTCTCCACTCAGCAAGGTCCCTCCCTCAAGAACATACCTCACCCCTACCTTGCTGCTAATAATGGGAGGAGGTTTCCATACCTCGAAAGGTACAGAGGCCTCATTGCAGGGCCCAGAAGATGGGTGGGGAGTGGGTTAGGTGCTGGAGAGTCCAACCTAGGAGAGTCCAAGTGCCCTGGAAGCTCAGGGCAGCGGGGCATGGGGAGGTAAGGGGGACTCATGGGTGGAGCCTGACACTCAACAGTGACAGGTGTCTTATCTCAGGCTTCCAACCCCAAGGCCAGCGACACGCCTGGCCCTGGCATCCCATCCAGCTGTTCTCCTGAACCCACCTCCCTCACCCCTCCCAGGCCAAAGCCCAACTTGGCAGGGTGGGTGCACACACTTGACTCTTTCCTACTCTGCTTTTCCCAGGAGCTGACAGTCTCCCTGCCCCTCCTCCCCTACCACTCAGGAGGAATTCTGAGAAGCCAGAGGGGCTCGGCTACTCCCCACCCCTACCCCCGGCTAGGAGCAGCTGGATGGAGCAGCTGGGAAGAAGGGACCCAGGAGTCTGGAATATGGTCATTTGAGGGAATGCTTTGGGTTCAAGGGCCAGAGCCTCAGATGAGGGGAAGGGGCCCAAGGAACACGACGGGGGTGGGTGGGTGGGCCTGAAGGAGACATTGGTGGGAAGGGGTGGGCAGGTGCCTAGCAGATTCTCTCCCCGCTTCCCCTCAACCTGGGCTCTCAGCCAGTGGCCTGGGAGAGCCCTCTATCCTGGCTCTATTCCAGCCAATGCCCTGGGCCCCCTCCCCTGGGGTACAGGACTTGAAGGAGAGGCTTCTTGAGAAGCCAGGGCCCCTTCCTATCCATCAAACCCTCCTCTCCTCCCGCAGAGAGCAGGGAAGACTGAGGCCAGAGGTGAGCCTTCCCCATTTCTCAAGCTTGGCATTCCATACAGTATCCGCCTCTCCAGGCTTCAGCCCTGCCTCATTCCAGGAGGAAATCCGACCCCCTGCCTTCATCCGGACCCCACTTCCCTCATCCAGACGCCCCCCCACCCCCACCCCCCGTTTTTCCTGTCAGCTCCTTGGTGGGGAGATGAGGAATGGAGAGCACCGTTTCGGGCAGGGACGGGGCCCAGAGGCGATAGAGGGAACAGTAGCTGGGGTGGTGGGGCAGGAGGCTGGAAGGTGGGCGCAGGGCTGGAGTGGGCGAGGCCCCGAGAACCCAGGCGTCCCAGGCGTCGGTAGGGAGTCATGGTCTAGCTCTCCCACCCTCTCCCGCTGCAGGAGACCACCCCACCCCCCACCTCACACACCCACCTGGGCCCGTGAGGCGCCGGGAGGCTCTCCTCCACCGCGATGGAGAGGTTAGATGAGGAGGGGTGACCTGGGGGAGGGCTGGGGATAGGAGTGGCCGGAGGCCTGCTGGACGGGAACCCAGGCACCTGCCCTCCTAGCCGGCACAGCCCACAGCCAGCTAGCCAGCTCAGCATGGCTCCGCCACCACAGCCCTGCCATGCGCTTTGGCTGGGAATCACCGCGTACCCCTTTTTCCAGATCCCCCCAAACTGCATGCCCTCCCCCCTCAAGGTTTGACAGCGTTTCTTTGGTACACCCCCAATTCTGAACCTGGGGGGCCGGCCGGGGGCTGTCAGGCTCCAGAGCGAAGAACCCCATTCGAGCAGTCAATCCGCCCACCGCCTCACCCACTCCCCCTTCTCCCCTCCCCCCTTCCAACCCAGCTCCAGGCGCCCAGCCCCCGTCCGGGTCCAAGGTGGCAGCCGATGCTGGCGCCCCCACCCAGCCCGCGTCGGGAGCGAGGAACCCGCAGGGGGCTGCGGAGCGGGCGCCCGCCCCAGCCCGCCCCTGGGCGGGTGTCTTCGGTAGACAATGGCTCAGGCAGCAGCGCCTCGCGGACCAGGAGAGAGAAAAACAAGGCGAGAGGGGGAGGCGGCGCGGAGCCTGGGGACCCCCGCTCTCCCCATTGTGTCTCCCCGAGACCCCCGCCCTGGCAGTCTCCCTCTCCCTTCCTCCTCTCCCCCGTAAGCGCCGACCCGAAGTCGCCTGGCTCCCCCCCACCCAAACCCACGGAACAGAGTACCCCCCCAATTCACGAGCGCCGCGAAGAGGGGGCTGGCGGGCGGGGGCCCGATGGAGGGGGCGCAGGCCCGCGATCGCTGCCCCTCCTGGCCGAGACTCACCCTGCGGGCTGGGGGGCTCCGGCGGCGACTTGCCGGGAGCCCGGGAGGCGCCGCCGAGCAGCAGCCCCAGCAGCGGCAGCAGCCGCGCGAGGACGCTGGGGCCACTCGGCGGCGGCATCGCGGGGCTCGGCGGGGCCCTAGCGGCCCATGGCTCCCGCCCGGCCCCGCTCGGCCGGCCCCGTTCAGCCCCAGCTCTGCGCCGCGCCGCGCCGCTCGGGCTCCCGCTCTGGCTGCGGCGGCCGCTCAGCGCGATTGTCTCCGCCCGGAGCCGCCGCCAGCGCCCCCTGCAGGCGGCGCCCCACCCCGCGGGCCTGGGGCACCGCCCCCTCACCGCCCAGCTCCGCACGCCGCCCGCCGGCCCTGCCCGCCCTCAGCTCACCCTGCAGCCCCGACCCCGCGCTCCCAGACCCAGAGCTGCAAGGGAGTGCAACGAAGAGGGTCCAATCACCCGGGTTCTTGGAGGTCCAGAGCCCTTGAAATTTGGTGCAAAATTTGGGAGGGAGAAAGGCTCACCACACACTCAAAGAGGTGAGACCGTCACGAGTGTTTCCAAAAAGTGTAGAAACTGCCCAGTTCTACCTGCACAAACACCCACGCAATGGGAATCAGTCAGTCCCGGTCTCTAGCTTCTGCCTGTTGAGCCATGAGCAAGTTACTTCGCCTCTGGTCCTCAGCCTTCCTTTAAAGTGAGAATTGTAATAATCTCTACCTCGTGTGGCTGTTGTTATGGTTAATTGAGATAATGATGTAAAGGATCTAGCATATGCTTGACGAGGGGCGCGATAATGGTGCTATTGTTGGCCCAGGGTGAAGTGGAAGCTCACCTCCACTCAGATAAGATCCACCGTTGGGCAGTCATAATGCTTAGGAATTTCTTCTAGAGGTGCAAGCAGTTTCTCTCTGGGAATCACCAATCCGTCCCACTGGTTCATGTATGGCAGTCTTTTCCTTCTTCCTTAGCTACATTTGAACCTCACATTTGAAGCCTTCCCTAGCCTCACAGCCAAGCTCTCTCTTTTTCCAGTTTCTGGTTGTCATCATTATGTAGTTTCTGGGTGGCCAAATCCTCACTAATCTGGTATCCCTCTCTTGGTTTTCTCTGATTTTCACCTTCTCCTTCTCACAGTGTGGTGTCCCAAAAGGGATTGGATACTTAGAGCAAGGACATTGTCCCCCAGAGGACAACAGGATTCTCTCCTCATTGGGTCTCCTAGTTGATCCTCTGACTTAAAGAACCTTGTTATGAGTTTGTGATACCAGATTCTTTTTCCCTCCCTCCTCCCTCCCTTCCTCCCTTCCTTGTTCCTTCCTTCCTTCCTTCCTTCCTTCCTTCCTTCCTTCCTTCCTTCCTTCTCTCCCTTCTCTTCTTTCCTTCTCTTTTTCTTTTTCTTTTCTTGTTTCCCTCCTTTTGTCTCTCCCTCTCCCCCTTCCTCCCTCTTTCTCAGAAATTTCCATCTAACCAGATTTCCCAGTCTTCTTATGTAACCAATTTTTCACAACCTCAACACAGGATTTAGCATTCCTCCCTGGTGAGTTTCATCTTGTTGGTTTCCACCCAACTTTACAATCTGTCAAGGCTGCCTTGAATGGGCTTCAGTCCCCCATTGTGCTGGGGCTCCCTCACAGCCAGCAGCCACCTGCGGGGTGGAGAGCAGCTTCCCTGCCTCCTTTCAGGGGTCTCATGACAATACCAGGCAGCTCAGAACCGGGATGGAGCTTGTAGAAGGAACAACCTTCTAGAGATCTTCTTCAGCTTTATCAAAATTCTTCAGTTTTAAATCCAGCTCACATTTCTGTCTTGCCAAACGCTTTGCTGGATCAAGATAAACTGTCTGGGCCCATCCAGTTGCAGTGGTGGAGTGGAGAGGGAGTCTGGCTGGTGTTTAAGGATCACAGCAGCTTAATCTTTTCCTAAGCAGTCACAGTCACCCAACTAAAAACCTGTTCTGGAACTTGCCATGCATGGATGTCAAATTGTTTTCTTTTCAAAATTTACCTTTACCTATTTGGGTAAAATCAAATACCAGAAGTTCCTGTGAAGTAAGCCTGTTCGTCAATGGCTTCCCCCAACACTTAGCATCTAGTCCAAAGTCCTACCCGTGGCTGAAAGATGCTGCCTGCCTGCTCCCCAGCCCTGACCTCAACTGGACCCATGCCTGCCTCCAATCCATGGGCCTCCTTGCTTTTACTTAAACACATCAAGCCTGCTCCCACCTCAGGGCCTTTTCACTGGCTGCTCTTTCTGTCCAAAACATGTTATTCCTGTGCAGCCATTGTCTCTTTCATCCATCTCTCTCCTCCCCTCATCGGAGAGGCCTTCCTGACCACTCTACCTAAAATGGCAGCCCTCTCCCACAGAATTCTATCACAATCTCTTTACCTTTATTTTTACTCCCAGCACTGACCACCACTGACCATACATTTATTTACTTGTTTCCTCTTTACCCCGGGTGGAATGTAAGTTCCAAAAGGGCAGGTACTTTGTTCTGTTCATTCCCCTGTCTCAGCACTGGGAGAGCACTGGGCACATGGCAGGCGCTCAATAAATATTTATTGAACCCATAAATCAACACGTTTCTCAGGACTCCTGGTGGACCCTGACGGCTATCCCTGGATTCCAGTCTCAGCGGGCGGAGGGAGAGCTATCTTCCATTCCTAGGCCCGTGAACTCCTTGCCCGGGGCCTCTTTCCTGACTGAAGAGCCTTCTCTTTGATGGGGAGGAAGGGTAGCTGGACAGCAATGCCTGCTCTCCTCTCCCTGGTGTGATGCTGCCTTCCTCAGGCTGAGGGTTTAGTCAGCCTCCCCCTGCCCCTCCTCAATCTGAACATGGCTTTAAAGGCTTTCTTTTCTTTTCTTTTCTTTTCTTTTTCTTTTAACAGGAGTGGGAAGAGCATGTTATGTTCCCAATCTCAAGTCAACTTGAGGCTTATCCCTCAAAAAAAAAAAAAAAAAAATACTGTTTAAAGCTGTCCACCAGAGACCAGCCTGCCTTCTCCGATGCCCCCAATCTCCACGCCACCCAGCCACCCTCAGACATCCCATCTTTCTCCAGTATCACCTAGAAGCTCTGTCACCCTTTCTCCCCTGTTCCACCCCACTCTCCACTTCCAGGCATTCCCCAAAGATGATAATATGCCACCTTTGCCTGGCAGAGACACTCTCCACTCACCCTTCTGCCAGCCCCGGCCCCTCACTCCAAACATCACCTCATGCCCGGTGCCTTTCTCTTCACTGAGCCAAGAGGAGACAGCGTGCTGGGGGTTGGGGCTCAGCCTCTTTATTTGCCAGCGGGGAAGGGAGTAGCCAGCTCTCACTGGAGGGGAGAATATCGGGTGTCTAGGGGACAGCTCCAACCCATAGAGCTGGGGGTGCACCCTGAAGAAGGGGAGGGGCGGGCACGCCTGCCGCCTTCCTCCCAGGACACTCCCAGGACACAGCGACGCTGCCCCTTCACTCCTCCTCTTCATCTTCTTCTAGTGGTGGCCGAACACGCTTGAAGAAGCCAACCTGGGGGCACACAAGGGCCGGGGACAGGGTGTAAAGATGATGGGTGGGCCCCAGAGCAGCAGTTGAGGAAGAATTCTAGAAAGCAGCCAGGCACGAGGTCCTTCCCTGGACCAGCACAGAATCGGATCCCACTGCCAACACAGATGGCCGCCGTCCCCACTCAGAGAGAATACACGTAACGAGTTGCTTTTTTGGTTTTTTTCCCTTGACGTTTTATCCTTTCTTTTAACGTTTATTTATTTATTTTGAGGGGGGCAGGCAGAGAGAGAGAGAGAGAGAGAGAGAGAGAGAGAGAGAATCTCAAGAAGGCTCTGCGCTGTTAGCTCAGAGCCTGACATGGGGCTCATTCCCACAAACTGTGACCTCATGACCTGAGCCGAAATCAAGAGTCAGACACTCAACTGACTGAGCCACCCAAGCACCCCCACTCTTGACTTTTTCTTAAATATTGGCGATTGTGTATCTCTCTGTGACTCTAGCACACAATATGTATTTGATGATTTTAAGTCTTAACGCATGATTTTCCCTAAAAGTACCATGGCTTCCCAGAGCTTGAACACTTGAGCGAGTTTGAGAACAGCCCTCCTGGCACAGAGGAGGAAGTGACCCACCAGGGCCTCCCGGGTCTCCCACCTCAGTCAGGGGGAAGGACAGAGTCAGGAGGAGGTGAGCCCTGTCTTCCTCAGCAGCCAGGGAATTCCTGAAGGCAGGACTCACTCCCTGTGACTCTTCCTGTCAGAGGGGAACAGACTGAAAAGGCCTTAGGATTTCAGGGGCCACCTCTTCCAGAGGTCTGTGCCCTGGAAGAGGTCCTCTGGAGAATGAGACTCTAATGGTAGAGATGTGAATGGACCCGAAGTCACCATCTCTCTCTGCCTCCCTGTGAGGTAGGGCAGGGCCAACTGTGTGCCCTCCTGGGGACCCCACTCTCCCTTCAGGACTTACCTTCCACATGGCCAGGACCAGGACCGTGAGCAACAGCAGGCCGCCCAATACACCTAACAGCACCCACCAGATTGGAATGTCTCTCTCCTCCAAGACACGAAGCAACTGCGTCTCGACCTGAGGGCAAACCCATGTGTCTTCTCAGTCACCCTGACACCTGTCTTTCCCAAAGACTCAAACTTGTGGGATGCGCATCTCTGAGCCAGCCACCTACCTGTGCCGCTCCTTGGACCCAGGGGTGTCCCGCCCCCATCCTGCAAGGTGCAGACACTTGGGAAGACAGTGGGTCCTGCAGGGCTCCTGTCCCCTGCCACCATGGGTCTATACTCACCGCAAATTCTCCACTGGGCAGGCTGAGGGCGGGCACAGAGTAAGGAAGGGAGGAGACGTTGAACCAAGCTTTTGACTTTAGCACGAACTGATCCAGTGGCCTCTGAATGGGGTGGGGGTGAAAGCCATTTACATGAGTCTATTGGTTGTAGGAGTCCTGGCCCCAGCCTCCCCGCTACCTTGGAGTCCTGCCCTTGGCCTACGCCTGGCTCCTCGAAAATAAGCCTTGCCTTCCCTCTCTCTTCACCACCCCCCCCATGCCCTATATCTCCCCAGAACAAACTTGGTCCCCGCCGCCAGAAAGCCCCGCCCTCCAGCATCTGCCCCCACCTGCCGGAGGCTGGGCAGCCACAGGAAGGCCAGCACCGTGACCATGGCCCTCTGCCCTCGTGCCATCTCTTGTAGCTCACACTGCACCACTGTACAGGGCACTGAGTCGCAGCTCTAAGGGGATGAGTCATTAGTTCCCAGCCCCTCTGACCCCTCACCCCAAGGACCCAACAACAGAGAGGGGCAGGGGGGCAGGGAGCTCCAGGCTCCCTCTCAGGAAGGGCCTCAGATTCAAGCGTCTGAGGTTGTCTCTAAATGGGGTTGCTCACATCGTTCCAGAAATGCGAGGAAGGGCCGAGAAGAAGTGGGTCATCATATAGTGTTCAATACCCAGAATTTTTGTAACTCTGCTTTGGCATTTCTCCATTTTCTTTAATGTACCGGGAACCTTTGAAAATTCAAATATTCCCACCCGGCCCAGACACAAGACCAGCTCAACCCTTCATATTCATTTGGAGTGTTCCGTGGGACCAAGGTGGCACACCCAAGGCCCACATCACACTGCCAACCGCTCTCCCTGCTTCCCAGAGCCTCTGTCCCCTGGGCCCCAGGGAAGAAGCCCCAGCTGCAGACCACAGAGCTTGCTCACCACGCGAACTGGATCCTGAAGCCTGGAGGGCTGGTTGGACCCTGGCAGGAGGGCCTCTCTGCGGTCCCGCTTGTGATGCCCCGTGTAAATGGGGGAAGGGCTGGGGGTAGGCAGCCCCCAGTTCAGCTGGGGAGGCAAAGAGCCGTCAGTCGGTCCCGAGCACCGATCATCTCCCCACCCTCCCAGAGGGGCCCTGGCTGCTGGGCTGGGGCCTCACCCATGGCTGTTTCTTCCACCCAGGCTCTCACCTTGAGGGGGTTAGGAGCCGGCTGTGGGGAGCATCGAAGCCCCCCCTGAGGCTGTATATCCAAGATGTAGAGCAGGTCAGAGGGCTGGGACTGGCTGGGAAAGCTAAGGCTGAGGTGGAGGCCACTGACAGTGCTGGGGCCATTGTTATGGAGCTGGTGGGTGGTGACGGCAGACGTTAGGTAGCTCAGCACCTAGTGAGTGCGTAGCTCCTGGGTACCCCCCACCCCAGCCTGGGCCCCAGGTGGTCCTCGGTACCTCATAGGTGTGCTCAACTTTGGGGCCCCAGCTGTCCGAGCTGTTCTCCCCGTTGCCTTCTTCCGCCACCATCAGCAAGGAGGCTGGAAAGGAGTTCCTGCAGGGGCCCAAGCCCCCGGGGGGAGCCTGAGCGCCTGACTTGCCTGTAGGGCTTCCCCCCAGGCCCTCTGAACCTTCGGCTCCTGCCCGCTGTCTCCCCGATCTACCCCTGGTCTCACCCTTGCAGTTCCATGTGGGCCTTTGCCCGGACTGGTACGTCCAGCAGCACAGCCTCGCTGTTTGGATTCTGGCTATTTTTGCTGGAGGGGAGGGGACAGGAGAAGCATGTCAGGGACACCAGCCCAGTGAACATCCAAACTCTCTGGACGGGGCCAGAATTTCAGAAGCTTCAGGAAGCGCTAACTCCACAGGCAGCGTGCCACACTGAAGTTAGACCTGGGTAAGAACTTCCTCTAGGGCTCCAAGACTCAGAAACAAGTCTCTGGGGGAAGAAAGGGAACAAGGACGTCTGAAGAGCAGGCACCCCAGAGGACCCTTCTGGAAGGAGAGCATCTCAGGGTCTCTGCATCGGGATCAGATAGGGGAAGGGTGGTGGGTAGGAATGCTCCCCTGCCCATACCTTCTGATCTGCAGCCAGAAGGACACATGCTCCCCAGCCTCTTCCAGGTCCCCCACGCTCACCAACATCGTGATTCCTATCTGAGAGAGAGGGAGGGCCAAAGTCACGGCCCAAATGCCCACTCTGGGCAGCCTTGTCCTGAACGTGGCCTCCAGTTTCCATCCTCCAAGTCACCAGCGTTATCTCAGAAGCCCACTCAGAGAGGGAAAGTCACTCACCCAAGAACGCAGGGAGTGTGAGGCCCAGGATTCCAGCCTGGGGCTATATGACTCCAAAGCCAGCCCCTAAAGCTCGGCTGTGTATGAGCCTCAGGTGGAGCAGACCCAGCACCCACGACTCGTGCCTCACCTGGGCATTTGTCTTCATCGGGTTGCCCAGCTCACACAGCACCACCTTGGTCTCATTCTCCTTCTTCTGGTTACAGATGAGTCTCTCAAAGCCCTTCAGGAAGGCAGTTTCAAGAAAGAAGATGGTTGCAGAGCATCCCATATATATTTAAGCTCCCTTGGAAAGTCTGGAAGAGACTTGTGTGCAAGGGTGCAGAGAGGGGTGCCTTGGGGTGGGAGTCTGAGGGACTGTCACGTTCTTCCTTGTGTCTCACAGTAGCACCTGATCATTTTTTTTTAATTTTATTAATGTTTATTTACTTTTGAGAGAGAGAAAGAGAGCACAAGTGAGGGAAGGACAGAGAGAGTGAGACACAGAATCTGAAGCTGGCTTCAGGCTCTAAGCTGTCAGCACAGAGCCTGATGCGGGGCTCGAACTCACGAACCATGACATCATGACCCGAGCCGAAGTCAGACACCTATCCGACTGAGCCACCCAGGCGCCCCGCGCCTTATCATTTTTTTTTTTTTAAGTTTACTTATTTTATTTTTGAAAGAGAGAGAGAGAGAGGCAGAAAGAGAATCACAAGCAGGCTCTGCACAGTCAGCATAGAGCCTGATGCAGGGCTCAAACTCATGAACCATGAGATCATGACCTGAGCGCAAATCAAGAGTTGGTCGCTTAACTGAATGAGCCAGGCACCCTGGGCAACTTATTATTTTTAATGAAATTTTGGGAAATAAAAATACAAAAACATTACATACAGGATGCTTCCATTGTTAGAAACTACATCAACAAGATAAAAAATAAATACATGCCCATGTTAAGTGTCTGTGGAGGCTAAGAAAAAAGACTGAAAGGAAATCCACCAAATGTTAACAGAAGTTTCTGCTAACATTTCGTACCTGAGCCATTTGGGGTTTGGGTTTTATAATAGAGCCCTTGGATTTTATGCCATTAGCAAAAAAAAAAAAAAAAAAAAAAAAAAAATCAGTTTTACAGCAATGCATAAGAGAAATGGGGGGGGGGTCCTCAGGTGGAAAATGAGAGTCGAGGCTCTTGCACCTCCCAGGTCCCCAGCAATGCCCCTGGGTGGGGCCTCACCTCAGTGTTGCCGATGGCCCTCATGTAGTGGGTACCTGGGGGCAGGTGCACAACCAGCTCGGCCTCGTAGGCCCCCTCTCCCTCATTGACTGCATCCATCTGTAGCTCCAGCACATTGTCGGCTCCAATGAGGAGTGGGGAGCCCGTCCTGTGAGGACAAAGGAGTTACAAAAAAAAAAAAAAAAAAAAGCAGAGGAAGCTAGGTCCACCCCAGGATCTGGGAAGGGGTGAGGACAGAGTATCAGGCCCCCCGGGGGGCGAAGGGGTGTCACGGGGCAGACGGCCTCCTCACACGTTGGCGGTGAGCTGGAGCTGGGGGACACACAGATCATCCTCTCCGCAGTCCAGGATGATGCGGGTCTAAAAGAGGCATGTCAAGATGTGTGGGTGAGCTGGGGGTGGGGGAAGTTTGAGGGTCACATCGGAACTTAGGGAATTAGGTCCAAGAATGAAAAGGAGTTTGGAGCTGACGTCAGGGCTTGGGGATTTGCATCAGGGTTTGGGACGATGTCAGGATGGTGACATCAAGGTTCATGCGTTTGTCAGTGTTTAGAGGTAACATCAACAACACTTGGGACCTGTGTCAGGGTTTAGGGAATTTTGAGATTTGGAGGTTTTTCGTTAGGGTTTGGCGTGACAGCACAGATGAGAGGTGACGTCAAGATTGCGGGGTTCACATTATGACTTCGACACTAACCCTAACCCTGAGCAGGGGTCCTGCACCTCCCTTGCCTGCTTCCGCCCACCCCCACCTGCTTCTGGACATGGGTGTCCCCATGAAGCACGAGCTCGGGGGCTATTCCGTCCTTCTCGGGCTGCAGGGACACATTGAAGCTGAGTACGATGGGGCTCAGCTTGTCCCGGAAGTCAGCCTCATCCTAGGGAGGGGACAAGAGTCAGACTGTGCACCCTGCTATACGTGTCCCACTGACCACCCCCGTACCCACATCGCTCAGCCCGTGCCCCGGGGCTGGACGGACAGGCTGGAGCACCCAGCCCGGCCCATCCCCAGCCTGGCGTACCCGGAGGAAGACCATGGTGGAGTGGCAGATGGGGCTGTGCCTCCCGCCCAGGTCCAGATGCAGGGTGGTGCCCGCCTGTTGAGAATTCAGCAGTAGCACCCGCCGGCCCTGGCGAGGCTTCTGCCGGTCCAGCTGCAGCTCAGCTTGTAGGGCTGGCAGGGCGAGCGGGGAGGGTCAGAGTCTCCCTGGCCAGCCTCCAGGGGAGCCCAGGACCACCTCCCTCCTGTCCCTACCACGACACTCACGCAGCTTCTGAGGAATGCTGTGCCCAGTGACTCCTACACACATCTGGATGTTAAAGCTGCAAAGATGTGAGTTGGGCTCAGGGGCTAGGATCCCTCAAGGTCCCACACCTTGCCTGGGCCCTGCCCTCCGTCTCCTCACCAGCTCACTGGTGTCTGGGTCTGGGGCAGGACACAGTTCTTCACAGCAGGATTCAGTGAATCTTGCACCAGCAGCTGCACATTAGCCATCACCACTGGCTGAGCTCTGGTGGGATGGGGGCATGCTTGCCATTATCCCCTCCTGAACTGGTATCCTCTGATGGTGTGGGCCCTCCGCCACCACGCCCCTAGAGCCAGCACTCACCTGTACACAGCCACCTGGTTAGCCCCATAAGCTCCTACCAGTAGGTCTATAGATATTGGAGGGGTCAGAATCAGCAGTAAGAGGGGGCAAGGGTGCTCATCACCTCTTTCCCAGAGTTTCCCACACCACTGCCTCCACTGAGTTTTGGCCTGGCCTCGCCTGGCCTCCCCTGGCCTCCCAGCCCCACAGAGGGGTCAGACGCTCAGTGGGGCAGAGGCCCCTGACTGTATTTTTCAGCATCTCCAGCTAATGCCCAAGGGCCCTTCCTGGCTAGCCGGAGGCATTCCAGGGGCACCTGGGTATCCGTTGTCATCGATGTCTGTGGCACCTCGCAGGGAGAAGCCGAAGCCAGAGCCTGTGGGGAAGGGGCTGTCCAGGATCTGGGAGGGGCGTGAGCTAAGCCCCTCACTCTGACCCAGGAACACCAGCACTTGGCCCCGACCACTGGGACCCCCGTAGGGGGCGGCCACTGCAACATCTGGAAGAAAGGGAGGGGCTGTTTGTTACAATTTTCTCCAATTTTTGTTTCTTATCCAGGCAGCCCTGAGCTCCTTCTCTGGGCAGAGGGCAGGAGACCGTGAGAGGGATACAAAAGTCTGGTGCAAGGAAGCAGTTATCCTGCCCCTCCAGGAGTTTATGAGTGAGTACAAAAGAGACCCATCAACTAGGATTATTATAAACACAGTAGCAGCCTTTGATAGCTATTGAGAAAATTTATTGACATGATTTCATTTAATCCTGAATTAGGCATTGTTATTCCCATTATTTTTTAAAGACTATGAGAAATTACTTTTTTTTTTTTTAGGTTTATTTATTTATTTTGAGAGGGAGAGAAAGAGCACAAACAAGCAGGGGAGGGGCAGAAAGAGAGGGAGAGAGAGAATCCCAAGCAGGCTCCGAGCTGTCAGCACACAGCCTGATGGGGGGCTTGAACCCACGAATCATGGGATCATGACCTGAGCCAAAATCAGGAGTTGGATGCTTAACTAACCAAGCCACCCAGGCACCCCAGGCATTATTATTCTAATTTTAGATGGAAAAACTGAGTCCCAGAAGAGTAAATAATCAAGACCAATGAAGAAATGGCTCCCTCTTCCCCTAGGGACCTTCACCCCATTTCAATTCCACCATGCAAACTCAGAGCCACACTATGGGCTTGTCATCACTAAGCACTTGTAAGATCATTCTTGAAGATGTATTTGTTAATCATCATAATCTTATTAATTTGTAGGAGTTATTTACATGTGACAAGAATTAAGATCTTTTATATATGTTGTAACTGTCTTTCCTTTGTCTTCTGACTTTGTTTTCTATGCAGCTTTTTTTTTTTCTTTTAAAAATCTACTGATTGGGGTGCCCCGGTGGCTCAGTGGGTCCTACTTGTGCTCAGGTCATGATCTCATGATTTGTGAGTTCGAGCCTGCCATCAGGCTTTGCGCTGAAAGTGCAGAGCCTGCTTGGGATTCTCTCTCTCTCTCTCTCTCTCTCTCTCTCACACACACACACACACACTCTCTCTGCCCCTCCCCCTTCATGCTCTCCCTCACTCTCTCCCTCTCTTTCCCTCCCATGCTTTCTCTGTCTCACAATAAATAAACTTTAAAAAACCTATTGATTTTTCTTTCTTTCTTTTTTTTTTTTCTGTTGATTTTTCTGATTGAGTTACACAGAATTCATCCATATAAGACCGCTCTGACCACAGTCTCATGCCCAGACTCTGGGCCTCCATTCTCTCTTGATCTTTAGCACCTTCCTTTCTTTACTTCCTTCCGACCATTCGATCACCCTTGTCATATCCTCAGCCATCTTGCCCCACTGCCAGTCCTCAGCAAACCTGGCCAGACCTCACCAGATTGGGCCCCAGGGATTCCTGACCACCAGGAAGGTGGAGATGGAGGTACTGCCCAACTGTTCCGAGGGGGCACTGCTCAGCCCCCTCCCCCACTTTGCTCAGCGCCTATTTCAAACCTTCTTCATTCTGTCAAGTTCCCAGCCCCCCCCACTTCCTTCACAAAGAGAAGCAGCCCAACTGTTGTGCTATCAGTCCAAACCCGCTTTTCTGGCTTCCTTTACCCTGCCACCAGGCTAAACATCTCAGCCCGGTCTTCTCTGTGGCCCATCATAGGGACCCTCCTCCAGCTCACTTCCCTCCCCACCCTGTGTCCCCGCAATATCATTCCCTCCACATTCAACCTACTCCATATGCTTTGAAATTAAAATAGCCTTCCCTTGACCCTCATCTCCTTTCAGGACTCTCCTTTTTCTTTTCTTTTCTTTTTTCTTTTCTTTTCTTTTCTTTTCTTTTCTTTTCTTTTCTTCTTTCTTTCTTTCTTTCTTTCTTTCTTTCTTTCTTTCTTTCTCTCTCTTTCTTTCTTTTCCTTTCACAAACTGAAAGAGCTGTCTACACTGGCTGCTTCCAATTCTTCACTTCCATTCATCCCTTGCCCCCTGGCATTCTGACTTTTGTCTCTACCCGGCCCTGAATCAGTTCTTACCGCTGTCACCAATGACCTTCTTGCTAAAGTCCAAGGATACTTCTCCAGCTCCATCTAAGTATGCCTTTCAGCAGCATCTGAAATCACCGATCCCCTTCCTCCTGCTCAAAGGGCTCTCTTCCTTTGAGTTCTGGGCCATCCAATCTCCTGGATCTACTACTTCTCTGGACACTCCTTTGTCTCCTTTCCAGACTCACTTCATCTGGGAGTCCCCTAAATGCTCTTGCTCCCCAGGGCTTTGTCCTCTGCCTCTTCTCACTTCACAGGTGCCCAGGACCTCATCCAGCCTCCCCAGGCCTCTGTCTCTCACTCAGACCGCTCTGGTGGGAATGGGGAACCCAACTGTTCTCTGGAAGTCTGCCTACTGCTCCCAAGCCCTTCAAGGTCAAACAGGCCCAGCGCTGAGCTGCTGACCTCTGCCTCCCACTTCACCTTCCCAGACCTGCTGCTTGGTCTGAGTTACAGGCAGTGAAGGCACCAATACCCCTCTCCACCAATGACTCGCTCTCTCTTAGCTCCACATCCAGTCACCCATCAAGTCCCAATAGTCCAGGTTCTGGATATCTGTGAAGTCACCCCTGTCTCTAACTCCACTGCCGAAATCCACACCCAAGTGCTCACCATCTCTTGCCTAGACCAATGCAAACAAATCCTAACTGATCTCTTTCAACTCTTAAACCCACAGTCTTTGTTGCGGCTGTTAACCCCTCTGCAGCAAGTGGGGCACCTTTCTTCCCTTACCATTGTAGCCATCCCGGTCGAGGTCGCCCAGAGGCGCGATGGCGGAGCCGAATCTCCCGTAGAGCTGTGTGCCCGTCAGCAAAACGCTGGGGGCGCCCAGTGGGTGGTGACCGCGAGGCTGCAGGAACAAGTACACACGCCCCACCTCGGCCAGTTTGCGGTCAGCGCGGCTCTCCATGTACAGTGGCGCGCCCACCAGCAGGTCGTGCCTCCTGCAGGCCAGACGGGCGGTTCCGTGGGGGTGGGTGAGAGGGATGCTGCGGGCCTGGGCCAAATCTCGCTCATTCTCGCCCTTCCGCGCCCCTCGGTGGTCACATGGGAACGGGTGAGGAAAGGAGGGGACCGAGAGCAGTCAACCTCTCTGGTAATAGGGGACTCAAGTCCGTAGGGATGGGGCGCCCCTCACCCGTCCCCGTTGACATCAGTGACGGCCACCGAGTGCCCGAAATACGAAGCCACCTGCAGGAAGACGAGGCTTACTTAATTCCTGCCCCCAGGCCGGCACCTTCTCTTAACACTGCCCTCCACGCTCCGCGGAATATTCTAGGGTTCCAGTTCCCCAGCGTCCGCCACCCCCCACCGGGACCGGTTTCCACCTGCTCTCCGTGCAGCCGGTGCAGCGTCTGGTGGTCCGAGTTCAAAATTTCCACCTGCACGGACAACGCCCAGGCGCTCATCATTCTTGCTCCCGCTCCAGGGCAGAAAGGGCAGGGGGGGCGTAGGGGGCTTGTGAGGCTGAGGAATGGGGCCGAGAGCTTTGGGATGCCCGGTGGCGGGACAGGGGGCACTCACCGCTCCCAGGGTCCAGCTCCAGGTGGGGGCGCCTAAGACATACTCTAGGGAGAGCCGGACCCCAGTTAATGAGGTCCTTCCAACCTACCCATCTCCCGCCCGCCATTCTGCCACCCAGGGGAGATTTCGTGGCGGGGAGTGGAGGTGCTCCTCCCCGGGCTGGGCTCCCCAACGTTTGCCCCTAAATGGATTTCTTGCCTGTAGTGTTGATATCCCCGTCGAACTCGCCCACGGCCACCGAGTACCCTGAAGACACGACACGAATTATTCTTTCTGGGAGGGTGAAGCAGGGAGAGAGGCCAAGGGCGAGGAAGAAGGGGACCCAGAGACCCAAACCCTGCATCGCGTAGATGGGAAAACTGAGGCCATCGAGAGGCCAGGACCTGCCCTAGGCGCCCCAGCGAATCCAGGGCGGGGAAGGCGAGGTGGGGCATATGGGAGTTGGGCGGTCGGCGGGAAAACTGTGGGAGCAGAGAGTGGAGGCGCCTTCGATGCCTCTGGGGTTGGAGTTGGCCAGGGGGGTTGGTCTGAGGGCGCTCCCGCAGGGGCAGGACCTGACCGGCGGAGGGGGCGGTGATACTTAGAGGGATGAGAAGTCTAGAAGGGAGGGGCCAGGGTTACCCCGGTAGCCGTCGAAGTACACTGGGTTGGTGTAGTCTGCGGAGAAGCGCTGGGTGGGCACGTTCCACAAGAGGGTGCCTGGGCGGTAACTCGAGACGATTTCGGCAATAGGAGCTCGCGCCAGGAGACCTAGGGCGCGAGGGACAGCGGGTGTGGGGGCTGTGACGACTGGGGTCTCCCCAGGCCAAGAGGAGGGAGGGAGGTGTACGGATGGGCACGTACCTAAGAAAAAATAGCCGCCAGGGGCCCCAAGCACCAGCTCTCCAGCCTGAAAGGGAACCCTGGAGGTGAGAGGGGCCCTGTTTGGGAGCTGCCCCCACGCCGCTTATGCTCCCTACTCGCCTGAGTGACCGCGGAGCTGAAGCCCGCTTCGCAGTAGCGCTTGTCTTGGACTAGAGAAGGCAAGGAGGAGGGGTCAGCGAAGGGGCGGGTCAAGAATTGTGCGTGGGCGTCTGGGGCGGGGTAGGGGCGGGGTCACGGGGTTAATATGGAGGCGTGGCCTTGAGTCTGAGCCAGGCGGGGCGGGGCTAGAAGCTGGGCCCAGGAGTTGGGCCCACGGGGATGCCGGACTGAAAGCCGGGCTTGGAGGGCGCTTGGGAGGTATCAGGTGAAGGAGGGAGCTAGGTGGCCGTGAGGGAACGGAGACAAAACGGAGAGCTGAACTCACTAAAGGACTTTGTCACGTAACCCCGGCTCATGGTGTTAGCCCGACAGGGCGAGTACTCCGCGCGGTAGCCGGTTTGGAGCTGAGCCACGAAGCAGCCACCTACGGGCGTCTTCTCAGCCTCCTCTGTCTTTTCTAGGGCGTTCCAGTGCTGCCAGGGGGCGCAGGCCTGGAACAGGGCCACAGGAGAGTGGGGAACCGGCGGGATTCGGATTCCCCCCCCCTCCCCCCCCCCCACCACCACGTGTCCCTGCCCACGATTGCTCTCTGTGCCCCGTTCCGCGGCGCCCACCACAATGTTGTTGTTCCAGCTGACGACCGACGCCCCCAGTCCTTGCCCGGCCTTGAAAGTTTGGAAGGTTTGGGAGCCTACGTGTCGGGTCTCATCATCTGGAGGGCGCAAGAAGGATGGGGCGCTGAAGCTCGGCTGTCCACGCTCCCTGTAACCCCTCCCTCTGCCTCCTTGAGCAGGACTCACTGAGGTCGAAGGGCAGCGAGGTGCACTGGCCGCCCTCGGTCCTCCAGGGGCACAGGAACACGCCGCCCGTCTCCTCCTGGCTGCGGCCCCGGGTCCTCGGGGCGCCCACCACGATGGCCACGCTGCGATGGAAAGCTGGGTGAGTGTGGCGCGGATTCCCGGGCACCACACGCCCCGTCACCTGCGCTGAGAGCACTACCTGGAAGGGCTGTGTGCCTTGGAGGGCACTGGGTCATCTTTCCTCAACGAGATATCACAGACCGTGGAGCCCAACCTTTTATGGCCAAACTGCCTCCCAGTGGGAGAAATCACGTGCCTAAAGTAACCTAGTGAGTTAAAGGTAAATCTGGTACTATAACCGTTTGGTTTGATTTGAATATGAGGAGTTTGTTATCCTTTCTGAAAAACACCTCCTAAGCTTTGCACATCATCCGAACTCCATATACCCCACCTCTATGCCCCACACCGAAAGCCAGGGATTTACATGCCCCCGAGAGCTTAAGACCTTTACCTGAGAAGTAGTTTCAATGGTGAAGAATTAGGGAGGCTACTGGGCACCTCTAAAGTGAGGTACTGATATTGCTGAGGACCTTAGTAGATCTAGGTTCAAATAATAGCTCTATCATGTATAAACTGCAGACAATACCTACCAATCAATGTCAGGAGAAGTAAATGAAATAAATGTATGAGGGACATTTCTGCATGGTGCCAGCCAAATAACACATAACAAGTACTAAAAAAAAAAAGTATTAATTTTTTTCTTTCATCTCGTAGGATGTTTATTAAGTAATACCTATGAAGCCAATATCTGTAGAAACAAAGGGAAAGAAGCAAGAATGGGAAGAGAAAGGAGTCAAATGCAGATTCAGGCCCAGTGACAGTCACGGGCCAGCACCCTGGGAGCTCTGGAGTTACAAGGACCCTTCAGAACCATCCCAAGTTGAGGTGAGAACATCGGACCCTTACACCTCTCTCCTCGCTCCACACTCCTCATGATCAGTCATTGGTTATAGGCCACATTGGAAAGGGGACTTGACTTGGGGGGAGGTGACTCTTCAGCAGAGAAAATTCCCCAAGAGGCAGATACTTGAAGGCCATCTGCCATCCCCACTCCCCGAAGGTGAGCATCACAGCATCTGCTACACCCAATAAGTAACTAGTGCAGGGTAGTTACTGTAAAGACAAGGAACCAGGACTCTAATCTTGGAAGTCTGATTTTACAGCTGATTAATTCCAACCATTAATGCTCTATTGTTTCTTTTCAAAATATCTATACTTTTGATGGGGATGGGGGTGGATAGAGTAGAAAAGCAAGGTGGAGTGGGTAGACAATTTCGCGGTTTTGCAAGTCAATTTAATAAATGTATTTTAAAGGGTGAGGGTGGAGTAGGTCATACAACTGACCCTTGGGGGGAAAAGGAAGGCATCAAATTTTGCCTTTGTTCTTGCTGTAGTTTTGGTGCCTATCTCCCCTTTGGTGCCCCTCCCTGACACTCTTACCTGAGCCAGTTCTGCCAGTATTCCTAAAAAGAACTCAGTCTGAATAGAGCCTAGAAATCGCTTTGCTCAACCTCTATCACAAATGGGGAGCTTGAGGTTCACAGAAGTAGTGAGGGGGGCACAGAATCCTTCTCTCTCCCAACACCCAAACTTCTCCCGGGCTCACCTCCCACGGCTGTCCTTGTAGAAGTCCAGCGAAAACCCAAAGTGGCTGCCATTGGGGCCTGTGTAGAAGGTGAGCTGCACTGGGTCCAGGTTCAAGGCCCAGGCTAGAGGGACAGCATCGGGTCCCAAGAGCAGCTGCACCCACTCCAGAAGCCAGAGGGCATGAAGTGGACACACAGCTCTGGCCATCTTCCTTCTCCCACCACCTCCTAGGCAGGAATGGGCTAGCTTCTTCCTCTTCCTTTCTGTCTCTACCACCGGAAAGCTTTTCTTATCAAACTGGAACTCACTTGCTGAGCAGTGGGCAGAGGAAAGGGCTATAAGCCCTGGATACATATGGTTTCTTGGATTGCCAGAAAGGGGGTGAAGCCACCCTGGGGGTGGGTGCTAATGGCTGAAAGCCATGACTCCTCCCTTTTCCTGAGAGTAGTTTATCACCAAGTCCTGTTGGTTCTGCCTCTCAACTATGTCTCTTGAGTCTTCACATCTGCACTACCACCATTCTAGTCCGAGCTACCATTCCTATCTGCTTGGGGTAATCATGAACTAACTGATCCATACGCCTCCATTCTAACTGTTTTACAGCCCTTCCTCCCCCATCCCCCACAACTGTCTACATTGTAATCGCCCAGTGCGACTTGGTCAGAGGTGGAGGAAGGAGGAAGGAAGCTGCTGTCTCCTGATAAGAACTGAGGTTTTTATACCCTTTTGGATAAGGCACTTATCCACTTCCTGCTTCCAGGGCTTTGGTCAGCCATATTGGTGTAGCAAGCTTCTTCACTCTCCCTCCATCTCAGGCCACATCTTAATGTGGCCACAGCAGTGCAGCTGGTGCTGGCGAAATGTGTGGCCAATGGATCTTGGCCAAAGGGGAAAGGAGATGGGGAAAGAGTGGAGTCCAGGATATTCTGGCTCACAGGCTCTGGGACTATATGCCAGCTATTCATTTGAAGGCAGACCCTCCCTCTTTCTTGGGTGACAGAGCTCTTGTCCAATCAAGACTTGATTCTAGTGGGCTCCCTGCCTAGGGGACGCCTCCCTCAACTCCTCAGGCTGGCACCCTGGAGTTGGCACACATGGGAACAGCACTGATCACACTGTTTAGTCATGGTCCATTCACTGGATTGTGTCCATGACTCCCTTGAGAACAAGGTTCCTTTTTGCAGCCCCAGGGCCTAGCCAAGAGCCTAACGTGTAGTATGTGTCGCTGACAGACAGACTGAATGGAAGCATGCACTGAGGAGGAAAGATGCAAACATGGAGTCACACAGTGGAGAGAAGGAATATTTTGAGCAGAAAGGCAAGGCAATTTTCTCTGGATGACAGGAAGAGTAGTGCCAAGTCTTATTGGCACTGTAGGTCTTCCCCAAAAAAGCAGGCTCTCAGGAAGGAAATTCAAAAGATCTGCTAGGGGTAAAGGAAGACTGCCACATCCTCCTTTTGCTCTATATTTTCTAATCAAACTTAACCACCATCTATCTTATCCTGCCCAACTATCCCGTGCCATCCTTCCAGCTCCCTTCCCCTTGTAATTCACCACCTTGGCCCACAGCTCAAAGTCCTCTCCCTTACTAGATTAGAAGCTCCTTGAACTTAAAAAAAATTTTTTTAACGTTTATTTATTTTTGAGACAGAGAGAGACAGAGCATGAACAGGGGAGGGTCAGAGAGAGAGGGAGACACAGAATCCGAAAAAGGCTCCAGGCTCTGAGCTGTCAGCACAGAGCCCAACGCAGGGCTCGAACCCACGAACCATGAGATCATGACCAGAGCTGAAGTCGGACACTTAACCCACTGAGCCACCCAGGCGCCCTGAGGAACCTCCTTGAACTTTAGTCTGGATCTTCTTCACTGCTGAATCCCCAGTGCTAAGCTCACGATAGGCATACATTTGCTAGAATGAATACTTAACCCTGTCCTATACTTACCTTCTACCCTCTTCTGGTCTTCAACCAAATGGTATTACATTACTGCGGTATACTGACTGCATAGCTCAATATTGTCACATCCCACTGAAGTCTTTAATGGGTATTTATTCTGCTCAAGGCACTGAGTGATGAGGGATACAAAGGTAACTGTCAGGGATCGTTAAAGAACTTAGCCCAGAATTAGGACACAAACACACATAACTGCAGCAGAGGGACAGTAAAGAATGCCTTGAAAGGGTAGACTAACATTATGCCTAACTGAAGTCGTTTATATCTTTGCTGCTCATAACAACCCTATGAAATAAGTACTGTTATGCACATTTAAAAAAAATTTTTTTTTTAACATTTATTTATTTTTGAGACAGAGAGAGAGCATGAACAGGGAAGGGTCAGAGAAAGAGGGAGACACAGAATCTGAAACAGGCTCCAGGCTCTGAGCTGTCAGCACAGAGCCCGATGCGGGGCTCGAACCCATGGACCGCGAGATCATGACCTGAGCCCAAGTCGGATGCTTAACTGACTGAGCCACCCAGGCGCCCCTGTTATGCACATTTTATAGATGCAAAAACCGTGGTAGAGTTTTAGGTAAATTGCCCAAATTTATATGGCCAAAGGGTGGCAAAACAAGGATTCAAACATGTTTGGCTTGAATCCATCAGTCTTAAAATCTTTTTTTTTTAACACTTAATTCACTTTTGAGAGAGACAGAGCACGAGTGGGGGAGGGACAGAGAAAGAGGGAGACAGAATCTGAAGCAGCTCCAGGCTCTGAGCTGTCAGCACAGAGCCTGATGCAGGGCTCGAACCCACTAACAGTGAGATCATGACCTGAGCCGAGGTCGGACACCTAACTGACTGGGTCACCCAGGTGCCCCCCCTGCCCCGCCTTTTTTTATTGCGTGTTCTTAACCAGTACACCGTGGTGCCTTTTGTCTGAGAATGAGGGTTTTTTAGGCACAGGAAATACCATGAGAAAAGAGAGCTGCAGACCATAGAGGTCAATTATAGGGAAAGGCAAGTAGTCGACTCAACGTACGGTGTTCAAAGGGGAGGACTGGGGCACGAGAATGAAATGGAAGGCTAGGATCAAATCACTGAAGGTCCTTGAATGCCTCAAGGAATTTGAATTTTTAATCTGTAGGAGATGGAGAACCAAAGATTTTTCAAGTCAGGGAATAAGAGATACATTGACCAATTGTGCTCCCTTTTGGATGATTACACTGGCTGTGGGTAGAAGGAACTGAGAAACACAGGACTTAGCGGGAAGGTCAGATAGATGGGTGGCCACTGCAATCCTTTTGGTTAAAGGTGGTGAGGTCTGAACCAGGATACTGATGATAGGAACAAAAGAGAGAACAGAGGTTACACAATCAGTAACACTGGGGTAGGGAGGTGTCAAAAGTAATTTACAGCTTTGGTGCATGGCTGTCTGTCAGGACAGTTGTACCATCAGCTACAACTAGAAATAGGTGAAGGATCAGATTTGGGAACAAAAGAGTTTGGTATTCAAGAATTGTTTCTCACGGGTGTTCCTTTGGGGCCAGAGCTGGGTTGATCTCCCTTCTGAGATAATAGGCAGAGTGCTGACACACTGCTCCCACTTTCCCATCCCACCAACCCCGAGTCCTAGAATTCCTCAATGAATCCAGAGTTCTGTTAAGGCTTCAGTCAACAATGACTGAACTTCTATGTGCCTGGCACTGAGGTAGGTGACGTGGAGGATATATAGAGAAAAATCCTTCATTATCTTTGATGCTTCCTTGTTTAATCCTTGCATAATCCTCAGTATTTTTTGTTCCTATTTTTCAACATATAGTAAAAATGTTTACTATGCGTTCAACTCTATGTAAAACATTCTAAGGGACTTAAAAAAAAAAAAAGAGGTATAGAAATCAGTCTGTGTCCTCTCCAAGCTTAGCATTTTACTGGGAAGCAGTACATAAAATGAACCCAACACAGATTCTGAAAAGCCAGTAAGCTTGCATAGGACTCTGAGCCCAGCCAGAAATATGCTACAATAATTCAGACATGAGCTGATAAGGGGGTGGGGGGAGGTGAAGGTATTTCTGACAAATAAGAATGGGAAGGTCAACAAGGCCTGATTTAGTCATCAGGGGGTAGAAAGGGGAGTACTTCCAGGTTGCAAGTATAGGTGGCTGAGGCAGGTGGTTGAAAGAACCCTTATTGGAATCGGCTGCACATGCCCTCACACAGCACTCTCTACAGGCCAGTAGGCACACCTTGCCTGCTCAGAAAGTCACTTTTTTTAATTAAAATTTTTAAAATTGATTTTGAAAGAGCACAAGCATGAGGATGAGTAGGGGGGAGGGGCAGAGAGAGAGAGAGAGGGAGAGAATCCCAAGCAGGTTCTGTGCCCTCAGCGCAAACAAGCCCAATGTGGGGCTTGAACTCTAACCAGGATCATGACCTGAGCCGAAATCAAGAGTTGTCCAGACACTCAACTGACTGAGCCACCCAGGCGTCCTTCACTTTCACTTTGTAACATTCCTTCTTTCTGGGCAGGGATTTTGCTCAGTTAGGAAGGTAGGAAGATCTGAGCATCCAACCCAAGGTTCAAATTGAATAGCTTCTCTTTTGTCTAGGGAGAACACAGCTGCATGAGAGATTAGGAAAGAAACAGACTTTGTACTCCTCCTTCCTGAAAGTCTGAGGAAGAGAGAGGGATCTCAATTTATCATTACAAATCTATGGTTAGCTTTTGAAACTAAACTTCCTCTGCCTTTTGTCATTTTTTTGATACAGAAGAGTAGAGAGAGGTTTTTATCTGCTGTAACAATTAGGGCACACTTCCTTTTACTACGCAGCTCTGAAGCATTGTTATTATTATGAGGTTAAGAAGAATAACTCAAGACTGGTTCGGGTATACAAAACTCCATCAGGAAGGCAAAATCCAGGCAGATGACTTGTAATCCCACTGCCCCTGAAGTGCATTCCAAATCCTGAAAATTGAAGCCAGAAATTCCAATGCCGTTTAGTGAGCACCTACATGCCACACATTCTACTACACAGAGATTGTATTTCAACTGAGCGAAAAAGTAGACATAGAAGAAAATTCTCATGGGAAAGTGTGGCAACGAGGTGCATATTCCAAGACATCCACCTAAGACTAAAAGAAAATTAACCACTATTATTTCCTCCCACAGCACAATCTGCTGCTACGTGGGCAGCCTGTCTTGAGAAGCTCAATTCCAAACATCATAAGCAACTCGTTCACAAGACTCTATTCCTTGATCACTTCAAACAAGGTATTATTTGTAACCCACAACTCCATCCCTTCCCAACTTGAGTGGATGGGACAACAATCACGACAGACTCTGCTAAGTTTCCACAAATCATTGGTTTATTAGAAAGTTCCTTTCCCTAATTTTACAGCATATATATCTCTATCATATGTGATAAAGTTAAATACAATCTGTAATGTTTGTAAGTAAGGATAGGTTATTTTGTTTTTTAAGTTTTAAAATCACTATTCTGAAAGTTAAAGAAAACTGCCCCCAGGAAGGTAGAGAGGCAGCCAGAGTATGGCTCAATCTACAAGCTAATGGGAAGCAGCACAAAAATGTTAATACTGTATTATTTAAATATTTACATGGGCTGAAAGCAAAGAAAAATGAGTCCCTTCACTTCAAACAGATGATTTCATTTTTCCAGTGCTAGTTATCCAAAGTGATGCTTCTGAATCAGAGGAGGAGCACTGAACAGGTAGGAGGCTCAGGCAGGAGCCTTGTTTGCCCAGCACTTGCTTCTCATAAACTCAAAACCTTTTTCTTTTGGGAATCTGAGAAGAAAGGCAGAACCCAGAGCCTTGGCCCAAGTGAGTAGGGTTTGATTTTTCCTGTCCGGTAACCACCCAACCAATTCCAGCCACAGGAATGGGTAGGGAAATGCCAAATAGAGAACTGCTACCTGCACCAAAGATGAGACCTGCAATATAAACACCTTTGGGCCAGGACGTGAATTAGGTCTGAGAGCCCTGGTGAAAGGCAAGAGGAAGAAGAGGAATGAAGGTGGTACTTCCTCCGGTAGGTGTCATGGGAGAAAAGGAAAAAAAAAAAAAAATCTTCACTGCTTAAACTAAGCTGGGCAGAAGGCATGGAAACTAGGAAGCAAAATAATCTGCAGTATCTATAAATATGCTCACCTCCCAACAAGGGGGGAAGAAACTGTCCCAACTCATCATCCTCAAGTCTACTTCTACTTCTGCTTCTAGCCAACCCAGAAGGCACATTAAAAACAAAAGAAAACAAACAACAACAACAAAAACAACAACAAAAACTGTCAGAGGGGGGCTAAGTACTAGGAAGGCAAATGGACTGCCCGGAACAAGGTCCCCAGAAAACCCAGGAAATCCCCCAGACAATCACTCTGAATCTCCCTGCTTCCAGAGAACAAAGCTCTCAAATTTCTCTCCTCCTCTGTGGGCTCACCTCTCTGTATAAAACTGCAAAGCACATGAGGGAGATGTCATAACTGAGGCCCCCTCTGACACCCCCAGCTGACTGCTGCCCGTTAGTTGAAAAACAAAAACAAAAACAAAAAACAACCAAATCCCAGTGCTGGGGGCACCACTTACTGCAAATTAACTAAACGTTCTGTCCCAGCAAAAAATGTTAAACAATTGTTCTTTTTTTGTTTTAACATTTTTATAGTTCATAACTTCAAAAAATACATGAGCTTGATAAAATATACATGCTTAGTCATTTTTGCATCTAGCAGAAAACAGATACTTTATTTTTTGTTTTCATTTTATAACCTTTAAAGTTTCTTAGTTCAACTAGGGCAAACATATTTACACAAAGCCACCAGAACAAGGATCACTTAAAGAGCTGGATGTAAAAAATATTATTGCAGTATACTACAAATATGGAACTTTTTTTTTTTAATATGAGCTACAAAAAGCAGCATTTACGTTTATAGAGTTCAGTGCAATTTTTTTACATTAAAAAAAATCCTATAAATTAAGAAGGAAACATCAACATGACAGAAGAAAATACACCCTTCAGACACATGAGCTCCTCTCTGGGGAAGCACATGGGCGACTCTATGTTCCGCATAGCTTCTATTCATGAGAGGATCTTCTTTTCTGGGATATGCAGATACCTCTTCTGGGATGAGGGATATGAGGACAACAGTGCCAAATGTGTGGCTTTCTGTTTGTGTGGGAAGTGGACTGATTGAATAACAGCCTGAGTAGCATCTGGTTCCAGGTCAGACTCCCTTTCCACCTCACCCGGGATAGCATAAGGTCACCAAGGGATGGTCAAAGACACTGAGAGGGCAGGACCAGATGGACAAACCTCCGGCCAGAGAGGAAAAATGTTTTAAAATTTACAGAAGGGAAGAGTGGAGGATAAAAAGTAGAGGGAAGAGAGGAATATCCAAACTTGACAGTTTGGAGATGTTGCCGCAGAGGGGTGGGTAGCACTTACTGGTGTTCCCTAGCTTAGAAACACAGGAGAGGGAGGGACAAACAGAAAGGGGGGGAAGGGGAAAAGAAAATCCCTGATAGTAAACCCAAAGCAAACCTCAAATCTAAAACCACCCCTGCAAGCCAAAACTCGATTCTTTGGCTGTCAGACACTGCCCATCCCAGCTTCTACTTGCTGGTATTAATGGCTCAACACTCCCGAGGGAAGATATATGGGTCACCTTCCCTGGCCCTACCTGGGCTCCCATCCCCCAACTCATGTGCCATGGCTAGGCGGGTGCTGCAGGTCCTGACCTGAGAAGATGGGGTGAAGTAGTGGGTGAAGGTGGAGGGCGGTGGCAGCTGCTGCAGCAGGCCGCGGAGCAAGCAGGGTAGGGTAGAGGGCAGCGTGTGGGACAGGATGGAAGGTGAAGGGCCCAGGATGAATGGCTGAGGCGGGAATGATGTGGATGGGATGGCTAGCGAGAAAGGTGGCCGGGTGGCCAGGGATGATTGAGTGAGTGAGGTGGGACAAGGAAATGGGGGTCAGGTGGGGCTGGGGAATATGATGCACTTGGGCGAGCGGCTGGGGATGAGGGTGGGGGTGAATCCCGATGGCGGCGGCAGCTGCCGCTGCATGATGTTGCAGGATGGCATGCTGAACAGTTGTGATTGAGGTGGCAGAGGCTGTGGCTGGCTGCTGAATGTGGATAGGCTGCAGGGCTGGAGTGGCTGGGGCCAGGGCAGCCGAGGCTGGAAAGGCCTTTACTTGCTTGGCTAGAAGCTGCTGCTGGATGTGCTGTTGTGCGGCCTGCTGGAGCTTGCTGTACTTCTCCATCTCCTCAGGGGTGAAGGTGATGGGCTGGCTCTCTAGGGGGGCCAAGGAAGCATCCTCAGCCCCGTCAGCTGACTCAATACTAGGATCCCCACTGGGAGGTGCATAACTGGGGAAGTGCTCAAGGTCTGGCGCTATAGGCAGCAAGCTGGATTCCACAGGGCCTGGCTGACTGCCACTATCCAAGGACTCTAGGGTGTCCCCATCGCTGGGGTCAGGGAGGTAGTTATGGGAGATGGTGGGGTCCCCAGGATAGCAGTCTGAGTGCACTGGGGTGCCTAGTGGAGCAACAGGGTGATCAGCAGTAACTTCTTCAGACTTTGGCTCTTCTGGGGGTGGGTCTGATAAGGGGCCAGCTGTTTCCTCTGAGGGGAACTGATGTCCAAATGGGGCATCACTACTCCCTGGAGGCCCTTCTTCTGTCTCTGACTGTTCTTGCTCTTCCCCCCTTTCTAAGCCAGACTCTTCACATTTCTTGCTGTTCGGCTTTCGGGTAGCTGGGAGCTTCCCTATCAATGGAAGAACAGGCTTATTGCCAAGAGATGGGGGGAGCTTGGGCCCAAAATAACCTTGTGGGGGGTCCTTGAGCTTGAGCCCAGCTTTAGCAGGGGTGGCCAGCACCTCCTCACTCACACTGGGTTTCTTCTCCACTTTCCTTGACTGAATCTTCTCCAGGAGCAGTTTGGCAGTAACGGAGTTCTTGTCTTCGGGGCTGCAGTCACCTTCCGACCCCCTTCCGGCACCAATGTTGCTGTTCTGGGAGGGCAGGCCTGTCCCTTTACCATCGTCTCCTCTGCTGTCATCTTTCTTCCCAGGACCTTCTCCCCGGCCTGGTCGGAAATAGTGGGGAGACTGGGAGCGGTAGATTTTAGAGCGGATGAAGTCTCGACGACCAGAACGCCTCTCCTCAGGGCTTTCGTGACCCCATGATCCCTTCCTGGAACCTGATCGCTGGGAAGGGCTCCTGGTGCTGCGGCTGCGGTCACGGCTATAGCTTCGGCTCCGCTGCCAGCTGTGGGCCGTGGTGCTGCGGCTTCTCCGTTTGCTCCGGCTGCGACTACAGCTGCTGCTGCGGCTGCGGCCCCGGGACCTTGAGCGCTCCCTGGTATGACTCCGAGACCGGCTTCGGGACTGGCTGCAACTGAGGCTATAGTCGTCATCAGAAGAGGAGTACTTGTGCCGTTTGGACCGGTGTTTGGAGCTGGCATAGTCCGAGTCGTCAGAGTCATGGGAGCGCTTGGAGTGCCTTCGAGATCGGTCACTATAGTCACTGTAGCTGTCATCAGAGTAACTGCGCTGTCTGCTGTAGCAGCTCTGGTCTGAAGAAGCATCGGAGCTACTTGAGTAAGAACGCCGGGAGGAACGGTGTGAGGAATGGCGCCGGCCCGACCGGGAACGGCTCCGGGAATGCTCACTGCCTGAGTCTTCCTCCTCTTCCTCCTCCTCACTGTACTGGGACGGAGACTTCTGGTGTAGCCGGTGTGACGAAGCATCGTCACTATCTTCATCTCCACTACTGGGTCGACTTCGATGGCTGGACCGGCTGCTCCGTTTGGCGCCAGCTCTTCGCTGGCAGGATGAAGTTAGAGGCTCACCTTTGTGTTTCTTCCCACCATGATCCTGGGAGCTGCCACCACCTCCACCTTCGTCCTTCTTGCCGCTGCTCCCTTCTTCAGCTGGGAGGGATCTCCGCTGGGAGTCATCTTGAGCTCGCCGCCGTCGTCTTGGTGGTGCAGGGCTACCACTCCCAGGGGGTTCTGGTTTGGGTCCCCGTTCAGAATCCGCGGGGGCCGATGACTTGTTCTTCTTTCGTTTTCGTTTCTTGCGCTTCTTAGACTTCTCCCCAGACTCTGTCTTAGAGCTTTTCTCTTCCGGGTCAGCCTTATGTTTCCGTTTGTGTTTGCTGGATTTTTTGTGCTTCTTTTTCTTTTTGTGTCGGTGGGACTTCCCAGATCGTTCTTTCTTGCTAGGAAGGCTTCTCCCTGTGTCCTCTGTCTCTGACCCATGGCTGCCTCCAGGTTCTTGCTTGTTCAGACTGCTACAGGCAGACCCAGAAGCAGGTGCATCCATTCTGCCTCCTGAGGAATGTTCTACATTCTCTCCACCCTCTTTGCTTTTATTTGGCTCACCAGCATCAAGGCCCTGGAGATGGTCCTTTGAGGAGCCTCCTATGTCCTTTGGTTTTTCGGTCCCTTTAGCTCTGGCATCTTTGTTCCTTGAAAGTTTAAAGTCAAAGTATAAAGGGTTACAACTGTATGAAATGGAGGGTTCTGCCTTGGTAAAAATTAAGAGTTCCGATGGCCACTGGAGGGCAGTGCTTTCATCTTTGCTCAAAACTGGAAAGAAGGGACCAGTAGGATGTTTGGGTCCCTCCTGGCTTTCTTTCCCTGCTGGGGTGATCTGAGAGGTTTCTTTAGAGGGGTCAGACTCACATATTTGATTCTCTGAAGCCTTCTGACATGGACTCTCTAAACTCTGCTCACTTACATCCCCTCCTGAGGTCTTCTTTGTCTCAGCTTTGCTTCCAGGCTCTGAGGGCTCTGCGGCACTGGTTTCTGTCTGTTGCTCCAAGACTTCATCAACTGTCTTTTCTGCTCCTTGGCTTGCTATCACCTTGATACAGCCTTTAGGCTTGGGAGAACTGCTTTTTTTGCTCTCTAGGGCATTCTTTGGGTGCATACTATTATCACCTTCCATCTGTTCACTGGCTCTCATAAAGAGTAGGAAGGGGAAATTTGGTTTTACTTTGCAGTGTGCTGGGGGAATGTAGTGGTAATACTCTGGCTCTGCAGCCCCAGCTCCTTCTTCTCGCTTCATTCTTTTTAACTTAGATAATGTTGAGGCTAGGGACCCTCCATCCTGAGGGTCTTCATCCTCTTTTTTACCATCAAGATTACTGCTACCATCAGATTCTCCCATCTTCTGCAATCCTTGGTCAGAACCTTTCTCATCAGCTTTGGCTCCATCTTCAGAGGGTCCTTCCTCTGCGTGGTCCTTGAACACTGACGCTATTGATTCGAGTTTGACAGGAGCCTTCTTGGCAAAGGAAAATGACACTCCCAATTTCTGCAGTGGAGTTCCTGGATTATTCTTAATGCCAAAGCTGATGCCTTGGGAGGCTAACCCAGGAGCCTGTGCCAGTCCAGAGGTATTAGTGCTTTGTATTGCAGTGAAAGGGCCTCCTTTATCTGTGGAGAATTCAGATCCCAGGCCACAAGTGGCTGTGGCACTTGTGCCACTGTTTGTAGCTGACTCATCTTTATCATCATCTCCGCCTTCTTCATCTACAGCCACTGTGGTTGGTCTGAACATGGGACCGCTTCCAGGTGCACTGCACAAGGGTTTAGAAAAATAACAAAAAAGGTTAGCGGTATACACTTCATACTTCTTATATAACACTTCTCTCTCACGTTCCACCGTTCATTGCAGGTTGGACCCGAAGACACTGAGTGGCGGTCATTTCCTAGCCCTGTGCCAAAAAGAGATACTTGCTCAGTGGGTTTAGGCAAAGTCTCATACTGTTAGCATACTAATTAGCTGTACTCCCAGGGCCAGCCAGTTAATACTATTTCTTCCTAAGCTGTCCAGAATTTAAAAAGTAAAGCTTTATTACACAATTCAAATAGTCTGTCATTACCACCTGGTACAGCTGACCCATCCTGTATTTGTTCTCATTTCTTTTTTAAGTTTATTTATTTTGTTAGGTAATCTCTACACCCAATGTGGGGCTTGAAGATCAAGCGTTGTGTGCTCTTCTGACTGAGCCAGCCAGGCACTCCTGTTCTCATTTCTTACTGAATCATTCCACCCATCAGTATGCCATCAAATGGGTGGCTGAACATCTATTCACAAAGATTGTATTTCATTCAGCTCAAAAAAACCCTCTAATTTCCTCTGTGTTTTCAAATTATACTTTTTTTTTTTTAAGTATATTCATTTATTTTGAGAGAAAGAGTGAGCATCGAGTGGGGCAGGGGCAGAGAGAGGAGAGAGAATTCCAAGAAGGCTCCACACTGTCAGCACAGAGCCCGATGCGAGGCTAGGACCCACATGACCTGAGCCAAGATCAAGACTGGACGCTTAACCGACTGAGCCACTCAGTTGCTCCTCAAATTTTACTTTTTAAAATGTGGATATCTTCTGAGTTTATCACAGTCAGAAACTTCCACTGTGTTACTCTATGGTAGTCTCTGGTTAGTATGTCTGGCATTTGCTTTGGTTTTTTGATTTCTGGACATTCTGTACGATGATCATGATGCTACCAAACACTTTCTCAGCTCTGAAAAAAGGAACACAGAGAAGCCTCAAAGCCAGTGTTTTAAACTCATGTCATGTCTGAAATTTTTACAGTGTGTGGACTATACACTTGAGGTACCTTTCAAGCCAAACTTAAGGTAAACTTATCAGGTATCTATTTAGATGAAGTCTTGTTATCTGATCCCTAGCTACAAGCTATCCTAAATTCAGGGACTACATATATTTGGATGATATGTTATCCCTTGTTCTCTAAAAACTCTTGCTAATGAAAGACAGGAACCCAAAAGATTTAGATAGCAAGAGACACACTGTGCCACGAAACCTACCTCATGGCAAAGAGACCCTCTAGGTGAATAAGAAGGGATCTTATTTTGTTCTTTTGCTTACTCTTTACCATGTTAATTCAATAATACATATGATGGGGTCATGCATTATTAATTCTGGGACAATGAAATACCTGATGATTGGTCAAACCTTCTTTTATTCTCCCAAGAGATTACTTGGTCATCTTTTAACTGTTTGCTTATGAAACTGACAACTACCAAGACACTTCTGAAGAAAAATATGTATTAAAATACATCCTAAGTTAGAAAGTGACCCGGTATATACTTTTTGAGAAGATAGCTTTGTGATATGCCCAAGAGTAACATGTTACTATATAAAAAGCTGCCCAAAGAAGGAATCAGAACCAGTTTATAGGCAGTTTAACTCAACATTAGAGCTCAGCAGTTAATTCTGTTTCACAACTTATACTATGTGTTCTCTCCCTTCCTTCTTTTTCCAAAACACTCAGAGAAGTAAGTAAAAAAAGGATCCAGAGACAAAATGAACCTAGTAAGTCCAGGAACTTGGTATCTGTGGCCCCAACTTGGCTGTAAACTTTTAAAAACCATAGTCAGGGGCGCCTGGGTGGCTCAGTCGGTTGAGTGTCCGACTTCAGCTCAGGTCACGATCTCGCGGTCCGCGGGTTCGAGCCCCGCGTCAGGCTCTGGACTGATGGCTCAGAGCCTGGAGCCTGCTTCCGATTCTGTGTCTCCCTCTCTCTCTGCCCCTCCCCTGTTCATGCTGTGTCTCTGTCTCAAAAATAAATAAACGTTAAAAAAAAAAAACAAAAAACAACACAACCATAGTCATAGTTTCTTTCTACTGTAACCAGTTACTTCCTTTGATCCTGGACAGCCATTAAAAACAAACATGGGGGGCACCTAGGTGGCACGGTCGGTTAAGCGTCTGACTCTTGATCTCGGCTCAGGTCATGATCTCATGGTTCATGAGTTCAGCCCCACATCATGCTCTGCGCTGACAGCGTGAATGAAGCCTGCTTGGATTCTGTCTGCCTTCTCTCTGCTCCTCCCCTGCTTGTGCTCTCTCTCAAAATAAATAAACTTGGAAAAAAATAAACAAACAAACAAACATGGGGGCCTAAGTCTTTCTCATCAGGGCACATACTGCATGAATCCTCAGATGCTTTGGGTCCCCAAAGTCTAGTTGCTTGGAAATTCCACCCCAAGTGGGGTAAATTCCACCTAAGGCTAAATACCAGCTCCCAAGTTTTAATCATCAAGAACCATGAAGGAAGATTAAAAAGAACACTCAAGAAGGTAGGAACCTGCAGAGAAATAAATGGATAGAATACTTAGGTTTTAGTGGTTATTACTAACTGTATAGTACTTAAAAGGAAGTTATAACACTTGAATCTTTGCGCCAGTACTTTTTAGCTATAAAACAGAATACTGTAATATATGTGCTTTTCTACAGAAGAATGCTGAAAAATGGGAAAAATATTTGTAGAATTTATCAATTTACTGAGCATCTTCTATGGCATGGCACTCTAAGGCCTTTTTTTATTTTTTATTTTTTATTATTTTTTTTTATTTGAGAGAGAGAGAGAGAGAGAGAGAGAAAGAGAATGAACATGAGCAGGGGAGAGGGGCAGAGGGAGAAAGAGAATTTTAAGCAGGCTCCACGCCCAGTGTGGAGCCTAATGTGAGGCTTGATTTCACAACTATGAGATCATGACCTGAGCTGAAATCAAGAGTTGGACACTTAACTGACGGAGCCACCCAGGCTCCCCTATAATGCACTTTTGATGAAAAGATAATCACTCCTCACAACTGTAAGAGGTAAATTGTTACTATTATCATCTCCATTTTATAGATAAGGAAACTGAGGCATAGAGCTTAGATAACTAAGGTGGGACAGAAGGTAGGATAGGGCCTCAGAAGTGCATATTCCTCATCAGTATATTACACTCTAATTACAGATATGCTTTCAGTTTGAAAGAAAGATACACTAATTAGTATTGTAATTCCTTTTTTATTTTTTTGACAGGAAGAGTGAGCGGGAGGGAAGGGCAGAGGGAGAAGGAGAGAGAGAATCTTAAGCAGGCTCCATGCCTAGCACAGAGCCCCACAAGGGGCTTGATCTCACAACTGTGAGATCATGACCTGAATTGAAATCAAGAGTCAGATGCTTAACCAACTGAGCCACCCAGGTGCCCCAAGGGTTATAATTCTTAAATCTTAAATTATAATCTAAAATCTTAAGGATTATAACTATCTGTAGAACCCTCTGGGAGAAAATATCCTCAGGGTGCCTGAGTGGCTCAGTCAGTTAAGTATCTGACTCGTGACTTTTAGCTCAGGTTATGATCTCACAGTTCGTGAGTTTGAGCCCCACAGAGGGCTCTGTGCTGACAGTGCAGAGCCTGCTTGGGATTCTGTCTCCCTCTCTCTCTGTCCCTCCCTGTCGTGCTCTCTCAAAAAAATAAATAAAAATAAAACGTCGAGAGGAAAAAAAAAAAAAAAGAAAATAAAGGAACATATCCTCACCATTCAGCTTGTTTCCTTTGCTCAGCCAATTCATGGAGCCGCCGAAGGGCTTTTTCCTGTTTCTTCTCATCTTTGCGGGATCTTGAAGAGACATTTCGAGCAAACTCTCTCTGCTTGAGATCTTTCAATCTCTGGTGTAACAACAACAACAACAAACAAAAACAAAGGGAACAGAGGGTGGGTGATTTAGAATAATTTGGGGATCCTGAAAACAAGGCCTTTAGAATATTTACCCTCAATCAATGGTTATAGTGCTAGCGTAGAACACACTGTTTAATACTCTCAGTAACTGAAACCACAATGGCAGATTACTTTGGATAAAACACTTGGAGTACCTGCATTTCTAATTAGGACAGCATACCACTTACTTTACTGGGCAAAATTAAATGTTTTCAGATACAACAAGCAAATTTTAGAACATTAGGAGGAAAAAAAAAGGGACTATTTAATCACCTGCTCCTCCAGGATGCAAAACTAAACAAACAGAACATGAGATAAATTGTAATAACACAAGCCAAAGAGAACAGAAAGGGGTTAGGCTAGTACAGAAAATTACCCAGGAGTAAGATCTTAAAAAGCAATGTACAGCTTACATGGGGAGGTTATGTGAATCAAAACAAATAGAAAGCATACTTTTATTTCACCATAAAAAGGTGCTATTTCTTTTCAGCATGAAGTTTTCCTGTGACTATCACACAAACCATCTTCCAATGCTAGCATGTTCAGAGCTCACCAGTCTGACCACTTGCGTCTGGTCAGTCTGCTGAAATTAGAGAGTAATATGTATAGCTTTTCCATTCCTTCATGGCCCTGAGAGGAACATCCAGGGGATGAGGAGAGAACAGAGATAAGTCAAAGGATTTATTACTTAAAATCCTGATAAAAGAATGAATCTTTTATTCTCAGAAACTAGTATATAATTTTCCTTAAAACAAAACAAAACAACAACAACCAAAAAAGAACAGTGCTGATGACACACTGGTGACAAAGTCCAGACATATCTGCAATGAAGACAGAACTAAAATTATTTCCAACACACTAGATAATATAAAAAACAAACCAAAACAAAACACATACATTAGCCTATGCTTTTACAATAGCATTAGGAAAAGGAATTTGACCCAATATAAAGTGGACATTGCTTTGTGGAAGGGCATGATGTTCAACAGACAGAGGAATTTTCATATCTAATATTTATGAAATGTGTTTTGAATATTTTTGAATTGGGAAGGGAAAAGGGTGGAAAGACACACACAAAAAAAGATATACAGCTAAAGACACTAGTAGAAAAACTCACTCTTGTGATCTGGGCTCCCAAATTAGAAGGATTTGCTTTCAATACATCAGCTGAAAATGTCACATCACAAAGAAAAAAAAGTAAAAATAAAACAAGAGTGGAAGAGAAAAAAAAATAAAGCAAGCATTACTACACAGGCTCTCTTAGTGAATCTGCAAACTATTATACTGAACAATCAGGGACAAAGCCATCAACTCTAAAAGGGTGGGGGGAGAGGGAAGCACCTGTACAACACATATATGTATACATACACAGAGACTGACACAGTAATAATCTCTCCTGGATACATGGACCTGTCTACATTCAGGAAAAACAGTTAACAGAACTTCAGGAAAGACCACTGCTACCTAGAAACCGTCTATCTTATTTTCATTTACCTTTATTTTGGGAATGTTCAAGTAACCAACAGCTGGCAAAATGTTTTCCTAAAGCTGGCTATCCAGAATTAAGAATTTTATAAAAACCACTTCAAGACGGTGGATCAACTATCTTGAATAAATATGAATTCCAATTTCTTTCTTTCAAGGAGAATGAGACAGAAAGAGCCTGTCAGGACTATTGTATCATTATTTCAGGCTACAAACTTAGTTTTTTTCTGCCCCAAACATTTACCAGGCGCTCTAGCCAAAATTTAAATAGAACATATGTTTTTCTCATATCTGCCATCTTCACTCTAGCCACCCCATAGGCCTGCAAAATTTCCCAGTGCCTGGTCATTTCCTTCCTTCCTTCCTTCCTTCCTTCCTTCCTTCCTACAAATATTTGATTACTTTTAGGAGTTATTTCCCAAACTACAGGATACTTTCTAGAAGAATGAGCATTTTATCAAAGCCTGGAGTTTCCAAGCTAAATCAGACAGAGGTTAGGCTTTCCAATCATTCAGCAACCACTTGGTGCAACCTTGAAGTTGAAGGGATAAGACTATGTCCACATCATCCTGAAGACGCTGTATCTCAAATTCTTACCATAACATAATTGGAGGTAGGGAGGGATGAAAATGGGATGAGGTCAGTAAAACAAATCTGAGTGCAGCCCCATTCTAGGTGAAGCTATACACCAAACAGGGTGTAGCAAACATTCCTAAATCACCTTTACAAACTTTAAAGTCTCAAATGTAAAATTGGGAACACCAGAGTTCTAACCCAAACCTTAGAGATAGGGCTTGGCAACCCTCCCAAACCCAAAATGTATGTTTGAGGTCTTTCAGGTGAGGGTATTTTGATGATAAAAACAGATTCTACCCAAGGTCAGACTAAATCCCCCTCCAAAGTCTTTACTGATACCTCATAAAATTTTTTTCTTCTTTCTGAACTTAGTATTTTGTTAAGTACTCATCTAGCAACCATCATACTTTGCTCTGTCTATACTTATTTTTGCCTTTCAGAAAAGCAGAATGTGTAAAGTTTGAGTCAGAAAGACTTGTGTTCAAATCCATTAACTACCAAGCAAGTGATGATTTCATCTCTATGAGCTCCAGTTTCCCCCATGAGAAAAATAGGGCCATTCTAGCAGGTTTATGAGGGTAAGTGTCAAAATAAATATAAAGCACTTTATGTATCAAAATTGTTCAATACTGGGGCAACTGGATGGCTCAGTTGGTTAAGCATCCGACTTCAGCTCAGGTCATGATCTCGCAGTTTGTGAGTTGAGCCCCATATTGGGCTCTGGGCTGATAGCTCAGAGCCTGGAACCTGCTTTTGATTCTGTGTCTTCCTCCCTCTCTCTGCCCACCCCACCCTGCTCACACTCTCTCCCTCTCTCTCAAACATAAATAAAAGAAGTTCAATACTGTCTCTGTTCTTTTATTTGGGGCAGAGACTGTAGCTGCTCTTTTTTTAAACTTCACTTTTATTTATTTTTTAAGTAATCTCCACACCCAATGTGGGGCTTGAATTCACAACCTCGAGATGAAGAGTCACATTCTTTATCAGCCGAGCCCCTCCTTTAAAAATTTTTATTTTAAAAACAATCTCTACACTCAATGTGGGGCTCACGTAGCTGATCTTTGTAATCAACACCGTAGTGCACAGAACAGTAGTTAAGTCTACAGAAAGCATCTGGTAAATGCTTGGTGAGTAATTTGGCTGAAACACTGGATCCTTAATTTTTCCCCAAATAAATTCTTTACCACTTGTAGAAAAGTTTGATAAATATTTTCCTATCTCTATTAGGGACATAGTTAAGTTATATGAGATATATGGTTTTCCTAGCTATTACTCTCATCCAGCAAGAAGTCTCATTCTTTAGAGAATCAAAAAGCCTAAAATGTTAAGCCCCTTACTTCTGGACAGAATTAGGCCATGGGTGCCTGGATGGCTCAGTTGGTACAGTATACCACTCTTGATGTCAGGGTCATGAGTTTGAGCCCTATGTTAGGTGTAGAGATTACTTAAAAAAAAAAAAAAAAAAAAAAAAAAAAAAAAAAAAAAAAAAAAAAAAAAAAAAAAAGAATTAGGTCAAATGGCAAAAAGGATATCAGAAAGTTCTCAATTTCCTATGTAAAAAGTAATTTAAAAAAATTAAGTTTATTTATTTTGAGAGAAACAGGGACAGCACAAGCAGGGGAAGGGGAGAGAGAGAGAGAGAGAGAGAGAGAGGGAGAGAGAGAGGGAGAGAGGGAGAGAGGGAGAGAGAGAGGGAGAGAGGGAGAGAGGGAGAGAGAGAGGGAGAGAGGGAGAGAGGGAGAGAGGGAGGGAGAGAGGGAGAGAGGGAGAGAGAGAGGGAGAGAGAGAGGGAGAGAGGGAGGGAGGGAATCCCAAGCAGGCTCCATGCTGCCAGCATAGAGCCTGATGTGGCGCTCAAACTCAGGAAGTCGTGAGATCATGACCTGGGCTGAAACCAAGAGCTAGACACTTAACAGACTGAGCCACCCAGGTGCTCCTAAAAAGTAATTTTTATAAAGGCAAAAGTCCCTAATTCAGAGTCAGGTTTTCCAGAGTTGGTTATTTTAGTCCATGGAAAAGCCTGGCTCATTTGCAACTAAATGCTCATATGAAATTCTGTGTCCTGTACTTTTACTTTCCTCTTAAATTCTGAAGAGGAACACAACTTCAGGTAACTTCTTCAAGGTGAGAACAGAGGAGCAACATACCTGCCTGTCAAAGAAGAGACAGAGCTCGGGGTGCCTGGCCGGCTCAGTCGGTTTAATGTCTGACTTCACCTCAGGTCATGATTGCATGGTTCATGGGTTCTGGCCCCACATCGGGCTCTGTGCTGACAGCTCAGAGCCTGGAGCCTGCTTCGGATTGTGTCTCCCTCTCTCCCTGCCCCTCCCTGACTCATTCTCTGTGTCTCTGTCTCTCAAAAATAAATAAATGTTAAAAAAAAAAGTTTTCTTTTAATGTTTATTATTATTATTTTTTTTAGAGAGAGAGAGAGAGACAGAGCATGAGCAGGGAAGGGGCAGAGAGACAGGGGAGACACAGAGTCCGAAGCAGGCTCCAGGCTCTGAGCTGTCATCACAGAGCCCCAATGCGGGACTCGAACTCACAGACTGTGAGATCATGACCTGAGCTGAAGTCGGACACTCAACTGACTGAGCCACCTAGGTGCCCCCTCCCCCAATTTTTTTTAAATGAAGAGACAGAGCTTATGCAAGGAAAAACATTTATTGACGTGTCATCAATCCAAAAACTTTTCAAAGGCCAAGCAAATTCCATTCCATACGTAAAAATTCAAGTTAGACTACTCCAAACTGGGATACAGTCTGATCTGAGTGGATATAATTAATCATTTAAGCTAACTCCAAAGCTACTATGTCCTTGTCTCTGAAAATTATAAATTATGCCTTCTGAAGTATTGCTAGTAAATTTGTTTCTTCACTGAACTATTTAAGCTTATTAGTAACAATTTAAGTCATATAATACATTTTTCAGCTGGGCAGAATTTCATTCAAGGTAAAGGAGACTGAACCCCATTCAAAATCAAAGGGTTTGAAGATCCTGTTCTGAAAAACCAATGGCATGTTTCCAAAAAAGCTTATACATTTGTGGCATAGAACACAGTGGCCATTTCTTTCTCACTGATTCTCAATCACATGGTAGCTGTAGTTTCCATTAAATTTCCCAAAGACCAATATAGGGAGAGACCTTAAGAAATGATCCAGCGCTTGAAATACCCACCCACATAACCATGTTCTTTGTGCTAAAGACGACTTCAATGTAAAGGACATTCCAGTTTGTTTTTTTTTTTTAATTTTTTTTTTTTAACGTTTATTTATTTTTGAGACAGAGAGAGACAGAGCATGAACGGGGGAGGGGCAGAGAGAGAGGGAGACACAGAATCTGAAACAGGCTCCAGGCTCTGAGCCGTCAACACAGAGCCTGACGCGGGGCTCGAACTCACGAACCGCGAGATCATGACCTGAGCCGAAGTCGGACACGTAACCGACTGAGCCACCCAGGCGCCCCAGGACATTCCAGTTCTTAAAACGCAGCTTAAATAGCACTGTGTTGGCAGCAAAATATCTACTCCACGATTACCCAACTCTGCAAACTCCTGCACCACTATTCAACTCTGAACAAATTAAACCAGAGAATTGAGAATCTGGTAAATCTTACCAGATTTTTAATGTGAGTGATAAATTTGCCCACACTATCAATAATGTGGAGTGTGACTAGCAAGGAGTGGCATGGCGTTTGACCTGGGAATGAATGAGACAAAGATACATTTGCACATAATTTTCCCTACTAACAAAATAAGCTTTTGAATTAATAAAATATTCGTTATCTTTTGGTATTACTCTTTTCTAACAAAAATTGATGCTAGAAGTTTATATTTGGGTATAGTCTACTAGGAATAAATCTGATTATTCTTTTTCTCAAGTATTTTAAATCTTTTATCTCAATTTAAAGAAACATGCTATTATTTCCAGATGAAGGGAATTTCAGACATCAAAAAACAGGCAGAGTATTTCCTACTGCCACTAACAATCCTATGTTCTAATATTTACTGAACTCTCAAGAGAAAACCTGATTTTGTCTCTGTAGGGTCAAAAGACTGTCCACGGTTTCTTCTCACCAACAACAATGCTCCTCTCCCAGAACAGAGACTAAAGCTTAGTCTTTGTAACTAACCCTGCAATGCACATACAGTTGTCTATGGCACAAGAGATGCTCAATAACGTATTTCAGTTTTAAAATAAATCGGGAGAAGGAACACATCTAAATACTTCATGTATTATCTGTTGATAATGAACAGTGACAGGGAATAGTAAAGAAACTGTTTTGTACTGCAATCTCTTTTTCTAAGTATAATCGACCTTTTTTTTTTTTTTAAAGTAAATCTCCACACCCATATGGGGCTCAAACTCACAACCCCAAGATCAAGAGTTGCACACTCCACCAAGTGAGCCAGCCAGGTGTCCCTAATTCGGCTCTGAACCTCAACCACTTTCTTTCCCCTATGTCAACAATCCTGCATACCCCAAATCCATAGCCTCTTCTCCCCACCATTTCCTGCCTCTCTTTCACAACACAACATTAATCTCCTCTCCCTTCCCAAACTGGAGTAATCACGCTCTAGCTATCACGTGGCCAGGTTACCTGGGTGCAAGTCTTGGTGTTTGATGCTTCTGAATGAGACCATCCAGAACATCACCATGTGGTGAAGAAGGAAAAGGACCAGGAAAGAACACAGAAAGCCTCAGCATTCAACTACTCAGGGAAGGAAGATTACAGTTGAATGGTTAAGGAAACCAAGTTACTGGACATTGGATGTAAAGTCTTTCTTTTTAGCACGTTTATCAGTAAGTGATGAAAATAAATTTTATTCAGTAACAGAGAAAACTAAACACTAATGCCGACTATAGATACTGAAAAAAATCAGAGGGAAATACAGAAGTAGTCATTCTTCTTGCTAAGAGTAGTCCTAATTAGTCATTTATGACAATACTTATCATTTGGTGAATATCAAATTAATACGTCATAAAATTCTTGTTAAATACTTGCTTTGGTATTTTCAGGAAGTCAGCAAAAAGCCTTCAAAGTGTGGTATATTCTTACAGTACCAAGCTGTGCCTGCTGTAACATGTTTTTTTCACATACATGTACGTATATGTACATACAGTCACCATCACCAAAATTTAAGCTGGATCATGAGATTAAAAAAATAATTTTATTGAGATACAATTCACATAGCATAAAATTCACCCATTTAAAGTGTAAAATTTGGTGGGTTTATCAGAGCTATGCAAGCATCACTACTAATTTTAGTTAGAACATTTCCATTACCCTCTAAAGAAACTCCATGCTCATGAGCAGTCACTCCCTATTACTCCTTTCTACACAGTCCCTGGAAACCTAATATATGTTCTCTATAGATATGATTATTCTAGACTTTCCATGTAAATAAAATCACACAATATGGGGGTCTTTGCGACTGGTTTCTTTCACTCTGCGTAATATTTTCAAGACTTGTGCATGTTGTGTTTATCACTAAGTCATTCCTTTTTATTGCTGAATAACATTCCATGGTATGGATATACCACATTTTGTTTGTCCATTCATCAGTTGTTGGATATATGCACTGTTTCCACTTCTGGGGTACTATTAATAACGCTGCTATGAACAATCTTATGCAAATTTTTGTGTGGACACATATTTTCATTTTTCAAGGGTATACACTGGTCATATGGTAACTCTATATTTAACATTTTGAGGAACTGCCAAACTGTTTCCCAGAGGGGCTACCCCATTTTACAATTCCACTAGCAATGTAGGAGTAATCCAGTTTTTCCATCTCCTCTCCAACATATGTTACGATGTCTTTTTAACTTTGGCCATCCTAATATGTGTGAAGTGGTAAACTACTGTGGTTTTGTGGATAATGAGTTTTAAATATAACTATATAGGGGTGCCTGGGTGGCTCAGTTGGTTAAACATCCACCTCTTGATTTCGGCTCCAGTCATGTTCTCACAGTTCATGAGTTCAAGCTCTACACTGGGTTCTGCTCTGACAGTGTGGAGCCTGCTTGGGATTCTCTCTCTCCCTCTTTCTCCGTCCCTCCCCTGCTCGCATTTGCTCTTCCTCTCAACATAAATGAATCAAAACTTAAAAAAAATAGATACAACTATATAGCCCTCAAAATCATATCTGGAGGCAAAGGTTTGACCTCTTTGTAAAATTTAAAGGAGCATAATTCATAAGAACTGCTTAGGCCTAAAGCAAATGCAATAGCAGCATCTCAATTCAGAGCTCTCTTTTCAGGACTGTCACTCACAGACTATCATTATTTCTTAGGTTGCTTTACCTTTTCAGACTACAACAGAACATATAGCCTCATATATGAGTCTCCACCACAATGTATCACTGTAATAAATGTAAATGTGCAGGGCCAGAAAACAGGTTGAAAACTGCAGAATGTAAGGTAGAATCATTTTAATTCATATTGGGAATGTGTATCAAAATGAAGAACAGAGTCAGAAATTCCCAGGAAGAGAATACAGAGTTTACCAGCAAATGAAGTTCCCAAAGGGTCTGTTTAGGGTTACCCCTGCCTGCTCACAAAAGCAGATGGTTTCCCTAAACAGAAACAAGAATTTTCTAAGGTTAACTAGATTGTGATAGCTGGATTTAAGAAGTCTATTCCCAACAAGAGCAGAGGCGGTGAGTACATAAGATTCAACAAGTGTACAGACTCAAAACATGCTCAGTTTTTGGAGGACTAGCCAAATAATGTCATTCTTTTATTAAGCAAAACAGTTCCAAAGAAAATAACACACACAGCAGTAACAAACTTGGATCTCTCTGCTACAGGTTACTAAAATAAAACTACAATGTCTCAAGTTCTTAGGAAGCCTTCCTCTTCATATCTGCTTTGCTTCTCCAGGCATAATCTCTTCAGAAGCTAATTATGCTGTTTAAGTCAACATCTACAAAGCTTTGGGATTCATAAATACTTTACGGCTTTCCTAATCTATTTCACCTGTTTATAATAATCAATTTACAGTTTTCTAAGGATAAACACTCCAGAAACACATGAAATATAGATTATATGTGTAGATTATCTTCAGTAGTATCTAAGTGGTTTCGCTTCTATTATTGTTGTTATTATTATTATTATTATTATTATTATTATTATTATTATTATTATTATTATTTTCAAAGTAAGTTCTACGCCCCAATGTGGGGCTTGAACTCCCAACACTGAGATCAAGAGGTGCACGCTCCACTGGCTGACCTGGCCAGGCACCCCTGTGGTTACACTTCTTTTAGAAGAGTTCAGTTTCTTTTGTATTTTAGCCCTAAAATTATTTCTCTCTTATTTTATTTACTTTTTATTGCCTTTTAAACATTTCCATTTGTGTTTCCCTTGCAATGAGTATCAAAGTAGCACTGAAGAAAGGGAACCCAGTCTGAAGCTCCTCAAACCTGTAGTGGCTTGCCAGAGGTCCAATTGGTTTTGATGTGCTTATTGTCCTGATGCCCCGTGTGCCAAGCACACAGAGGAGCAAATACAGTAGAATATCTTGAGGGGCAAAACTGCAACAGTAAGCAGTGCAACTCCAAGTGGAGAGTGGCCAGTCCAAATCTGAATGAAGTCCATGTGAAGTCCAAAGATGATCATTCCTTCCATCACCAAGGAATTTCTCAGAAAATACTTCAACACAGAACCTATTTCAATTCTGAGTCATGAGGAAAACTAAGCCTTCTATTCCTTGGTAATACCAGATATACATAACAGTCAACGAAAAGTAAGCAATACTGCCCCAAAATAATTGTAACAGTTTAGACAGAGTTAACTAAATCACGCAGTCACAGATCCCATTGTGTACAATTCAGAACAGAGCAGTCATCGAGGGGTACTTACTATAGGCTTAATCTGTTTTAGTTCAGCTATTTACAGCTCATAAAACCACTATTTTTACTGTTGAAACAGACCTTGGTATTAAATGAAACTTCAGTCTTTTCAAGAAACGTGAAAGGGGTTTTCACACTGAAGCTATTTTAGCAGGTTGAAAGCATTCTTTCCTCTGACCAATACACTGATTCTTTCTAAAAAGAATTGCCCAAAGCCGCTAATTTATATGTACCAGATTTTGATAAACTGGATGCGACTACTGCAGATGGTTTTGAAATTGCAAAGAAGTTGGACCCAACACTTAAAGATGAATAAGGAGGCAGCTTTTCAATGTGCTGCTTCTCCACTGTCAATTAGAACCGTGTGTGTGGAGAGAAAAGGAAGGTCTGGGCCTGGGTCACAAACTCAAATGTTTAGAAGGATTTGGCAGTCAATATAGTGAATCACACAGGTTGATGTAAGAGACATCTAATTGAAGAGTGAGCATGTGACTTTCTAAAGAGATAGCAACTATTCAGCTTTAGCCAACTGTTATGTTGAAATGCAGGCCCAATGTTCTTAGGTATTTCAATTTTTCAAGATAAGACAAAGCCTGAATTATATAAAATCTCATTTTTAAAAGACAGAGAACCAATCAAAATTAAATGGGAAAAATCTAACACTACAAAGACCAGACAAAATACATCTGTGGGACAATTTGTGACCTCTGGTTTATGTATTGGAGGCTGGTGAAGAGGAGGACCCTTAGTGGCACAAATAAAAGAGAGTAAGACTGGGAGAATCCTGACTAGGTGGCAAGGCACCAAAGAAAGCAAAACAATAACAAAAAAAACAGTGTTAAGATAAGGTACTATTATTACTGTGTTGCTACAAATTGACTTCTGGGAAACAATGTTCTTTGTAGTTTGAAATTTAGGCCCTCTGAAAAGCTCAAGAAAATGGTTTCCATGATCATATCCACTAGTAGACCTGTTTTTAGCTATGCAAAATAATCAAAGATGCAAGGAGGTAGAGATGAAAAATGTTTAGTTTCAAAGTAACCTTAACTGTACTGTAATTAAGCCAAGAGGGATAGAAGATGGATACTAATGTTTATTAAGCTCTGAGGCATATTAGGACTAACTTACATAAAAAGGAATCACAGATTGAGCTAGCTTTTGAAGAATGGAGAGGACTACCCTTCAAAATGTATTGAAATTATCACCTTAAAATGAGAGTTAAACTGCTGAAAAGAGCCAAAATGTCTAATTAGCTTTCTCATCTTTAAAAAAGCTGGGTCTTCATATTTGCAGGGTAGTGACTTTCTTCACAAAAATCTTGGAAATTTTGAGAAAAACTAGTGAATAGGGAGAGGCACATGATAACAACCCCCCAAAATCACCACAAAACGTGGGTGACCACACAGCCCTTTTTTGAGAGATTATTTGTGCTTAATAAAGATAAGGGCGTGTTCAGAATCCTGTCTATACTACTAGTTTTACCACTAACAGGATAGATTATTTCTCTGGAAATTTTAATAGTAAAAATTTGATGGAAGATGCAAACTAGGGATTACTAATATAGGGGTTGAATGTACTTACCTATTATCTCAGATTCATAATAATCCTGTGTGCCTTCCTGGAAGACAAGACAGGGTGTCTTTATGATTTTAGAGCATGAATTTGGAAAATGGTAGGTCCATTTGTATGGTAAGTTCATGTCCATCAAAGAGGAATGAAAAACAGGACATAGCTCCTCTTAGAGGTTATTTAGCTGTGTTGTACCAAGGGCAATTAAAGGCTCTTTAGAAATTCTAAGTAAAGGGAAGAGAACTATAAAAAAATTTAGTACTGTGCACTTTTTTGTTTATATATTTACAGCATTGTTTCAAGATTCTACTCTATCTGCACTAAGAGGGCAGTATAAAGAAAGATGAAAAAGCCTATGTTTCAACCAAATACAGAACACTCCGCCAAAACCAAAGAAAACAACAAACTCACACTACATTCATTCTTTTTTTAATACCTAAGATGGGCTTTTGAGCATGGTGAAGAAACAGGCTCACATGCATTCATTAACCATACCAGCTAAAGATTTCTTCCCAGACCAAGGACTGCAGACATTTTTCTATGTTAATGGAGAAAGGTAGTCCATAAGTTCCTTATAAGAAACCCTTAATTTTGTATTTCCATTTTTAAATGAAATGATAATCTAAAAAATAGTATTTGGGATCATCTAGATGAGCACTTTACAAATGTTTATAACATGATGAGGGACTTAAAATGACAGTGATTTGTTTGTACCAAGGAAAGGCCAAATGATTTTGCAATATCATATGTCTTTGAAAGTTTTTCAGTAGTCTTAATAGAACAGGGTTTCTCATCCTCAGCACTACTGACATTTTGGGCCAGGTATTCTGTGTTGCAAGGAGCTTTCCTGTGCATTGTAGGATATTTAGAAGCACCTCTACCCACTACATGCCAGTAGCACCATCTTCCTAATTGTGGTAATCAACAATGTCAAGTGTTCCCTAGAGGACAAAACTCCCCATGTGGAAAACCACTGCAACAGAGAAACATGGAGAGAGAATGAAGTCATCCCAAGGTGCACAGAACAGACATGTCAAATTCAAATGAACCAGAGCTGTAACAATTACTACTACTCTCAAGTTGAAAGCAGCATCACTAAAACATTATCATCCCTCACATTAATGCTGTCGATGTGAATTTCACTAGTTCTGCATTTCTGCTCAGATTTCATTTGTAATTCTGTTGCTTGGATAGAATATTTTCCCTTAAAAAGCAATCTAAACATTGCTCAAGTCTGAATTATACTTTTCCTGGTTTATTTTTTTTCTAATAGAAACTTTACTCAAGAGACTTCTCATCAACTAAAAATGTAACCTTTCTAAACGTCCTTCTGGTGCCTAAAGTTTCTTCTGGAGTCCTAATTTATCAGACAACTCTTTTTTTTTTTTTTTTTTTAAGTACGCTTTAAGCCCAACGTGGGGCCTGAACTCACGACCCTAAGATCAAGAGTCACATGCTCCACCGACTGAGCCAGCCAGGCGCCCCACAGACAATTTTGTCCCCCGTAGACAATTCTTAATTGAAGAAATTTTTAGAGCCCAAAAAGGTGGTTGTGTGTTTAGATGCTACAAGTCTTTCTCAATTCCATAAAAAATAACCCCCAAATTTGAATTATGTATACACTGAGAAGCCATAAAAATTATTGGATAAGCAATATTTGCTGTTGTAACTCTTTCTTGACAGATGTTTCTTTGAAAAAGTAAGGTAACTCCAGTATATATCTTGTCCATATATATCCTCTCTATATTTCTCTTCTTCAAATTAAGCAGACCTTGATAATACACAATGTCCAAAGGTGTATCAAAAGTTCAAAAGCTGTCTTGGATACAATTCTATCAGTGGAAGCATCTTAAATTGGTTAGGTGTGGTTAAACATGAGAGAGATTGTTGCAAAAAGTGTAACAGGTTACAAACTATCCTTGTGCTAGTAAAGCTTAAAGCTTGCTCTTGTGCACTGAAATCTTATGGCTGGTTGAAAGATGAAGCAAAGGTATTTAAAAAAAAAAGTTGGTTCAACAGATCCACTTAAGACAGCATTCCAGCAATGCTCACAAATCTTACAAGTTTAACAAATACAACTATTATGCCTTCAAAGACCTAGTAAATTCTGCTAAAATCACCCAACATCAAATGGCTCAAAATTATTCAATAAGCCAGAAATTTAAAGATCCATTTCTTTCTTCTAAAATCCCCCCTGGGCCACCTTCTTTATGCCAGTATCTAGTTAGGTACAATTTTATTTTCTAAGTCAGTGAAAGCAAAAAAGACTGCAAAGAAAGTATAATTTACTTTTTAGCAAGCTCTTCAACATGCAGCATCAGAGGTTTTTGTTAAAGTTAGAACAGCATCTAATTCTTTTTCCTTCTCAAGATTTATCTAGTTTCCAAGGTATACCAAATAACAAAATAACTTACTGATAGGAAATAGTAGCCAATAAAGCATGAACTCCTGTATATAGAAGATGAAGCACCCATAGTCTGGGATAACTATTCAAAGTTTAACATGTTCACAAAGAGAGAGAAAGGGAAATAAAACTCCTAGTGATCCTCAGTTGAACTACCAAATTAAATACAAATTCAGAAAATAATCAAAGCCAAAAACTTTATGCAAGATTTATGAAGCTCACAATTCTCTACATAAATTCTTGGAAGAGGGAGGTCTATGTCAGGACTTGTCACTGAAAAAAAAAAGTAAGTCAGATAGACCTCAGATAAAGACTGGCAGATATAAGAAACCATAGTCACCAAGCTTTTTGGGGTACATTTATAAAATTCAATAATTCTAACAAATAAAGTGTTGTTTTGTTAGCAAGCAACTATTCCTCACCTGCTTGTGTGCATGATCATAGGAGTTGATGTGGTTGTCAAATTCCTGATGTTTCTGATATTGCTTATCACAGAGTTCACAGTAAAAGTTGGCTCTGAGGTCTTCCAGTGCTTTGGCAATGGCCTTCTCTTTGTCAACATAATCCTGTAAGAACCACAAAATACAAACAAAAAATGAACTTAGAATTTTAAGTGAATGGTATAAAGACGGTTATTTAGCGGTACTAGCAAAAACTAGATGGAACACAAGCGGCAATTAGGTGGGTAATTTGTGTGTACTAATAGTTGTCTTCAAATAAATAAACATTCAAAAAGAGTTCCATGTTTATTTATTTTTGAGAAAGAGAGACAGAGCGTGAGCAGGAGAGGGGCAGAGAAAGGGAGACGAAAGAGGATCCAAAGCCGGTTCCAGGCTCTGAGCTCTGTCAGCACAGAGCCCGATGCGGGGCTCAAACTCAGGAACCATGAGATCATGACTTGACCCGAAACCAGATGAGTAACTGACTGAACCACCCCAGTGGTCCCCTGCCCCCCCGAAAGAGTTTAATTTTACTTTGCCTTTTGGCATTATGGTGGCATCCCCTACTCCTACCTCTGGCTAAAAAAAAAAAAAAAAAACAAAAAAAAACAAAAACAAACAAACAAAAAACAACCCCAAGCAACCAGAAAGGAGAAACAAACAAAATTTTTTGAATGTTTATTTTGAGAGAGAGAGAGCACACAGCAGGGCAGGAGCAGAGAGAGAGGGAGACACAGAATCTGAAGCAGGCTCCAGGCTCTGAGCTGTCAGCAGAGTCAACACGGGGCTCGAACCCATGAACTTCAAGATCATGACCTAAGATGAAGTGGGATGCTTAACCAACTGAACCACCCAGACACCCCCAAAAAGAGTTTAATTTTACTTTGCCTTTTAGCATATGGTAGCATCCCCTACTCCTACCCCTGGCTAAAAAACCCCCCAAACAACCAGAAATAAAAAACACAATTTGTACTGCAGTGTAAGGAACCATAGAAATATCCTCAAAAGAGGCAACAGAGGGGCGGCTGGGTGGCTTAGTCGGTTAAGCGTCCAACTTCGGCTCAGGTCATGATCTCGCAGTTTGTGAGTTCAAACCCCGCATCAGGCTCTGTGCTGACAGCTCGGAGCCTGGATGGAGCCTGGAGCCTGCTTCGGATTCTGTGTTTCCCTCTCTCTCTGCCCCTCCCCTGGTCATGCTCTGTCTCTCTCTCTCTCAAAAATAAATAAATGTAAAAAAAAAAAAAAAAAGTTAAAAAAAAAGAGGCAATAGAAAATAAAACAAATCAAATAACTGAAATTGGTATCAGGCTGTGATGGGCAAAGGCTCTCCTTAGGACATGTGGGTAGTGACACAGGAACTTGGGGTTTGAGCAAGATGGGGGAGCTAGATCACAGAAGCCTCATTAATAAATCAAAGAACCTGTGAGTGGGCTGGAGAGTACTTAAGACCTCTGCATCTTGGCAGAGGGGAAAAAAAATCCTCTCAGTGGGGCACCTAGGTGGCTCAGTAGGTTAAACATCTGACTCCTGGTTTCTGCTCAGGTCCTGATCTCGCAGTTTTGTGAGTTCAGTCGGTAGAGCATGTGACTTGATCTCAGGGTAGTGAGTTCATGCCCCATGTTGGGCATGAAGCCTACTTAAAACAAAATAAAACAACAAAACATAAACAAAACAAAAAAACCTAGGCAGACTGCAGAAAGAACCAAATAAGAACCGTAAAAAATAAACCAAAAAATTCATCAGCTACCTAGAGGATGGATGAAAAAAATAGGCCAGACACACCTCAAAAAAGATGCAGTAGGGAAGTGAAAATGTTCTGGAATTAGATTGTAGCAATGGTTGTACAAGCTTATGGAATACACTAAAAGCCACTTTAAAAAGATGAATTTTATAGTATTCAATTTATATGTCAATTTAAAAAAGATGTAGTAGGGGTGCCTGGGTGGCTCAGTCGGTTAAGCGTCCGACTTCAGCTCAGGTCACGATCTCGCGGTCCGTGAGTTCGAGCCCCGCGTCGGGGTCTGGGCTGATGGCTCAGAGCCTGGAGCCTGCTTCCGAGTCTGTGTCTCCCTCTGTCTCTGCCCCTCCCCCGTTCATGCTCTGTTTCTCTGTCTCAAAAATAAATAAACGTTAAAAAAAAAAATTAAAAAAAAAAAGATGTGGTAAAATAAAAGAGGTAGACGTCAGTTTGAGATTACTTGGAATGAGGTACAGAGACAGATAATATGCAAGAGAGGTTTAGAAGCCACAGAGTATACAGTATTTACACATGTACAAGTGGAATCCCAGAAAAACAGGATAGCATAGATGAGAGAAAAATATTTGAAGATATAAAGGCTGAGAATTTTTCCAAACTAGTTAAAGACATAACTCCACAGATACAGGAAGCACAAAGTATACCACACAGGCTAAATAAAAATGTGCACCTAGATACACTGCAATGAAACTACAAAAGGACTAAAGACCATCAAATCCTAAGATACACAGAAAAAACTTAAAGATTACCCACAATCAGACAGCAGACTCAAAAGCAATGTAAAGTTGAAGACAGTGTGCTTAGAGAAAATACATGTCACATGTATACCAAATGACCTATTTTTCAGAAGTGATTAAATTAAGGCATTTCCAGATAAAAGTTTTACCACCAAGAGATTCATTAAAAAGAACCTTCCTAGGGGCACCTGGGTGGCTCAGTCAGTTGGGCATCCGACTTCAGCTCAGGTCATGATCTCGCGGTTCACAAGTTTGAGCCCTGCATCAGGCTCTGTGCTGACAGCTCAGAGCCTGGAACCTGCTTCGGATTCTGTGTCCCCCTCTCTCTCTGTTCCTCCCCTACTCACACTCCTGTCTCTCTCAAAAATGAATAAAAAGATTTTTTTTTAATAAAAAAAAAAAAACCTTCCTAATAAAGCAGTATTTCTGAAATCATAGATTGTAATTCACCAGTAAGTCATGACATTAGTTTAGTAAATTATAGCAGGCACAGAAAAGGAAAAAAAAAACCCAAAACCAGAAAAATACAGAATATAGTTCACATAAGGGTAAATTCTGTCTTGTAAAACTTTTGTTTCAGTTGTAAGTGGTTGCAGTATTAAACATATTTAATTTTTGAGAGAGGGAGACAGCATGAGCAGGGAAGAGTCACAGTGGGGGGACAAGGAGTGAGAGAATTTTTTTTTAACTTTATTTTTTAAAATTTACATCCAAATTAGTTAGCATCTAGTGCAACAATGATTTCAGTAGTTGATTCCTTAATGCCCCTTACCTATTTAGCCCACTCCCCCTCCCACATCCCCTCCAGTAACTCTCTGTTTGTTCTCCATATTTAGGAGTCTCTTCTGTTTTGTCCCCCTCCGTGTTTTTATATTATTTTTGTTTCCCTTCCCTTATATTCATCTGTTTTGTCTCTTCAAGTCCTCATATGAGTGAAGTCATATATTTGTCTTTCTCTAATTTCGCTTAGAATACTATCTCCAGTTCCATCCACGTAGTTGCAAATGGCAAGATTTCATTCTTTTTGATTGCTGAGTAATACTCCATTGTATATGTATACCACATCTTTATCCATTCATCCATCGATGGACACTTGGGCTCTTTCCATACTTTGGCTATTGTTAACAGTGCTGCTATAAACATGGGGGTGCATGTGTCCCTTTGAAACAGCACACCTGTATCCCTTGGATAAATACCTAGTAGTGCAATTGCTGGGTTGTAGGGTAGTTCTATTTTTAGTTTTTTGAGGAACCTCCATACTGTTTTCCAGAGTGGCTGGACCAGCTTGCATTCTCACCAACAATGCAAAAGAGATTCTCTTTCTCTGCATCCTCGCCAACATCTGTTGTGGCCTGAGTTGTTAATGTTAATGTTAGCCATTCTGACAGGTGTAAGGTGGTATCTCATTGGGGTTTTGATATGCATTTCCGTGATGAGTGATGTTAAGCATTGTTTCATGTGTCAGTTGGCCATCTGGATGTCTTCTTTGGAGAAGTGTCTATTCATGTCTTTTGCCCATTTCTTCACTGGATTATTTGTTTTTTGGGGGTTGAGTTTGGTAAGTTCTTTGTAGATTTTGGGTACTAACCCTTTATCTGATATGTCATTTACAAATATCTTCTCCCATTCTGTCGGTTGCTTTTTAGTTTTGCTGATTGTTTCCTTCGCTGTGCAGAAGCTTTTTATTCTGATGACGTCCTAGTAGTTCATTTTTGCTTTTGTTTCCCTTGCCTCCAGAGACGTGTCGAGTAAGAAGTTGCTGCGGCCAAGATCAAAGAGGTTTTTGCCCGCTTTCTCCTTGAGGATCCTGATGGCTTCCTGTCTTACATTTAGGTCTTTCATCCATTTTGAGTTTATTTTTGTGTATGGTGTAAGAAAGTGGTCCAGGTTCATTCTTCTTCATGTCGCTGTCCAGTTTTCCCAGCACCACTTGCTGAAGAGACTGTCTTTATTTCATTGGATATTCTTTCCTGCCTTATCAAAGATTAGTTGGCCATACGTTTGTGGGTCCATTTCTGGGTTCTCTCCTCTGTTCATTGATCTGAGTGTCTGTTCTTGTGCCAGTACCATACTGTCTTGATGATTCCAGCTTTGTAGTATAGCTTGAAGTCTGGGATTGTGATGCCTCCTGCTTTGGTTTTCTTTTTCAAGATTGCTTTGGCTATTTAGGGTCTTTTCTGTTTCCACACAAATCTTAGGATTGTTCTAGCTCTGTGAAGACTGCTGGTGTTATTTTGATAGGTAGGGATTGCATTGAATATGTAGATTGCTTTGGGTACTATCGACATTTTAACAATATTTGTTCTTCCTATCCAGAAGCATGGAATCTTTTCCCATTTTTTTGTGTCTTCTTCAATTTCTTTCAGAAGCTTTCTATAGTTTTCAGTGTATAGACTTTCTACCTCTTTGGTTAGATTTATTCCTAGGTATTTTATGGTTTTGGGTGCAACTGTAAATGGGATTGATTCCTTGATTTCTCTTTCTGTTGCTTCATTGTTGGTGAATAGGAATGCAACTCATTTCTGTGCATTGATTGTATATCCTGCAACTTTGCTGAATTCATGAATCAGTTCTAGCAGTTTTTTGGTGGAATCTTTTGGGTTTTCCATATAGAGTATCATGTCATCTGCAAAGAGTGGAAGTTTGACCTTCTTCTGGCCGATTTGGATGCCTTTCATTTCTTTGTGTTGTCTGGTTGCAGAGGCTAAGACTTCGAATACTATGTTGAATAACAGTGGCAAGAGTGGACATCCCTGTCTTGTTCCTGACCATAGGGGGAAAGCTGTCAGTTTTTCCCCATTGAGGATATTAGCGTTGGGTCGTTCATATACGGCTTTTATGATCTCGAGGTATGATCCTTCTATCCCTACTTTCTTGAGGGTTTTTATCAAGAAAGGATGCTGTATTTTGTCAAATGCTTTCTCTACATCTATTGAGAGGATCATATGGTTTTTGTCCTTTCTTTTATTGGATGTGATGAATCACGTTGATTGTTTTGCGGATATTGAACCAGCCCTGCATCCTAGGTATAAATCCCACTTGGTTGTGGTAAATAATTTTTTTAATGTATTGTTGGATCCAGTTGGCTAATATCTTGTTGAGGATTTTTGCATGCATGTTCATCAGGGAAATTGGTCTATAGTTCTCCTTTTTAGTGGGGTGAGAGAGAATATCTTAAGCAGGCTCCACCCTGAGTGTAGAGCCCGAAGCGGGGTTCGATTCCATGACCCTGTGATCATGACCTGAGCCAAAATCAAGAGTCAGACACTCAACCAACCAAGCCACCCAGGCAGCCCTGTATTAAACATGTTTCTAACTGTGGACCTGAATGTCACTGTTTCCTTAAGAATATACTTTAGGGAAAAAGGAAAATGATGCCAGTAAAAAGGTCTGAAATACTGAAAGTAAATGGTAAGCAATAAAAATATATGATACACACACACACAAATACATAACAAAAACAAAAAAATATAACAAAAATTATATAAATATAGACATATATATACACACACACATGTATACACATAATAACAAAAACAATACCTAGTTTGCAGGACTGAAAAAGGATAAAAAGCAAAATGCTAGCTGATATAGCCAAATGTAACAGAAGAGGGCATTCAAAGTTTAAATGTTCTCGAGTCCTTCTAATGCGATGGAGTTAACTTTAGACTTTGTTAAATTAAGCATAATTTAAACTCCCAAGGGTAATTATTAGAAGAACAGAAATAGTGAAGGGAAAAAAAGAAAACTTCAATTTTATAAAGGTAAGACAGGACAGAAAAATCAGCAAAATATAAAGTAAAAAGGCAGATAAGAAATCACAAGAAATGTAAAGGTACTGGGACCCCTGGGTGGCTCAGTTGGTTAGGCGTCCAACTCTTCATCTTGGCTCAGGTCATGATCTCATGGTTTTGTTGAGTTTAAGCCCCATGTCAGGTTCCATACTGACAGCATCAAGCCTGCTTGGGATTCTCTCTCTCCCTCTCTCAAAATAAATACATAAACATTAAAAAAAAAAAAAAAGAAAGAAAGAAAGAAAAAGAAATAAAAGAAAAAGAAAAAAGAAATGTAGATGTACTAAAAAAAAAAAATCACCAGAAAAACAAAATCCAACTACATGTTGATCACAAGAGATATCCCCAAACTCAAGAAACAACTCAGAAAGTTGGAAGTTAAAGGACAGAAAAAGATGTATGTCGGGCAAATACTAGCCGAAATAAAGCTGGAGCAACTATATCAATACTCAACTTAATTAACTTTTTTTCTTCTAAGTAATCTCTACAAGCAATGTGGGGCTTGAACTCATGACCCCAAGATCAAGAGTCACATGCTCTACTCACTGAGCCAGCCAGGCGCCCCATCTTTTTTTTAGACTTTAAGGCAAAAGCATTACTTGAGACTGTGGCCAGTTATGGAATTAAATATTAAGAGGCTATTCTCCAAATAAGCTGCACTGCTAATCTGAAAAGCCAACACAGACATGTTGGTTATCCACTGGTCTTAATGAGGTTTTGGCTCAAAACTGTGGGACTGACCCAAAAAGGTGGTCCAATTTGCCTCAGCAGTTCCATTTAAAAGCTAGACATCAAAAGACATCTCAAAACAAGCTGAATACATGATCTTTGAATGAATTTGAACTGCATGGGTCCACGTACATGAGGATTTTTTCCAATAAGTATATTGGAAAGTTTTTGGAGATCTGCAACAATTTGAAAAAATTTGCAGATAAACCACATAGTCTAAAAAATACCAACAAGAAAAAAAGAAAAAAAGAAAAAAGAAAAAAGAAAAAAACAGTGTGTCATTAATGCATAAAACACTTGTAGATACTAGTTTATCATTTATTACCATAAAACACATGCAAACCTATTACAAACAGTTAAAATTTATCAAAACTTATGTACACACTTACAGACCTTAAATGGTACCACTGGCAGAGAGAAATGTGAACAAATGTAAAGATGATGTATTAAATCATAACTGCATAAAGAACTACAGTACATGCTGTACTACTGTAATAATTTCACAGCTATCTCCTGTTGCTGCTGGGGTGAGCTCAAGTGTTGAGAATATCCACTTAAAATGCTGTGTGATGTTAATCATCTCTGCATGAGCAGTTCATCTCTCTAGCAAATTGGGTACTGCAGTGAAAAGTGATCTCTCCTAGTTCTTGTGTATTTTTCATCATGTTTAGTGCAATACCGTAAACCTTGAATAACACCACAGGACCCACACAAAGTGCCACTCGTGATGCTGTAAATGCTCACAAGCAGAAAAAAGTCATGACATTACAAGAAAAAGGTGAACTGCTAGATAAATACCATAGATTTACATCAGCAACAGTGGTTGCCTGACATTTGAAGATAAATGAATCCAATGTAAGGACCATTTAAAAGAAAGAAAGAAAGAAAGAAAGAAAGAAAGAAAGAAAGAAAGAAAGAAAGAAAGAAAGAGGAAACCTGTGAAGCTGCCACTGCAGCTGAATTAGCCGGTGCAAAAACCTTGCACTTTTTGTGCAAAACCTTTCAATCTCGTATTGAAAAGGAAGCTTTTGTGTGTTTAGGATTGCTATAAGAAAGGAATACATACGGACTCTGATACGGTTAAAAAACAGTGAAGTGATTATATGACAACTTAAAGCAAAAGGTGAAGGATCTAAAGCTAGAGAATTTAATGCAGGCAAAAGATGGTTGGATAATTTTATAAAGAGGTCTGGCCAAAACCTATCAAGATAACAGGAAAAGCGGCTTCTTCCAACCAGGATGCAGCAGACAAGTTCCCAGACGCCATTAAGAAAATCCCTGAGGAAAAAGGTTATCTGTCTGAACAAGTTTTTAATGCAGATAAAAGTGTCCTACTCTGGGGATGGGATGCCACACATGACATTTATTAGCAAGAAAGAGAAGCAGACACCAGGATTTAAGGCAGGAGGGGAGAGGCTAACACTACTGTTTTATGCAAATACAGTTGGGTTTATGATCAGGACTGCCCTTACCTATAAAGCTAACTTCCACCTCCACCCCTACCCCAACCCCTAGCCTTAAAGTGAAAAAATAAACACCAGCTATCAGTCTTTTGGTTGTACAAGAAGGCTTGGACAAGAAGAATGCTTTTTCTGGATTGCTTCCATCAGTGCTTTGTCCCTGAAGTCAGGAAGTACTTGCCAGTACAGACTGCCTTTTAAAGTTCTTCTGATACTGGACAATCCCTCAGCCACCCAGAACCTGGTGAATTCAGCAAAGGCACTGAAGTAGTCTTTCTGCCCCCAAACACAAGGTCTTTAATTCAGCCTCTAGATCACGGGGTTATTATACACAGTACACTACAGAAAGGATTGTGAACACTATGAAAGAGAACCCCAAGAGAGAGAATATGAAAGTCTGGGAGGATTACACCACTGAAGATGCCATTGTTGTTACAGAAAAAGCCGTGAAAGCCATAACATTTCCAAATAATAAATTCCTGCCGGAGAAAACTGTGTCCAGATGTTGTGCGTGATTTCACAGAATTTATAATAAAGCCAATCACAGAAATCACAGAAGAAATAGTAAATGGGGGGAGGGGAAGTGATGGTGGTGGGGAAGGGTGCAATATATGGATCTTGAAGAAATTCAAGAGCTAACAGAGGGATTAACAGAAGACAACTCAATGGAGACAACTGCTTCCACACCAGAGCCAGACAATAAAGAAGAAAATGTAGAAGCAGCAGTGCCAGAGAACAAGTTGGCAGTAATCCATCTGGAAGAAGGGTTCTGATTATTCAAGACTGCTTTTGACTTCTTTTACCACATGGACCCATCTAGGACACAAGCACTGAAATTAAAGCAAATGGCGGAAGACAATGAATAGAAACATTTTTTTGAAAATGAAAAAGCAAAATAAATAAATAAATAAATAAATAAATAAATAAATAAATAAATAAATAAATAAGACAGAAATAATGACGTATTTCCATAAAGTTATACTAAGTGTGCCAGCTTCTCCTACCTCCCCTTCTACCTCCTTCTACCCTTGATACAAGACCAACCCCTCTTCTTCCTCCTCAGCCTTCTCAATGTGAAGATGAAGAAAACCTTTATCATAATCCACTTCCACTTAATGACCAGTAATATAATCATCATGCCATATAGTTAATAAACTTATCTGCTGTGTATGTGTGTTACTGTCTTTGTGTGAAAATCTAGTAACTATATGACAAGAATTCTGAGAGATGTTTTTATGTCATCATCATTTCCCAAGTACTCATAATGTAGGACATCCTGTGCAAGGCTGTATGGAAGTGGATAGCCTATCCTTACTTAGGAATAAGGTAAGTAACACTTGATGGAAAGTAATAATGTGTTAGTTTTCTTAACTATTTTATAACTTTGCTTTCAAAGAATTATATTATGTACTGTATGGCTCTCTTATAACTGGAGAAGCTGAGTATCAAGCTATCAACTCAGGGAAATATCTATATATCTATGCAGATATATAGATATATATTTTAATGTAACAATGTTTCAGTAATGTATTAAGAACATGTGGTATGCCATAAAAATTTTATAAGCATTCATTAGTGTATAGTCTAGGCTACTGTGAAGTAACTGCACTGATTAGGTCACCATAAAGCAATCATACTACTGCTTCTTCATTATCAATATATGAATCCTTATAATTTCTTTTTCATGTTAGCTTTTCATTTTTTAAATGTTTGCTTATTTTTGAGAGAGAACAAGAGTGTGAGCAGAGCAGGGCAGAGACAGAGGAAGAGGAGAGAGAGAATCTAAAGCAGGCTCCGTGCTGTCAACACAGAGCCCAATGTGGGGCTTGAACTAATGAACCATGAGATCACGACCTGAGCGAAAATCAAGAGTCAGATGCTTAACCAACTGAGCCACCGAGGCTCCTCTACCTTTTTTATTTTTGATTACAGTATTAATGATAAGTACAACGGCTACAACATTTTGTGTCATATAAGACAATATTGAGGTAGGTACTGACAGATTATTCATCTTGTAAACAGATAACATCAACTCATAGTACCGATACGGTACAGTACAGTAAATGTATCTTCTCTTTCTTTAAAAAAAAATTTTTTAATGTTTATTTATTTTTGAGAGAGAGAGACACACACACACAGAGTGAGCAGGGGAGGGACAGACAGAGAGGGAGACACAGAATCCGAAGCAGGCTCCAAGTTCTGAGCTGTCAGCACAAAGCCCGACATGGGGCTCAAACTCACAAGCCATGAGATCATGACCTGAGCCCAAGTTGGACACTTAACTGGCTGAGCCACCTGTGTTCTCTTTCTTATGATTTTAATATTTTCTTTTCTCTAGCTTACTTTAAGAATATATAATAGATAGGGAATGATAAATGACTACTGGTGCATCTGGGGGGCTCACTCAGTTGAGCATCTGATTCTATTTCATCTCAGGTCATAATCCCACGGTCATGGGATTGAACCCTCTATCAGGCTCTGCACTGAAAGTGGAGCCTGGTTGGGATTCTGTCTCTCCCTCTGCCCCTCTCTCCCGCTCACTCTCTCTCTAAAATAAATAAAATTTAAAAAAAGACAAATGATTACTTGTTAGCCTTTTACAGCAAGGGTAGATATATTAGTCTCACAATTAGTAGCTCCTCTAGTTAATAGATCTAAAGATAAGTCTCATTTCAAAGCCTTCGGACATTGGCCTCCTATTCAGTTTCGTATCTTCTGGATACATTTTTAAGGCAGTTCTATCATCTACCATTTCTCACATAAGCTAGTTAATCAGTAAACAAGAAAAGGTTGCTGTATTTTGTGGAATGTCAGTATTGAACTAGTTTGGATAAATTTATTAAAACTACAAAGTGAACATACAGCACACTGTAATTTTTGCCATATTCAATCATTCAGCATCATTTCTGCTAAGCAGCCTGGGTAGTTTCATGTTGTCTGGCTATTAAGCAACTTGTGGATAGCCTTCTTTATCAGTGCTGGTTTTCCCAAGATAGAAATCAGAAAACTCACTTTCTCAACCTCCCTTAAAACCAGGGTTCAGGGGTACCTGGGTGGCTCAGTTGGTTAAGCATCTGACTTTGGCTCAGGTCATGATCTCAGGGTTTGTAAATTCGAGCCCCATGTCCCCATGTCGGGCTCTGCGCTCACAGTGAGGAGCCTGCTTGAGATTCTCTTCCTCTCTCTCTGCCCGTTCCCCGTGTGCACGAACACATGCTCTCCCTCTCTCAAAATAAATAAATAAACTTAAAAAAAAAAAACCAAAAGACAAAAAAACCCCAGGGTTCAGACATATGATCTTCCCATCAGATACATCTGCCTAAGACTTCTACTTGAAAACAATACATAAAATGTATTCTTTAGAATATTTCTTTTTTTTTTTAAGTTTCTTTATTTTGAGACAGAGACAGTGCAAGTTGGGGCGGGACAGAGAGAGAGGGAGAAAGGAGAATCCCAAGGAGGCTCTTTGCTGCCAGCACAGCCTGATGTGGGGCTTGAACTCATGAAACTGTGAGATCATGACCTGAGCCAAAACCAAGAGTCAGACACTTAATGTACTGACCACCTAGGCACCCCTAGAATATTTCTATTTCGGACAGTATACCAAATAAATCTGGCTTTTCCCCTTATTTCAAAGAAATTATTTATTCAACTCGTATTTACTGACTACTTATGTGTCAGGCATTATGTTGAATACAGTATATAAACGGGCAAATAGACACAGTCTCTCTCCTCAAGGCCCCTTCTGCCCAGTACTGTAGACAGACTATAAGAAAGTGAACAAACAAAATTTTATAATTATAAATGATAAAAGAGAGTGTTACAAGAGAATGAGGTAGAGTGGAGGATTTATTTAAATTGGGTGATGAGGGAAGATTTCTAAGCTAACACCTAAAGATAAAAAAGAACCTAAAGGATGAAAAAAAGAACCAAATGAAAGATAATGAAACATAACGTCATAACCATTCAGTGCCTATGGACAGTGTTAGAAAGAAAAAAGAGTGCCCAGGTCTGAATATGAAGAACTCTAACATCTAAAGTTCAGGCAGAAAAGAAGGGACCAAAAAGGAATCTATATAGAAGCAGTAAGGGAGATAGGAAGGAGGAATCTAGGAAAGTATAAAATCTTCAAAAACAAGAGAAAAGAAAAGGCTTTAAAGAGGAAAAAATGGTCAATTGTATTGAATGCTGCCAAGAAACAAAATGGAATACAAGTTTTGGGGGCATCTGGGTGGCTCAGTTGGTTAAGTGTCCGACTTTGGCTCAGGTCATGATCTCATGGTTCATGGGTTTGAGCCCTGTGTCAGGCTCTGTGCTGACAGCCTGGAGCCTGTTTCAGATTCTCTGTCTCCCTCTCTGCTCCTCCCCTGCTCCCATTCTGCACCCCTCTCTCTCAAAAATAAATATTAAATTTTTTTAAAAAAAATATGTAATACAAGTTTGAAAAAGCCTACTGGACTTAGCAAAAACAGGTGTTTTGTGGCCTTGAATAAAGTGGTTCAGTGAAAAGTGCTAAAGCCAGTCCAAAAGGGTTGACTAGTGCATAAAGAAAAGGGTAGGGATAAGAGACTACGAAAGGAAAAAAGGAAGGGAATGAAGATGATTTCACCATGTTGTAATTCTGGATAAAACAAAACATTAAAAAATTATTCATTCATTCATTCATTCATTCATTCGTTTTAAGTAGGCTTTAAAAAAAATTTTTTTAACGTTTATTTATTTTTGAGACAGAGAGAGACAGAGAATGAATGGGGGAGGGTCAGAGAGAGAGGGAGACACAGAATCCGAAACAGGCTCCAGGCTCCGAGCGGTCAGCACAGAGCCCGACGCGGGGCTCAAACTCACGGACCGCGAGATCATGACCTGAGCTGAAGTCGGACGCTTAACCGACTGAGCCACCCAGGCGTCCCTGTTGTAAGTAGGCTTTATGCCCAGTTTGGAGCCCAATGCATGGCATGAACTTCTGACCCTGAGATCAAGAACTGAGTCAAGATCCAAAAGTAGGACGCTTAACCGACTGAGCCAGCCAGACACCCCAAAACACAAAAAATTTAACATAGAGCTGAGCTCAACAAGACAGAGAAATCCCTAGATGCTTGAAGATTAGGCCTCAGGACCTTGATGGCAAGAGGCTAATTAAGCTCTCCCTGCGAAAAGTTCAGAAATAGGAAGAGTTCTCTGCATGGGGCACCTGGCTGGCTCAGCTGATAGAACATGCATTTTTTTTTTTTTATTCCATGTATGTTGATTCTTTTTATCTATTTATTTTTAGTTTTTAATTATAAGATGCTTCAAACATATAGAAAAGCAGAGAACATATTAGTAATAGCACCAGTGTATGCACTGTCCCATGAACCCAACATAGAGCATGCAACTCTTGATCTTGGGGTTGGGAGTTCAAGCCCCATGTTGAGTGTAAAGATTACTTAAAAAAATAAATAAATATGGGCGCCTGGGTGGCTTAGTTGGTTAAGCGTCCAACTTCGGCTCAGGTCATGATCTCATGTTTCATGAGTTCGAGCCCTGCATCGGGCTTTGTGCTGACAGCTCAGAGCCTAGAGCCTCTTCAGATGCTGTGTCTCCCCTCTCTCTGTGCCCCTCCCTCGTGTGAACTCTCCTTCAAAAAATAAACATTAAGAAAAAAAATAGTAATAAGTAAGAATTTAAAAAAAAAGAAAGCTGTCTTCATCCTTGAAACAGGAACTAAAAAAATTTCACTATTATCATTACCTGCTGTCTCTTAAACGCATCAAGAAACTCGCCATCTATCAGGATATAAACAAATTAAGAGATTGGAATTTCAGACCAGTTCACTGGTGGACCTAAAGGATTTACACTTTCTACTCACAGCAGGAACACCTAGGTCAGGTATTAACATTTTGAGACCTCCAATTAAAGACTGTATAATGTTTCCTATATGGTTTTTGTAAGCATTCTACCTGGTTAAGGAAGGTTCTTTCTTATCAATTTGGACAAGACTTTTCATCATGCATGAATGAAGAATGTTATATACTGCTTTTTTTTTTTTTTTTTTTTTACATTTATTGAGATGATCATATAGTTTTTTCCCTTTAATCTCTTAATGTGGTTGACTATATTTCTAACATTAAATCAATTTTGCATTCCTGGCATAACTGATACATCCTAAATTGGTTCGGTAATTGCTCGTGTTTTAAGATTTGCATCTGTATTATAAATCAGAATATCATGTAAGTATCCTTGTCAGGATTTAGCATCAAGGTGGTACTAGACTCTCACTAAATGAGCGGGGAGTTTTTTCTTCATTTTCAATTCTCTGGAAGATTAGAAATTATTGGTTAAGACTGAAGTGACTTCCTATATGAATTTTGACAGAATTCACTAAGTGAAGTTAATTGGGCTTTCTGGAAAGACTTTTTTACTACAGATTCAATTTATATAATAGGTACAGAACTACTGAAGTTTTCTTTCTTTTCTTTTTTTTTTTTTTTAGTGTACTTTAGCAAGTTCTATTTCTTAGGAATTTGTCCATTTAAATCTTATTTTTGCATTCAATGGAATAAAGTTATTCATAATATTTTTATCTTTTAGTGCTGCCTACTACATCTGCAATAATGTCTGTTTTCATTATGGATACTGGTTTTCTAAGTTCTTTTCTTTCTTAATATCACAAGTACATCAAACAGCTAACTTTTGGCTTTGTTTTATGCTTCATTTTTGTTTTCTTAATCTTTTATTATTTCTTTGTGTTTACTTTGCTATTCTTTCTCTAACTTCCTGAGAGAAACATTTACTTCATTTCTTGCTTTCTCTAACACAGCATTTAAGGATATATATTTGCTATCAAATATATTACTTGAGGGGGCACCTGGGTGGCTCAGTTGATTAAGTGTCCGACTTCAGCTCAGGTCATGATCTCATGGTTCATGAGTTCAAGCCCCGCATCGGGCTCCGTGCTGCAGCTCAGAGCCTGGAATCTGCTTCGGATTCTGTGTGTCTCCCTCTCTCTCTGCCCCTCCCTCTCTCTCAAAATACATACTCCCTCTCTCTCAAAAATAAATAAACATTAAAAAAAAATTGAATGGGAATGTAAGCTGTTGCAGCCACTCTGGAAAAAGTACGGAGGTTCCTCAAAAAAGTAAAAAGAGAACTACCCTATGACCTACGAATTGCACTACTAGGTATTTATCCAAGGGATACAGGTGTGCTGTTTCGAAGGGACACATGCACCCCAATGTTTATAAGCAGCACTATCAACAACAGCCAAAGTATGGAAAGAGCCCAAATGTCCATCGATGGATGAATGGATAAAGAAGATGTGGTATGTGGATAAAGAAGATACACACACACACACACACACACACACACACACACACACACACTGGAGTATTACTTGGCAATCAAAAAGAATGAAATCTTGCCATTTGCAACTACGTGGATGCAACTGGAGGGTATTATGCTAAGTGAAATTAGTCACAGAAAGACAAATATATGACTTCACTCATATGAGGACTTTAAAGAGACAAAACAGATGAACATAAGGGATGGGAAGCAAAAATAATATAAGAACAGGGAGGGGGACAAAACATAAGAGACTCATAAATATGGAGAACAAACAGAGGGTTACTGGAAGGGGTACAGGAGGGGGGATGGGCTAAACGGGTAAGGGGCACTGAGGAATCTACTCCTGAAATCATTGTTGCACTATACACTAATTTGGATATAAACTAAAAAAATAAAATTAAAAAAGAGTGTGTAAATTAGTGAATGAAGCACATATTTATAACAATATGTAAATAAATGCATCAAAAATTTTAAAAAATTAAACTATGTTACTTAAGGCTACTTCTATAAATTGTGAAATACAGTATTTGTATCTTTCAGTTCAAAATATTTTCCAGTTACCACCGTGAATTTTTCTTCCACTGACTGGAAACTAACAATTTTCTCAAAATATAACAGGGTTTTGTTTTGTTTTTTTTTAATCATACCTTTTATTTTAAAACTTGGTTGCTTTGTGGCTTGCTTGATTTCAATTCTTCAAAATTGTTGATACACAGATTATGGTAGAAAATTTTGATTAAATAAATGTTCCATATATCTTCAAAATTTTTGATTTTCAGTGATTGTGGATTCATAGTTCTATACCAACCATTAGGTGAAATTTGTTAATGTACTATTCAAATCTTTCAAATGTCTTTTGTTGATTTTTCTCCTACTTTTTAAATCAGTTACTGAAGGAGATACATTAAAATCTCCCACTATTGTGGTAAATATAAAATTTCTCCTTACAGTTGTCAGTTTTCGTGTTGTATATATTTGTATGGTAGAACAGATTTTTAAAAATAAATCCTTTTTCCCTCTTCCCACTTTAAGGATCATGACCAATAATCTTAACTTGTTTCTTATCTTCAAATTTACCTATTTTTTTTGGTAGAGATTGGGCATAGTACATCTTGAAAGGCATGTTCCCTGGCCACTCTATTTGAAAGCTAACTTACAATATGGTTTAAACTGCAGTTTTCTGTAACTAATCCTTTAAAAAAGGAAAATACTAAAGTTCTCAATTTATTATTCTTAAAATACCTCATCCGCTGAAAAATAAAAGGCTTAGCAATACTTTCAAGTTCCCAAAGGAATCTTAAATAACAATTTTTACTGCTACTACCACCTACTGTGTACCAGGCACTGTGTTTTCAAATACAAATGCAATCATCCCAACAGAGTATTAGCTCTATAGTTTTTACAAAGGCAACAAATAGGCAAGTAACAGAAACCTGAGGCCTACTAATAATCATCACCAAATGTCAAATAAATGCTGTAATCAAAAGAGATCCTCTTCACCAAAACAAGTACCTCTTTCAGTGTGAGCACCCAACATGCAAGACTGGCTTCATTTAAGTACCTTATACTTCTGTCTCAATTCTTCTGTGTCTTCTTTTTCTACTTCTAGGACACGGCGCCGTTCGGTAGCATCTTCAGCATAATCAAGCTTCACAAAAATAGATATAATTAGTCTTCATTCCTAAAGAACCCCCAATTAACTATTAAAAAGTCATTTGTACAACTACAGTATTGCATGGAAATTAAAAACTTCATATTATAAACTCAGCCACCTTGGGGCGCCTGGGTGGCGCAGTCGGTTAAGCGTCCGACTTCAGCCAGGTCACGATCTTGCGGTCCGTGAGTTCGAGCCCCGCGTCAGGCTCTGGGCTGATGGCTCGGAGCCTGGAGCCTGTTTCCGATTCTGTGTCTCCCTCTCTCTCTCTGCCCCTCCCCCGTTCATGCTCTGTCTCTCTCTGTCCCAAAAATAAATAAAAAACGTTGAAAAAAAAAATTAAAAAAAAAAAAAAAAAAAAAAAAAAAAAAAAATAAACTCAGCCACCTCTTGCTTTATTGTCATCTCACAAGAAATATGTGTGCAAAATAGCTAATTAATCCTTTTGTGCTGGTGGTTCCCAACAGGCACATTTTTGATAATAACAGACTTTACTTCAACGTTTAATGCCAAAGAATTAGGAATGAATGGAGAAAAGATTTTAGGCAATGAAAAGAAGGTATCACAGATGACAGCTGTACACATGGGCAAAGCTTCTACCACAACAAACATGTTTAGAGTTGAACAACAATGGCTAATGAAATGAGCACCAGGGTCTGGGTTTGAAGTCTGATCTTGCCTTGTGGTACAACCCTGGGCAAAACATTCAGCTTCGTGGAGCGCCCGGGTGGCTCAGTCAGTTAGGCATCCAATGCATGATTTCAGCTTGGGACATGAGATTGAGCCCTGCATAGGGCTCAGTGCTGAGCATGGAGCTTGCTTGGGGTTCTCTCCCTCCCTCTCCCTCTGCCTCTCCCTTGCTTGCAAGCGCCTTCTTCTAAAAAAACAAAAAACAAACAAAACAAAACAAAACCACAACATCCAACTTCTTCATGCCTCTGTTAAAATAGGGGAATTATCTGTCATCTACCTGCCTCAAAAGCAGCAGTAGGTGAGAATGTAAAAAAAATATATATTTTGGGGGGCATCTGGGTGGTTCAGTCGGGTAAGCATCCGAATCTTGGTTTTAGCTCAGGTCACGACCTCGCGGTTTCATGGGTTCGAATCCCATGTCGGGCTCTGCACTGCCAGTCCAGAGCCTGCTTGGGGTTTCCTCCCTCTCTCTCTCTCTCTCTCTGTCCCTCCCCCACCTGCACTGTCTCTCTCTCAAAATAAATCAATTTTTAAAAAATTTTTAAAAATATATATTTTAACTTTTTATTTTAGAGAGAACACATGAGTGCGGGAGAGGGGCAGAGGGAGAGAGAATTTCTATTTATTTTTTAAAGGTTTATTTTTATGTTTGAGAGAAAGAGTGCAAGCGGGAGAGGGGCAGAGAGAGAGGGAGACAGAGGATCCAAAGCGGGCTCTGAATTGACAGCAGGGAGCCTGATGTAGGTTCAAACTCACAAACTGTGAGACCATGACCTGAGCTGAAGTCGGATGCTTAACCAACTGAGCCACCCAGGTACCACGAGAAATTTTAAGTTTATTTACTTAGTTTGAGAGAGAAAGCACACATGTGAGTGGGGAGGGGCAGAGAGAGAATCCCAAGCAGGCTCCACACCGTCAGCAAGGAGCCTGATGCGGGGCTTGAACTCAGTAACTGTGAGATCATGACCTGAGCTGAAATCAAGAGTCAGATGTTTAACAGACTGAGCCACCCAGGTGCCCTGAGAATTTTAAGCAGGCTCCATGCTCAGTGCTGAGTCCGTGACTCTGGGATCATGATCTGAGCTGAAATCAAGAGTCAGACATTCGACCAACTGAGCCACCCAGGCACCCCAGAATGTACAATATATTTTTAAATGACCAAAGAAAAATATTAACACTACATTCTAATAAATGTATTTTTTTTTTTAAATATATGAAATACATTGTCAAATTGGTTTCCATACAACACCTAGTACTCATCCCAACAGGTGCCCTCCTCAATACCCACCACCCACCCTCTTCTCCCTCCCACCCCCCATCAGCCCTCAGTTTGTTCTCAGTTTTTTGTTTTTTATTTTTTTTTAAATTTTTTTTTCAACGTTTTTTATTTATTTTTGGGACAGAGAGAGACAGAGCATGAACGGGGGAGGGGCAGAGAGAGAGGGAGACACAGAATCAGAAACAGGCTCCAGGCTCCGAGCCATCAGCCCAGAGCCTGATGCGGGGCTCGAACTCACGGACCGCGAGATCGTGACCTGGCCGAAGTCGGACGCTTAACCGACTGTGCCACCCAGGCGCCCCAAATTTTTTTTTTTTTTTTTTAACGTTTATTTTTGAGACAGAGAGAGACAGAGCATGAATGGGGGAGGGGCAGAGGGAGAGGGAGACACAGAATCGGAAGCAGGCTCCAGGCTCTGAGCCATCAGCCCAGAGCCCGACGCGGGGCTCGAACTCACAGACTGTGAGATCGTGACCTGAGCTGAAGTCGAACGCTTAACCGACTGCGCCACCCAGGAGCCCTGCTCTCAGTTTTTAAGAGTCTCTTATTGCTTTGGCTCTTTCCCACTCTAAGCTCTTTTTTTTTTTTTTTTTTTTCCTTCCCCTCCCTCATGGGTTCCTGTTAAGTGTCTCAGGATCCACATAAGAGTGAACACATATGGTATCTTTCTCTGTACGGCTTATTTCACTTAGCATCACACTCTCCAGTTCCATCCACGTTGCTACAAAAGGCCATATTTCATTCTTTCTCATTGCCACGTAGTATTCCATTGTGTATATAAACCACAATTCCTTTATCCATTCATCAGTTGATGGACATTTAGGCTCTTTCCATAATCTGGCTATTGTTGAGAGTGCTGCTATAAACACTGGGGTACTGTGATAAATGTATTCTTGCATTAGCAACTGAATTTGGAATATCAATAAATACAACATTAAAAAAAATAAACTAACGAGATCAATTTACCTCCATTTCCATGCGACCCATGCCCATGACATCATATTTGACGACAATCGGAATGGGATCTGTTCTCCCTGTAACAGGAACACATAATCAAGGTAAGAGGCAAAGCTAAGCCAACAGTTCACTTCATACATTGGGTTTGGGTGGTTAGAGATCTTGCCTTGGAGTGCAGAGACCAGAAAGCTACAGTGAACCAAACACAAGCCATTCTCACAGCTTACGACCAAACCTACCTCTCCCAGTTTAAGCCCAACTAACCACCTTGGTTGACGTTCCAGTTGGAAATAATTCCAGATTACTATGGCAAAATTAAATAAATAATGCAAAGCACTTCTAAGCAATGGCACCAGGAGATTTAAAATCAAAAACTTCAGAAATTGCTTTTTAAAAAGACCCCCAAATAACTTTCCATTAAGAATCATTTCACTCTTACTATCTACTGACATCCCCCCACATACACTTTTAAAACCAGTAACAAATACTTCAAATTACATGCTTAAATAAAAGGGCACTGTTTCAAACATGATACAGGAAAACTGCAACTAGGTAACTGCAACTCAGCATGTTTAATATTTTTTTGTTTTCAAAAGATGTTTTACAATTAACTGGGGCTGTGAAAATTTTTTAAATAAAAAGCAACAGTTAGTTGCCCTTAGGGACAAATTTTACTTTTGAACTGGTGCTCTGAGATCCCATTTTCCAGAGTGGATTTAACACTGGCTATAGCAATTGGTAAGCTGTGAAAAGGACTAGTTGCGAAGAAAATTGACTTTTAACTAATCAATCTATGCTGGAGATTTTTTTTAAATGTATATTTAATCCACTCATAACCAGCCAAACAAAGCAAAATGGGGCAGACAAGCACTTTACTACCACAGCTGTTTTACATCACAACTTGCGCTTTTTATTGTGATGTAAGCCCACTGAAAAGAGGACTTACTTACCTTATCCGTTGCACACCTTTAGTGAAAAAACACAATGTTTACTTCCCTCATCATTTCACTCAGGCTGGTGTAAACAATTGTTTTTTTGTTTGCTTTTTTGTGTTTTTGTTGTTGTTATACACACATATGTATTATACCTTTGGGCTAAAAGATGAGTTTTGTCAGGCTAAATCTGAGGTATTACCAAAACCAATTAAAAATAAATAAATAAATAAATAAATAAATGCTATATTCATGACTGGAGTCCTGGAGAAAAAAGAAGAAACTATTCTCTAAGTGACTGGCAACCACTCATATCCAGTTGCTCCATACTTGTGTGTAATTTTTGTCTTTAAAACATAATGAAAAACAAATTCAGAAGTTTACTTATCACCAGTATCTCATTATTGTTTTCAAACAATAAATAAGGAGATAATTAGGAATAATTAACAGTGAAAGTTGAAGTTAATAAAGACCATTTCATGCCAGAAAAAAAAAGAGAAAAAAGTTCTAAAATACAGACTTCTTTTAGATACTGTTAAAGACTGCCAGTTAAACAAAATGAAAATGCATTACTACCTTATGCCCAATGGTATAATAAATAAGCAGTGACTGCAATCTTTAGCAAAAGGACCAAATTAAAGACAGGTTATAAAAATGACTTCCTAGGTGCAATATCACTTTCATAACGTCTCAATCAGGGATTTACTGGTAAAATACACAAATGGTCCAATGAAAGAATTGAAAAGAAATGTCAAAGAAATTTCCTTTTTTTGGTTTTGTTTTGGTTTTTTCAGTCTGTCAGAATTTGTTTTGCAAGAATCAAGAAAGTTTTGGTACAAATTCATTACCTCTGTAAACCCCTGTTTATGAACTCTGCATTAGTACTTTTGCCTCCTAAGGCAGTCAAAGTTTGTTTTAATTTATTTATAAATTGCAGTAGCAAGTGCTAGTGCCCATTACATTGTGGGGAAATCAAGTTTTTGACAGTATTAGAATTTAATGTTTTAACTGATTTTTTTGGCAGTTCTAACACAAACAGATACATCCCTTCTTAACATTACCCTTTAATGAACAAGGATCAGACAAGTTGCATAAGGAAAGGAAAGGAAAATGAAAAAGACCAAGCAGAAGGATGAAGGCTACAACAGAGAAAGTAAGCCTAACATATTGGTGCACTGATGACAAAAGGAGTAATTCAGTCTGAAAATAAAAAATTACCACTGCTAAGTTTACCATCACCACAACAAGTCCAGGATCATAATGCTGTAAAAAAGAAACACCATCTGTTAGGCAGAAACCATGAGGGCAGGAAACAGGCCTTCTAGCAGGCAGATAAGGAGGGGTAAAATAATTATTGGTTTGTCCCTCCCCCAATTTCAGCTGCAGACAGAGGAAGGACACTTCCAGCTCCAGCAGTTGTTTCCACATTGGTCTGACCAGGGTGTGAGATTTTTGCGCGGTTACTCGGGAATATGTCCAACCTCCTCTTTAATAATGCAGGGAGCGGTGGGGGGAGGGGGGCATGTTACAGTGAGAACTCGCTCTAGCTTCCAATCTCTCACTTAACTATCCATTCTGGTAAATCAGTATTCAGGGCCCAACTTCAGACTTCTTGAAGAAATAACATCAAAGACAGATCAACTGGACAGTGATCAAGTCATTTCCTTCAGTAAAAGAACTCTAAGAGGATCTGTGGGTTGGGAGGGGAATCATCACGACCTTGTTAAAAAATATATAATAAATAAGAGGTCTGGAAAATAACCTTGTACACTAAGTGCTTAGAAAACTTATGTGCATTAGAGTTCTGATATGAATGAATAAAACTCTTCAAGTAAATTTCCTCAGAAATTTGCTTCCTTTTAACGAAGTGTTCCCAGGCTTGCCAACATCTTTTTGCATACAACAAAGCCAAGCTTTGAAGGAGACCAGGACTCCAGAAAGTGGCATCAAGATGGCTGTCACATTTACAATTAATCCCCTCAGAGGTAACTCATCACAGAAAACAAACAGTCTGGCTTCAAAAATAATCTGAAGGTATTGTTAGAACATTGTTTGGTGACAGCAGGGAACTACACTTAACTGCTGAATCATCCTGCACATCTGAAAGTAATATAACACCGTGTGTTAATTACACTTCAATTAAAAAAAATACAGGGGTGCCTGGCTGGTTCAGTCGGTGGAGCATGCAACTCGATCTTGGGGTCCTGAGTTCAAGCCCCACATTGGGCGTAGAGCTTACTTATAAAAAATATCTATACATATATGTGACAACAACACCCAAAACAAAAAAACAGTCTGAAGATGACTTTATTACCTGGGCCAAGCAGCAATTTCTTTCCATTATTAAAGAGGGTCCAAACCAAGGAAAAAATCCTCTCCATTCATTCGTGATTAATGACAAATCCCATCATAAAGACACCACTGTGGAACACCTGAATAACAACTTATAGTGATGACTTTTCAAAAGGTAGGTAGCAACCAAATGTTTGCTGATAGGATATTCTTTAGAAAACTCAACTTCTTTTTTAAAATAATTGAACTAGGGGGTTCTACTGGCTGGTTGAGTCAGTACAGCATGTGACTCTTGATCTCAGGGTTTTAAGTCCCTGCCCCATGTTGGGTGTAGAGGTTACTTAAAAATAAAATGTTTAAAAAATAAAAATAAAATTTAAAAAACTGAACTAAATCCAGGTTCCCTACTCTTTGTTTCTTTTAAAGGAGAAAATATCTCTTAAGATTCATTAAATTAACATTTTGTTACTTATTTCACTCCAAAGGAGGCAACTTCAATCAGAACACTAAATATTTTCTATAAAAGAAATTGTCCTCCTCAGCCAAAGATCAATAAATACTCTGTGATCCGGCCAAATGGAGAAGCGGGGCGGCGGGGGGAGGAACCCTACCAGATCTACAATATGCCAATACTAATGTATTCATATGATGGGGAAAAATTGATATTCATATTTTCTAAATCAAACTTTAAAGTGTGCATATAAGCATCTCTTGCTAAAATGTGCACCTGGGTTAAGCATCGGACTCTTGATTTCGGCACAGATCATGATCTCAGGGTCCTGGGATCGAGCCCTATGTCAGACTCTGTGCTGAGCATAAAGCTTGCTTCAGATTCTTTATCCCCCCCCCCCCTGCCCCTCCCTTACTCATGCTCTAACAAATAAACGTTTAAAAAACGTGAAGCTATTATGACTTATCATAACTAAAGAGAGAGAAGAGAATAAGGCCAAATACAAAAATTCACTGATTAACTATAGCCACCTTGTTTCTGAGAATAATCCCTCATGAATCACTTTTGATTTTAATATAGTTAAAGATATATTAATCTACAAAACTGGCCCAAAGAACTGGACTGAAGAGAAATACTTTTTTGAGAAACGCTATTTTTAAAGAGAAAAACTCAAGGAATAGAACAATTGAGAAGAAAATATTAAAGGACAACCGTAATTTGGTAATCAGTCACACTTCAGAATCAGAAGACATATAGGATTTCCCTACAGAAACAAATTAGAAATGAAGAAGCTTCCAAAGTGATTAAAACACTGGCTGGATAGTCAACAGATACAAGAACACCTCAATTTCTCTCTGCTGTCTTTCCCCTTACTAAGATTCATTCAACAACAAATATTCATTACAAATATTTGTTGAATTGCTACTACACTGTTGGAAGGCATTGGGCATATGGCAATGATCAACAAAGTCCTAAACTCCAGTAATTACCTATAATTAAACAAAATTATCTTACCAACTTAAACTTCTGGCATGGGGGCGGGGAACAGAACATTTATATATATATCTGAAAAAGCTTAAATGTATATATCTGAAAAAGCTTAAAAATATCTTAAGATGTCTACAATTGTTTTTAAAGACTGACCCTAATAAAGCAGAAATAAGTAAAAGCCATCAAAAGTCACAATATTCACTTCCAAAAGGCCATTAAACTGATTAAGACCAAGAACCTAACCTGACATCTTTCTTACTTTAAGCAACTCAAACACATGTATGAAATATTTTCTGATTTGCGAAACTATTCAAAATAGAGGACTCTAGGAGTGCCTGAGTGGCTCAGTCAGTTAAGTGTATGACTCTTGGTTTCAACCCAGGTCATGATCTCCTAGTTCTCAGGCTCTGCGCTGACAGCTGACACCGAGGAGCCTGCTTGGGATTCTCTCTTTCTGCCCCTCCCATGCTTTCTCTCTCTCTCTCTCTCTCTCTCTCTCAAAATAAATAAACTTAAAAAAAAAAAAAAGGACTCTATATACTAAGCTATGTTAATGTATTTAAATATAATTTCATTATTAAAACAGTGATACAGCTTTCAGAAACAGAAAAAATGGTATATCTATTTCCAAGCCAAAGTTTCATTTTTGCAAATTTCTTCTGAAAAGAATAGTCTTTGGTATCATAAAAAGAATGGTTACTTTCAGCATCATTTAAACTCTAATATGATATATGCCATCTCCCTGCAAACATTAACTGGAAACATCAAGCATATTATTCCTATAGACATTAACGTTAAAAAAAAGGAAAAAAGACTTCCTACTCAACAGAATTCAAATTCTCCAATACTACCAAACTAACTATATTCTTGCCATAGCCTGTTTAGTGATCTATACAACAACCAGATTATTTTGATTTTCAAATACAGATGTTTTCTAAGAGCACAGAAATTTAACTGTGACCTAAAAGAATCCCCATCCTTCCATCTTACCAAAGTATCAGGGCTAGCTTTACAAGATAAAGTAGTTAAATTTTAATCACATAGCCTGTGATTAATAATTTAGTATTAATAATTAAAACATATTATAAATATATATTAATATAAAAATTACTATTACTATTAAATGTTACTAAACAAGGACATACGGCGCCTGGGTGTCTCAGCTGGTTGAATGACCGACTTCAGCTCAGGTCATGATCTCGCAGTTCATAAGTTCAAGCTCCGCATTGGGCTCTGTGCTCACAGCTCAGAGCCTGGAGCCTACTTTGGATTCTGTGTTTCCCTCTCTCTCTGCCCCTCCCCTGCTTGCTCTCTACCTCTCAAAAATAAATTGTAAAAAATTTATTATTTTTTAATAATTAAAAAAATGTAAATGAGGACAAAGACAGGGCAAAAGGCTTTAGTGGGGTGCTTGGGTGGCTCAGTGGGTTAAGCATCCAACCTCAGCTCAGGTCATGATCTCACAATTTGTGAGTCTGAGCCCTGCATAGGGCTCTGTGCTGAGAGCTCAGAGCCTAGAGCCTGGAGCCTGCTTCGGATTCTGTGTCTCCCTCTTTCTCTGCCCTTCCTCTGCTAGTGCTTGATCTCTCAAAAATAAATAAAAAACAATACAAAGAAATAAAAAAAAAAAAGGGTTCAGTAAACATTTTATGGAATCAGAATGTTAAACCTGAAAAGGACATGTCATCCACAGATGACATGAGATACACAAGCCCTTAGAAAAGATTAATAAATGGAATTGTGAGATGCTTTCAATTAAAAAAAAAAGTCACCTAAAGAAAATCAAACTTTTACTCCAGGTAAGATTGCTTCGGCTAATTTTTTTTTAAAGTTTACTTATTTTGAGAGAGAGAGAGGGAGAGGGAGAGAGAGCATGCGCATGCACCTGTGAGTGTGAGTGGGGAAGGGGCAGAGAGAGGGTGGAGAAAAGAGAATCCCAAACAGGCTCTACACTGTCAGCACAGAGCTGGACTCAGGGCTCAAACTCACGAACTGTGAGATCATACCCTGAGCCAAAGTCAAGAGTTGGACACTCAACAGACTGAGCCACCCAGGCACCCCTGTTTGGGCTAAAAATCTCTTGACTCACTGAAGGTTGTTTCATGCTAACCATTATGATCAATTTAAAATTTTTAAATGGGAAAATCAATTTAATAAATACAATTTCAGGTTAAAATAACCCAAAATGGGGCTCAGGGGGAAGAGGGAGAAAGAATATTAGGTCCTTAGTTAAAAAAAAAAAAAAAAAAAAAAAAAAAAGGTTAAGGGTGCCTGATTGGCTCAGTTGGTTGAGTGCCCAACTTCGGCTCAGGTCATGATCTCACAGCTTGTGAATTTTTGAGCCCCGGGATAGGCTCTGTGCTGACAGCTCAGAGCCTGGAGCCTGTTTCAGATTCTGTGTCTCCCTCTCTCTCTCTCTGCTCCTCCCCTGCTTGCGCTCACTCTCTCTCATTCTCGCTCTCAAAAATAAACAAACATTAAAAAAAAAAAATTAGGTAACACTTCTGTGCCCTGAGTTTTACTTCTGTTTGTATCCTGAATAACTGACACAGGATCTGGGATAGAGCAGTGTTCAATTAAAAAGCATTTGTTGACTCAAAAGAATGAACATGTTCATAGTGGGTCTAGGACTTGTTCAGGTCTATATATTTAGTCATCATGGTGCTTTCTGCTTAATGCACAAAATACTGATAATTTACTGTCTTGTAATCAAGTAATTATTTTATCAAATAGAACACACGGCCATATTATACAGGTTTCCATATCTCAGATATGTAAGCTATTATAAAGAAATATTTGAATTTTGCATTACTGTTCATGAGAGGCTTGTTCAATTTGTTTTATCTACTGTCGCTCGTTAGCAGTCAGGGAGAAACAGGCATTACATGTTTAAGGAGTTAGACTTAATATTCGCTAAGGCTCACTTCAAGTTTATTTCTTTAAGTACTTAATCTCTACACCCAATGTGGGGCTCACACTCATGACCCCAAGATCAAGAGTCACATGCTCTTCCGATGGAGCCCACCAGGCACCACGGCTCACTTCAATTCTTAAGCTATAAGGAGTGGAAAATATCTGAGTAGAAAATATTTCGGAGAGTTATGTGGATAGTAGCGAGTCCTATGGCACTCTAATAATCCAACAATCCAACACCCTATTGGAGTTATATTCTCTTACTATTGGTTATTTTTCCATAACTACACTGAGAATTTTTTACTATTCCAGGATCACTCAATAACCCAAAAAAGACTTTCCACCTTCATTTAAACTTCTCCTCCTTTACTTTCCACATTACCTTCTCCCCAGTTCATCTTTAATTTTTTCCTTTCTATATTTTTCTAGGTAGTCCCCAAAAAAGCTGGGCTACAAAATCTCAGTTCTCCAATAAGAGATCATTTCTAAGCATTTGTGTCACCTTTGACAACCAGAGCCTGAGTCTCCACAGCCTCCCCTAAGGTCTCAGGATCGGTATGCAGATCAAGATATAACAAACAGAAGAAGCTTTGGAAACCATAAATCACCATGTAGGATGTTGTTGGACTCTAAACCATTTACCTCCTTAAGGCTTCAGAAAATTAAAATCTTTTGTTTTCCTTTCACTTCCAAAATAAAATGAACGATGCTCTAAAATAGAAGCTGTGACAAAAATGTAATGTTTTACATACAAATTGGTGATAATGAAACAATCCTATTTACAGATGGGACAAAGTGATTATCCAGGACCAATAACCCAAGTATTACCCAAAAATCTTTCCCACATATAATTCTGTTAACAAAATGAGACTGAGTTTGAAAAGCAATGTTACACAAATATTAAATCCAAGCCAAAAGTATAAATTTAAAGAAGCACAATTTTAGCAAGAACTTCTCCAAATTAAACATATAGTTCAAATCATCTAATAAATTATTCAGCTTATGAAAAATTGAATAAACACTGTCAAAATGTTTTACTATTTATTGGCATGTGGAGGAAGACAATAGTGGCTATGTATGTGTACTGAATAGCAAGATATTAATCCATGGTATGTCCCATTTATAATAGATGAACTCTGCATGGAATATAAGAATTCAGAATGTCAAGTAGATTGAAATTACTCAAAAATCTCCCTTATTTCCTTTGGACTCTCTGCTAAGAGTCCAGAGATGTTAGGGCATCCCTAGGAAAAAAAATTTTTTTTACAGCCCTAAACTCTAAGAATCCATATAGCATTGAAAGCAATTTTGTTTCCTCTTAGTTCCTATTTATCAAATACTGGTTCACTAGTGAATGTTTATAATTTCAAGTATTTCTACCTGGTTGGACTAGTCTATTTACAAAAATAGCATCATCACTGTATGCTCTATATTGCTCATTTAAAAAGTTTCTTGGACACTCCACTTTCTTGCCTAAATAAGTAACCCAATTTCTACATAAACCAGTTTCATTTTAATCATTCAAATTAACCTAGTCAAAGAAGTTCATAAGTAATGCAGTAGGAAACAATATAAAATCAGGCTAAGAATAAGACTATAAAGAAAAAATAGGGGCACCTGGGTGGTTCAGTCAGTTGAGTGTCCAGCTTCAGCTCAGGTCAAGATCTCGCAGTTCAGGAGTTCAAGCCCCGCATCAGGCCCACTGCTGGCAGCGAGGAAACGGCTTTGGATCCCGTCTCCCCCTTTCTCTGCCCCTCCCCCACTCACGTGCACTCTCTCAAAAGAAAAAAAGACTACAAAGAAAAATAAACAGTATTATATGAATTCAGACCCCAAATCACTAATACACTTTTTAAGGTTGTTTTTTTTTTTTTTTGAGAGAGAGAACACACACGAGTGGGGAAGAGGTAGAGAGAGAGAGAGAGAGAGAGAGAGAGAGAGAGAGAGAGAGAGAGAGAGAGGGAGGGAGGGAGGGAGGGAGGGAATCCCAAGCAGGTTCTGTGCTGTTAGCACAGAGCCTGATGTGGGGCTCCACCTCACAACCATGAGATCATGACCTGAGCCAAAATCAAGAGTTGGATGATTAACTGAATGAGCCACCCAGGCACCCCATCTTCGAACTCTTAAGACTTAGTACAAATCTGGCATATTCTAAGGATTCAATAAATTTATGCAGAATTAAAAAAGAAAACAGAGAACATGTAAATGCACAATTATTATCATTCAAAATCATTCAAAAGTTTATAGTCTAATGAGGGCTAAGAGACACAAAAACACTATTTATATAAGAATATTACAACTGCTACAGGAGAGAAATATGAATAATACGGGAGAAAATTAGAGTAATAAGACAGAAGTTATAAAAACCAATAAACAACCATCCCTTAAAGTGCCCTAAGAAAAAAATACCACATTCACAGCTACCTGTGAATTTTTTTGGCCAGAATAACCACTCCATGTTTCAATTCTGTAATACTTGCATTTCTCACCACCATTGTATCTTTCCAGAACAGAGAAGTGAGCCACCACATAGACTTTAAGTACATTATAGTATACTGATTAAAAGCATACTTTTGGCACCATTATTCTACTACTTATTTACTACCAGGTCTTGGGTAAAGCATGGCTCAGAATGTGAATTTTCTCATCTGAAACACAGGAACAATATCTACCTCAAAGAGCATTTAAATTAGAGAATCCATATGCAAGCACTCATTGAACACTTAATAAAATGCTAGTAGCTATTATAAAGGAGTATCACTAAACCCAGTGAACAAGGGCTTGCTAGTCAGATGCATGCATGAACTAACTGTACACTGTGCTTCTTGGTTGATGTTTTATCATCCTTCATACCCACATCTTCTTCATTGCTATCACTCTAAGTCCTCATCATCTTATACCGTGACAACTTTCTAAATGGTCTTCCATTCATCTTCAGACATATCATGAACATTCTAGTACTTAAATTCCACCACAAATATCCTGGCTGGTATACTGGGAAGAAAATTAGATCATAAATCAGAGAATTGGGGCTGGGTTTCAGCACTATTACAAAGACATTTTAGAACCCTAAGCCTAAATTCCTCCATCTGTAAAATGAAAATTATCTTTAATATCTCTTTTTGCTATGAAAGTCTCTCCTCTGATCAAAAACTGCCTTTGGTTTACAAAATAAAGTTCTAGATTGGTATAGTATTAAAGCCTCGCATTCAGTGTGGGTAGTTAAGAGCATGGTTTTAGAGTGTGAAAAACCAAGGTTTGAATTCTGATACTGTTGTTTACTGGTTGCTTATTCTTGGGCAACTTACTAAGCTTCTCTAAGCCTCAGTTTCTCCTCCTGCACACTGAAAATAACAATAATTATTTCACGGACTTGTAAGAATTAACTATTTAAGTGCTTGGCACATGGTAAACACTCAATAAGTATTTGCTTTGTGCCTATTCAAACCACTTTCCTATCACTGCCTTCTACTTATGGTTTCCAAACTGCTTCTGGAGACCCAGGACTCTGCTTCAACCAAAACAACTGTGTCATCCACCCCCCCCCCCTTTTATCCTTTCAAAGTTTATTTATATAGGGGTGGGGCGGGGGGAAGGGGCAGGGACAGAGGGAAAGAGAGAATCCCAAGCAGACTCCACACTGTCAGTGAAGAGCCTGACTGGGGCTTGAGCTCACAAACCGTGAGATCAGGACCTGAGCTGAAGTCTGACCCTTAACTGACTGAGCCACCCAGGTGACCCCTGCCTTTATATATTAAGGTTCAACATCAAAAAAATACGTGGAGAGGTTCTTCTTTAAAAGAAAAAAAAAAAAGTAAAAAATCCACTGCTCTGTGGGCATTCTCTACTCCAACCAGTCATGCCTACACTTGGCCAACTGTAATCACCTTGTGTACACAAGTATTTCCTATCTTTAGTAATATCCATTCCTCCTTCCTCAAGACTTCACAGTGAAATCTTCCCTAGTCATTCCTTCTTCTGAGGACTTACAGCATTTACTCTTTAAGATTTCCCGCATTTAACTCCGAAAATAAACAGCAAACTCTAGGAGTAAGGGTAGTGTCTTTATAATATTATATACATTCATTATATGGTTTCTTGAACAAAGTATTCAATAACGTGCAAATAATTCCATGTAATCCTTCACCAGTTCCTCTTTTAAAGTAATCTTCCTTTAAAAAAAAAAAAAAAAAGTAATCTTCCTTGGGGTGCTGGATGGCTCAGTTGGTTAAGCTTCAGGTTTGGCTCAGGTCATGATCTTGCAGTACGCAAGTTCAAGCCCTGTGTCGGGCTCTGTGCTGACAGCTCAGAGTCTGGAGCCTGCTTTGGATTTTGTGTGTCTCCCTCTCTCTGCCCCTCTCCCACTCATGCTCTCTCTCTCTCAAAAATGAATTTTTTTTTTACATTAAAAAAAAGTAAAAGTAATCTTCCTTGATAATGTCCAACCTGCTTCTGTAACTGGTTCACTCTATCTTTTCATAGTTTTAAAAAAAAAAAAAAAGGGACGCGAATGATAAAATAGGACTTCTGTAACTTATCTGTTCCAAATATTCATTTGAAAAACTTGCCACTTTTCTCCTGTTATTTTGCCACAAACTTAACATATATTTAATGTCTTATGACATATCTTTTAAATGTGACAATCTCTATATTGAGACAAATAGTCTATACAGCAACTGAGCTCATGATCTCCTCTTCTCTCCCTAATCCCTCTTCCTTTTTAGTCTAGCCTTAAAACCCAGACCTCTTATTGCAGACTGCCAATTCCAATTTTATTTACTGAATGGGCTTCCTCTTTTGTTTATATTAATGAAATTTCATTCAGAAGGTCATAGGTTCTATAGAATCTGTATCTTACTAAATGTGATACATGAACTACTAAAAATTATGCTTGCTTTTGGCAACTGTGTAAAGATTGAGAAGATCATTTAATTAGCAGGAAAAAGAGGTAATTCAGCTACAGGCTCCTTCAGCTAGACCCACTTCAAGTATGACAATCCATACCTTTGTGATATGGGGGAGCTACATGTCTGTCCTCCCCCAACTACTCTTATTTTCAGTTATCAGCTTTTTCTGAGAAAGGCAAAGGTATACATAAAAAACCACTGATTTCAAAGTTGTGCTTATACTTGAATGGCAGAAACTCTGTAGCTGTATGCCCTTTCTAAAACTGTTTCTTCATTTATGAAATGAGTACACTAATACCTATATCATTAAGTGCAACATACAAAACATTTAGATTCTATATCAGTATTCTGCATATAATGTGTACTCAATGTAATTTCCTTTTCCTAAAGGAAAATAAATTTCAAAAGTAAACTAACGTAGAAAGATAGCAACTTAGATTTTACAAAGACCCTATCCATAAAATTTACCTATATCATTACAATATTAAAGGAAAATTTATGGAGGCGCCTGGCTGGCTCAGTCAGAAGAGCACATGACTCTTGATCTCAGGGTCATGAGTTCGAGCCCCACGTTGGGGGTACAGTTTACTTAAAATATAAAATAAAGGAAAACTCATTTTTCTCAATCAAAGAATGATTTTTCTTAGGAAGTTAGTGAAGTTTTAAAAGGTCAACATTCTGGGGCACCTCGGTGGCTCCATCAGTCAAGCATCTGACTCCTGGTTTTTGCTCAGATCATGATCTCACTGTTAATGGGATCAAGCCTCACATCAAGCTCCTTGCAAATTGTGCAGAGCCTGTTTGGAATTCTCTCTCTCTGCCCCCACAATAAATAAATAAACACTAAAAAAAAATAAATAAAGATCAACATTCTAATTTAACAATAAAGTCTAAATTATAACACTACATATTTCTGTTGTATTCAATCCAAGTCTAGTTTTCCTTCAGTCATAAAAGTAGTAATAACACTGTTATTACTAGGTAATATAGGCCCTACCCAACTATATTCATCATTTATTTGCTAACCGAAACTGCAAGCCAAAGGGGATGGCTGGCACATATATATAAAACCAAAGAAACACACCCTGCTCTACTCTGCTTTAATTCCGCCTACTCTTTTTCGAAATAATTTTCTGTATTTTTAAATAGCAATGTAAGTATACTGTATCAAATTTTAAAAGAATATAGTAAAAAGCCAAGCACCTGGGTGGCTCAGTCAGCTAAGCATCTGACTTCAGCTCAGGTCATGATCTCGTGGTTTGTGGGTTCGAGCCCCGTGTCAGGCTCTGTGCTGACAGCTCAGAGCCTGGAGCCTGCTTCTGCTCTGGATTCTGTGTCTCCCTCTTTCTCTGCCCCTCTCCCACTTGCACTGTCTGTCTCTCTCTCTCTCTCTCTCTCTGTCTCTCTCTCAAAAATAAACATTGAAAAAAAAAGAGAGAATACAGTGAAAAGTAACTCAGTTTCCCTTCAGAATCTACCTTTACAAGGATTTTTTTCTGCATAGTCAAGCAAATACGAATAAATATATAGGCATATCCCAGAGTGTGCCCATTTAAAGTTTCACAGTGGAATACCTTAGTTCATGGATGGATCTTGACACAATATTTTTCAATCAAAGGTTTTACAAAGTAATATGTTTATATTTCATTCTCAAAAATCTAATTCAATATTTTTAAGAAAAAGACACATGAGAAATCTAGAAATACATTCCATATATACTAGAACTTTGGAGAAGCTTCTTACATATCAACAAAAGAGACAGACATGTTCCTACACAGAAAGCAACTGTTTGTTAACAACCATATTAATTATTTTGTAATAAAAAAGAAATGTGTAAGTATTTTATATCCCAACAACTTTCTTTTAATTCACAGATAGGCAGCTGTGTTTTTGAAAATTGGTTAGGGGTTGACGTGTAACTCATTTTAAATAATGTAAATAGGTGCTCAAGTAAAGCTTTCAAACAGATCATCTGATTTGGGGAACAAAATACTGATTTTAAGCAGGAGGCATGTATCTATTGGTTTATATATGCACACACATATACACACACACACATGTATATATGTATAAGTATGTATATAACACTATATATATCTATGTATATAACACAAATGATAGTTTTAACATACAGCACACAGTTCTGTACCTTTTCTACTTAAGGTACCATGGAAATTGTTCTACACATACTGAATACATACTAATGTACTTCAATCATTTTAAAGCTGCATGGTTTCCCTTTATACAATTTCAGTGGTCTATTTCTTCAAATCCAAAATGGTCATTAACCATTAAACACATTTTATGTGCCACAAAAAAATTTAAAAGCTTCCAATTATAACTATAATGCCATTAAGAAGATGCATCTAATTTTATCTTTATTAAAATATGCAAAAAATGTCTTGGAATCAATACAATATGGCCAACCGTTTCCAATCTTTTTTTTTTTTTTTTAATTTTTTTTTAACGTTTATTTATTTTTGAGACAGAGAGAGACAGAGCATGAACAGGGGAGGGGCAGAGAGAGAGGGAGACACAGAATCGGAAGTAGGCTCCAGGCTCTGAGCCATCAGCGCAGAGCCTGACGCGGGGCTCGAACTCACAGACCGTGAGATCGTGACCTGAGCTGAAGTCGGACGCTTAACCGACTGAGCCACCCAGGCGCCCCCCGTTTCCAATCTTAAATTATCGTGAAATAATATAAAAATCTCAATCATAAATTAGTTTGTGCATTTCAAAGAGTAACGAAGAACAGAAAATTAGAATTGCTGGCCCCAAGGAAACATGCATTTTAATCTTAAAGTTTTTCTCTGCAGTGGTTTACCAATTTATATTGTCATTGGCTATGATGCAAATACCTGTTTTCCCAAAATATGACCAGGCTAATTTTTTTTAACCTTTCCAAAGCAAAAGTGAAAAACTGTATTTGTGGTTATAAATGCATATTTCTAAAAATACATAGATGAATAATTAGATAAAGAATATTTCTATTATAAGAAGGACTGAAAATATTTTCATACGCTTAAAGGTCATTTGCATTATTTTTCTATAAACAGTGTTCATATCATGTCCCCTTTTCTCTTTAGGTAGTAAGTTCTTTTAGGTAATAAACACATGAAGGAAATTTTTCCTTTGTCTATAAGGAGATATTGCAAATATTTCCCCCAGTTTGTTACTTGTTTTTTCTTTTTTATTTGCAATGAAATAGTAAAATGTATCCTTTTTAAAGACTTCTGGGCTTGCAGTTAAATCTAGAAAAGATGTTCTCATTCCAACATTATTTCTTTTTTTAATTTTTTAAGTTTATTTATTTATTTTGAGAGGGGCAGAGACAGCATGAGTGGAGGAAGGGCAGCTAGAGAGGGAGAGAGGGAATCCCAAGCAGGCTCTTTGCTGCCAGCACAGAGCTCAACGTGGGGCTCGAACCCACAAAGCCATGAGATCATGACCTGAGCCGAAACCAAAAGTTGAACACTTAACCAACTGAGCCACCCAGGCACCCCTATTATTATTATTTTTAAGTAGGCTCGATGCCCAGCACAGAGCTCAACACATAGCTTGAACTCATGACCCTGAGATCAAGACGTGAGCTGAGATCAAGAATCAGACGTTTAACCGAGTGAGCCACCCAGGCGCCCCATCAACATTATTTTTAAAATAATAATTATCTCATTGCTCACCCTAGTGATCTTAAGATTTTTTTAACATTTAAATATTTTATTCACCTGGAATATATGTTGGGGTAAGAAATGACAGTGTGGATCCAACCTTTTGTTTCTGAGTTGCTATCCAGTTTTCCCAATGCCACAGTTTAGTGATTGGGACTGTTAGGTATTGTAAATTAGGCTCAGAAGTGGCAAAAACTAAAGACCTCAGAATCATTGAAAAATACACGAAAATTAGGGGTTTAGGGACCCTAAAATGCACACAGCATTAAAAACACAGATCAAGGAGTCAGTTATCTAGCACAGAGTGAGCACATATAAGAACCATATTGTAAATTCTGGGAAATAGCAACAAGACAGGGCTTCTGAATTTATGGTTTTTATGACATTTAGGTTTATTAAGACCTAAAGGTGGGTGCCTGGTTGACTCAGTCGATGGAGCTTGTGACTCTTGATCTCAGGGTTGTGAGTTTGAGCCCCACGTTGGGTAGACAGATTACTTAAAAATAAAGTCTGCTGGACGGATTAAGTGTCTGACTCGGCTCAGGTCATGACCTCACAGTTCATGGGTTCAAGCTCTGCAGCGGGCTCTGTGCTGGCAGTTCAGAGTCTGCTTGAGATTCTCTCTGTCTCCTTCTCTCTTTGCCCCTCCCCCACTGTGCTCTCTCCCCCCAAAATAAATAAACTTAAAAAAAATCATCTTTACAAAAATTAACAGGGGCGCCTGGGTGGCTCAGTTGGTTAAGTGTCCAACTTCAGCTCTGGTCTGTGAGTTCGAGCCCCGCGCCAGGCTCTGTGCTGACAGCTCAGAGCCCAGAGCCTGCTTCAGATTCTGTGTCTGCCTCTCTCTCTCTGCCTCTCCCCCACTGACGCTCTGTCTCTCAAAAATGAATAAACGTTAAAAAGTAAAAATAATAATAAACTTTAAAAAAAAAAGGAAAAAGACCTAAAGATGGATTATCTCCAATTTAGTTAAAATATCTAAAAATACACAAGAGATATTAATAGCAATGAGCATTTATACAGCATTTTATAGTTTTTATAAAGTGACTTCACTTAATTTACTTCATCCCCATTAACTGTGAGAAAATGAGCAGAGATTTTAATTCCCATTTATTGGACCAAAAAAAAAAATTCAGTGATGGTAACTTGTCCCTTTACTTAAAGTTAGTGGCAGAGCCAAACTCTTATCTGTATCTTATATTTCTATTTATTTATTTATTTATTTATTTTTATTTTTATTTTTTTTTTTTAACGTTTATTTATTTTTTGAGACAGAGAGAGACAGAGCATGAACAGGGGAGGGGCAGAGAGAGAGAGGGAGACACAGAATCAAAAGCAGGCTCCAGGCTCTGAGCCATCAGCCCAGAGCCCGACATGGGGCCCGAACCCACGGACCGCGAGATCATGACCTGAGCTGAAGTCGGACGCTTAACCGACTGAGCCACCCAGGCGCCCCTGTATCTTATATTTCTAAATGCTGCTCACACCTCCTTCACATCCTACACCAAGTACTTTTACAAAAAAACTAGACAAAAATCCCTACCTTCGAGGAACTTGGAGTGATTTGTCAATTATATATTCAGATTGATCACATACTTAATTCTAAGTATGGAAAGAATACATAAAAGTATAAAACGTAGACCCTTGCTTCAAGAAATCTTCAAAGGTCTACAGCAGTTTAAAAAAGCAAGACTTGGGATACTTGGATAGCTCAGTCAGTTAAGCGCCCAACTTTTGATTTTGGCTCAGGTCATGATCTCACGGTTAGGGAGTTCAAGCCCCACCTTGGGCTCCATGCTGACAGTGTAGAGCCTGCAAGTCTTGGGGAACAGGACAATGTCTTACCTACTTTGTCCATGGTTTGCTATGCTTATTTACAGCCTCAATAGCTCAGTAAATATTTGTTGGATGTCTGTTATTGATTGAATCTTCGAGACAGGGTGAGAGATGAAAGAGTATCAGACCCCATCCATTTTTCCCACAGGCTGAACTTTTGTTTATGATTTAAAAAAAAAAAAAAAAAAAAAAAGGGCAGCGAAACCATCAAAAAGCACCTAGACAATGTAACAAAGTTTAGGTACTCCACTTCTAGGCTACACCTACTGACTAAACATTTCACGGCAAAATAAAGATTTTGAACTACATTTCATTTCAAAGCTGCCACAGGGAACCTGGGTGGCTCAGTTGGTTACACATCCAACTCTTGATCTCGGCTGGGATCGTGATCTCACAGTTCACGGGATCAAGCCCGTGTCAGGGTCCACAATGACAGAGCAGAGCCTGCTTGGGATTCTCTCTCTTCCTCTTTCTCTGCCCCTCCCCCACTTGTGCTTACTCTCTCTCTCTCAAAATAAAATAAAACCTAAACAAAAAAAAGAAAAGCTGCTAGAAGGTTATAAAACAATTTCAAGAACCAAATCTAATCCAACTTCCACAAAATACAACTATCATTCACTGTTGCTTTATTCCAATTTAAATACATCCTCTGCCCCTATAATAAGCAATGCTCCATAATATCTCTCATCAAGAGGTCTTTGTATTGTTCCCTTCAGACACCTTATCAACATATCTTTTCCACCTTAAGTCTTTTTTTTGTTTTTAACAATTTTTTTAATGTTTTCTTAAATTTATTTTTGGGAGAGAGAGGGGCAGAGAGAAAAAGAGAGGTAGACACAGAATCCAAAGGAGGCTCCATGCTCTGAGCCGTCCACGCAGAGCCTGACGTGGCACTCGAACCCACAAACCACGAGACCATGACCTGACCCGAAGTCGGACGCTCAACTGACTGAGCCACCCAGGCAACCCTAAGTCTTTTTTTTTTTTTTTCTAAACCACTAGCAATCACTTATCTGCCATACACAATAAAAGTCCTTTTTAAAGTTCTTTTCTAACTTTTGAAATATTTTATTTATTATTTTTTTTTAATTTTTTTTTTTCAACGTTTTTTATTTATTTTTGGGACAGAGAGAGACAGAGCATGAACGGGGGAGGGGCAGAGAGAGAGGGAGACACAGAATCTGAAGCAGGCTCCAGGCTCCGAGCCATCAGCCCAGAGCCTGACGCGGGGCTCGAACTCACGGACCGCGAGATCGTGACCTGGCTGAAGTCGGACGCTTAACCGACTGCGCCACCCAGGCGCCCCTGAAATATTTTAATACTAAGGGAGAATAAATGGTAATAATAAATAAAATTCAAGTACAAAAATAAACCCAGTTTACAAAGTACAATTTTCTATCCTGCCACAGATAATCTCATTCTAGAGTCAGCATACCCTATTCCCCAATCTATATAGTAACAAGATAGTTGCACTGTAGCCTCCAAGGACTGACATTCTTTGTAAAAACCTTGGATGGGTTGAAATCATTTATAAACGTTAAAAAAATCTAAAGAGATGAGGCTTAAATTTTAGTGGATGGTTGCATGTTAAAGATGTTAGAGCCCTAAAAGCAAATAAAAAGGAGAACTGAAAGGATTTACAAAGCTATGAGCCCAGAAATTACATGCAGTGACTAGTCTATAAAATACTAAAAAGGCATTTTCATTTTCATCAGATCACAAGGACTTTCTTCAGTGGTTATCTATAGCAAAGGTTTGGTACAATGAAAACAATCTGTCATGAATGACCTCAACATGCCATAAATGTAGCTACATTCTAGGTCAGATCATGTGGGTATTACAGAAAGAACTATGCAAGAGAAACATGCACACTGATGAATCTAACACTAAAAAAAATAAAGAGCCATTGACAAGACAATTAAACTTGGCCTTTAATGTTGGCAACAGAATAAGGTTCCATTCTTTTCAAGAGTAAAGATACTGTACCAGCCATTCAAAACAGATGGGCCTTACACAACAATGTGGATTTAGTTAACACTACTAAACTGTTCACTTAAAATGGTTAAGATGGTAATTTTATGTTATGTGTTTTCTATCACCATTGAAAAGAAAAAAAGGGATGGGCTTCAAATTCCCCTTATATTTTAGATGAATAAAGGACTTATGAGTTATTGAATGCTTATTATATGTCTGCAACCACGGAGATGGAGTTAAAATATGGATAAAACCTAATTCCTCTTTTCAAAGAGCTCAAAGATAAAAACAGAACCAAAATTCTAAGTATTCTTAAAATAAAATTAAATTTTTCCATCACCCTAAAACAAGTGAGTATCCAATTACTTCTCCTTTCTTAAAGCCACTCTTCCTCACTCTTCCTCTGCTAGGTGTACTTTAATACTCTGATGCTTACAAATGAAAAATTCTGGGATTCAAACAGATTTGCTAGCTCCTATGAAATGCCCCCAAATTCTACTCCCTTGTGTGCCTGAACAAAAAAAAGAATCAACAATGCTCCTGGGAATCTCTGAATAGGAGGGTAAATATAATAGAGAAAGATCAAATGCAGTCTTGAGACCATCCTCTGAGCAATCACCTGCATTCAATTCCACCCCACACTCACAACTACATAACCTACTGGGGCAAATTTTATCCTTTCAGTCCTGATTATCCGTACCCTTCTTCTGGACTCTTACAAATCCATGGGTTACACCATACAAATAAATGGCTCTTAATTATAGACAGCTCTTTGTAATCAACTGCAATGAGTTCCTGTGCCACCAGAAAACAAGTTTAAAGATAATCAAATCTTTTTCCTACCCCCCAAAATAGGTTAGTGCTTATTAATAAATACTAATTTGAAATATATTTATTAAGCATCTCCTTTGTGTCACCACTAAATAGAACTTGTAGAATTATCATTTAAAAAGCAAACGTCTTTAAAGACTAGAACATTCTGCTTAACGCCCTGACCTATCCCCTTTAACACGCACACTGGAATTGGCTAGATTCCCATTCCCATTGTGGAAATCTATTTCCAAAAATCAAAGAATCAGTCAACAGAAGCACACCTCTCCCCCAAAGATCCTCTTATATGAGACCCTCCGTGACCAGAAGTAGAAGTGCAATGATTTCCATCATTTCTGAGGCAGTGTTCACAGAACACTACCAAGAATAGTAAGTAGCTCTCAAACATGAGGGAGCTAAAAGGTAAATGAAGCTGGGTTTCCAACTAGCAAGAACTCAAAAGCAGAAATATTAGTATTTTTGTTTTTACCGGAATGATTTAAGAAAAATGAACGCAATGGAAACAAAACCATATATTTTCCAGAGCCTCAAAAGCAGAAATATTAGTATTTTGTTTTTACCCAAATGATTACTATAGTTAAAAGAAAAATGAATGCAATGGAAACTTCAAGCCATATATTTTCCAGAGCCTAATATGAACCTGAGAAATGACCTCTCTGCTCAGAGAGCCCTAGGAAACAATCCTCTGCTTTCATCTTACATTTCATATGGGTTAATTCTTCTCTCTCCTACTACATGGGTTCTGACCATAGAGGAAAAGAGCCAGGGCAATCACCAGCTTCAGGGAGAATTCAGAAGGGCAAAAATTAAATTCTGCCACTGAATGGTTCCCTTTATAATACTGAAGCCACAATACAATATTGCTAAATGACATACCCCCATCAAAAAAAATTAAAACCAATTGAGCCATACACACACAATATGTTTGACCTGAAAGTATTCATGACACAGCAGCTTACTCTTGCAACTTATGATCTTAATAGTGACTTAAAATACAGTTACAGGAAAAATATAGACTATTCTAGGGGAGAAAAGGCAGGGGGGAAAGCCCAAACACTTTTTTCTTAAAAAGATAATATATTCAGGTATAAGATCAAATCAGAAACATTGTTTTCTTTCTTTCTTTCTTTTTGTACATTTAAAAAACTTACCCTGAAGAGATTTTCCCAATCCCTGGCCCAGCTTCCACCCATGTTTCTGGAGTAAGCGATGTCCAATATTATCCTGACAGACAGAACAGAGAGACAAACCAAAAATATTCCAATAATATATTCTTCCCTTCCTAGTGACATTTAAACAGGTGATGAGCAAGAGATAATTCTACATATATGCATGCAAAAAAGTGCTAATAATAGGGTAAATGTGCCCAATAAAAGGGGCATTAATGTAAAAAGAAATGCTGGCCAGTATTTTATATGGGAAGAACATAGGGGTGAGGGTCCTTTCTGATGGTGTGCTGGGCAACTTTTGTACATAACACTTTAAAAAGGAGAAAAAGGGGAAGGGGGAAAAGGGGGAAGAATACATTTATGAAATTTAAAACTAACATTAAAAAGCATAAAGTCAAGGTACTTATACAATCATATCCACCACCTAGACAGCACCACTTGAAGTTTTTTTGTTTTTTTGTTTTAAAGAAAATCTACATTGTGTTTAGTTATTTTGCTTATGTGTCAGGCTTTCATGATACAAAGTAAGTTGTAAGTGTAAGACTGCCCCACCACTAGAAATGAAAACACAATCAGAGCAAAATCCAGGCTAGACTTGATTGGTTTTTTTAATATATATGTATATATATATAAAATATAAATATTTAACTAGCATGCAGCCAATATTAAACTGAAAAAACAGTGAGGTTAGTAAAACAAGAAATTAAATTGATTAAACAGAAAAATAAAATGAGCTCAAGCACAGACTGAGTGATGCATTTCAACATGTAATCTAACAAAAATGCTAAAATGTTAGAATGAAACAGGCCTAGCAATAAGTTAACAGTAAAGAACCATTAGTGCATGTAGGGGGAAAAAACCAATATACATAATGTCTCATCTTCCTAGGAGCACACCAGAAAAGGCATTTCAATGAAAACTGTACATAAAGACACCAGAAACAACAATTAATGTCAGCTTTTAAGGGTTCAAGGTCTTAGAAGTCTCTGCATATCTTTGTCCCATTCGCTTTTTACAAACGTTGTGAAATATGAAGACAAAACTAAAATAACCATTAACTACGTCAGATAAAATGCTGCTATACTCCTCCAAAGAGAAACATTTTAAAATTATAAACACAAAGTGTTCTATATGCATTAAAATGTAATTTACAGTAGTAACCTAGTTATCACCATTTGAAAATAATCTCATTATTTCCTGAAATCAATCTATAAAGCTAAAGCCATAAATCTTATTTAAAACCAAACATCTCCTATTAAACTGCTTTTTATCTTCTAGTTCCATATTCAATGATAAAATGTTCTTTAGAATTATAGAAGAAAACAATTAATTTTACTGTTATCTTTTCTGACAATAAGTTATAAGAGGAAGGTTAAGCCTTCCAACGTTCTGTTTTGAGATGGTGGGGGGACAATTTCCTTCCACAAGTTTATGACAGCAGGCAAACTGGAAAACTCAGCTGAGCAACTGATTATTCACTGATCAGGGCAGAATAAAGATCAGGATACCTTTTTAAAAACAAAAATGAGGCAAACAATAATGGAAAATTTGTTTCTAAAAAAGAAGAGGAAGAAGAAGGAGAGGAGGAGGAGGAGGAAAATAATCTGTCCCTAAAACAAAAGATACTACTGTTTTAAACATATATAGGGGCGCCCAGGTGGCAAAGTCCGTTGAGTGACTCTTGATTTTGGCTCAGGTCATCATGATCCCAGGGTCGTGGGATAGAGCCCTGAATTGGGCTCCATGCTTGGGGTTTTCTCTCCCTCTCTTCCCTCTGCCCCTCTCCCCCACTTGTGCGCGCGCGCTCTCTCTCTCTCTCTAAAATAAATAAATGAAACAAAAGGTCACTAGAAATTACTTTTTCCCAGGAACTGAATTAGAAAATGCCATGGTTATGTATAATCTGAGGCAGTAACTTCCTTATTACTAGACATCACAAAAACTTAAAAACAAATGATAAAGTCTTACTATAAGCAATGTTAGCAGAAAATGAAAAAGAGGACTTTATTATACTATTATGAATATAAACTTACCTGTACATAAAATCCTTACTTTATATCATAACTCTTACATCTGAAGAACTATAGGACACGGATAGCAGAATGACTCTAAGGTTATATAGTTGACTAAATTATCATTTAATCTTTTAATAGGCTAATGTTATAACTCTACTTGGCACAAAGATTTAGGATATTAAACCATGCTGACAAAAATTGTCGCTCCCTTTTTTTATTTAAGAAAATTCAATCTTTGGCTAAGTGGAGATGAGACATTATGCTGACTGTGTTATATTATGAATGCACTAAAATAAACAGACAGATGAAGCAGTATGCTATTTCCAAAAGCAGTGCAAGTGGAGTGAAAGCATTTCCATACGAACCTGGCTTTAAAAACTGGGCTGTCAAAAGAACAGTTAAATGTAACACAAAGTAAGAAACTGTCCAATCACTAATGGTCGTTTTTTTTTTTTTTTGTCTTGTTTTCAATTCACTGCTTGCAATTAATGTATTTATTAAAGAAGAGTGAAAGCATAAGTAAATTCACGAGTCAAGACCAGCTGAGAGATTCAAGAGCAGCGTGTTGTGACTGACAACAGTGAAAGGAAAAGCAAATGTTAAAGGGAGAGGAAGAAAAAAGAAAACTTTAGGATTATACACATTAGCACCACTTTTACAAAACCACTCAAGATAGCTGTCACCTTCTCAAAAAAAAAAAAAAAAAAAAAAAAAGCAAGCTGATACAAAATGGTAGTGGCATTTTTCAAACTTTAGATGAAAGCTGTCCTTTAATTAACTCTACTTTCCTAAGTATGGATAAGGAATGAAATGTCAGGGTCTGTATTAAAATTAATATGCCACTTTATGTCCTTATGATTATAACAAAGGCAACAGAAACAACAGACATACCTCCCAGAACCTCTTCCCCTCACCAACCTCAGAGATTAAGTGAATGACTAATAACAGAAAATCTGGACCTTTCCTATCATTCCAGACTACCTGCTTTTGTAGGAAAAAAGGCAGCTCTGTGACTCTGCAGAAAGGGCTAGTATTCAGTATGGTCCCTTTTCCTACCAAAAAAAGAAAAAAAGTTTTATAAACACTTGTCAAAAATTCAATAGGCTTAGGGATGATGGGTAACACAAGGGAAGGCACACCAAAATACCTCACAACAAAGTACAACAAAGTAGACTTGCCTATCCCTGAAATGATCAAAATATTCACTGAACAGTCACTGTGAAAGAACAAGGGAGTCACTCATAAGCCTGTGAAAATAATAATCTACTCTGTTTGGAGTTGTGATTTTGCAAATTATTCCCATGGATGTTATTTATAACAGTAAATTGGAGTAATTTAAAGCCCAAACAGGTAATCTAGACATTATGAGGGTAACAAGAACTAAATTTACCTCTCAAGTAAATTTACTATTTAACAATTTACTATTTCAGTCACTATAGTCGTAACTAAAAAACCTTTGTTTTTTATTTTAAAATATAATTCAACTTCAAACTTTATATTTTAATTTCGTAGAACCAAAAGTAAGTAATCGAAAAAAACTTTTTAACACTGTCTGGTTTATAACTAATAAATGGGCATGACAATGACAGGCTGTTTATAAATTAAATGCACATGGAAGAACTGCAGGGAAATTCTACCCATCTTACCTACCTACCTACCTACCTACCTACCTACCTACCTATTTAAGTAAACTCTACTCCCAATGTGGGGCTTGAACTCACGACCCCAAGATCAAGATTCTCATGCTCTACCAACAGAGCATGAACAAGCCAGGTGCCCCAAGACAAATACTAATTTTAAATTAATTGATAAAGCAACTAAACTTTGCCCAAAGGAAACAGGCAAACAAACTAGTTTTCCACTTGATTCACAGAGTTCCCACAAGCTATTTGTTACTCTATGTTCTTAAGACCAAAATGGTGGCAGCGTGGCATTTTCTTTGGTTAGGCATGAAGTTCTTTAATTCTGGTCAAACCACAAAGCTGAGCTGAAAACTCAAACTTTTTTACACCTAGATTACCTCAATTGGCCTTTTTTTTTTTTTCCTATTTCTAAACTTAAATATATAATTAAAATGCTACATTTTTACCCTCTGTTCCCTTCTTTTACATGTGTAAGAAAGGAAAATATAATTTTTCAATGGGAAAATCTTTGAAAGCAAGAAATGTAAGTATTATAAACTATCAACATGCTAAAACACAATACCAGAAAAAACAAAAACAACAACAAAAAAAGCCTCATTATTGTTTCAGCCATTCCTCAACATTTTTACTTATTAACTATCAACTAGAAATTTTCCCAAGAAGTTTTCTCTGCTCTATAAAGCTGTATTCTGTCATAGTAACAATGATCATTTTGGCAATAGCACCACCAATCTGTACAATGGGAGCCTGCCAAAACATAGATTAAAATTTACTTTATTGTATGAGGCTGATTCCAGTTTTTATAGCAGGAAATAGAATCTTCTGTCTCCAGAGAAAACTGTATTACAATTATGTCAGTGACTGGATGAATATTAACTCCACAATGAATTTTGTTTTAGTTGACAGCCACATTCAATTTACACCATTTGCCCATTTTCAACAGTGACAAAAATGGTAGGTCTCTTGAGTGGATTGTAAGCTTTGCTGATTGTGTATTAAAGACTCTATAAGCAAAAACCAAATGCTACTAGGTGAACCCATGCAAACAACAAGTTGTAAAAATTCCCGAAACAAAAAATCTATAGCTCACTACAGATGACACAATGAAGACTAGAGAGAAAAGCCATATAGTAATGCTACACCATTCAGCTCCAAGAAGCACATTATTTATAGTGCAGTCCACATATGGTCACTGCTAAATGTCAAATCAGCAGTCTTATAGTTACAGTTTGGAACTAGTGGAGTCCACAGATCTAAACAGATATGCAACATGAACTCAATTATAAATATACTTCTAAATCCCAAGAGAAGCAAAGTAAACATCAGCAACTGGAGTTTGAAAACTTACATTAATTTTTAAAAACCTCTCAGTCAACCTAACAACTATAAAGACAGGATTTTATTCAGGTAGAACAAAGACCAACTAATGGCTGATGGGTAGTTTTACTTCCAACTGCAACAGTGACAACATATTTTACTATGATGTACGTGTTTTGCCTTCTGTATAGCTGTAATCATGCCCCCATCTCACCTCTCATATTGTATGACAAAGGTCATAAAAAACCATATATCATAAATCACACCAAACAGTTCTTCGAACTATGGTGGAATTCTAAAGTGAGCTTTGGCTTTAGACTTAAGTTTTGCTTTCTAAATACTTTATCGTTAAAAAATGTAGAGGATATAATGGCTGCGACCTAAAAAAATCATCAAACAGTAACTTAAAATTCACGTTCTGTAAAGTTGTTTTTCTTTTTGTAATAAGGGAAAACATTAATACTTTCCATCTTCTCTGTAATTCAGATAACCAAGTTGTCTGGCAATTCTTTCATAATTTTCTTAGAACAGTTTTATTTTTGACCAAAAATTTCATTGAAAGATATTTGGTTGACTGAAATAAAGCAGGGGAAATAAAACTTCGCAACAAAGATTATGAAATACTTTACAAATGCTGGATTTTGAGGTGTTTTCAACACTTCCTGACTGAAACTGAAATGTGGATCATCTATCTCACCAACAAGTCTAGGCTTCAGAAGTTTACTAAAGCATAATGCATTATTGAATCTTTGTACTTGAGTCTTTGTATTTCATTCCCCATCTTGCCAGTTTACAACAAATTTACCCTATTACCAAAGGAAAAGACCTTAATCCTATACTCACAATAACCCTTCACACAGGCATATTTCTTGGCACAAACCTGTGCAGAGATTTCCACGGTTACCAGCTGCTGCAGATTACCTTTGTTTAAAAAAAAAAAATGACTAGACCTTTAGCTCCTGCAGTGATCTGTAGACTCCCAAAGCTGCATATTTCCAGCCACTTTTGAGTTGCATGCTGTAGCAAAACAGTCAGCACCTCTCAATAGATATTGCTGCAGAGAAAGATTTTAATTCAGCAGAGACTCTTTCTATGTGTGAAAAGCAATGCCATTTCCCCCTAAGAACAAGAGAGCTCAATATAGCCAGCCAGCGATATAATATATATTTATTTGGTGGGAATTCCTTAGATGATAGGGTTCTTCCCTTTGGAGGGGAGGGGGAGATTGATACCGCACTACCAACTTTCACGCCAATTGTTTTAGCAAAAGTTTCCTTAAAACCTTTAAAAACTTTCAATTTGTTCCCAAGTGATTCATAAGAGAAATAAAATCCTTCCTGTCTTGTGTGTTCCACTTCTACCTAAAGCAATGTAGGCTATGAAGCTCCTCCTCCTATTACCTAAACTACCACAACGCAAATAGTATTTATTTATGTTTCAGGAGTAAATTTTCATTAGAGATATAATTAATATGCATCTCTGAACATACACTTATTTATTAAAAAAAAATTAAATATCCAGTCTGAGCACTATGTCATTCACTATTTTAAGTGGAGAAGATAATACGATTCAATAAATAAGGCATATTATCAATTCCACTCCTACTCTTTGAGATTCCTCAACAGTGATCACTCAGACAGTCTTCTGATAGCATTCTTTCTATGACATATGCTAGAAAAAATCCTGGACAGTGTGAGAGGAAAAATAGCATTAGTCTCACATGCCGAAGGAATGAATTTTCCAAAAACCTTAAAATACAGCCCTAAAATGCTTTAAAAATGTTAAATATTATTTACTTTAGAGCTTTTTAAAAATCTTTTGAGTATAGTAATAATGAATACTAAGCTGCAAATTTAGTCTAATTAAATTCCCTACTACTGTTGAATCAGAGTACCCACAGATTTACAGCTTATTTAAGAATATTAATCATGTACCTTGTAGATATGGTACTTGGGTCTTGCTTCTGACAACTATCTGTTCTTAAACTATGACCCAAAGAGACATTTAAATAAAATGAAAAAATTAAATTATTTTTCAAGTACAAAATGCTAGCTTAGCCAGCCTACAGACTTCATTATAAAATTCTGCCTTGTGGTAATTCCCAAGATGACACAGAACAAGGCACAAACTTCAGTGATTTTCACCTTAGCAATGTGGGCTTGGCATTTTATCCTCAAGTCAAAATACAAGATTGGGCTTTCAGCTCAAGATCAGATGTGAATTCTCCCTCTGCAGCATTATCACATGCGTCATCAATTACTGCCATGCCTAAGTCTAGCATCATGCCAGCACATTAAGACAGAAGGTACTATATGCAGTGTTCACTGGACCAGAAGAACAGAAATAAGAAGGGGAGGTGGGGGAGAAAGAAACCCTAGAGAAGAAATTAAAAAAAGGCAGACCGTGCAATACAAACCAGATCATGGCTGCTTAGCTAATATGGGCCAACTGCTGTGGAAGAAAAATGTCGAACACCCCAAGTTGTGTAAATTTCTGTAAACATCTAAACACACACACAAACACACACACAACACCAACCTAATTAGGAACATAAATATATGTTGATCCTTTACTATGTTATAGTTTTGAAAATAAAAGCTGAAGTTAAAATGTCTGTGCTCTCTAAACTGTCTTATTTTCCTGAGGGAGGAGAAGAAGCTAGTGTTTCTTAAAGAAGAAGGGAGATGTCTTCACTGCTATTAAGATTAAGACTTCCTCTTCGATCATTTTCACTCAAGTTTACCAATAACTCACTGAGACCCTAATTAAATATGTATACTTAAGCACAAATATTAAATACTGACAATACTGACAAGTTTAGACATTTTAACAATGCACTGTGTAATTTAAAAATAAAGAGCTTTTCAAAATGAAAATGATGTTCAAAAATTAAGATTTTTTAAAAAAATTAAAAGCCAGGAAAATAAATCTCCTTGTTCTATTGACTTATATCAATATCCAAAACTAAGTCATGTAAAGGGATAGAAAGAATCAGCTTTTCACAAAAACCAGACATCTCTTAAGCTACCAAATTTATCATGTTTCGTAAGTGTCTGGTAAATATATTAGTCCTTAACTATTCCTAATGGAACATTTCACACGTAATTGTGCTGCCAAGGAAAGGTGTAGCTTTTAAAGGATCAAAATACATTTTACTCCTTTATTCAATTTACAAAAACACTAAACTTTAACTCGCTATCTTTAACAGAATATCAGTATGGGCCAAAATGAAATTTTCCATCAAATTCTAAGTGGTTTCTAGATCTTTCAGACTGATTTCCCAAAATATTAAATATTAGATAACATCCCAAATTCTATTTGATTACTGTAGGGCATGCAAGAAAACAGCTCTAAACTGTACTATAACTTATTAATAAGTTTAAATTCATTCACATCAAGTGTCACACGAACACTACCTAACTAACTATGACCCAAAATTAAGCACTGATCTATAGGCTTACCGATTCTATAGGCTTGTCAAGTGATGCTTGTTCAATTTCCAAATGTCCTTCTTCATACTGATCAAAGTGATTACCCTGAAAAGACAAGACTACAGTTATTTTTCAAAAGTAATAAATGCCAAAATATGAATAATCTAATCCAGCTAGGGGTTATTTTTAACTTTTTATTCTTTTTCAGTAGACAATCAAAACTGTGCCACAATTTCAGACTTTTCTAAATCTATAAAAAAAACCAATTTATTAGAAGTCTAGGCCCAGTAATAGGAATTCTCCCTTTGATAAACATTGAAATTGCTAACTAAAATACTATCAACCATTTGGGATTATCAACTCCTTATCTGACTGATGATATCATGGAGACTCCAGAATCTTAAAAATGCCTGGGTGGCTCAGTGGGTTGAGTGTCACTCTTGGTTTTGGCTCAGGTCATGATCTCACTGTTTGTGAGTTGAGCCCCACGTCGGGCTCTGTACTGACAGTGTAGAGCTTGCCTGGGATTCTCTGTCTCTGCCCCTCCTGTGCATGCTCTCTCTCTCTCAAAATAAATATATAAACAAACAAAAAAAAGCCATGTTTTTTAGCTTTTCATAAACAATCTTGCACTGAAGAAGATAAATCATAATAATAGAAGAATGCAAATAAAAATCTGTTATAATACTATTCAATGTTGGTAACATTGCTTTTAAATTAAAACTGCTAAAACATTGGACTTTAAATCAAGTTGCTAACTCCCAAGTTTCAAAGAATCTAAAAACACAATCTCTTGACACAGTATTCTAAATACAGCTATTCCTCAAATGATCTGCCAAGAGAGATAAACATGTCTGTATAATGCCATATTTGACCATAAGTAAGCAGTCACTGCAACTAGAGTAAGTCAAAATAGTTCAACTGAGGATAGGAGGAGACAACTAGGAAGTTCTCTCTAATCATGGTTTTCTCTGATCTCCCTACTCTATTAGCAAATAATAGCTCATAATTTGGCTTTAAAACAGAATACCAACTTTCTGGTTCCCTTTATGTTACAAAATAGAGGGCGTGATGATTTGTAAGTCCTGAACTGACCTAAATCAAAAGAGGAAAGACTTCAGTCTAGCCTATGTTAATCCAATGTGTGGAGTGGTAGGACAACTTGAATGTTAACAAAAAGTTATTTTACCTTTTCAAGGTAAAATTTTACTTGAATAAATCTTAACCATAGAGATCCTAAACATATAATTTGCCACACTGTATCAAAACTACTAGGTTACTTATTTCCTTCATCAGACTGTAAAGTCCTTAAGAACAAGAACTAAATATTGTTTACCTCTTACAACCCTAAAACTTAACTCGGTGGCTAAACATTAGAGAACAATTAGGTGCTAAAATTGTGTGGTAGTGATGAAAAAGTTCTGGAATTAGACAGTGGTGGTGATAATGGTTGTACAACACTGTTAATATACTTAATGCCATTGAACTGTATACTTTAAAATAATTAAAATGGTAACTTGTACGTTGTATGTATCTTAGCACAATAAAAATGATAAAAATAAAATTGTGTAGTACAGTATATCCAAAAGAAGAAAGGAGTAACAGGACAGGAATAGGTTTTCCAAAGACAAAAAGCAAATCTTAAAAATGGAGGAGCAGGCATTCCAAGAATGAGGAAAAGCAGAGGTGCCAGGGTGGCTCAGTCAGTTAAGCATCTGACTTGGTTTTGGCTCAGGTCATGACCTCACAGTTTTGTGGGTTCAAGCCCCACATTGGGGCCTGCGCTAATAGCACAGAACCTCCTTGGGATTCTCTCTCTCCCCCACCTCTCTGCACCTCCCACATTGGCACTGTCTCTATCTCTGTCAAAAAATAAATAAAACTTTTTTTAAAAATGAGGAAAAGCAATCATCAACAAATACTAAAAATGAAAAATAGGTACAATCTCTGAAAGTCTCTCTTAATCTCCAATATTTTGTCCAACAATCTCTTTAACATTTGCCTCTTATTTTAACTTCTAAAGCAACATTTAAAAGTTTAGAAACAATCACTTAATTGTTTCTACCACTACCACTATTGGTGTTAATACCAACAATAACTGGATACTATTTTGAAAGTAAATCTTTAGAGTATTAAACTTAGGACAACCATGTTTGTTTGTTTGCTTGATTTACTTATTTTTGAGAGGGCACGAAGGGGCAGAGAGAGAAAAAGAGAGGATCCCAAGCAAGCTCTACGCTGTCATTGCAGAACCCGACACGGGGCTCAAACTCACAACTCTGAAATCAAGACCTGAGCCAAGATCAAGAGTCAGACGCTCAAGTGACTAAGCCACCCAGGTGCCCCATGCTTTACAAATTGCTAAAACTAGCCGCCTAAGTTGTCAAATCATTCTGGATCTATCACACACAATACAAAACAGGATTAATAATATAGTTTGAGTCCAGAAAAAGACCCATATATTTATGAATAACTGATCTTCAACAAAGATGCAAAGACAATTCAATAGAGAAATAATAGCATTTTCAATAAATGGCATAGAATTCGGTATCCATATGCAAAAAAAAAAAGAAAGAAAGAAAAGAAATGAGCCTCAATCCATACTGCACACAATAAAAATTTTTTAAAAAATGTATCGCAGACCTAAATATAAAACCTAAAATTACAAGCTTTTCTAGAAGGAAATACATAGAAGAAAATCTTTGTAACCTTGGGCTAGACAAAGCTTTCTTAAGCTACACTGCCAAAAGCACAATCTATAAAAGAAAAAAAATGAAGAACTGGGCTGCAAGGTGCCTGGGTGGTTCAGTCAGTTAAGTGTCCAACTTTTGATCTCAGCTCAGGTCTTGCCCTCAAGGTTGTGAGTTCAAGCCCCCCAAGTGGGCTCCACACTGGGCACACAGCCTACACTTATTAAAACAAACAAACAAACAAACAAACAAACAAACAACCTGGGCTGGGAGAAAGTATTCACAACTCTCATATCTCATAAAGGATTTGTATTTCTAAAATATACAATAAACTTTCTAAACACAGTAATAAGAAAACCCAATTTTTCAAGTGGGCAAAGATTTAACAGACTTCACCAAAGATGATACATAGATGGCAAGTAAACACTCAACATCATTACTAAGGAAATACAAACTAAAACCACAAGATAATACCACTACACATCTATTAAAATAGCTTTTTTTTTTTTTTAAGTTTATTTATTTATTTTGAGAGAAAGAGAGAACACAAGCTGGGGAGGGACAGAGAGGAGAGACAGAATCCCAAGCAGGCTCCGCGCCATCAGTGCAGAGCCCGACATGGGGCTCAGACTCACAAACTGTGAGATCATGACCTGAGCTGAGATCAAGAATAAGACACTGAAGCAACTGCACCATGCAGTTGCCCCTCTATTAAAACAGCTTAAAACAACAACAACAACAACAACAAAAACAAAACAACTAACAAGTGTTGCAGAAATTGCATGGAAACTCTCATAGGTTGTTGGTGGGGTGTAAAATGGTACAGACACTTCAGAAAACAGTTTGGCAGGTTCTTATAAAATTAAACACACATTGAACAAACAATCCATCAATTCCGTCCCCGGGTATTTGTCCACATAGAAGGAAAACCTGTGTTCACAGAAAATCCTGTCTTGTGAATGTATGGAAACCAATCAAATGTCCCTCAACTGAGAAATAGATTAAAATACTATGATACACCCATTCAATGAACCATTCTTCACCAATAAAAAGAAACTACTCATATAAGCAGTAACATTTCGAATGCATTACGCTAAGTGAAAGAAGCCATACTCAAAAGTCATTGTATAATTCCATTTATATGGCATTCTGGAATAGGCAAAACCAGAGAAAAGGAAACTGATCAGCGGTTGCCTGGAGCTATATACTGATTGCACTGGTGACTACACTATATTTTGTTAAAATTCAAAGAACTGTACACTAAAATGAATTACCCTGTATCTTAATCATACTTTTTTTTAATAAAAAAGGAAAAAGCCAGTATTTCTACATCTCCCCCCTTAAAAATACTTTTTTAAGCATTAAGAAAGTTTAAATCCTATTGTGTAAACACACGGTGATGGTTACAGGAATCTATACATGTTTTAAAATTTATAGAACTAAACACCAAAATAGAAGTCAATATTACTGTATGACTTATTACATAAAAATAAACTAAAAAATATGCATAGACAGCTCTAGAATACATAAGAAGCTGACACTAGCGGTGAACTCTGAGAAAACTGGGTGCTTAAGAGACAAGAGATGAGAAGGAGGCTCTTTCGTTGTTTTAAATGTTTATTTTTGAGAGAGAGAGAGAGAAAGAGCACAAATAAAGAGGGGCAGAGAGAGAGAGGGAGACACGGAATCTGAAGCAGGCTCCAGGCTCTGAGCTGTCAGCAGAGAGCCCCATGTGTGGGGCTTGAACTCAGGAACCATGAGATCATGACCTGAGCTGAAGTCAGACACTCAACCACTGAGCCACCCAAGTGCCCCTGGGAGGCTCTGTTTTTAACTGCGTGTTTTTTCCTTTTGAATTTTATACTTAAATTCCCTAATACTCAAATACTCTAATAGAAATCATAAATATTTTGTATTTAATAGAAATCACAACCATTTTGTATTTATCTTTGAATGCTTAATCAATGCCATTCAAAATAAATTTCTGATGAATTTATTTTAAAATGTTTAACACATTTTAAAGTGGTGTTGATTCAAAAATATTAACTTTAATTTTAAATGTTTAAGCATAAACATAAAATGAAATCATGATTTCCAATTGAATATTTGAAACTTTTTTTAAAAAGCTTATACATCAGGGGCACTTGGGTGACTCAAGTCAGTTAAGCATCTGACTCTTGGTCTCAGCTCAGGTCATAATCTCACAGTTCGTGGGTTTGAGCCCCAAGTCAGGCTCTGCACTGACAGAGCCTGGGATTCTCTCTCTCTGCCCCTCTCTCCCTCCCTCCCCCCAAATAAATAAATAAGCTTGAAAAAGAAAAAAAAAAAAAAAGCTTATACATCAAACATAACAGGCTATAAGCTCAGCTCCTTTTTTTTTTTTTTTTTTTTTGCCAGTCTTCTCAGTTATTGACACCAGAGTTGCTCTTATGCTGCTGAGAGGTTGACTATTTAAAAAAAAAAAAAAAAAAGACATCGGCTAATCATCCACAATGTAATCCCAACTATAATACATTTCAATTTTAAAAAACTAATTAGTTTAAATAGAAAAAATTAATAATCATGAAAGACAAACTATGTGAACTCAGAAATTTTTAATATAATTTATTCACAAATTGGTTTCCATACAACACCCTGTGCTCATCCCAACAAGTGTCCTCCTCAATGCCCATCACCCACTCTCCCCTTGCTCCCATCTTGAACTCAGAAATTTAAAAATGAAAACCAAATGATCTTTTCAATGAAACCAACAAATATGTACATTAAAAAATACAAATACTCTGCTGGTATAACTAATTCACCGCCTAAATTAGATACTGTTTAGAAGAACTCAGGAACTCATTTTTAACAGTTTACTCCCATGGTCTTGCTAAACAGTACATTTGTACCAGCTATCTTTTGAGTACCTATTAATAAGTATCAGGAACTGTGTGCTTCACAGGCATGATCTCAATCCTCTGAATGATCCAACAAGGTAGGTATCATTATTTCTATTTTCAGATGAAGAATTCAGGGGTGTAAGTACAAAATCTACTCACTTAAATAGTAAGTAAAGAAGCCCAAATTCTAAACCCAAAGTCATTATTAACTTCAAAGTCCATGTTCTTTCTGGTATGCTACTTTGTGATTTTTTTTTTCCAGGAGGAAGAGGCAGGAGGAAGAACACTGGGAGACAGGGTTCCAGATACCACATTTTCCATAGCTTCTGCGAATTTTAAATGCAGATAACATTCACTGTAGCACTTCTCTAATATATTTTTAAAAAATTAGAAGCAAATGTCCAATAGAGGAAGAGTTTAATTTAATTCTATTTTATTAACACAACAATTAGGGAGTTACAATAAAAGTTTTAAAACTATGCAGAAACAGGTTAAGTTTAAATGGAAGGAGGAACAAATCAAAAAGGCAGTTCACTAATTACAACTGTGTAAGACTATGTGGACAAGAACTGAGTGGTGTTCTGAAAATGTGACAGGAACTGATAAACATCTGAAGAAGCATCTAACGAACATCTAAAGTTAATTGTTTTAATTTAAATATTATTTGTGATAGAAGTTGACTTTAAACAGCCTAGAAATATTCCACAACCATAACTAAATTAGTGAACTGAGATTACTTTTTCTTTTTATTTATTTATTTATTTATTTGTGTGTGTGTGTGTGTGTGTGTGTGTGTGTGTGTGTGTGTGACAGAGAGAGAGAGAGAGAGAGCGAGAGACAGCGTGAGAGAGAGCGAGAGAGAAAGCGAGAGAGCGAGCATGCGTGCCAGTGGGGAAAGGGCAAAGAAAGAAGGGGACAGAAGATCCCAAGCAGGCTCTATGCTCGAATTCATAAACCGTGAGATCATGACCCAAGCCGAAGTCAGACACTTAACCGACTAGGCCACCCAGGCATCCAGAACAGAGATTACTTCTTAACATTTATGAGTGCTTGATTTCCCACAATAAACAAATCAATTAGTAGCAACGTGTGAAAAGTATAAAAACTGCTTATAGGGGCACCTGGATGGCTCAGTTGGTTAAGCGTCTGACTTTGGTTCAGGTCATGATCTCAGTTCACGAGTTTGCCCCGTGTCTGGCTCTGCACTGACACCTCAGAGTCTGGAGCCTGCTTCAGATTCTGTGTCTCCCTCTCTCTCTTCCCCTATCCCCCCCCCCACCCCCACACGTGCTCCCTCTCTCAATCTCAAAAGTAAATTTAAAAAATAATAAAAATAATAAATATTAGGATATAAAGGGGGGCAAATATACAGAAAACAAAGGGAGAACTATTGGAAAAGATCAAAGATAATAGACATTTGGAGGAAATTGCCTTAAAGACTAAATAGCTCCTTCCTTAAAGAAAGAAGAGTTGGGGTGCCTGGGTGGCTTGGTCCATTGAGCATCCGACTCTTGATTTCATCTCAGGTCATAGTCCCACAGTTCGTGGGATCAAGCACGACTGCGCTGACAGCATGGAGTCTGCTTAGGTATCTCTCTCTGCCCCTCCCTAGCTCATGTTCACACGCTCTCTCAAATAAATTTTTAAAAAACAAATATATAATAAAAATTAGACATAGGGTCCTTCTGTGCTATAGAACATATATAAGTTCTTACAATAAACTGAAATAGTAAATTAGACCCCAAATTAATAACAATTACAACATTAAAGTTTTACCCTTTAAAAGTTTTTAGAAATTGTCACGGCCAAGAAGAGTCTAAAGAGACATGACAACTAAATGTAATGTGGTATCCTACATAGGACCCTGGAACAGAAAAGGACATGAGGGGAGTACTAAGGATATAGGTTATGGACTTGAGTTAATAATAAGGTATCAATGAGTCCATTAGTATGGTGACAAATGTGCCACACTAATGTAAGATGTTAATAACAAGGGAAACTGGGTGCATATCTATGGGAATTCTGTACTATCTTAGTGATCTTTCTTTAAGCTAAAACTGTCCTAAAAGGTTTATTTAAAACAAAGTTTTGAGAATGGTTAATACCACCCCATATACATAGACATGTGTAGGTTCTTTTAGTTTTATAAAATATCTTCAGAAACCTTATCACAACAAACTTATTAGATAGCACAGGATTTGGCAATCAGTTGAATTTAGGGGATTAAAAAAATGTTTATTTATTTTGACAGAGAGAAAGATAAAGAACATGCGAGTATGTGCACAAGTGGGGGAGAGGCTTCATCTCGTGAACCATGAAATCATGACCTGAGCCAAAATCAAGAGTCAGACGCTTAGCCATGAAGCCTACTAAAGAAATAAAAAATAAAAAAACAAAAACAAAGAAGACAGTTGTAAGCTCTACGGACTGAGCCACCCAAGCAACCCTAGGTGATTTTTTTTTTTTTTAATCATCCCTATCTCACAAATAAGAAAACTGACACACAGATTGTCCTTAATTCTTAAAGGCTTCTGATTCTTTGGGGGTGGGGGAGTAGATGGTAGGCATAAATGTAATTTTGTTTTATTTTTATTTGAGTATAGTTGAAACACAATGTTACATTAGTTTCAGGTGTGCAACCTAGTGATATGCATCTTCTTAGTTCCATGTTTCTGCCAATGTATTATACTATACAAAACTCAAAAGATTAAAAATAAACAACCTTGACTCCATAATTCTGAAACAATATTCCATAAAGAGAACAGTTAGTCAAAACCTGCTTCCTATCACAAAAGACATGGAAAAGACTGAGGAAATGTTACAGGTTAGAGGAGATGAAGAAAAACTAAATGCAATCAATTCAAATTCCTGGGTGGGATCCTGCAACAGAAAAAGAACATTAGTGGATAAAAGTGGTAAAATTCAAATGAGGACTGTGGTTTAGTTAATATTACTGTACCAATGTTAATTTTCTAGTTTTGATAATTATATTATGGTTACTGTCCAACTATTGTAGTAGGGGAAGCTGGGTGAGTAGTAATCCAAAACTCTATATTTACAACTATTCCATAAATTTAAAACTTAATGCTTGGGATGCCTGGATGGCTCAGTCAGGTTAAGCATCGAACTTCAGCTCAGATCATGATCTCTGGTTTGAGAGTTCCAGCCCCATATCAGGCTCACTACCGTCAGCACAGAGCCTGCTTAGGATACTTTGTCCCACTCTATGCCCCTCACTCACGCATGCGCTCTTTCTCCCTCTCGCTCTCAAAAATAAACATTTTTTAAAATAAATAAAACTTAATGCTCAAAATAGGGGCACCTGGGTGGCTCACTCGGTTAAGCATCCAACTTCGGCTCAGATTTTATGATCTCGCGGTTCATAAGTTCTAGCCCCACATCAGGCTCTCTGCTGTTGGCACAGAGTCCACTTTGGATTCTGTCTCCCTCTCTCTCTGCCCCTCCCCCTTGCTCTCGCTTTCTCTCAAAAATAAACATAAAAAAAAAAACCTTGCTTAAAAAACAAAAACCTTTTAGTTATGCAATAATCTCAGCATATTAGCATTAAGAGAAAAACAACATCAAAGTGCCGAAAGATGTGTTTACATGCTACCCTTTGGGGAAGGAGAAGAGTGGAGAATGTCTGTATGTATACGTATTATGTATGTCTAAAAGAACCCACGTGTAATTGGAAATAGTGGTTGTCTTTGAGAAAATTAAGTGGTTTACTTTTCACTTTGAATCCATTTGTCCCTTTTAAAAGTTGTACTAGAAAAGCAAAAAAAGGGGGGGGGGGAGAGGAAGGAATGTAAAATTGACTTTAAACCCCCCCCAAGGGTTTAAATATATAGTAATAATAGTAACGGTGGTGGTGATGATTATGATAACAGTAATAAATATTTTATTTCCTGCTTCTTTCCCCGTTTGTGCCCAATTTTTTTCTTTTTTTTTTCAATATATGAAGTTTATTGTCAAATTGGTTTCCATACAACACCCAGTGTTCATCCCAAAAGGTGCCCTCCTCAATACCCATCACCCACCGTCCCCTCCCTCCCACCCCCCACCCCCTCAATTTTTTTTCAAGTCATCTTGATGAACTTAAGACTTAGACTTTTTTTTTTAAGTAGGCTTCACTCCAGCACGGAGCCCAACACAGAGCTTTAATTGACAACCTTGAGATTAAGACCAGAGATGAGATGAAGAGTTGATGGAGGCTTGGGGCACCTGGGTGGCTCAGTCAGTTAAGAGTATGACTCTTGATTTCGGCTCAGGTCACATATCTCATGGTTCATGAGCCCCACACCGGGCTCTGGGCTGGCAGTGCAGAGCCTGCTGGGATATTCTCTTCCTCTCTGTCTGCCCCTCCCCCAGCTTGTACTCTATCTCTTTCTCTCAAAATAAATAAATATTAAAAAAAAAAAGTCAGAGGCTTAATCAACTGAGCCACCCAGGCACCCCATCAGCATGCAACTCTTGTTCTCAGGGTCTTGAGTTCAAGCCCCATGTTAGGGGTAGAGTTTACGTTTAAAAAAAAAAAGCAAAGAAAAGCAAAAGCAAAAAAGAAAAAGAAAAAGAGGGGCACCTGGGTGGCTCAGTTGGTTAACCATCTGACTTTTTAACGTTTTTTTTTTTTAATGTTTCTATTTATTTTTGAGAGAGAGAGAGAGAGGGTTCAAGCAGGGGAAGGGCAGAGAGAGAGAGAGAGAGAGAGAGACAGACACACACACACACACACACACACACACACAAATTCTGATGTAGGCTCCAGGCTCTAAGCTGTCAGCAGAGAGCCCAACATGTGGCTCAAACGAACCCCAAGATAATGACCTGAACTGAAGTTGGGGCTTAACCAACTGAGCCACCCAGGCACCCAACTCTGACATCAGCTCAGGTCATGATCTCACAGGTTGTGAATTTGAGGCCCGCAATGGCCTCTGTGCTGACAGTGCAGAGCCTGCTTGGGATTCTCTCTCCTCCTCCCTCTCCTTCTGCCCTTCCCCCACTTGTGCTCATGCTCTCTCTCTCTCAAAAATAAACTTAAAAAAAAAAAAATCATTCTTTCCAAAAATAGTCAATATGGCCTTTGATTATGTGAAGGCCTCAACAGGGATTTTAAGAGAAGTATTTCTTCTGCTTTACCCTACTTTCAAAAATCTCCTTTAGACTTCTCAAACCCCATCAGAATTAAGATGATCACAAAATGTTATCAGGCAAACCAGGGCACTTTGAGAGTAAAAAGGAGTGTTGAGACTATGCCAGGACAAAAGACATAAACCACAACATATCTATCCTAGTGAAAAATCACAGATCACTATGTTACAGTATTCCTAAAATTTACTTTCTTTTTTTTTTAATGTTTGCTTTTTCAAGAGAGAACATGAGCAGGGGAGGTGCAGAGAGAGGGGGACAAAGGATCCAAAGTGGGCTCTGTGCTGACAACAGAGAGCCTCATGTGGGGGCTCGAACTCATAAACCATGAGAGCGTGACCTGAGCCGAAGTCGGATGCTCAACCAACTGAGCCACCCAGGCGCCCCCTAAAATTTACTTTTAATGACTGCTTGAAACACTTACTCCAATGCCTAAATCAACTCTTCCTTTCTACGTATTATGTGCTTTCGTAGTTGAAATATAGTTTTTCATTTATGGTGATCAGAAATTTAAGTACAGGGGTGCCTGGCTGGCTCAGTCAGTAGAGCATGCGACTTTTGGTCTCAGGGTTGTGAGTTCAAGCCCCACATTGAGTGTAGAGATTACTTAAAAATAAAATCTTAAATAAATAAAAGAAATTTAAGTTCAAAAGGATCGGACTAGAAGCAATTTCACTTTTTAAAAAAATTTTTAGGGGCGCCTGGGGGCTCAGTCGGTTGAGTGCTGGACTTCGGCTCAGGTCACGATCTCGCAGTTTGTGAGTTCGAGCCCCGCGTTGGGCTCTGTGCTGACAGCTCTGAGCCTGGAGCCTGCTTCAGATTCTGTGTCTCCCTCTCTCTCTGACCCTCCACCACTCACGTTCTGTCTCTGCCTGTCTCAAAAATAAACATTTAAAAAAATAAATTTAAAAAATTTTAAAAAATTTAATGTTTATTTTTCAGAGAGACAGTGCAAGAGGGATAGGTGCAGAGAAAGAGAGGGAGACACAGGCCACCCCGGCACCTCAGAAGCAATTTCACTTTAAAGAAAAAAAAGATGTTAAAATGTACACAGATGTATACATATACCCAACAGACTTTCCTTCAACTGCCTCTCTCTCAAAAAAAAAGCTTCAGGGGCGCCTGGGTGGCTCAGTCGGTTAAGCATCCGACTTCAGCTCAGGTCACGATCTCACGGTTCGTGAGTTCGAGCCCCACGTCGGGCTCTGGGCTGATGGCTGGGAGCTTGGAGCCTACTTCTGATTCTGTGTCTCCCTCTCTCTCTGCCCCTCCCCCATTCATGCTCTGTCTCTCTCTGTCCCAAAAATAAATAAATGTTAAAAAAAAAAAAAATTAAAAAAAAAAAAAGCTTCAACTTGTGGTAGATCTAATAATAAATGAATAGAACCTGGCTGACTTGCAGGTCATTAAAATACACAGTAGCTCTAGTTCCTTATAGGTCAAGGATTCTGCTTCCAAGCACAGGACAAATGTGGAAACTTCTCTATTACAAATTTAGCTGTGATGATCATTTAAATATAAATAGAGACAGGGACTGCCCTAAATTTATCCATATAAGTGGAAACTTGTTATTTGCTAACCAGTGCTATTTTGGAATTTATACAATCCTATAGGGAAAATTAAAACTAGAGAAGAGGAAATTATCAGGACAATTCTTTAAAAATCACAACAAACAGGGGCACCTGGGTGGCTCAGTTGGTTAAGTATCCAACTTCGGCTCAGGTCATGATCCCATGGTTCTATGGGTTCGAGCTCCACATCAGGCTCTCTGCTGTCAGCATGGAGTCTGCTTTGGACCCTCTCTCTCCCTCTCTCTCTGCCCTTCCCCCACTCATGCGTGCTCACGCTTGCTGTCTCTCTCAAAAAATAAACATTAAAAAAATTGTTTACATCACAATAAACATCACAATCTCAAATAACAAAACACAACACTTCAGACATAAAGAGGTGATATTCTCTTCCATCTGACAATGACTATTAAAATTTAACACAATTTCCCAAAAAAAACTAATGAAAAAATATTACTCATAGTCAAAGTCACTGGATCCAAGATCTCTGATGAATCAATTATTTAACACAAGGATTATGCAAACTAAAGTTTTAAATCCTGTCTGACTTTTCCCTAAACTAGGTATGAGCCAAGTTTAAAGTAGTTTTATCTTTGGCAGTATATTCTACCACTCAATGCTAGCCCTATCTTTTAGCACCTGGCTCTGGTTATTAGGCTGCATATTATAGACATTCCTGTCTCTCTCTGCTTCAAATATCCCCAAGCAAAACTTATCTGTTGTACTGTACTTATTATTCTCTTAGAGATAATCTAATGTCACTAAGAGGAAATATTAATCATAGCCCGACCTTACAACTCAAGCAACATACTTGTTCATAATTTGGACCTTCTAATTTCAAAACACATAATGATGCTGATTTTACCTACCATGGACAAAAAATGGTATGTTTAGCAGACAGAGCCATACAGGATAGCTTCATATTCCATCTATGAACACAACCAGTCCTCCTCTGTCACCAAATAAATAAGAGACATCATCCCCGTCCCCCTCTCTATTCATTCCAAAAAAACTAACTCTAATATTATCCTAAACAATTCAGAATAAAAATGTCTTAGGAGGAAAAACCCTATCCAAAAGGAAATGAACATTCTAGGGAATTACTGTATCATTTTATTAGTATACTTAAAGTTTATTTCCCCTTAGTCGACAGAAACATCATTGTGGTCAACTCCTCAAAACCCCCAATTCTTTAGTATTGTTTTCATAATCATACTGTCTAATGTACAATGGCTTCCAGTATGCAATTATAAAACCAAAGATCTCTGTCTGATATCAGAGACACCAGAAATCAAATCACAACCATCTGCTAGCTGTATCACCTTGGACATATTACTAAACCTCTGTCCAGGCCTAGGCTGGTTTCCTCAGCTGTAAAATCCACATTATTACACTATAGCATTACTACATAGATTGTGAGGTTTAAAGAGGAACAAAATTATAATTATTTTAAAGCACTCTTGAGACCAGTCAATACCCAGAGAAAAATTCATTTATTAAACTTAATTCTACATAAATTGGTAGGAAAGCTAATTGGCTAGCAATCTCAGCAAACAACTAAGAACTTGAAAACATATTACACTGGGTCAAGGGTATGAGCATATCACATACTAGTCTAAAAATACATGCACACCTGTTTGACATATCAAATTTTCTGGATAATTCAACTAGAACGAGAAAGAAATGGTTTCCAAAAAAAAAAAAAGCACAACACAGAAAAATTACCAACTTAAAAAAAAAAAAAAAAACCCATAGGGGTTTTTCAGAAATGCATGAAAATACAACAAACAATTCTTGAGGCATTCAAAAAGATAGGGAGACAATAGTTAAACAATTCATCTGGGACCCACAGTAACATGTATTATTTCTTTTACCACTGGCTGGTATGATAGCTCTTTTCAGAAGTTTGAAAGAATTTCTGCCCTAGTCCACAGAAAAACAAGTATATGTACGATGTGTCACAGAAAAGGAAACTCACAATTAAAAGATGATTGGTGTGGTTATATACAATATGAAATAAAGTGAAACTATAAATGACCATAATACAGCCTCCATACCTGAAATATCCCTCAACTGGCTCTATAAGATATCACAGAAAATAACAGTTCAACCTAGATAATCCACAGCACAGCAGGAAGCTGAGTCCCCAAGTCTACATTCTTCTCAGACTAAGCCTCTCCTTAACATACCTGACTTCACTTAACCATTAATTCAAATATCTGAGCAACTTTTAGGTGCCATACCCTGGCTCAATGCTAGAAAAATGAATAAAACAAAGACTTTGCATTCAAGAAATTCTTTTTTAACGTTTATTTTTGAGAGACAGAGAGAGATAGAGCATGAGTGGGGGAGGGGCCGAGAGAGAGGGAGACACAGAATCTGAAGCAGGCTCCAGGCTCTGAGCTGTCAGCACAGAACCTGACATGGGGCTCGAACTCACGGACCACGAGATCATGACCTGAGCCCAAGTCCGATGCCCAACCGACTGAGCCACCCAGGCGCCCCAAGGAATTCTAAGTCTGGTATGATAAGATAAATCATAAGAAGTATACAGCAGGAGAGATAAAAGCACAGTGATTAAAGGCTGCGACTGGTTCGAAAGCTACCTCTTCAACTTGCCAGCCATGAGATCTGGCTAAGTTTTTCGCTATAAAATGGGGGTAATAGGACCTGCATTAGTGGGAGATTACATGAGATAATGGTGCACACAACAGAGGAAGCACTGTATACTGTTAGCTGCTACTATTACAAGTAAATGTAATACTGAAATATTACGAAAGTGTTGTGGGAGCACAGAAAATGGAGTAACTAACTCTGCCTAAGGAATATGTCAGAGGTGACACCAAAATTGAGTAAAAAATTGAGTACAGCAGTAGGAATTCCAGGCAGGTTAGAGTATATGCAAAAACAAGAATAATAAAAGAGCCTAGCATGTCCAGATAACAACAGAAACTGTAGGATGGCAGGACAAAGAAGGGAAAAGAAGATATACACCTGGGGCACCTGGGTGGCTCCAGGCTCTGTACTGTCAGCACAGAGCCCGACATGGGGCTAAATCCTCAGTACCGTGAGATCATGACCTGAACTGATATCAAGAGTCGGACACTTAACCAACCTTGTCACCCAGATGCCCCAAGTGTCCAACTCTTGATTTTGGCTCAGGTCATAATCTCAAGGTTTCTAAATTCAAGCCCCACATCTGGCTCTACACTGTTTGGGATTCTCTCTCTCCCTCTCTCTCTCTCAAAATAAACAAAAACTTTTTTTAAATGTTAAAATTAAAAAAAAAAAAGAGTCTTAAAACATAAGTTAGTGAGTTTGAATCAGATACTTGAGAAATCAGAAACAAGAGAAAAAAACTGTAGCTTAGGAGCATTCAAGGTTCAAATTTGAGTTTTCTAACTATATGGTCTCGATTTCTCTGATCCTCAGTTCTCTCACCTGTAAAAAGATAGAGATACCACCACCTGGTTTAAAAGGTTACTTAAGATTACATAAATATCTCTAAAATGCCTTGGCCCAGGGCCTGGAATGTAATAAGTACCCAACAAATAGCAGCTGATAGTACCATCACTAGATATCACAGCAGTCAACTTTTGATGGTGTAGTGGTCAAGGATAAGTTTATAGTACCCTAATTTGACAGTATCCAGTAAAAGTACCATTCTCTTTCCCCATCTATTCTTCTTAATCTCGTTTCTTATTCTTTATGATGCTAACACATGGTCACTCAATAAATGTTTGGGAAATGGAATTGTCTGGTAGACCTATATACACAGTGAATAGGCCAGCAAGAAGTCATAAATAACCAAATTAAATCTATAACACCAAGATGTTTCCAGAAAAAAAATATAATATTTAATGATAAACATACCAACTATTTCCTACCAGTTAACTGGTAGAAAATGCTACCTTGTATTAAAAAGAAACAATGCTGGTGCACCTGGGTGGCTCTGTCAGTTGAGCATCCAACTTTGGCTCAGGTCATGATCTCACACCTCGTGAGTTTGAGCCCCACGTCGGGCTCTGTGCCGACAGCTAGGAGCCTGGAGCCTGCTTCTGATTCTGTATCTCCCTTTCTCTCTGCCCCTACCTAACCCACTCGCATTCTGTCTCAGTCTCTCTCAAAAATAAACATTAAAAAGATAGTTAAAAAAAAAAACAAACAATGCTTTGTGTACGGTAGACAATACCAACACTCGTCTCAAAAAGTGGCCAATCTATATAACACAGCAGAAAGAATACTACCAAAAGAATCAGAAGATTAAAGTTCAAAATCCAGCTCTGTATTAGGCAAAATACTTAAAATATCTGGGCCTCTGTTTCATCATCTCCAAAACAATTTCTACCTAATCTACCTGAGTTGCCAAAAGAATTACATAAGAGTGTGTATGAGGGCACTTATTAAACCATGCAGTATATAACTGCACAATATTACCATTCTAACATCCAGGTTAGATGATTTTACAAAACTCTGGTGTCTTACTTCCCTAACTTCGTTTCCTATGATCTTGTCCTCCAAACTACTTTAGCCATTTCATTCTCCCAGTCATTACCAATAATCTCAACCCTTCCATAATCTCTATTTCAAACACTGTGCTCTCCCAACCACAAAGTTCTGTCTTTCCCACTCATTCACTCCAGTACCTCTACTCCAAAAATTCTTTTTTGTTTTGTTAAAGTGTAATTAACATATGTTATATTCGTTTCAGGTGTACAAGGATTCAACAAGTCTATACATTACTCAGTGCTCATCAGGGTAAGTATATTCTTAATGCTTTTTATATTTTCCCCATCCTCCACCCACCTCCCATCTCTCCAACAATTTTTAAATCCCATCAGTTTATAATCCATTGATCCAACTTTTCCCTCCACCCCAAAAGTCCTTACTTATCCCCCTACTAAGCTTAAAATCACAGTCATTATAACCCCTCTCTTGCCCCCCCCCCACATTAACTCTGGTTAATGGAGACTGGTTATCACAGCTTTAACTGTATGTATAGCACATCTAACACCATTGTAACTGAATTAATCTTCAAATAAGAAAAACTGTTTCGATGTCTATCCCCCATTTAAACATCTTAAATAGGTAGAATATTCCAGCATAGAACATTAAAATAAAACTTGCTGTTGTAGCCTTAGCTTTTACTTTTTTCCCCTATGCTCAATAGTTTTATCATTGTGAAAACAGAAACAAAAACAAACCCCCCCCCCCCACACACACACCAATTCTGCTTATTCCACTTCCAAACTTTTGCCCCCCCCCCCCCCCCCCCCACCAATTCTGCTTATTCCACTTCCAAACTTTTGCCCTGGCTGTTTTCTCCAACTGAATCCCTCCCATTCTTTTCGTTGCAAAGATGCAATCCTATCTTTCAAGATATAGCTTAAATGCTAATTTCTTCATAAAGGCATGCCCAACTATCCCACTTTAAGGGTTCTGTCATTTACTTTGAGTTTTGTATTTATTTAGTATACTATTCATCTGATAATCATGCTGGTCTTATGAGTAGTAAATATTATTTTATTATCTCTCAATCTGGAACAAAAGTTCCTTGAAAACCACCACTTATTAACAAAGCTTCTTCCACAAATACACACATACTCTTTAGCACAGCCACTATTCAAATATTATTTTATTAACAACCTTCTTAAAAATAAGTATATACTAGAAAATATTCTGAAGGTAAACATACCTCTCGGTATCTCTTGTGTAGATGATACCCTAAAGTAGTTATTAAACCAATTAAATTTTCAACCACTCTTGCTCCTTTTAAGATATCTCATAATTTTACTTCTAGGTTTACTCATAACAAGGGAAATTACTGACACTACAGCATATAATCTACAAGCATAAGCTTTAAATTTTTTTAATGTTTATTTTTGAGAGAGAGAGACACAGAATCCGAAGCAGGCTCCAGGCTCTGAGCTGTCAGCACAGAGACTGATATGGGGCTCGAACCCACGAACCGTGAGATCATGACCTGAACCGAAGTCAGTCACTTAACCGACTGAGCCATCCAGTTGTCCCCGTAAGCATCAACTTTAGCTTCTTGTATAGTCCAGATCTAAAACATCAAATTAATTTCTTGATTTTTGATCAGTACTACCTACAAAATGGGTGAAAAAGTAAGCCCCTCCTCCCTAATCAACACTGGAAAAAGGTTACCCAAAACAAAACACAGGAGTACTGATTTCTCCAATGATCATTATTTAAAATAGCAGTCACAAGGGGCGCCTGGGTGGCTCAGTCAGTTAATCATCCGACTTCTGCCCAGGTCATGATCTTGCTGTTCCAGAGTTGAAGTGCCTTCAGGCTCTGTGCTGACAGTTCAGAGTCTAGAACCTGCTTCAGATTCTGTGTGTGTGTGTGTGTGTGTGTGTGTGTGTGTGTGTGTCTGCCCACCCCTCATGCTGTCTCTCTCTCAAGAGTACATAAACATTAAAAAAAATAAAATAGTCACAAAACATGATCAATGATGTTTTCTATTACAACTTTAAATCTGAAGAGCTATTTTGTATTTCAATTCCATAAAACAGACAGAAAATTCAAATTCCTCTTTGAAATCAATGTAATTGTCAGAGAAGGATGATAAATAATTGGAATTTCATGAGATGAGACCAAATTATTTTTTTTTATTTTTTTTAACGTTTATTTATTTTTGAGACAGAGAGAGACAGAGCATGAGTGGGGGAGGGGCAGAGAGAGAGGGAGACACAGAATCCGAAGCAGGCTCCAGGCCCTGAGCTGTCAGCACAGAGCCTGACGCAGGACTCAAACTCACAGACCGTGAGATCATGACATGAGCCAAAGTGGGACTCTCAACCAACTGAGCCACCCACGCACCCTGAGATGAGACCAAATTAATATTACGAAGACACACAACTCAAGATATGTCTTACCTCCTATGTCTTACCTCAACACTGTTGGTAAAAATAAAAATTAAGCAGGGATGCCTGGATGGCTGCTTAATTTCGGCTAAAGTCATGATCTCCTGGCTCATGAGATCCAGCCCTGCATCAGCCCTGCACTGACTGTCGAGCCTGCTTGAGATTCTCTTCCTCTCTCTCTCTACCTCTTTCTCTCAAAATAAATATTTAAAAAAATTAAGGCAAATAACAGAAAACTACTATTTTGGCCCTAGTTTTAAATTACTATCTATGGCACTTACTAAAATGTTAGGTGCTAGGGGCACCTGGGTGGCTCAGTCAGTTAAGCGTCAAGACTCTTAACTGGCTCAAGTCATGATCTCACAGTTCATGAGTTCAAGCCCCGCATGAGGCTCTGTGGTGACTGCTTGGGGTTCTTCTTCTCCCCCTCTCCCTGCCTCTCCCCAGATCAAGCTCTTGTGCTCTCTCAAAATACATAACTAAAAAAAATTTTTTAATAAAAAAATAAATAAAATAATACATGCTATAACCTATGTACAATGCCAAAGCAACTTTAGCTGCTTTTCCTTCCATAAATTCCTATATTAAGTATAAGATACCAAATGCATCTGTTAAATCCCAAAGAAATCATTTAGTATAAGCATGACAATACATTCTTTCAGCTGGATATATTTAAACTTTTGCATTGACTAATACAATGCATTAAGCACATTCGGTTAGACTTCTACAGTTAAACAGACAATTCACTTTTTATAACTGGAAAATCATTACAACATCTTCTGGTATTTGCTGCAATATCAAATCAATGACTTCTTTCAGTATTTGTGGTGCTCATTTGTAATTCCTCTGGTAATTAAACATGAGTCAGCTTTCGCTTAATGCTAAATGGCAATGCTAATATGAAAAAGAGATATAATGCCAGACACACAAGCAAAAGTACCAAGCAGTTTTCAGGGAAGGAATTTTAATAGAATTCAAGAACAGGATGTCAACCTCAAGTTGGAACCCATTTTCACTAATAAAATATTAGAAATTTATCAAGTCATAAGAAAAAAGATGAAATCTCTACATGGGTTTCAAATACATAATTCAAGATCTCATGAACTTCTATTCCTTTTCTTTTTTTAACCAGACTCCACGCTCAACGTGGGGCTTGAAGTCACCACCGAGATCAAGAGTTGCATGCTCCACCAAATGAGTCAGCCAGGTGCCCCAGAAAATGGAAATCTTGCCAGGAAAACACTGTCCTTTTTTTCATTTTATCATGTACCCAAACAGATGGAAAGGACATAGAAATGTGTCTCAGCTACAAAGCAGCAGAATCAGGATAATTAATGATATAGATCTTTAAAAATTTTTAAGTCACAGTTTTTAGTTCTGGTTATGTAATTCATAGTACTTTTTAAAGTTTATTTTGGGAGAGAGTGAGCATGCACACACGAGCAGGGGAGGAGCAGAGAGAGAATTCCAAACAGGCTCTGCGCCGTCAGTGGGCTGGAACCTAGGAACCTTGAGATCACGACCTGAGCTGAAATCAAGAGTCAGATGCTTAACTGACTGAGCCACCAAGCACCCTGGTTATATAATTTATCATAAAGACTTGATAAAACATGATAAAAGAATCCCTCTGTAGTACGCTAATGAGAACTGTGTGATATGTATAGGATAAAAGAACACAACACACCTGTTTTTCTATGTTCATGGTACTAGAACAGCCCTGTGAATCATCAGCCTGATACTATATTCCTCTAGATCTGTTTCTTCGTCTCCCATGCCTACTTTTAAAACAAATAAGCATACCATCACACAAAACCCTGTGATCACAATTCTTGTCAAACCCATTCTCCCTTCAATGAAACTCATAAATGTCTTTCTCTGTGATTTTTTTTTTCCTTAAAATATCCCTTTTCAAATACCTTTTATCTTGAATATATACCCTGTATCCTTCAAATCACCACCAGAGAGCTTTCCCTTAAGCTGACCTGACATGGTAATTCTTGATCCCCTGAGAATATACTAACCAATAATTTTGCATTTGCTAATAACCATGCCAATTTATCATCAGTATTCTGAAACTGGTACAGCCTTGGTTCCAATCCTTTCCACCTATCATAATATGTTGAGAAAGGGAACAGTAATAATTTTGCATAAGTTTCAGTATCCCAAGCAAAGCAGACATTCATTCTCATAGCTAGTGGCATCTCTTCCAGATGATGGGAGACCTAGAAAACAGAGATTAGAACACTTGCCCATGTCTCTGTCATATCTGCATTAGAATGCAAACTTTTTTACAAGACACCACCACAGAAAATATACTTACATGCTTCCGTGCCCTAAGTACTTTAAAACTTTAACCTCCTCACTTAATGGTCAACTTCAGAATTAAGTGAAGGCCACATCCTGGTATCATGTGAAACACCTAGAAGAATCCTACAAACATGCTACATAAAAGTAATACATGATTTATTGCTATTTACCACTATGATTACTTACATAGATTATAGAAAATCCTTGGGTAATTTTATTTCCACTATGAACTTTAAGATATTTCTCTCATTCTTTTATTACTCAACTATCTATTATCATAGCTCCTTTTCACTAGAAACCTAATACAGAGGGACACCTGGGTGGTGCAGTCGGTTAAGTGTCCAACTTCGGCTCAGGTCATGATCTCGCAGTTTGTGAGTTCGAGCCCCGTGTCGGGCTCTGTGCTGACAGCTCAGAGCCTGGAGCCTGCTTCAGATTCATTCTCTCTCTCTCTCTCTCTCTCTCTCTCTCTCTCTCTCTCTGCCCCTCCCTTGCTCATGCTCTGTCTCTGTCTCTCAATAATAAACATTAAATGATTTTTAAAAAAAAAAGAAATCTAACGCAGAATATATTTAGAACAAAAAGTAACAAGAGGCTACTTTAAATCACCAGTCCTCTGCAAGAACACAAACTAAAGAACGTATTTCCTCATAGCATTCAGCAGTGTCACCATTAATAGCTGCACAACCACTAAATGTTGAGCAGATCTTAACGCCTTATGGTTGCACATCACTGTACAAACAAAACTTTCTTTAGAGAACCTGTAATTCAAAGTACTGAATACATCTATATCTTAAATTATACTATATATTTTCAATTAGTTTGTGTTAACATTTCAAACTGTGAACAAATATGCCTTAACCTGGTAAGTGTAGGCAGAAGTCATGTCTCATTCAGAAATTGAGGTCAGATTCTTAAAGCAGTAGTCAAAACTTAACATAAAAAAAAATAAATACATCAGCCTAAATCACAAAGATTTCCAAAGATTAAAAAATATCACTTAAAAAAACTACACAAAAGAATGCCTAAACTAAGTTAATATATCCTCTAGGAGAGTATAACTCATCACTGTCAGAAGTCTCCTTAGAAGTCCTTGAGAGACCAAGAAACAGATCTGGACAAAAGAGAACACAGTAAAAAGTACTTGTGTAATCTCTCTAAAAGCTCACTTACTCTTTGTGACCTAGAAGTTTATCCTCCATATTTGATGACTCAATTACAGATACAGAAAATACGTAATTACCAGTAAACACAATGATTATGAGCACAGGTTCAAGAGTCTAAGAGCCAGAGTGTGAATCTAGGCTCTGCCATTTATCCACTGTATGTGGTTGGCCAGCTATTTAATTCTCTATGCCTTAACTGCTTCATTTGAAAATGGGCGTTAATAGTACCTACCTCATAGGGTTATTGTGAAGATTATTAGCTAATAATACACATAAAGCCTGTAGAGTAATACCTGTTTATTATTAAAATGAAGTTATCGAGGGGCACCTGGGTGGCTCAGTCAGTTAAGCACCAGACTCTGGATTTTAGCTCAGGTCATCTCACAGTTCGTGGGTTCAAGCCTCCCCCTGCCCCCATCAGCGTAGAGCCTGCTTGGGATTCTCTCTCTCCCTCTCTCTCTGCCCCTCACCTGCTTACTCATGCACACTCTCTCTGACTCTCTCAAAATAAATAAGCTTTTAAAAAACAAAAATTAATAAATAAAATGAACTTACTGAAAATGTTTAAATGTATGTCCCTGATAATGATTACCCCTTCTAGTCATAAGTGCTCCAGGTGGCATACCACAGTTAATTAAGCTCCTCACCGTATTATACAAAACACCTTTAAACTTCAGGTGTTTACAAATAAGTGAACCCACTTCTGACTCAATACTCAGTTCAAGATACCACAAACTCTTCAAAATTTGCACTTGATGATAAATTGGCAAAGAGTGTAATTTTATACTTCTAAATTATCTTGCCAAATTAAAGGCAAAGAAAATGATACTCATCTAGAACTTACCAGAGAAGACAGCACAGAAAATTTTCTAGTGCTGTAAGAAGATCTGTTTAAAGCAACAGGATCTATGCACTTTGTTTGGAAACCTACTTGGGATTTGTTTTCAACTGTATTCAATGCCTTCACCTCATTTATCACTTAAAACCTTAAAAGGAGGCCACATTTAATTTTGAAGAACCCAACCCTGAAATTTGTTTCAGATATACTATATTCAGAAGCATGCTATTACACTTCCTCTCAGTAACTTTAATTGAAAGACCATATTAATGAAAATCAATTTTTATTTTTCCTTTTACCATAATATCCAGAAAATTACTACTTTAAGTATTTTTATTATGTATTTTTTTCTATTTTAGAGAAAGAAGAGAGCAGCAAAGAGGCGCAGAGGGAGAGAAAAGAATCTTAAGCAGACTCCACGCTCAGCATGGAGCCTGACGCTGGGCTTGGACCCATTACTTTGGGACCATGACCTGAGTAGAAATCAGCAGTCAGACACAACAGACTGAGCCACCCAGGTGCCACATTTAAGTATTTTTAAATGGATGCTTTTTAGAAATGTAGTACAATAATTTACAAAAGTTGTAACATCTTATAATTGTCTAAAAGGTTTTCATTCCCAATACCCTATTTTACCCTTAATATTAGGACATCCGAATTTTTAAAAACCAACATTTTCCTGGCTGACCCAATACTGCGGGAGTTGGTTATTCCAACATACAAGCAGGAAACAAACTTCAAATAAACGTACTATCCTCAAAGGACTAGCAACCAGGTTTTACATAAACCCAACCAAAGCCTAAGAGAAAGAACTCTTACTTGAAAGGTAGAGGCTTTCTCATTTTTTTCAAGTGACAGCACTCATAATCTGCTATCCAGTTTTCAAATTCTTCTTTCAGGGCTCTGCAAATGCTCTTTGTTTAAGCCTGCTGAACTTCTGGGGTTGACAGCCATTTTCCCTCAAAACTTAATTGTCCATATTATCTATTTTCAATTTTATTAGGTCACCTTGAAATTCTCTCCTCTGAAAAAGCACTTGAGGATTTTAGTTTAACGACATGTCTCTTTAAAAATTACCAGTAAAGCCCACGCATCTTTCAGCCTACACGCGTTTTATAGTTCTCACTAAAAAACAATCTTTCTCAGGAATCAAATGGTTATACAGGAACTGCTTCAACTTCCCTGGCCCTGCATTATATTCTTAAACACCTTGAGATCCAGTCCTGTGCTGCAGCTACACAGCAGGCGCATGATTACAAGGCTTTTTAACAGCCCCCAGATCCCTTACTGCTGCAAAACTTCTCACAAGCGTTCTGTGCACTAGACTGTTAACAGTGCTGGTTTAACTGCTTTACCTGTTTATTAACCAACCCAATCATTTCGGGGCATTCAAACCCTCCAAATCGCCTTCTGAAACGTATCTAGAGTATCCCATGTTGATATTCAGAGAAAGATCTGCAGCGGGATAAAAACTTGAGTTCTGATGTTCATCCCCTGACCCAAATTGCTGTTGCCAGGATATGCGGTAGTAATGCAGTGGTTTCTTTGAGACTCCAAGGATGTACTTTACCCTAGAAATAGGCAATCTCTAGTAAATCCCTTTTAGTGGCCGAGATTTCTGCGGTAACAATGCTCAACTGGAAGGTATTTTAAACACCCGAAAGACGAGTTCTTCTAATTTGGCCTTTATTTTTCGCTCAATAATGCCTGCTATCACGAGGACATTTTTCCTTACAACACTTGCAACTAAAGAAAGAAAAAGGCAGCTTGTGGCGCTAGTTATCAAACGCTTAGGAAGTCCATGATCATTACGCTTCTTAAAAAATCTTTCGAGGTAGGTGGGGGCCAACCTTACGTCGACCACAGTCCTACAACTTACGGTTTGCCAAGCAAAACTAACGGCCTAATAACAACAACAACAACGCTCACGCCCGGAGAAATCTCAATGTTTGACCAACCAAGAAGGCGTCTGGTAACTAAAGCACCCTTTTCCACGGGAAGAAATGAAAAGACAGACAATGAAAGGGATTCACCCTCGTGAGGATGGACGAAGAACGACCCCAAGAAGAGCCGAGCGAGCAAAACCCAGGGGTTCGGAAGCGGTAGTCTCAGCAACAACCGCCCGAAGCCCTCCCAACCCACCCCTCTTTCCCCCCCGGGAGCCCGCCCGTCGCCTCCGCAGGCCGGGCGGACCCGAGGGGAGCACAGACCCCAGTGGGCGGTCGGGCTTCCGAAACCCGCCCAAGCAGGCCGAAGCCGCAAACCCGCGGCCTAAGTTGAACAGGTGAGAGAATAAGAAGTGAGAGCAGACGCGGCCTCGCCTCAAGCTGGGAGGCCCCCTGAAGAATTGGGAGGCGGGAGCAGAGCGAGCCGGTTCGTAATCCGGAGCGGAGCCTGAAGGAAAAGAGCTGGGAGCGGGGGGTGAGGAGGTCCCGGCTCGGCAAGCGCCTTCCCGGATGCTCGGCGACGCCCGTGTTTACCTGAAAGTCTCGGTCCTCGTTGAAGCGGGAGAAGCGGTCCGCCATTTTGCCGCCTTCGCTCCTCTCAGGACGAAGCTCTCGGGTTCGCTCCTTCCCTCCCGCGACACCCGCCCCCTCGCTCGCCTCCCCAGTTCCCCGCCTCCTCCCACGCCCACCCGGCGCGCGCAGGCAGGGAGGGAGGAAACGAGAAGTCGCGTCCAGAAGGGAGCCCCTCCAGCGCAGGCGCCTTTCGGCCCTGGAGGCGGAACCTTCCCTTAAGTCCCCTCCACTCTCGCGGCCCAGAGCGACCCCGGCGGCCGCGCGTGCGCGTTCGCGCCCGAGAGCAGCAAGCGCTTCCGGAGAGAAAGGTCACGGGGGCACAATGCGCTTGGGTCCGGATGTTTTCCACCTGCTCGCTTCCACGAGTGAGATCTATTTTCTTACCCTCTTGTTTCCATGTGTGTGTAGAAGCTTATCCTCAGCTTTATTCACTGAATAGCAACGTAATATCGTGGTTGAAAGCGCAGATCTGGAACCAGACTAGCTCCTTTCAAATCCTGGTTTGCTCTGAGGATTAAGCGGCTAACGAGACCGGAATGAGCCCTTCTCTCATAGGACTTAAGTTCCAGTGGAGAAAATCAGATAAATAGTAAAATATTTACATAATTTTAAATATTAACGAGTGCTATAAAAAATAAAACAAGGTACAGTGCATTTCAGAGACCTCGAAAATGACCTTTGACCCTTAGGAACAGCAAGGCGCCTGCAGGCTTGGAGCAAAGGGAAGGGAAAGTTAGACCTAAAGGCCCCTTAACTGTTAAGAGTTGACTTGTTTTTCTTAATGTTTATTTGTTTATATTGAGAGAAGGAGAGAAAGAAAGTGCAGGCTAGCAGGAGAGGGGCAGAGAGAGAACCCCAAGCAGGCTCTGTGCGGTTATCTTGGAGCCAGATTTGAGGCTCAATCCCATGAACTGTGAGATCATGACACTGTGAGATCATGACCTGAGCTGAAACCAAGAGTTGGATGCTCAACCAAGTGAGCCGCCCAGGTGCCCCAAGAGTTGGCATTTTTAAGAGATTAAATATTTTTTAAGGAGACCAAAGTTGATCAAAATCAACTAAAGCTCTCTGGGTTTCAGTTTCCTTTTTATAAAATAAGGAAATTAAATTTGGTAATCTCTACTGCCCATGACCGGCAATGACTTTGTGTGGGTTATGAATCAGGTTTTTCCATCCTATGGCTTTCCTGAGGACCCCACCCAGCCCTCCAGCTCCCTTAGCCAAAATACACAAAATGTAGGAGAGACATGAAAACTTCCCTGCTTTTGAAAAGAGTAGTTGACAGAAATCATAAAATGTAAAATAGCCCTTCCCGACCCTGAGAGAGTCAAGTGAAATACAAGTTTTTGGAAGAAGGATGTGTATCTTCCATTCCTTTGTTACCCTGTGCCTCACCCAACCCCAGTCCAAGCAAATTACAATTTTAAGCTGTGAAAAGAACTCTCTATCTAAGGAGAGGCAGAACACAGAATGTAAATATTGTAGAGAGACTAGAGGGTTAAAATGTTGCAGGTTGAGTCAGATACACCCCTTCTCTCTCTCCCAACCCCACTAAAATGACAATAAAAGGATGAGAAGGGCAGTAAACTCACATGGACAAGGAGGCCTGAAGAAGGAACAACAGCAGGCAAGAGATGTAAACAACAGTTTGGAAGCTGGAGGGGTTCCTGACAGGCTCAGTATGTAGAGTATGCAACTCTTGATCACGGGGTTGTAAGTTTGAGCCCCCATTGGGTGTAGAGGTTACTTAAAAATAAAATCTTTTAAAAAAGAAAAGATTAAAAAAAAAAAAAGAAAAGAAAAGATTTTGGAAGCCGGAAAGCATAGCTAAATGGAAATAGCTTTAGCAGAATAGAAGAAACAAATTTAAATGGAAATGCCTTTAGTAGAATAGAAGAAACAAATTACTGGAGTGGAGAAGCCAAGGAAACTAGTTGACTAATGCTAAGGTGTACCAGAAAGGTTCAGGAATTGGAATCACCAGGTACCAAGATGAGAGAGTTGAAAACAAGACTGGTTACAAGGCAGTTTAGGAAACGGACTCTATAAATTCCTTTGTCCTCCGGAAAGACTGAACAAAGAGACTTTAACATATCTGGCACAGATAAGGAAAGAAGTACCATGCCGAAAGTGAGAAGAGTTGGTGGAAGCTAACATTGTGGTCAGACTTGGTGGCAAAAATGGGAGTAGGGGTGGGGTCTCCCCAACATATAAAGGTCATGTTCCAGCCCAGATATCCTGCAGAGAAGTCCATCATTCCAGAAGCCCCATCCACACAGAGCTTCCACTTAGCTCTTATGTATGAATGGATAGCCAAAGATAACCAGACATTGAAGGGAACCTGTAAGACAGAGACACCCCCACCCCAAAGCAAAACAAAAAACAGGAAGGGGAATTCAGAGGGACCAGAGATAATGGAAATAATAAAAGAAACCATCAAAAGAATGGCAATCAATAGCCACAGAAATATAATATTACCTCAGGAAATAAGGGACCACATCAGGAAGCATCAGATGCCAAAAAGAGAAAAAAGGAATATTCAGAGATTAAGAAATAACTTTTGAAAGTTAAAATGTTTTAAGCAGAAATGAAAAATTCAATAGAAGAGTTGAGAAATAATTGCAGAAATCTCCCAGAAAACAATAAAAAGACACCCTGGTCCAAGCCATCTTCACTTTCTCCCTCATCATTGCAATAGCAACTAAGCGTCTGCCTCCACCTGACCCCCTACCGTCTTCCAAGGAGCATAGTGATAAGGTTATGAGGTCAATTAGAGCACATTAGTCCTCTGCTGAAACCTTTCAGTGGCTTTCCCTGTCATTCACCACTATCACCTCACCTCTCAGACATCATTCCTCTCTGCCCCTCCTCTCTGGGCACACTGGCTTCTTGGCTATACCTTGATCCTCCAGACCTGTTCCTGCCTCAGTCTGCCCTACTTAGGGGCTAATGTATATGTTGTTCTTTTTGCCTCATTCCTCCCAAGATAACTTATCAATGTGGCTTGTCTCCTCATCCTCTGGGCTTTATTCAAATGTTAGTTTCTCAGTAAGATCTTCCCTGATAACCCTATTTAAAATCACGGAGCTTAGTATTCTGAACATCCTGGTCTCTTTCCCTAATTTTATTTTTCTCCATAGTAGTTACACTTTCTAATATTTAATGTAAACTCCATTAGAGCAGAGGTGTTTTTTTTTTTTTCCAGTTCTATTCCCTTCTGTATCCCTAGCACCTAGAATAATGAATGATACATAATAGGCACTAAAGAAAGATTTTTTTGAATAGGTGAGAAGAAAAATAGGAAAGAACAGAGAAGAAAATGTAAGTGTCAGTCCAGCATCTGAATAGCAGAATTTCCAGAAAGAATGGGGGGAAAAAGGAAGGAAGAGCATATTGAAGAAATAACATTTTCTGGTTCTAAGAGCCTGAATGTCCAAGTTGAGAGGGCCCAGCACAATGGATGGAAAAATAGCTTGCTGCCTGGTACAGCGTTGTGAAATTTCAGGACACATGGGATAAAGAGAAGGTCTTACAGCTTTCCAAAGAAGAAAAATAGGTCACAAATGAAGGATTGGGAATTGGAATGATCTTGGATCTCTCCAAAACACCAGACTAAGGAGTAATTCCCTAGAAATTCTGAGAGGAGAGTTTGAACCTAGAGATCTATATCCACCCACCCACCTACCCCCAAAAAAGAAGGAAAGAAAAAAATCTTTATCCACCCAAATCATTACTCAACTGTAAAAGGGGAAAATGACATTTTTCAACCTGCAAGCTCTCAAAAAAAAAGAAAAAATCTATTTTCCACGGACTCTTTCTCTGGAAGACACTAAGGGAAGTTCTACAGCAAAACAAAGGAGTAAAACAATAAAGAGGGAGACTTGAGGTCCAGAAATCAAATCCAGCCTGAGGAAGAAGCGAAAGGATTCCCAGGGTAACCGTGTGGAGACACTCCAGGATGACTAGTGTGCAGCAGGCCTAAAAACACACAATCCAGATGAAAATAAGAGGACACAGGAGGACAGAGGCCCCAAGAAGGGGCAAGCCAGAAAGAATATTGCTGGGATACTAGTGGATCTGAAAGGGACGTTTTCATTTCTACAAAGTGTATACAGGGGAAGTCAGTGACAAGAATATAGAAAACCATGGAAAGAAAAAGAAAAAGAAAGAAAGAAAGAAAGAAAGAAAGAAAGAAAGAAAGAAAGAAAGAAAGAAAAAAGAAAAGAAAGAAAGACAAAAAACTTCAAGGTAAAATATTATAAGGAAAAAGAATTTTTTAAGGTTTTATTTTTTTAAGCAATCTTCACACCAACACGAGGCTTGAACTCACAACCTCAAGATCAAGAGTCACACACTCCACCGACTGAGCCAGTCAGGCACCCCCTATAAGGAAAAAATTTAAAGATAGTAATTCTACTCTGTAACATGGCTTAACTGTGAAAAATACCTACAATCACAGTAATATAAAAACTGAATATTGGGCGCCTGCTGGCTCAGTTGTTAAGCCTCTGACTTCAGCTCAGGTCATGATCTCCCAGTTCATGAGTTCAAGTTCCACATCTGATGAGCTCGAGCCCTGCTTGGGTGAGCTTGCACCCTGCTTCTGGTGAGCAGGAGCCCCACTTCAAGTGAGCTTGAGCCCCACTTTTCTCTCTCTTTCTGCCCCTTGCTCACTTGCACCCTCTCTTTCTCTAAAAAAAAACAAAAAACAAAAAACAAAACCTGAATATTGATCTAATAAAAATGTTTAACAAAAGTATATAGTGAGGGTATAGGCAAGGAAAGGGGGCTAGTTTGGGAGGTATAAGTCTTCTTCCATAATGGGAACTCAATAGGTAACGTCTACATTTGAAAAAAAATCAAGAAATATTAGTATGAGCATATTATTTAGAATGAAGAAATATTGGACAGAGGCATGATTTAAAATAAGGAAGAAAGAGCTAAAAGAGTTGAAAGCAGCTGCCTCCAAATAATAATTAGTGGTGAGATGACTTTTTTCATAAAAAGTCATGCAGAATAGTTTGACTTTTTAGCCTATGGAAATAATATTACTTCAATTAAAACCACAAATTCAATTTAGTGATTGAAAAAAAGGTCCATACCAGCCAGTTTTCTATTCTTTCACTTCTTGCAGGGATAAGACAACATAGAAAAGAGTATCACATAACTCAGATTTTTTTTAATGTTTATTTATTTATTTTGAGAGAGAGAGAGGATGTGTGTGGGCAGGGGAGAGGTTAGAGAGGGAGAGAGAGAATCCCAAGCAGGCTCCATGCTGTCAGTACAGAGCGCTACTCGGGGCTCAATCCCATGAACTGTGAGATCATGACCTGAGCCGAAATTAACCGACTGAGCCACCCAGGAGCCCCTCGGGTTTTTCTATACTTGGCCAAGGAGAACAGTTGTTAGATATTTTGAAAGTTTATCCCTATTTAGCAGCCTTTGGGTGGGGCTTACTATGTGCCGTGCTTGCAGCAAGCTAATAACTCCACATGCATTATCTCATTTGGTGCTCACAGCCACCCTATGAAGTAGGTACTATGATTAGGTTTTTTCCTATTTCCCAAGTAAGGAAACTGAGGCTTCTATGAATTTACCCAAGGTCAAACTCCTAGTAAGAGGTAGAGTCTGGATTCAAATTGGGTCTGCCTGGGTCAAGAGCCCCACCTCTAAACCTCTACTCCCAGATGCCAAACTAGACATTTGTCCAGTGGGAACCCGCATAGGGAAAGACCGGCACTGTGAAGGCTGAAGCTGATGGGAACAGGAAAAGGGCGGGGCACTGAAGGCAAAGGAGGAAGGAGCTGGGACAATCTTAGAAGGCCCTCCTTTCCTCCAGACCTCCCCAATCCCACCCTCACCCAAGGTCAGACTCCTGGTAGCCAAGCGGCAAAAGTGGGACTGATCTATGAAGCCCCAGCCTGCAAGAGTATAGGGTCAGTAAGTAATGATAGAGGGCTGTGTAGGAGAGGGAGAATACCTTTTTCTCTACCTTTTTAGGTTCTCCACTGGAACTCCTGTAACCAAAGACAGACTAATAAGAGAAAAGCATACAGATTTATTTAGTATAAGTTTTAAGTGACACGGGAGCCTTCATAAGGAAATGAGGACCCAACTGTAGAAAGATAGGATAGAACAATACAGTAAACTGGGAGAAATGTAGCAAGGCCTGTTCATTCAGATTCCTCCCTGTATCCCTCAGACTTCAGAGATAAGGGTGCTTCTTCTCTCCAGATATAGAGAGAGCACTTCTCACATGACAGTTTTCTGACATGCTTCAGGGAGTTAGAAAGCCCTTTCTGCATCTATGATTCCTTAAATTCCTTCAGCTTGAAACATTCAACATGTCACAGTGCCATATTTGGGGGTAGCATGTCCTGAACTCCATCAGCTGGAACCTGCACATTTTGGAAGGCACAAAGGGTAGCTATTTTATTTATTTATCTGTTTGTTTTTGCATGGTTGGGGGAGGTGCCTTGCTTATATGTGAAATCAGATTTCTGTTCCTTTCTCATTATGGAGACAGGCATTTGGGATGGTGAAACCAAGAGCTGCCTCTGTTTGGGCCCTGTGGACCCAGCTGTGTCTCCCAAGGAGTCCTGGGTACAATGTGAGGGAGAGCAGACCCCTGCTGGCTACACGAGGGACTGTCCCGGGGCTCTTCCAATGGCTCCTTCCCACTGCTCTTTCAGGGAAAGGTAAGAGTAACTCCTACTTTCTTCTCGAACCTTCTCTGATAATCCCAACAATACTGTAACATAGCTGTCACTGCTAACACAACCATTTTGTGGGAGACGACACGGAGGCTAAGGCAGGTAGTGTCACATGGCCAAGGTCATACATGTAGTAGGTGAAGAGCTAGAACCAGAATGCCGTGTCCTTCCCATTTCACCACTGCCTCTCTTAAACTCGTAACAGCAGCACTTACACACATTTTAGTGTTTACATGCAATGTATGGGTGTTATTTCCTTTAATCTCAATTCAAATAGCTGATAGCAGAATTGTCCTCATTGGGCAGATGAAGAGGAAAGGTTCAGAGACATCAAGTAATTTGTTCTTGGTCACATAAATAGAAAGATTCGAAAGTGATGTGTTCATCCCTGCTCAACCACAGAAAAGACAGGAACTGAAGTGTGTAAATTGGGATAGAATTTAAGACAGTGGGAAGGGGCACCTGGGTGGCTCAGTCGGTTAAGCATCCCACTTGAGCTCAGGTCATGAACTGATGGTTCGTGAATTCAAGCCCAGCTTCAGGCTCCATGCTGACTGCTCAGAGCCTGGAGCCTCTTCAGATTCTGTGTCTCCCTCTCTCTCTGCCCCTCCCTCGTTTGTGCTCTTTCTCTCTCTGTCTCAAAAAACAAACATTTAAAAAAAAAAAAAAAAAAAAAGAGTGGGAAGGATGCCTGAAGGAATTCAAATGCGACTCAAATAAAAAAAAAAAAAAAAAATAGGGGCACCTGGCTGGCTCAGTCAGTGAAGCATGCAACTCTTGGTCTTGGGATTGTGAGTTCGAGCCCCACGGTGGGAGTAAAGTTTACTTAATGAACATTTTTTTTAATCTTTAAAAAAAATAATAAAAAACAAAAGCAAAAACGCTGCTGGCTGTAGGATGCCCCTGTGGTAGATGGCCAGTATGCTTCACCAGCTTCCTGGAGTGCATTCTTCAGCATAGTCATTTGTTTTATTCACCAAACATTTATCGCGTGCCTAGTCTTGAAGCAGCCCTGCTCTGGGTGTTGGAGATACAGAAGTGACATGGCGGGAAAAGTCCTTCATTGAGTTTCTTTTTTTTGGTGGGGGGGGGGGGGCGCGGAGGGAAGCAGGGAGACACAGAAAATATACAAGTAAACAAATGAGATCATTTCAGAAAGGGCCACGTGCAGAGAAGATCATAATACCCAGTGATGTGATATGATTGAGAGGAACTGGGTGAGGTTACTTTAAATTCAGCGGACAATTCTAAAGAGGTGACATTTGAGCTGAGAGCTGGGTATTATAAACTGGGGCAGACAGTTCCAGGCAGAGGCAGGGCCTGTAGCACAAAGCTCTGTACTCGGAAAGGCTCCACCCTCGGGTTGATGGTCCATTCTTGGTGTAACTGTTACATCTTGAAATTCTTAATAACTTTTGAGCAAGTGCTCTGCATTTTCACTTTCCACTGGGCCCTGCATGTTCTGTAGCCAGTCCAGGTCAGAGGGACCACAAGGGGTAGGGAAAAGGATTTAGAAGTGAAGTGGAAAGAGAGGCAGGAACCACTCACCAAGGAGGGCCGTGAAGTCACAGCGAGGAGCTGGACTCTGCACAGAGGGAAAGCTTTGATAGATTTGAAGAAGAGGAGCAACGTGACCCTGTTTACATTTCCAAGAGATCCCTCAGGGGTGCCTGGCTGGCTCAGTTGGTAGGGCATGTGACTCATTTGACTCTGATCTCAGGGGTCATGAGTTCAAGCCCCACACTGGATATAGAGCTTACTTTAAAAGGGAGAGGGTGGCGGGGCGAGGTGGGGGGGCACCTGGGTGAATCAGTCAGTTAAGCGTCCAGCTCTTGAGTTCGGCTCAGATCATGATCTCACAGTTGGTGAGTTTGAGCCCCAAATCAGGCTCCGCACTGATGGTGCGGAACCTGCTTAGGATACTCTCTCTCTCCTTCTCTCTCTGCCCCTCCCCCACTCATTCGAGCATGCATGAGAGTGTGCTCTCTCTCTCTCTCAAAATAAATAAATAAACTTTTAAAAAGAGAGAGTGATGGGATGCCTGGGTGAATCAGTCAGTTAAGCGTCTTATTCTTGACTTCAGCTCAGGTCATGATCTCATGGTCCTGAGTTTGAGCCCTGGGTCAGGTTCCACGCTGTGTCAGTGCAAAGACTGTGGGATTTTCTCTCTCCGTCTCTTTCTGCTCCTTCCCTGTGCTCATGTGCACGGGCTCTCTCTCTCTCTCAAAATGAAACAAATATTTAAAAAAAAAGATTGTCTCTCTCTCCCTTTGCTCCTTCCCTTGCTTGCGTGCTCTTTCTCTCCCTAAAATAAAATAAAATAAAATAAAATAAAATAAAATAAAATAAAAAACAAATGCCTTCAAGATTCCTGGTGTGAGTAACTAGGTGGAATGTGGAATCATTTGCTGAGATTGGGAAGGTTGTGTGGGTGGTGGAAAAATTTGGGAGGGTATCGAGTTTCACTTTACTTTTTTTTTTTTTTTAAGACTTTATTTTTAAGTAATCTCTACACCCATGTGGGGCTCAAACCCACAACCTCAAGATCAAGAGTCACACACTCCACCAACTAAGCAGGCCAAGAGTGCACTTTAGACCTGCTAAGTCTGAGATGTCTCTGAGAATTTAAATGGAAATGAAATCAATTGTCTATGCAGATCTTGACTTGAGAGGAGATTCTCAAAATGGGGTCAGAATAACACGGGAGTGCTTGTTAAAAATGCAGATTACAGTGCCCCACCCAAGTTCTGCCAAATCAAAATACCACACCCACCTGCCAAAACATGATTCTGATGCTCATGAATATTTGAGGCCAACTGTTCTAAGAATTTCTTCAAGGAAAGGGGCCAAGGCATCCTCTTTCCTTCTGCAGATTCTTCAGGCTGAGTGACGAAACAATCACTTAGTGAGACTTCTTGAATATTTAACCTGGGGATTACCATGCTAGGACATTTAGTAAGAATGATCTGTGACCCCCAGGACCAACCAGACATTGAAGGAGACAGTTAGTAGATGTAATTGTCAATGTCCACCAGTCAGGTATAGGGATAGGAAGGAGCCTGTAAGGGGCACAGTGTGGGTTCAGGGTGCAACTCTGAAGAGGCCAACTCTCCTTTACAGGGGATGATGTGAAAGAACATGGAAGATCTGAACTAGATTTTTTCCTCTTTTTTCTCTTTATTTTTGCTTATTTTTTCCACGTATCAGCATAAACAATTTTTTAATGCACACAAGTTTGGTGTGGTTTTATTTTTTTAAGTTTACTTATTTATTTTGAGAGATAGACACAGAGAGAGCCTGCATGCCCCGGAGCAGGAAAGAGGCAGAGAGAGAGGGAAAGAGAATCCCAAGCAGGCTCTGAGCTGTCAGCACGGAGCCCCGTGCAGGCCTCGAACGCACAAAACCCCGAGATCATGACCCGACCGAAACCAAGAGTCGGAGGCTTAACTGACTGAGCCACCCGGGGTCCCTTAAAGCAATTTTTAAAAATTGTGTTTTATTTCCTTTTTTTATTTTAACATTTTTTATTAAGGGCTATGAAAATATCCAGAAAGATAAATGAATGTGATGCAATGATATATGTCCTAATATGAAAAACTTCCAGTACATTGTTTTCCTTCACAGTGGCCTTCAAATCACAGGAGGCAGTGGTTCCCTGCCATTTCTTCTATTACACGCTGCAGAATTTCTGAATCAGTATCCCGCCCTCAGTCTTCTCATTTATAAATCAAATTCATTTTCAATCCATTGTTTAGAGGGAGTGTATGTTTTTCTGTTCCACAAAGAGGACTTTTGTTTTCACGATCAGATCATAACGTAGGGGAGTCAGTTTCTCCCGGAGTCGGAGTTGGCTTCTCTTAGTGTTGAGGGAGTAACCCGTCCCAGCTTGGCTCAGCATTTCCACCAGAATGGTTTGTGACTTGCTCTTGGCAACTTTTTCTCAGAGAGGAAAGGTTGAAAGAGAAAAGAAAGTATCAATTTATTATCTTTCTTATGCAAAGTTCATACAAATCTCTGTAATAAATACGTAAGTCATGAAGTATGCCATGGGTTGTCACTCAAGTGACTACTTGTAGGGATCCGCTAAGATTAGGTGACCACAGACAGGAACATGGCGATAACACCCCCACAGTCTCCAAAATCTAAAAATTGTATTTTAGAGTGAAAGCACGTGCACAAGTGGGGGAGAGGGAGAAGAATCATTTTTTAAAATATTTATTTAGTTTTGAGAGAGAGAGAGAGTGGAGGGGAGGGGCAGGGAGAGAGAGGGACAGAAGATCTGAAGTGTGCTCCACACTAACAGCAGAGAGCCCAATTCGGGGCTGAAACTCAGGAAATGTGAGATCCTGACAGCTGAAGTCGAACACTTAACCGACTGAGCCACTCAGGAACTGGGAGAGAGGATCGTAAGCAGGCTCCATGCTAAGCAAGGAGCCGGAAGTGGGGCCGATATGGGGCTCGACATGAGGGTCAGTCTCACAACCTTGGGATCATGAACTGAGCTGAAATCAAGAGTCAGATGCTCAACCCTGATTCAGCCACCCAGGCACCCCTTGTTGTTGATAGTTTTAAAGAAACAGTATCTTATTATTCACACCTGCACCTTGCTTATCTTACTCGACAATACCTTGTGAAAAGCTCTCCAAGACTATTGGAAGGGCTCTCATTTTTTTTGTTTTAAAGACTGCATAATATGCCATTGTATGGCCATGTCACCATTTGCTCAACCATTTGCTGATGGACATTTATTCAACCATTCACTGATGGGCATTCATTGTTTCCAGTGTCTTTGCAACTAATGCTACATTGATCATCTTTGTATTCTCCTTCCTATGTATGGGTGGTCCTGTTTCCATGGGGCAAATTCCCAAGGCTGGGATTGCTCAGTTAAAGGAGGGTTTTTTTTTTTAAATTTTAATAAATGTTGCTGGGTTATTTTCCAGGGAGGCTGCACCATCTCCTTCATTCAATAGTGTCCAATAATACCCAAGAGTGCACCTTTCTCCATATTCCTGCCAGGAAGTGTCTTTGCTCCCTTTAATTTTGGTCAGTGTGGTGGGTACAAAGTGACAACTTACTGTTACTTAATGTTTCATTTCCTTGTGTTGTAATGCCTGAAGTTCCAAAACCTCCCACAAAAGACCACCAGAGTCGTAAGTCAAAGCCAAGCGGCAAGGGTCGTTTATTGCAGGTTCGAACCTGGTCCTCTGCGCACTCGTCACCGGTGACACAAGAGGCCACGAATAGGGTTGGTATAGCGTTTTTATAGACAGAGACAAATAGCACAGGGGAGGTCTTTTTTTACTTGTGGCGGGAGGAAGAAAGGGGGAAGGGGGTAGGTGAGGAATGTGCTAAGCAAGCAGGTTTACAGAAGCGAGAAATGCCGGTTAGTTTGTATACAATCACTCATTCCATTACATATCAGACTACATTTAGGAAGTTTTACAGCCCATTCTACAGCAGGTTACAATCAGGAAAGGTCTCACAATGCTCATAGCAAACAGCAAGCAAAACAGACTTCTCAGCAATTGTATTTCTTATCAAAGATCCATAATAAGCAGAAAAGAGAACCTAGCTTTAAACTAAGGCGGGGCTGTCATTTGGATTCAAAGCTGTTCCTTTCAGTGTACTTGTGAATCTGAGTCTTTTAAAAATTACTGTTTTTCCATGAGTTACCTATTCTTGGCCTTGCCATTTTTCTATGGGGTTGTTTGTCTTTTTCTTGTCGATTTGTAAAATCTTTTTGCATAGCGGAACTATTAACCCATGATTTGCCATTTGTGTTACAATTTTTTTCTAAATCTACCATTTACCGGGGCGCCTGGGTGGCTCAGTTGGTTAAGCATCCGACTTCGGCTCAGGTCATGATCTCATAGTTATTGAGTTCAAGTCCTGCATCAGGCTCTGTGCCCACAGCTCAGAGCCTAGAGCCTGCTTCGGATTTTGTATGTCTGTCTCTCTGCTCCTCCCCCACTTGCACGCGCTCTCCCTCTCTCTCAAAAGTAATGACAAATAAAAATATTTATTAAAAAAGAAAAAAATAAGTAAATCTACCGTTTACCTGACAACTGTGCTTATGTTCTATTTTCCCATCCCCAAACCATTTTAACTTTTTTCCAGCTTTATTGAGATATCATTGACATATAACATTGTATAATTTTAAGGTATATGACATGGTGATTTGCTATACATATAATTGCAAAACGATTCCTTTTTAACTTTTACATAGTCAATTTATTTTTTTTCTTTTTTCTTTGTTAAGTTTATTCATTTATTTTGAGAGAGAGAGAGAGAGAGAGAGAGAGAGAGAGAGAGCATGCACACATGTGCACAAGTGGGATAGGAGCAGAGAGAAGAGACAGAATCCCAAGCAGGCTCTGTGCCATCAGCACAGAGCCCAATGATGTGGGACTCGAACCCACAGACTGTGAGATCATGACCTGAGCTGATATCAAGAGTTGGCGCTTAACCGACTGAGCCACCCAGGCACCCTTATTTGTTTTTTTTCTATTACAGCTTCCAGTTTTTTCAATCTTGGTTAATATTTTCTCACTCTTTTTAAAAAAAATTTTAAATGTTTATTTATTTGAGAGAGAGAGAGAGAGAGAGAGAGAGAGTGCAAGTGGGCTGGGGAGGGGCAGAGAGAGAGGGAGACAGAATCTGAAGCAGGCTCCAGGCTCTGAGCTGTCAGCACAGAGCTTGATGTGAAGCTCGAACCCATGAACTGTGAGATTGTGACCTGAGATGAAGTCAGATGCTTAACTGACTGAGCCACCCAGGGGCCCCAATATTTTCTCACTCTACATCATGCATGCAGACTCCTAGATTTTCATACAAGATTTTATGAAGTTTCTGAGATATAACAGACATGCTATTTAAGGCATTCAATGTGTTGGTTTGATACATTTATGTATGCAATATGATTACTACAGCAATGTTAGCTAACACCTTATCGTATTACATACTTATCATTTCTTTGAGTTGAGAACAGTTAAGATTTATTCTTTTAGCAACTTTGAAGTTTATAATAGAGTACCACTTACTATAATAACTATATTGTGCATTAGATCCCCAGAATTTATCTACTAGTTGTGAGATGAATTTATTGTTTACATTTAAAATTTTAATCCACCTAAGCCTCATTGTTGTATATAAGATGAAACTCTTATTTTATTTTCTTCCATTTGGAAAGCATGCTATTGGAAAATCATTTTTATATTTTTCCCAATCAACTAAACCACCCCCTATGTTATATATTAGAATTTCATATATTGTGGGACTTATTTTTGGATTCTTTATTCCGTTCTGATATTCTGATCGATTTGTCTACTCCCATATCAATGCAGTATCGATTTAATTACAGAGCCTTCATGGTCTCTTCTCACACTTGGTAGTCCTTCCTACCAAGACTACCACTACTGTGGTAGTCACACACAAGTCCTTCCTCACTCTGTTCTTTCCCATACATTCCTTGGCTCTCGTTATCATATATAAAGTTTAAGATCATTGTAACCAATTCAGAAAACTTTTTTTGAGCTGGGAATGGTTAGAAGAGCTGATTGAAAGGGAGAGCCTTTCAGAAGGTACAGCAAGGGCAAAGACTAAGCAGGCAGGAAACACTCGACTGGAGTGTGGTGGGTATCGCTGTAGCTGGGGACCCAAGGGGAGAGGGAACAGGGAGAGGGTTGGAGGGGAGGTTATTTACCGTATCCTGTTTTGGCACTTAAGTTATGTCCAACTTAGGGCAGTCACACTCCTAGTGCCCAGTTAGGTCCCGGTGGACCCGGAAGTGTGTAAGCAGCTACTAGGGCTGCAAATGGGTATGTGTGTGCTGCCACCTACTGACGTGCTGAGAGAATGCAGTCACCTTCGAGTTTCCTGGCCCGCCCCAAGTTGATCTCAGATCCTGGTTTCCAGACCCCAGGCTCCCTCTCCAATCAATCTCCAACTCTGAGGAGGAGATGTGTAAGGGCCAACAGGGGTTTAATGAAGCAGTTAGTAGGAGGAGTCCTTTTTTTTTTTTTTTTTTAAGTTTATTTATTTATTTGGAGAGAGAGAGAGAGTCCCAAGCAGACTCTCCACAGGCAGCGCAGAGCCCGAAGCAAGCGGCTCGAACTCAGGAACTGTGAGATGGTGACTTGATCTGAAACCAAGAGTTGGAGGCTTAACCAAGTGAGCCACCCACGTGCTCCATGGAGGGAGGAGTCTTAGAATGCACCCCCAGATGCCTGGTCAGAATCAGAAACTACCTCAAACCTTCTGAACCTGAATTTCTCCCATCCCCACCACACACCCTGATTTGCCAGGATCTGGAGCCTGTGGTGGGGCAATTCCTGCATTTCCTGAGCCAGTCATCTAGTGTAGGAGACATAAATCAATCCATAAATTTATCTGATAAGTAAACAATTCAGGAGAAGCCCCAAGGTGCTGCCACTGAATGGGAGACAATCACTTCTGGCTGTGGGGTAAGAAGGCTCTAAGGGGGCAGGAAAGAACGGGGCTGCTGGAAGACATGGAATCGGAGGCCGTCTTTGGGGAATGGCTCCAGTTTGAGTCAGCAGGGAAGGGAGAACGTATACCAAGTGGAGGGAATAAAGAGGCCAGTGGGACTTCCATTTCTAGTAACGATGGGCTAAGTTATTCAGACCAACCTTCCCACTGAAAGCAACTGCAAGTGCTTTATAAAATATTTTTTAAATCTCCTTAACAATAGCACAAATATATGACAAGAGAGTTATAAATTTCCATGGCAAAGCCTAAGAGAGAGTGGGATCCCAGAAAGGCATTAGAATATGGAGCAGAAGTGACCCAGAATGCAGAAAAGAGGGGCGAAATGAGAAAAGATGTTGAGAGACTTGGAGGATACATTGAAAATGTTTAACAAAACTTGATCTGAGTTCTAGAAGGAAATGACAAGAGAATGTGGCAAGGGCGAGATTTGAAAGATAATGCCAAAGAATTTTCCAATACTGATGAGGGATCAATCCACAAGTCCCGAACACCCAGAGAATCCCAAGCAGAGCAAATAAAATAGAATGCACATGTAGATATATCACAGTGAAACTTTAGAATGACAAAGAAAGAAAGAAAATCTTAAGAGCAGCCTTCTCACCAGCAGTAATGGAAACTAAAAGACAATGGAATGATATCTTGAACATGCTGAAAGAAAATAATTTCTAGGGCACCTGGCCGGCTCAGTTGGAGCACACGACTTTTGATCTTGGGGTCCTGAGTTCGAGCCCCACATTGGGCATAGAGATTACTTAAAAAAAAATAATAAGTAACTTCTGACCGAGAGGTCAAGAGTAAATTTTCAAACAAGCAAAAACTAAGAAAATTTGCCATTAGCGGAGCTTCACAGAAGGAAATTCTAAAGGATGCAATTCAGACAGAAGTGATCAAACATGGAAGGTCCGAGACGCAAGGAGTGAAGACTTGCACATGAACGTTCATCGCGGCATTTTTCATAATAACCAAAAAGTGAAAACCCAAATGTCCATAAGCTGATGAATTCGTAACCAAATTGTGGTCTGTCCATACAATGGAATCGGTCACAAAGAGAATTAAGTATTGATACATGTTATGACGTGGATGAATCTTGACAACATTATATTCAATGAAAGAAGCCAAACACAAAAGGCCACATATTGTGTGATTCCGGCAAATCCAGAGACAGACAGAAGGTAGGTTAGTGGTTGCCAGGGTCTACAGGAAGAAAAGAGTGGGGAATGACTGCTAAGGAGTACAGGATTTCATTCTGGGGCGACAAAAATATTATGGAATTAGATAGCAGTGATGGTTGTACAATTGTGTGAATATGCTAAAAACCACTGAGTTGCACATTTAAAATGGTGAATGAGGGGCTTCTCAGTGTGTCAGTCGGTTAAGCGTCTGACTTCAGCTCAGGTCATGATCTCCAGGTTCTTGGGTCCGAGCCCCGCGTTGGGCTCTGTGCTGACAGCTCAGAGCCTGGAGCCTGCTTCGGGTTCTGTGTCTCCCTCTCTCTCTGATCCTCCCCCACTTGTGTGCGGTCTCTCAAAAAATTAATTAATTAAGGGGTGAATGATATCTCAATAAAAAAATAAAAATCTTAAAAAAGTGAAAAGATATGTACATAAATCTAAAAAAGCATTGACGGGGTAAACAATAATACTAATGCCCAGTGAGGCTAAAAAGGAGAATTTAAAATGTACAACATAGGGGGCCTGGCTGGCTCAGTCGGTAGAGCATGCCACTCTTGATCTTGGGGTTATAAGTTTGAGCGCCACGTTGGGTGTAGAGATTACTTAAAATTAAAATCTTTTAAAAAATAAAAAAATAAATCATCAGGGAAATACAAATTAAATACAGGGAAGTACAAATGAGATACCACCTTCCACCAGTCAGAATGGCTAAAATTAACAACTCAGGCAACAACAGATGTTGGCAAGGATGTGGAGAAAGAGGATCTCTTTTGTGCTGCTGGTGGGAATGCAAACTGGTGCAGCCACTCTGGAAAAAAGAGTATGGAGGGTCCTCAAAAAATTAAAAATAGAACTATCCTACGACCCAGCCGTTGCACTACTGGGTATTTACCCAAGGGACACAGGTGTGCTGTTTCGAAGGGGCACATGCACCCCAATGTTTATAGCAGCACTGTCGACAATAGCCAAAGTATGGAAAGAGCCCAGATGTCCATCGACGGGTGAATGGATAAAGAAGATGTGGTATATATATACAATGGAGTATTACTCGGCAGTCAAAAAGAATGAAATCTTGCCGTTTGCAGCTACATGGATGGAACTGGAGGGTATCATGCTAAGTGAAATTAGTCAGAGAAAGACCAATATCATATGACTTCACTCCTATGAGGAATTAAAGATACAAAACAGATGAACATAAGGGAAGGGAAGCAAAAATAATATAAAAACAGGGAGGGGGACAAAACAGAAGAGACTCTGAAATATAGAGAACAAACAGAGGGTTCTGGAGGGGTTGTGGGAGGGGGGATGGGCTAAATGGGTAAGGAGCTTAAGGAATCTACTCCTGAAATCGTTGTTGCACTATATGCTAACTAACTTGGATGTAAATTTAAAAATATATATATGTGCAACATAAATGATAAATGAAATTAAAGTATTCCACGGTCCAGGAGAAAGGTAAGTAACGGTATTGATTAGGGATGCCTGGGTGGCTCAGTCTGTTGAGCATCCGACTTCAGCTCAGGTCATGATCTCACAGTTCGTGAGTTTGAGCCCCGCATCGAGCTCTGTGCTGACAGCTCGGAGCCTGGAGCCTGCTTCGGATTCTGTGTCTCCCTCTCTCTGCCCCTTCCCCGCTCATGCTCTGTCTCTCTCTGTCCTTCAAAAATGAATAAACATTAAAAAAAAATTTTTTTTTTAAGGTATTGATTAACTTCAGACTTTGATGCACACTGAAACTTTCAGGAGACGGGCCCAAACAACATGCCCTATATGTAAATATAAGATGTAATTTGTAGTGTCATCACTAAAAGAATAGAAACAAAGTCACAGAAATGGCAATAAGGCCTAGTGTGGCCCCTTTGGGGATCCAGTAAAATCTATTTACAGTAACACCTGGCTACTTGAGATTAGTGTTATTCGATGAAGCAGACAGATTAGAAGAATCACAAACAGGGGCCCCTGGGTGGCTCAGTCAGTTAAGTGTCCGACTCTTGGTTTCAGCTCAGGTCATGATCTCATGGTTCGATTCATGAGTTTGAGCCCCGCATCAGCCTCTCTACTGTAAGCACAGAGCCCGCTTTGAATCCTCTGTCCCCCTCTTTCTCTGCCCCTCCCTCGCTTTCTCTCTCTCTCTCTCTCTCTCTCATTCTCTCTCTCAAAATAAATAAACATAAAAAAAAAAAAAGAAGAAAAGAATCACAAACAGAACCTTAAGGGTTGCCTGATTCACCCTACTCTTTCATACATAATTTCTGTAATTTATCAGGGATGTGATTAGCTAGGTGCTGGGGCCACAGGGGTGCATAGTCTCTGCTTTCATGGAACTGCGTGGCCAGGAAAGGGGGTGGAGATACGAACCAGAGCCTACCACCCAGGGACTGGCAGGTCAGACTGAGGAGCTCACTGTTGATGCCAAGAGCGGGGGAAAGTCATTGAAAAGTTTTCAGGACGGGACGTGATCGTGCCAGCCGCTGAGCATAATGGATTGGAAGGAGATGGTGGAAGCAGAGAGCCTCTCCAGGGTTTTCACTGAAAGGCAGTGAGGCTGGAGCATGGTGGCCAGATGTGAGAGAGACAGTAAATGGAGAGAGAGTAATTGGGGGTGTGAGAAGGGAGGAGTCCAGGAAACTGAGAGGCAGAGGTCCAGGGATTTGCCAGCGTCCTCAAAGAGCTGGCGGCTGAGCCAAGGCTGAGACCAGACCAGGGTCTTTCCACCACACTGTTTGAGACATGCCGACACCCAAGTGGAAATACAGGCAGATGAGAATCAGACAGTCTGGAGCCGGGAGGCCCAGATTTGGCATCCTCAGCCTGTATGCGATGGTTAAACATACGAGAGGCCAAGTTCTTTGTGGAAAGAGTATGAGGCAAAGCTAGGAACCTGGGCACAACGTCTGGGCCAGCAACATGGAAACGGAACCAGCAAAGAGCAGAGCAGGGTAGCTTCTGGTTTACAGGCCACCAGCTTTACCACTGCCTTATGCTGGGCCTTTCCCCTAACCTCGGTGAGCCTTAGCTTCCATGGTGGACAGATTCTAAGATCACCTCCTCGTGTTCACACCCTTGTGTGATCCTCTTCCCTTAATCGTGGACAGAACCCAAGACTTGCTTCTTACTTTATAGAATATGGCAAAGGGGATGAGATGTCACTCCCATGGTTGATTACATCATACAGAATGACTTCTTGTTAGCCAACCCACGCTCTTTGCTGGCTTGGTGAAGCAAGCAGTCACGTTAGGTGTGATGGTGAGTGTTATGTGCCAGCTTGGTTAGGCTCCATAGTCCCCAGTTACTCAATCACATGCGTATCTAGGTGTTGCTATGGAGGTAAATTGTAGGTGCGGTGAATACCAACAAGCAGTTGACTTTAAGTAAAGATTAAGCTCGGTAATTTGGGTGGGCTTCATCCAATCAGTTGAAAATCCTTAAAAATGAAACTAGTTTTCCTGAGGAATAAAGAAGAAATTCTGCATCAAGACTACAGCATCAGCTCCCGTCTGAGAGTTTCTAGTTTGCCAGTCTGTCCTATGGATTTCAGACTTGCCAGCCCCCACAATTATGTAAGCCAATTTCTTGGAATAAATGTCTTTATACACACACACGCACATACATACACACACACATCCTACTGGTGCTATTTCTCTGGAAGACACTGACTGATACATTGGGAAAGCCCACGTGGCTTGCAGCCAGCAGCCAGCAAGAAGCGGGCCCCTCGATACTGTACCCTGGAGGAAATGAATTTTGCCAACAATCTGATCGAATTTGGAAACAGGCTCTTCTCCAGTGAAACCTCCAGATGAGAAAACAATTCAGCAGACATCTTGACTGCTGTCTTGTGAGACCTTGGCCCAATAAACCATGTCTGGACTTCTAACCCATAGGAACTATAAGATAATAAATGTGTGTTGTTGTTGTTGTTGTTGTTGTTGTTTAATGTTTATTTTTGAGACAGCGAGAGACAGAGCATGAGCGGGGAAGGGGCAGAGAGAGAGGCACGGAGAGACACAGAATCTGAAGCAGGCTCCAGGCTCTGAGCTGTCAGCACAGAGCCTGGTGCGGGGCTCAAACTCGTCAACTGCGAGATCATGACTTGAGCCGAAGTCAGATGCTCAACCAACTGAGCCACACAGGCGCCCCTAAATGTGTGTTGTTTTAAGCCATGAGGTTTGCAGGGTTTTTTTGTTGTTTTGTTAAAATGGTAAGATTTTATTTTTAAGAAATCTCCACACCCAATGTGGGGCTTGAACTCACAACCCGGAGATCAAGAGTCAGATGCTCTACTGACTAAGCCAGCCAGGCACCCCTGACGCGATTTGTTTTGTAGCAATAGAAAACTAATACACTTCCCCATCTGTAAAAGGGGGGAAATAACAGCAGTCACCTCATAGGGCTATTGTGGGGCTTCAGTGAGATAATCCAACAGTGGGCTTAGCACAGTGGTTGGCATACATTTAGTGCACAACAAATCAATAAATGTTAACTCAAATTTCTCCAAAATTATTTAGCAGTCATCAAAGAATCAGAAACCAAAAGAGAAACGTCCAGATACCTAAAGTGCTTGGCCTCACTATATCTCGCGTAAAGGAGAAAACTAGTCTTGATTATTTCTGAGAAGCAGTAGATCTCATGGAGTTTCAGTAAACACACTGGTGTCAGACTTATGGTGAGCCTTATGCTGCTCAGTTCCGTCTGGCTCCGCTGTCTGTCAGCTGTGTCAAAGAATAGCACCTGGCACATAGTAGGGCTATATAAGCATTAGCTGCAAAGGCATTATTATTATTATTATTATTATTATTATTATTATTATTAATAATTTTATTATGATGATTACTATTATTTGCCTCTATTATTATTATTATTATTATTCTATTATTACTATTACTATTACTTGCCTCTAACTCCCAGCCCTAGAAATTAATATAGCACACATTTATACCAACTGAGCAAATAAAGGACGGACACTTACAATTCAGAGGTTCAGAAGTTGCTGTCTCTCTCTCTCTCTCTTTTAATGTTTATTTCTTTTTGAAAGAGCGCAAGCGGGGAGGGGCAGAGAGAGGGGGACAGAGGATGGGAAGCGGGCTCCGGGCTACAGGCTGACAGCAGCCGGATGTGGGGCTTGAACTCACAAACCTCGAGATCATGCCCTGAGCCAAAGCGGGACGCTCAACCGACTGAGCCCCCTCAGGTGCCCCAGAAGTTGATCATTTTCCATAAACTTCCTCCATCCTCGTCAAGGGATTCCGAGTGTGTGATCTCCTCGGGGGTATCTGGGGATCAGGAAGGACTCTATCTGGTACAGAACTTGGCGCGCACAGCGTTTTGTCACCCCTTCCCCTAAATTCCAGTACCATTTACTCTTGCTGCTGCCCCAGGTCCCCCAAATCCAGCAGAGGGCGCTGTGGCCTCAAAATGCAGCCCGCAGCCGTTAACTGCTGCCTTCTAGAGGCCAGACGCCAGGGAGGGAGAGTACCTGCAGGAGGGGTGGGCCTGACTAGTTGCCCTAACTAGTCCCTTTCTCCAAGCACTCAGCACACTCCCCATCACCCACTGCTGGCTAGTTTTCTAAACCTCACCCTGCTCTTTGAAGGCTTCAGAGCTCTAGACCTCCCTTCTTAGAACCCCAGAAGCTTCATTTCAGCAATGAATCATATCGGCCTTATGCTGTTCTGTTACTGTTTCCAAATTCCATGGCAGCACAGCTATAAACCTCCGTCTGGCCCTCTGAAGGGCCTTCTGCCAGCCACCCACAGCCTTCTCTTCTCCAGTCCTGTTCCAATTTCTCCAGACAAAACTCACTCACCCCAACCAGCTTCTTCTGCTTCATTCCGCTGCAGGGCAAAGGACTATTTCTTTCATTCAGTCTCAGCTAACAATTGTTTGGGGCCAAGGTTCTCATCATGCAGAGATCCAGACAGCCAGCCTTGATTGAGCAAATACTACTATGTGCCACATGTTGTCCTAAGCACTTACATACTCTTCACAATAACCTATAAGGCTTGTTAGGCCCATTTTACAGATGAGACAATTAAGGCACAGAATGGTTAAGGGACTGGTCTAAGGTCACACAGCTAGTGGCTGAGCCAATATTCAACCAAGAAGTCTGGTTCAAACAGCTGGGCTTCTTAAACAACATGCTATCTCTACTTTTAGTACAGACATGGGGCTCCATCTCTGATTAGAGCTTCACTGTCCAATATGGTAACACTAACCGCATGACTACTGAGCACACGACTCATCTAAATTGAGATGTGCTATAAGTGTAAAATACACACTGAATTCCAAAGACTTACTTTGAAAAAAAAAATACATATATACAATATAGCATTAATAATTATATCGAGGGGTGCTTGGGTGGCTCGGTCAGTTAAGCATCCGACTCTTGATTTGGGCTCAGATCATGATCTCACGGTTCATGAGTTTGAGTCCCGTGTTGGGCTCTGAGCTGACAGTATGAAGCCTGCTTGGGATTCTCTCTCTCCCTCTCTCTCTCTGTGCTTTCCCTGCTCATGTGCTCTCTGTCTCTGTCTCTAAATAAATAAATAAATATTTTTTAAAAATTATTATATGGATTACATATAGAAGTGATTTTTTTATATATTGAGCTAAATAAAATATATCAAAATTAACATCACCTGTTTCTTTTACTTTTTTTTTAATGTTTATTTATTTTTGAGAGAGAAAGAGAGAGCAAGAGCCAGGGAGGGACTGAGAGAACAGGAGACACAGAATCTGAAGCATGCTCCAGGCTCTGAGCTGTCCACACAGAGCCCAACTTGGGGCTCGAACCCACGAACTGTGAAATCATAACCTGGGTCAGTCGGAGACTTAACTGACTGAGCCACCCAGGCGTCCTTTTTTTACTTTTTAACACAGTTACAAGAACACTTCAAATGGTATAGCCTGCTCACTTTCTGTTTCTGTAGGGCAGAGTTATAAGATCTCTCAGCCCAGTGGAAAGACAGACAGACAGACAAGATCTCAAACAATTCAAAACCAAGCGAAAACGCGGTGTGTGTTCTGAGAAGTGAGATCAAGGCGGTATAGGAGCCCAGGGAGGCTTCCAGCACAGAGTGACAATTCCAGAGGTGTGCAGGATTCCACCCCGCAGAGAGAAGCAGTGGGGACAGCAAGTGCCAAAGCAGCAAAGCAGAGGGAACCCCAAGTCCACCAGGGAGGCTGGGACATCTAGTGCTCCTGGGGGAGCCAAGGCCAGTGGACCTCCGACTTGGGGGTGGGGGTGGGGAGGGGCTTTGACTGTGGGGCCAAGATTCTTGGCAGCACGGAGCTCCAAAAACTGAAAGCTGAGGAGGGCCTGTGGGGACTGGGGAAATGGCCAGCAGGGAGGCTCTGGCAGGGTGGGGGGAGGAAGGGGGCGGGGCAGCGAATGGCAGGTCTGCCACCCTCCGCCTTGCTGCTCCCCGAGGGGAGTGCAGTGACCCGACTCCTCAGAGGAGGTCGCTGTGGGAGGATAACTCTTGGGGAGCATTTCCTGCCTCCGGCTTGGCTCGCAAAGGCTTCCTGCCCAGAGATCCCAACACTTGACCTCCCTTAAATTTTTTCCTCCTCCCAGGGGCAGTGGGTGGCCAGGAGGACCTCACAGGCTTCTCAGGTCCAGAGACCCAAGCACCTCAGCAGCAAGAAGAGGCAAGATCCCAGGTGTCCGGACGTTTCACCTCCCCCAGCCCTTCTGAGGAATCTGGATTTCAGGCCTCCCAGTGAATCTCCTGGACAGATTCTGGAGACGCTGACCCTGCCTTCCTCCCCTGGGGGCAAGGACCCAGCTTTCCTATCTTTTGGTCTGTTTACTCCTTTGGGCCCTTCAGCTCTGAGTGGGAACTCACATCTCTTCTTCATTTATGGGGCACTCTCCCCCACCCCCCCACCCTCTGCCGCAAACAGAAGTTGGGGGATTCGAATGGGAAAGGGGCCTACGTGCAAATTCCACAGGAAATAATCCTAAGTGATTCCTTCCCTAGAACCACCTGGCGCCTCTGTCTACAGTTTCCTCCCTGGTTGTGATGTGAAACCAGGCTCCAAGGATAGGAGTTTTGAGAGTCCACTGAAGGTTGGCAAAAGGGGCCAGATTTTTCTTTCTTATTTCCCAAGCCTAAACCATGCCCTCCCCACACATTTGTGTGGGTGGTGTAATATCAGTACTTAAAATGGAGGAGCCCCAAAACAACCCAGCTCATCTCTGCTGCAAACCTTGGGCTCTGTGTCTAAGTCACCCCTGTCCTATTGTTTTCTTAAATCCTGGAGACCTCTAAAAGACCACACCAGCCAGAAATCCTGGACTCCTCCAAAGCAGCTGCACTGAGAGCTGAGAACCCCAGGGGAGCCTCAGTCCCTTTACCTGGCCTTGTCCCTTGATCACCATCTGAACCACAGTATTGGTATCTTGTCCCACCCTCCACATACTCTTTAAAGCCGGAAGCAGAATTCCCGTAGAGGATCAGTCTTCTCTTCCAGGGATTCTCACTCTCCATCCAAGGAGGAGGAAAGGTCCTGTAGGTTCAGGGAAGGACAGGCTTATAGTGCAGACCCAGCAGGACAACATCACCACCTCTCCCCAGTCTGGAGCGCCCACTGTGCCTAGGGCTCCCCCTGGTGGCGTCAGGAAGAGACTACCAGAGACTTGGGCAGAAAGTAGTTACCCTGGAAGAAACTACTAATGGGGCTAAAAGGCTTGCAGACCTCCCCCCCCCCCCCCCATTCTCTCACTCGTACCCCAACCCCACCCTTCACAGGGACCGGACACCAAGGAGTGGATTTGTGTGAGCCTAGCAAAGGGCCCTGAAATTCTTTTTCTCCCCTTTCATTTTCCAGATGGCACCATCTTCCTACTGCCTGGCTGGAGGTGAGTCCAGGCTCTGGGCTCCCAGCCCTACACGGCGGTGCCCTGAGTGAAAGGGAGAGCCCACTGCAGTGTCAAGGGTCAGGTCAACCAGGGAAGACTTTCCCGGAGCCAGGGCCTCCTCCCCTCCCTCAGCACCCTGTGCCCTACGCCACCAGCTCACCCTCTCCCGGTCCTAAAATCTCTTCCTTCCATCTCTCACCCCTCCTACTGATCCAAGAGTTAAGCCTGACTCGGAGAGGGGTGGCAAGTGGGAAGAGAGGAGGCAAGGGGCCGTGTGGGTTGAGGAAGGGGTCCTCCAGCCCTCGCAAACCCTGTCCCGCCCCGAGGCGCCCCTCTGGTTGCTGGGTTCCTTGGAGAACTCTAAGGAAGCCGACAGACTAGCCGTGAGCTGGGGGTGGGGCAGCGAGGAGGAGACTGGTGGGGAGGGAGGAGGGGAAGGGAGCCCAGGCGTGGAGGCCGGGTTTGGGAGGTGAGGGGCTCGTTCCCCCTCAGCCCCGTGGGTTGCAAAGAATTGCTAATTGCAACTAAACGAGGCCTCGGAGTGGGGGAAGGGGCAGTCTCTCGGCTGTCAGGGGCTACCGCCTCTTTGAGTGCCCGGGGAAGGCCAGGCCAGCCTGCTCTTCTCATGTAAAGCAGCTTTTTGTCTGGGGGAGCCAGGGCTGGGGCCAGGGGCTGGGGAAGGGGCCCAAGCCATTAGCAAGCTTCTTGTTCCCCAGAAAGGGAGAAGGGCACCGATGGCTTCTCCGAGTAAGGACACCCCTCCTCCTCCACGGCCGAGCTTTTTATGGTGGGGCTTGATGGGGTGCTGCCCAGCAGGAGGGGGTGGGCCTGGGATCCCAGCACCCCCCTTGCGGGGCTGTGGGAAAAAACCGAGCACAAAGAAGGGGGCTGGCCCAGCTGAGTTGGGAGACAGGGCAGCTCTGATCCAGGGATGCCCTGAGCTTGAAGTACCCATTGCTGGAGCCCCTTCCCAGAAAATAGCCCTGGTAGCCACGTGTACCTTATCTGGTCAGCTGGGCCCTGTTTCAGACTTCATCCCCTTTTCCAGCCTTCTCAAGGTCTTGTTCTGGAGTGGGAGTGGGAAAGGTCTTGGGGATCTAAGCCTGAGCCCAACCAGGGAGGAGAAGGATCCAAACATCTGAAGAAATCTTCTAAATGTAGGAACCCTGGGGCCAGGTAACCTTTTAAAGACCAGAGAATCTTGCCTTCTAATTTGGATGCACCATTTTATAAACTTCTATAAACTTGGATGTGAAATTGCATTACCTTATAAGCCTCAGTATTCTCATGTATAAAATGGGGGCAACAATAATACAATGTTCTTAAAGTTCTTTTGAGGTTATAGACATGCAAAGCACCTGGCTTGGCAGTCCCCAGTTCTCGATGTGTTCCCACCCCTTCCTGGGAACATCCATCCTTTTACACACACACACACTCCAGGGATGATGGGGTCTGGGTACTTCACATTTATATAGCACTTTACAGTTTCCAGAATGCATGTGTCAGCTCTCGGATAAGAAGCACAAGTGGAACAGGTCTTTTCCCCCACACAGTGTGGCCTCCAAGATCCCAACTCACACATTAGACAGTGGAGCCCAGGGCCAGGGTGAGACCAGCCCTGGCTGTCCCCCTCCAGGCCTCTGCCCAGGGTCTCTAGGTGACAAGAGCCCCTCCTGGGCTCTTCCCCTAAATCCATGCTCCTGTGGGAACTTCGGACCATGGGGGCCCCTTCATTCTCTTCCACGTTGGAGGTCCTGAGAAGCAGAGAGCTGTCCCCTCCTAGCTTGGGAGCCTCTGAGATGAAACCTTGCATGTGAGAGGCAGCCCAGGAGGGGACAAGGGACAAAATAGCTGGGTAGTCCATTCGGTCCCTCCTTCCCCCTTCTGACTAAAAGTGTGCTAGTTCATCTAGGAGTGTTGGCTAACCTTCCTTCCTCCCTTCCTTTTGGGGGCTCCATGGAATCTCCTCATCCCAGTATGTTGTCCTGGCTGAATCCCTATTCTCCCAGCACCTCATCCAGGTGGAGAGCGCTGACCCCAGCCCGCTAGACACCCTGGGGATCCTCATCCCAGAGGGCCTACGGCCAAGGGGCTCTGGCTTTGGGCCAGTGCCTTTCTTGCTGCCTGGCTCCCTCCCCACAGGCCCCTAATCCCTCTCACCCAGCAGGAAGCCCTTAAGCTGCCTTTTCAGCGGCCTTCCCCAGCCCGCTGTGGGCTCTGTGCCTTTCTATACCAACCTTGGCAGGAGCTGTGTTATACAAGCTGGAGAGAGCGCCCCTGCAAAGAGGTCATCGTGCCTAAGGCAGCTTCCAGCTCCAGCAGCCTCTCCTCCCTGGTCACCTCCTAGGGGTTTCGCCCCATCTGATACACTGGCTGGGCATCCATGGACACGGACAGCCCCTGCTAACTCACGTCAAAGCCCCAGGCTGGGTCCAGGTGAGGGTAGGAATGCTAGGGGGACAGTGGGCAGGAGGCCAGTGTCTGGGGAAGTGTGGCAGACAGGAGAGGCCCCTCTGCCTTTGGTCCTTTTGGCTGGTCCCTCCATCTTTCCTCTGATTCTAGCCTCTGCCCTCCACTTCTCCAAGTTCATTTACAGCCTCCGCGGACTCAGTTTGCAGCCCAGACTAAGGATTGGGAGAACCTCGCCCCTGGAGAGCCTAAACACCCTCCCTGGCTCACCATAACCTACTGTATCAGATAAGCAGAGACAGAGGCCAAGCGAGGGGAAGAGAGCATTGGGGGGAGGGGACAGACTGGGTTTTTTTGCCTCTCCTCCAGGGTTATATTTGGATGACTGGAGTGGGGGCCTCAGAATTTGCATTATTCTGGGACAGGCTTGACTTCAATCCCTACCCGCCCCCCCCCCCAATCCCATGGCCCTTGCAAGTATACTCTTACCAATTCTGATTTTTGGTTTGGAAAATATAGTCCTTATAAAGCCTAGTCCCTCCCCTGCCCTCAACCCTTCCCTCCTCTCCCTCTCCAGGAAGAGTCCCCCTGCCCACCCCACCCCCACCACCACCTCAGCCCCTCCCTGTAGCCCAAACCCCAGCCCTGCTTCTCCGTCAGCCTCCCACTCAAGGAAGCCAGGCTTTCGCTGGCTTGAAGTGGTTAGGGGAGAGTTGGGGGTGCCTCTGGGAGGTCTGTTTGTAGTTCAGATTCTTCTCATTCCAGGCTCAGCAGGCTCTCTCTAAGGGAAGGGCCTGGGGTGGAGCGGGGGGAATCCTTGGGGCACCAGCTGCGGGGAAGGGAAGCTTCCTGGAGAGAGGAGGGAAGTGTTTGTTTCTCCTCCCAATGACCCCCATCCACAAGGTAGGACCTGCCCCTCCCAATTCCATCCTTGGGGTCCCCCCTCCCTCAAGCTGCCTCCACATTAGTGCCCCTCCCAACAAAAGGAGACATTCAGAGGAGAGCTCAGCTGAGGTCTGATCTCTTTCTTTGCTTCCTAATGAGTTTCTTGCCTTTTGGGGTGCTCACTCTCCAGAAGAGCTGGGGAGAGTATCAAAAGAGGGATGCCTGGAGAGTGACTGAGTCAGAACCAGCCTCAAAGAAGACTTGTTACTGTGTCCCCCAAACTGAAATCTGCTGTAGGTTTTTTGCCAAATCCAGCATTAGTGTATGTGTCCCTCCTGCCAGATCTTAGGCCACAGAATTCCTCACGGGTTACTCAGAGGTGACCCAGCCATGGAGGAAGCCTCCCAAACCCGTCAGGTCTTAGGAGTCTGACACCTGCCCCAATTTTTCTCCTCCTGGCCGCCTCTACCTCATCTAGGGAGAGGAGGAAAACAAATACTAAAGACTTGTATTGAGTGTCCATTGAGTGAAGTTACTGCTCACTTATGACTGGTCTTCCCAACCCTTTGAGAGAGCAGATTCACACCCCTCTCTTTCCGATGAAGAGTCTGAGCTCCAGAAAGCTCAAGTGGCCTGTCCAGGGAAGGTAGTAATGAAGTAGAGAGCTGAGATTCAAACCTCCTCTCTCCGCCTGTGGAGTCCAGTGCTCGGCCCCAAGCATGCTGCCCCATGAGTAAGTCTGTCTCATGTGCCCGTGTTCAGGCCTCTCTGGGTGATCTATGTTTGACATTTGCTTCCAGGTTACAAAATAGCACGTGCCACCCTAAACTTCCTTTCCCAAAGCAGCTGTCAATACAGATCCATTTTCTTGTTCAATCCTCGCCTCAAGGGAACAATGCAGATTTATTGTACCCGTTCTGCAGATAGAGAAACTGGCACTCAGAGAAGCAAAATGATTCACTGAAGGCCAGAGAGGTAGTAAGTACCAAGGCCAGGACCTGAGCACTTTGGTCTCCCCGGGGCCGCTTCATGGGTTCCCACCATCATATCAAATTTGTTTTTTACCTTCACTTCTCAGATCGGGGACCAGAACATATTTACAATTCAGTATGGCTGCAAGAAATTGGATAATCTTGCCAAAACTGGAGAATGGAAACCTGGACCTAGAAACCTGGCTTGCTTACTTCTCCTCAGAGCTTAGCTTCTTGCCTCCCTAAATGTGGGTTCCAGAGATGGGCAAAGCAGTCAGGGTTATGGGCATTGGACTGGTGTCCAGGCAGGATGCTTGGATCTCTCAACTGCCCACCTTAGGGAGTTCTTCAGTCCCTGTCCTATTTATAGAGGGCAGCGAATCACTTAACAGATGTTTACTGAGCACCTACTATATGCCACCTCTCATAAGCACTAGGGTATGCACAAAAACTAAGATACAGTCTCTGCCCTCAAGAGACTGTCTTATTGTGAGTTGGGGGTAGTCAGACATACCAAGTGCCAAATGCTGCAAGATAAACAGTCACCCAGGGAAGTGCTACAGGAAGGGATCTTAAAGGATTTACAAGGGTGGAACCAGTGGAGCAAGTACTTAGAGTGTGAAAGTACCAGCTGTTCTGTCTAGTTCATAGGTGAAGGCAGGATTTGGTGCAAGAAACAAAGACCATTTTAGGAGGGGTTTGTTTTTTTTTAATGTTTATTTATTTTTGAGAGAGAGGGAGAGGGAGAATGAGTGGGGGAGGGGCAGAGAAAGAGAGGGACCCAGAATCCGAAGCAGGCTCTGCCCAGTCAGTGCAAAGCCCAAGGTGGGGCTGGAACTCATGAACCACGAGATCATGACCTGAGCGAAATCAAGAGTCAGACTGTTGAGGGAGCCTGGAGCAAGCGGAGGGCAAAGCACAGGCTTACAGCACCTCCACCCCCACCCCTGCCCCGTGGGATGTGTGTCATATGTGGGACACCCCTGGCTGCCCAAGAACGGGAGCAAGGAAAGATAGCAAATGGTTGACTGATAGAGATCACGGTCATGCAGGACAGGAGTCTCCTTCAGTTTACAGATCACTTAGTAAACAGTAAGAAAAAGGCAACCTTATGCATAGCCTAATCTCCAGAAACCTATAGACTCTGTTTTCTAGAGCCCCAATATCACCCTCATCAAGATGGAAGGGGGTGGGAGTGCTTGCCATGGTGATGTGGGAAACGAAGGTAATGGAAAAATTAAATTCCCTTACTGCCTACAGCCCCTGACGAGTCCTTGAAACAGGCAGAGAGACCTCCCTCTAGGAGTTCAGCTGCCTCAATGATGACACTTCGCTATGGGCAAGGGCAAAAGGGAATTTTGGCTTAACATTATCCTGAACCCCCTCCCCCAGGATCCTGTAGGTCTACATCAACATATAAAAATTCCTCTGGAAACTTCCTTTATCTCAACTCCCCCAAGATATATGCTGGCAATCATACTCCAAGCTTATGGCGCTCTGATATACGTCTGAAGGGTCTCATGACTGAGGTTTTACTGAACGGTAATAAATGGCATCTTCCTTACAACAGCTAGCCCCTCAAGGTCCTAGAAACCTTGCTTCCAAAATTCCTTAGAGACTTACGGTCTCTCTAACCTTGAGGGACCCAACCTAACAACCTGAGGGTATACAACAAGTTACCCCTCACAACACCAGCACAGCTCTTTCTGCCCATGGGTCCTGTCCCCGAGCTTTAATAAAATCACCTTTTTGCACCAAAGACGTCTTCAAGAATTGTTTCTTGGCCTTCGGCTCCGGACGCCCCCCGTCATCACCCCAAAACCTCATCAAGATGTTCAGCCTAGGGGTGCCTGGGTGGCTCAGTCGGTTGAACGTCCGACTTCGGTTCAGGTCATGATCTCACGGTCTGTGAGTTCCATCCCCGCGTCGGGCTCTGTGCTGACAGCTCAGAGCCTGGAGCCTGCTTCGGATTCTGTGTCTCCCTCTCTCTCTGCCCCTCCCCTGCTCATGCTCTGTCTCTCTCTCTGTCAAAAGTAAATAAACATTAAAAAAAATTAAAAAGAAAAGATGCTCAACCTACTGAGCAACCCTGGCGCCCCTAGGTGCTTTATGTAGAAGGTGCTATGAACCGACCTGTGTCCCCTCATTCGTATGTTGATGCCCTAACCCTCAGTGTGAATATATTTAGAGACAGAGCTTTCAGGATGTAATTAAGTTTAAATTTTCTCTCTCGACAGAGAAAGGCCCTGTGAACACAGGGAGAAAACAGCCACCTGCAAGCCAGAGGAGAGACCTCATCAGAACGCAACCATGTGGCAACCTGATCTGGGACCTTCAGAACAAAGACAATAAATTTCTGTTGTTTAAGCCATTTGGCCTATGGCATTTGGGTTTGGCGGTCCAAGCAGACGAAGACCACGGGGAAATAGGTGCCTGCCAAACTGTTAGATGGACTGGAAAAGCGGGACCTTATAATGAAGCCACAGAAACGATGGTCCAGTAGGAGCCCCTACCTCTGCCGCAGTCGGGGGGGAGGGAGAATGAAGAGGCTACGGCTGGAACTAACATCATGGATGCACCCAAAGCTCCACAGGAATCGGTGCCAGGCTTCCACCACCGTCCCAGACACTGAACACTGTGGGTGCTGCCGCAGGAAGACCCCATGTCCGGGGGCTGGCCTGCCAGCAGAAATAGCAGAGCAACAAAAATGCGGTCTCATCACCCTCCCAACTTTCAAGTCCCGAACAATGCACTTTGCATCCAGACCTTTAGCTGCGAGGAAAGCTAAGAGATGAGTTTCTTGGCTTTCCAACCTCTGCAAGTGCTGGAAGGTACTAGAAGGAGGTGGGAATGGATGCTGGGGGCCGGTCCATCTTGTCCACACACTGGGGCAGTGGGGGTAGAAGTTAATGCTGGAAAGCTACGTTGGGGTTAGAGTTTGAAAGGTTGTTGAATGAGTTTGGAGTGGGGGACGGGGCAAGACTGGGCAACTGCCAAGATGAAGCAAGGCTCTGAAAGCTAATTGAGGGCTCTGGAAAGCAGAAAGCTCTGGCGTGTGCATAAGAATCACTTGGGGATTATCAATTCTGATCATCATCGGCAGGACCCAGGAATCTGTATTTCTAATAGGCAAATCCTGCCCCAGTGCCCCTTCTTCTGTGATTCTGATGCATGTGGACCCTAGGCTTTCAGGAACATCGTCCTGGGACAGGAGCTCTGATGGGCAATTCCACATAGTACAGTGAGCTCTGAAAAGGTTCCATTTGTCTGGGGCACAGTTAGCCCAGTTAGCGCCGCCTTCTCCTTCCTGAGAGCTAGTTCTAAAGACTGGATGCTTGAACCCTGAAAAATACCAGTGATAGTGGGAGTGCAGGGGCAGGGGGCTCTGCTGGAACCCAGGAGTCTAGGGATTTAACGCATCCCCCACCCCCGAAAAAAACCACCCAGGAAGAACTAGGTGGTCAGTCAGTGGCAAGCACAAGCATTTCTTGGAGCTGTGGCTCACTGTGTTCTCCCTGCAGCCCCCGGCACTGGTGTTCAAGACCTTTGGGACCCTATTTTGATAGCAGAGGTCAGACAGTGCCTTAAACCCTGGGGGGTTCAAGGATCTGACAGAAAAGGAGCAAGCTGAAACAGAAACAGGGGACGGGAGAGGGAGGAGAGAGCTGGCTGGCCCTGCCATCCAGAGTGGCCTGGAGTCCCCACTCGAAGCCAGTGTTGTCCATAACCCACACTGAATTTCAACACAAAACAATCTATTAAAATAGATTTTCCTTTTCTTTCTCATTTTCTTTTCCTGGTTCTTACTCGCCACTCCCAGGCCCCAGCCTCCCCCCCCACCCCCACCCCCACCCCCAGCCAGTTCAGAGGGCAAGGCCACAGACACGAAGAAGACCTGGCCTTCTCCTGGCAGCGCCCCCAGCCCAGCGCCCCATCTCTGGGGAGAGTGTCACTTTGAGCCAGAGCGGGGCCAAGTCTGTGGGGCTCACAGCCTGCACTGAGGACATTTCCTCCTTCCTCCCCAGGGGTACCCTTCCACACCCAGCTCCTGACACACAGGGCCCCCTTTAGAAGCTTCAGCAGCCCTATTTAGCCAGGGTCCCCTGGGCCTTCCTCCTTGGGCTGGTTCTCCCAGGAGAAGAACGGGCTTTCAGGCTGGGGGAGGGAGTCAGACTTCCCAGCCCCCAGTTATCACCACAAAGCAAAGTCCAGGGAAAGGGGGGGGGGGGTGTTAGAGAGCCAGGTCCTTGCTAGTAAATCAAAGTTGGTTTCCCAGATGGAGCTGCAGCCGCTTTGATTTCTCAAGCCGCCCCCTCCCCCTCTGCCTCCCCTCACCCCCTCACCCCCAGCTCCACGGTTTCAATTCCTCCCTGAAAAGCAGTGGGGCCTCCTTTCAAACCAGCCCAGCTCCTCCAACTCCCAACTACAGCTTAAGTTACAGGAAAGAGAAGGGGGAGGGGGTGAGGTGGCCCAGCCTGGAGGAAAATGAGAGAAATTCTGGGAGAAGTGAAGGGGGCAAGGGAGAGTGAAAAGAAAGGAAGAATGAGAGGGAAAAGATAGAGGAAGTTAGGAGATGGGGTGCAGCCAGTAACAGAAACGTGTGCCCTATGGGAACAAGAGGGAACCCCACCTGGGAAGCAAACCTATCTTGGTCATCCTTCCCCACGTGAGCATCCCCCACCCCCATCACCCCTGATGACTGACTCCTCCACATCCACAAGTCTATGATTCAGGCACTCCCATTCCTCTCCTTTTGGCATTAGGTTCTAGAAGGTTCCAGGAGACAAAATATCTGACTCATTCATTCCCAGAGACACTTATTTCCTGGACCGAGAAGGCAGAGTCTCCCCCAAGAACCGCACTAACCAAACTCAGCACTGGTTTTTCAGCTTCGTTTTCCCCAATCTGCTCTGAGCAGCCACCGACACCTTACTCTTGCTTGGCCTAGGCCTGGGCGAATTAAAGTCCTTAATTAATAGATCATCTGTTATATCTGTTTAATCCTTTATGGCCCATTTTGCCATCCAGAGACCTTGGGGAAGGGTGCTAGAGAGATAAAGGGCATAACAGCTATACTCTGCCACGTCGCCCTCCTCCTCTGTCCCCAGAGCCCGGAGCAGCCTTGGAAATTGGCAGGGGGTGGGGTGAAGTACCCCAAAAGGGGACCTCCAAGTGGGCAGGGAATGGGGGCTCTGGGAGTCCTAGGCCTGATTTTTTCTGAGGTCCATTTCTAAGGGCTGGTTCCCTGAGAGCTCAATGGAGAACAAAGTTCTGGAAGAGGAAATCTGGCGTCTCACCTGAAGGTGGATTCCAGGTCTTGGTGGCCAGACTCTGGGAGAAAGGAAGAAAAGGAAGATTCTTGCACAGCAGAGACAAATACTTTGTGGGTTGGGGGAGGGGTGGCCAAGTAGACTCTGATAGCTCAAACCTGTTTTCCCCATCGGGAGTATTTTTGCTTAGAGAATAAAACCGTTGAGGATTCAAAGTATCTAAAATTGTGTTCTCTTCCTCAGCCCTTCCCTCCTAAACAGGATTGAGGAAACAAGGAAAAGATGCCTAACCTTACCAGGGCCGATGAGCTAAGGTTTCCTTAGCTGAGAGAAGATCCCTGTGCTCTGAGCAGGCCTGCGGTGTGTTGGATATTGCCGACTGGCTGCCTTTCACTTATCTGTAACACACAGCCTTTCGAGCGAGGGCAGTTTCCATGATCCGAACATACTATTCCCACAGCTCCCCATATCTGGCCCAAAGGTAAAATCAAGAAGTGTTTTTATGATCCCTTTATACAGATGAGGGAGCTGAAGCTAAGGAAGGAAAGGTGACCTACCCAAGGTCACTCAGCAGATGTGGGCTGGAGCCCAGACATTCTGAGCCCCAGACCAGGTTTCTTTCCTTTCCACTGGCTATGTGCTCTGTTCTCCCACCAGGCTGAGATTTCTGCTCTAGCAGACCATCCCGCGAAACGGGGTGCACGGTGTCATTGCAGCGGGGGCACTCAACAATCATTCCAGATATCAGATTTGTAGGTGGAGAGAGACGATTGAGGCACAGCAGTGCCTCAAGATTTGGAGAAGTGGCACTGGCACTGTGCACTGGGGACACTTAGGCTCCCGGCCTACAGGAGGAGCCCAAGACCAACCAGAATGTTCCTCAGGGCTGAACAGCAGTCCCCCTCAGCAGCAGATGGCAGACTGTTGCCCCCTAGACTCGAAGTTTCCCGAAGCTGGAGCATAGGTCTCTACAGACGTCGGTTGCTTTACATATAGTAGGTGCTCAATAATTTGTTGAATTAAAAACAATCGCTATTATTTTTCAAGCTTGTAGCCTACAATCAGGTCAAGTTAGTGCCATGCTCTACCTCATTTCATTGTCACAACTGAAACAAGGTAAACAAAAATTCTGACTTGAGGCTCTCAGGCTCAGAAGAAACAAATCTGTGACATTCACATGTTGGCTGGAATCTCTCTTCTGGCCCCACCACTCCTTCTCAGTCTCCCTCCTCCTCAGCCCATGGTCCTCAACATTGGCATCTCCGAAATTTCGGTCTTCCCATCCAATCTGCCTCCCCTAGGTGATCTCAACTACTCTCACAGCCACAATCATAGGCTACAGCCACCAGATCTAAATCTAGCCCAGAGCTCCCTCCTGGGCCCTGACTTAGAATATCCACCTGCGTTCTGGACACCTTCCCTTGGACCATCAGATTGGACTGGCTCGACTATGCTCATTATCCACCCTGTCCCTGCATTTCCTAGCCTCCTTAACGACATCAGGGCATCTAGGTCAGAAACCTTGGTGGGCCTCCTCCCTTACTTCTCTCCAACGACACCGCTTCGGTCCAAATGATGCCCTCACCATCTGTTGCCTGGACTTGGCAATCTATTCCTAACTGGTATCCCTGACTCAGCCAAGTCATGTTGCCCAGGGCTGCCCAAATGCTTCAGCGTGACTGTCTCCCTTCCCCACACTTCAGAGCATCTCCATCGGCAGGAGTCCAGATTGGGTGCACAATATCTAAGGTCCCTGCTTATCTCCTTTGCCATCACCCTCCCAGGTGTGATGCACACAGATGTACACAGGGCTCTAACAGGGCCAAAATATGTGCATACTTGTGCTCCTGCCATGTCCTCCACCACGCTCTTGGACACGCCATTCCCTCTGTTTGCAATGCCTATCCCTGCCTGGAGATGGTGGGTTCGCATTTCTGCACCTAGCACCTTACGTATGGTCTGCAAGGCCCTGCAGATCTGGGCTGTCTTTACCTCGTTCTATTTAATCGTCCCCACAATTACACAGTCCTCCGCTGCCCTCCCCAACTCAGATTCCCTCCTCCATTGTGCTGTCCCAGCATAGACTTTCCCTCCATAGCAGCGAATCCTGTGGCAATTTTGCATCCATGTAAGAGACTATGTGGTAAATGTGAGTGCTGACCACTAGAATGGAAGCTCCACAGGAACAGGGGTTGGGCCTGGTGACCAATACAGAGTTGTTGTTTTTCATACATAGTTGTTAAGTGCATAAAAGCACACAATTCTTATACACGCTAGGGGCTGTGTGGTGTAGGAGACAGTAGACAGCTTTAAGAGCCAAGAAGGCCTGGATTTAAATCTCAGCTCTGACACTTACTGTGGGACCTTGAGAAAGTTGTCAAATCTCACCTAAGGTCAGATTCTTCATCTTTAATTAATTAATTATTTTATTTTATTTTTTAATAATTAAAAAAAATTTTTTAATGCTTATTTTTGAGAGAGAGACAAAGCACAAGCCGGGGAGGGGCAGAGAGAGAGAGACAGACAGACAGACAATCCAAAGCAGGCTCCAGGCTCCGAGCTGTCAGCACAGACCCCAAAGCAGGGCTTGAACCCATCAACCATGAAATCATGACCTGAACTGAAGTCTGACCCTTAACCGACTGAGCCACCCAGGTGCCCCAATTATTTTATTTTTAATTGTAGATTCTTCATCCATAAAAAGAATGCAATACCTACTTTGTAGGGATAAACATAATGTATGTGCAGTGCTCAGTAGGAGCTCAATAAATGGTCGCAGTTACCCTGCGTCTCCAAGGATGTTTGCTGAATAAATATTTAATTCGTGTAACTTCTTGTTTTGAAAGGTTCTTAATGATTACAAAATGTATTCTTGTCATTCTGAAATTGCTTTGGATGCGTAGTCTCATGTTTTAAAAATCTGTTGACTCATTCCCACTTTGCAGATGGGGAAACTAAGGTTCAAAAAAGTAAAATGACTATCTGAGTTAGGGATCAGGTCCAGGCCAACGCTCAAGCCGATTAAAAAGCAATCAGAACTAAGTGCTGTATCTATCAAATGACATCATATAGTGTTTAAACTGAGAGAATCTACTAATTTCTTTTAGTTACAAATCTCCTGTAGTTGAAAGGTAGCTTTGTGTAAACGTTTGTATATAGTAAGTGCTGTACGGATAGACCCGCGGGTAGACGGGAGAGTGCTGTGGATACACCTGAAATCTGAAGATACAGGTTCTGGTCCTGTTCACACTCCAGACCTTCACGTGAAAGGCAAGAGTAATCATGAATTGTCGCGATTTCTTATTTCATGGAAAAATGCTAGCTACATGTAAGGTCTTAGTAGAATCACTCTTCCTTCCAGATCCCATAAACTCTTGAAGGGCAAAGGGCTGCTGCCATTTTCTCCTGTGTTGCCTACAACACCTCCCACAGTGGTTTGAAATTAGAAGATTCGATAAAAGTGTGTTGAAGGGATGACTGGTTTTCTGGGTAAATGAAAGAATGTCTATTATTTCTCTTTTCCACCTCCAGCTCCCCCTTTGTGGGGGCGGCTGGCGAAGGGATAACTGTCACTCAAAACTGGCCCTAGGGCAGGAAAACAAGTTTGTCGTGGAAGGAAATTGAAGATGCCGCGTTTCTATTGGAGATTTACTCTCAATTTCCTATCAGACGGTGAGCTTCCTGAGTGGAGAGTAGGAACCTGTCTTAACTCATTTTTGTTTTCACTGCTCTGCTCACAGGCTTGGTCCCAGCTCTGGAGATGTGCTGGGATGTACACTAGGAGGGGAGATCCGAAGGAGCAGCGCCTCAGGCGTGGTTCCGGCCTCCTAGAGTACAACTGTCCCATCCCCAGCCAGCTCTGCGACCAAGTGGTCTTGGGGTGGGGGTGGGGGTGGGGGGACTGGAAATGGAATGGAGAGTGAGGGTGCATGCCTCTTATTCTGAAGGAAAATATTCCTCCTAAAGTAGCGAAAAGGCAACTTCTCCAGGGTCCGATAAGGAACACTTTTATGTTGTAAATAACTTGAAAATCTGTTTATCATTCAATCCAGAAAAAAAAAAAAAAAAAAAAAGAATTCTGTCAGACCTGGATGTGTTGTATGTATCTACTTAGAATTTTTTTTCTTCTGCCCACCTATTCCTTTCTTCTTCCCGTCTCTCAAATTTCTTTTGTTGTTGTTTTTAAAGCAATCCTTTTCTAGAACGGAGCAGGAAACAGCTCGCCAGGCTGGGAGGATTTGGTTTGTACTGAGAAGCAAAAGGGTTTCCAAAACTCGATTTTCTTTCTTCTTTTTAAATGCCACCCCCCCCCCCCCCGCCCCCCGCCCCGCCTTTCCCTCCGGAGAGACCACAGAAATAATTGATCCATCATCCAGCATCAGACCCTGGAGATTTACATGCAAATCCCCCCTATCCTCCCCCAAACCTCTTCCCAAATTTAACATCCTAGAAGGAGAAAAAAAAGACCTTGCTAAACTAGTAGGAACCCTTCTAGCCTACTACACATCCCCAACCAGGTGAGAGATGGGGGGAGGGGTGGGTAATCCGCCACAACGCCACCCCCCCTCCGCCCCCAGCCTCTCTCTCGCCACACACGCCACTCTTTCTAGTGTGGAATCACTTAAGGTTTGGGTAAAGCTCCCTCCCTCCCAGGAGACTGTATCTGGAAGCTTTTAGGGGGCGGAGGCAGAGGTAGGGAGAAAGGAGGAAAATTCCCCCAAACGGTCTAAGAGAGTCATCTCCTCACTCAAAACTGCCCGTCACCCCCCACCCCCCACCATTAACTTTCGATTAAGACCTCCTCGTTATGGCAACTAAACTTTACTTTGCATAATTAAGATTTGCCTCGGAAGAAGGAGGAGGGAGAAGCCGTAGCTCTGGGCCATTCTCCTTCACCTCGCCCCCTTCAACCCCCGCCCCAATCCTCCAGCTCTGGGCCTCTAAGTTCCTGAGTTTTCTCACTTTGAGGTGCCACCGAACACAAAGAACCATAATGGGCTCCTTTGTGCTCGCTACGGGGCAATTACGCCCCGGAGTCCAGGCCCCTTTAAGAGCCTCTTAAAGAGACAGGCTCTCATTTTTCAGAGGGTTATTGAAGGGTGTGTTTAAGGGGGGGAGGGGCAAGGCAAACTCCTTGGGGTCTACGTAAGGCGTGAAGTGAAACTTTTGTCTGGATTCCTTGAGACGGGGTTGAGAGAAAAGTCTTTGTGAACTGCTAGTTTCTTAAGTTTTTCTCTCTCTTTTTAAACACTTTAAACTTGAGATTTTTCAGTTGATTTGAAAAATTGGACTGGAATAGGTGGGGTTGTAGGAGCAGGGGCGGAGGTAAGGATTTTAAAGTGGCCCTACGCCGGAGACCGCCTTGGCCCCCCAGAAGAAGAATGATCCAGGGCTGAGTGGCTTGAGTCTGCCGCAGTTCTGGAGAGTGTGTGTCTCCGGATCTCGCCGCCGCGACTCCGGAGAAATCCCGTGCTGGGCAAACAGCCCTTAATATAATAATAGCTTGTCTCTTTAAAAAGCAAAAAGGGGGGGGAAAGTTTTGTTGGCATCTGGTTTCTGATCTCATTATGTTGTGGTCGACCAATCCAGCCCTCGGGGCTGGTCCTGGAGTTTAAATCTGATTGGCCGAGAGCACATTTTGGGATGGTGCTTAGCGCTCGACGGGGCGGTTTCAAGGATCCCTTTTTTGGGGGGCTGAGAGGAGGGCGGGGCCGCTGGCGGGGGCCCCCTTGAAACCGACTAATTGGGATCGGAGAGGCCGAGGTGAGGGCTGGAGGAAGGCACAAAGGAGTCGCTGGGCGGAGAAGGGAGGGGAGAGGCGAGAGGAGGAGGAAGAAGAGGAGAGAGGGCAAGCAGCGCGCGGTGTCTCCGGCGGCTCAGTCGGACCGCGGCGAGCGAGCCGGCAGGCGCGCCGCCCCCCTCCCCCGCCCGGCCTCCCCAACTCTGCAGCCGCCAGCAAACTTTGCAAAGAGGCGCGGGAGGCGGCAGCGAGGCGGCGGCGGCGGCTGGGAAGGCGCGCGGTCTCGGGCCTGGGGGCGGGGGCGGGGGGGCGCCCGGGAGCCGAGTGGGGGGCGGCGGCCAGCATGCGGCCCCGCAGCGCCCTGCCCCGCCTGCTGCTGCCGCTGCTGCTGCTGCCCGCCGCCGGGCCGGCCCAGTTCCACGGGGAGAAGGGCATCTCCATCCCAGACCACGGCTTCTGCCAGCCCATCTCCATCCCGCTGTGCACGGACATCGCCTACAACCAGACCATCATGCCCAACCTTCTGGGCCATACGAACCAGGAGGACGCGGGCCTGGAGGTGCACCAATTCTACCCGTTGGTGAAGGTGCAGTGCTCCCCCGAACTGCGCTTCTTCTTGTGCTCCATGTACGCACCCGTGTGCACCGTGCTGGAGCAGGCCATCCCGCCGTGCCGCTCCATCTGCGAGCGCGCGCGCCAGGGCTGCGAGGCGCTCATGAACAAGTTCGGTTTCCAGTGGCCCGAGCGCCTGCGCTGCGAGCACTTTCCGCGCCACGGCGCGGAGCAGATCTGCGTGGGCCAAAACCACTCCGAAGACGGCACGCCCGCGCTGCTCACTACCGCGCCTCCGCCCGGCCTGCAGCCGGGCGCCGGGGGCACCCCGGGCGGCCCGGGCGGCGGCGGCTCGCCCCCGCGCTACGCCACGCTGGAGCACCCTTTCCACTGCCCGCGCGTCCTCAAGGTGCCATCCTATCTCAGCTACAAGTTTCTGGGCGAGCGCGACTGCGCGGCGCCCTGTGAGCCGGCGCGGCCCGACGGCTCCATGTTCTTCTCTCAGGAGGAGACGCGCTTCGCGCGCCTCTGGATCCTCACCTGGTCGGTGCTGTGCTGCGCCTCCACCTTCTTCACCGTCACTACCTACCTGGTAGACATGCAGCGCTTCCGCTACCCGGAGCGACCCATCATCTTTCTGTCCGGCTGCTACACTATGGTTTCGGTGGCCTACATCGCGGGCTTCGTGCTCCAGGAGCGCGTCGTGTGTAACGAGCGCTTTTCCGAGGACGGCTACCGCACAGTGGTGCAGGGCACCAAGAAGGAGGGCTGCACCATCCTCTTTATGATGCTGTACTTCTTCAGTATGGCCAGTTCCATCTGGTGGGTCATCCTGTCTCTCACCTGGTTCCTGGCGGCGGGCATGAAGTGGGGCCACGAGGCCATCGAGGCCAACTCCCAGTACTTCCACCTGGCCGCGTGGGCCGTGCCGGCGGTCAAGACCATCACTATCCTGGCCATGGGCCAGATTGACGGCGACCTGCTGAGCGGCGTGTGCTTCGTGGGCCTCAACAGCCTGGACCCGCTGCGGGGCTTCGTGCTGGCGCCGCTCTTCGTGTACCTGTTCATAGGCACGTCCTTCCTCCTGGCTGGTTTCGTGTCACTCTTCCGCATCCGTACCATCATGAAGCACGACGGCACCAAGACGGAGAAGCTGGAGCGGCTCATGGTGCGCATCGGCGTCTTCTCAGTGCTCTACACCGTGCCTGCCACCATCGTCATCGCCTGCTACTTCTACGAGCAGGCCTTTCGAGAGCACTGGGAGCGCTCGTGGGTGAGCCAGCACTGCAAGAGCCTGGCCATCCCGTGCCCGGCGCACTACACGCCGCGCATGTCACCCGACTTCACCGTCTACATGATCAAATACCTCATGACGCTCATCGTGGGCATCACGTCGGGCTTCTGGATCTGGTCCGGCAAGACGCTGCACTCGTGGAGGAAGTTCTACACCCGTCTCACCAACAGCCGGCACGGCGAGACCACCGTGTGAGGGGGTGTCCCTACGCCGCCGCGCGTCCCCAGGCCACCCGCACCGCGCTTGCTTCTGCCCGGGGGGGCCTCCTACAGACTCCTTATTTTATTTTTTTAAATAAAGAACAATCGAAACCATTTCTTTTTTAGGTTGCTTTTTAAAGAGAATTCTCTGTTCAACACCCCCATCAGGTTTGTAATTAAAACTGTAAATAGTCTGTAAATTTAATTATATATTTTCTATTTAAAAGAAAAACGGAGGGGGGGGGGCGCGGAGAAGGAGCAGCAAGGGGCGCCAGGGCTGAGGAATGAGGGGAGGGGGCGTTTAAGGGGGCCCTCGCCTTTCTTCGGTGCCCTTGCAAACACCATCTCCTACTTGGGTTAGTGTTGTGGTGTTTTGGCAGGGCTGGGCCTGCTGGAAGAGGTGTTTGCCGCGAGGAGTTGGAAGTTGGTTACATTCAACTCCCAAAGCCAAATACGTGAGCCTTCTCGCTGACGCTGGGCCTGTGGAAGCTGTTGGGTATTTTTGAACAAGACTCGGATTCTTCTTGTTTTATTCCCTTTCCCTTTCTCTCCCCACGTGCCCTGTCTCCTTCACTCCATCTTTGGAGCACTCCTAAAAGAGATGAAGACGTGCGGGGTGGGGGGAACCCAAACCCGCCAGTGGGACGGTGGGGATGGATAGGGCGAGATGGGGTGTGGAATGACCCTCACCCCTGTGGCCTGCTCCCCTGCAAGCCGGAAGATCTTTCTCCTCTTTGACTTTACTTCTTTTCAGCTGGCTGCCCCCAGGCGCTTGGAGTGGGCAGAAAGTGCTTTGTAGTGCTTTGTGAAAAGTGTTTTGAAACAAAACCACTCCCGACCCCTCACCCCCACCCCACCCCACCCCACCCCGCTGCTACCTTGAGTATCAATCCTGACTGCCTCCATTTTCAGGGGGAGCGTTAGTTCGCGAAAGTCAACCGTTTGGAGATGCCCTTGCGTCTCTCCCCCGTCTCCCCTGTAGTCGGCTCCTTCCGCGGCACCCCCTCAACTCCCCCAAACCGAATATCTTCTCTCGCATTCAGATTAGAAGTTTGCGGGTTGGTTTGTGTGTTCTGTGTGGGGTTTGGGTTTTTTTGTTTGTTTTTTTTTTTGTTTTGCCTCAATTTTCCTCCCCAAAAGCAATAAAAATGGGTTGGGTTGGAGGGAGGGGACTGATGGACTGGTGGGATTTTTAGTTTTCCTTTAACAAAAGACGTTTCTTTTCAAACTTGTCCAGAAAGGCCCGGTAGGGAAAGGTGGGTATCTTTGCTTTGGAAGGAGGCTCTGGGCAGGCTCTTTGTGCTGTGGGGGTGGGGTTGAGTGTTTACATGACATTCTATATCACAAGATTGATAGAATGTTTATAACAGATGTTTCTTATCTTCCCCCTAAACCCCCCCCAAATAAAAGGCAACACTTTTCTTAAAGTATTTTTGACGCTGGTAAGAGAATTGCCGTATCCAATACACATCATTTCCCTCAACTATTTGGAATATTTTAGAATTTTAATTCCAAAGGACTGAAGACCAAAGGGTAGGGTGGAACAAGTATGCCACATAACTCAGTTTTTCACCATCGCCTGTTTCTTGATAATAGTGCAAATTAAAAGCTAATAATCATAATAAAGCGCATTTAATTATCTTCTAGAGATCTAGCCCTTTAATTGTATTTAACAGGGTTGTAACATTTTATTAGTTTAACCAAACCACACCCCCTCTTTCCCTCTCCCCTTGGCCTACTTGGTTGGGGGTGGGGTGGAGAAGAGGTTCCCTGCCCCCAGACCTTGTTTTTTTAGCTAAATGATGATGGGGGAAATGGTGCCTTACCACCCTTTGTTGGCAGTCTTTGGGACAAGGGAGAAAGTAAGTTAGAACCCCTACTTCGATGTGTTTGTGTGTGTTAGTTTATGTTGGGGGAGGGGATCTGGAAATGTTTGGTGGTAATTGAAGTCGTATGTTGGGCTTTGTTTGGAATTGTATGAAGCCTGGGGATTTCAGCAGAGCCCCCTTCCCAAAATATATAACCTTCCCCCAAATGGTTTGTGCGGGTGGTCAACCTTATATGTTAAAACTAACTCTTTCTCAAATGATGATGTGTGTGAAGGCCCAACATGAGATTCTCTCAACTATCAAAGAAGCAGGCAGGGGAGTCACTCCCGGAGCTCCGTTTCCTGCAAAATTCTAAAGGAACCCCGCAAGGGCTGCAGGAAAGAGTTAAATTACAAATTGTGAGTGCCTCTCCTGGAAAGAATGGTGAAGGGGGGGGGGGGGGGGGGGGTTGCAGTGGCTGAGAAGGAACCCAGTGGAAAGAGGAGAACTGGTCTCTTGAAGATTTGGGTAAGAGCCCATCCTGCATCCCCCCCACCCCCCAAGGCCCAGGAGCCCAGCTCTTAGTGCTTTGGGTACATTTGTCAGTGGACCCTCATGCTGATAGCAGGAGCACTTGGTGGCCTAACAGCAATGATCTCTTTTCCTTCCCTGAGTGGGGGTGAGAGAGAGGGAATTTTGGTAAAGACTGTTCTTAACCCCCTTCCCTGAAAGTCTCCTGCCAACGCAGAAGAGGGCCCAAGAAAGTGGAAAAAATAGGTTTTATGGTGGGGGGGGGGGGGACAGGGTAGATGATAATGGCCTCCTTTGGACAGGACAGTTCTAGATGCCCTCCCCTTCCCCAAAGGCCGGGGAGGGGGGCAAGGGCTAATTACCTTATGGAAAGTAGTGGGGAATGTCCCACCTGGCTGCTCTCCTTGCTTTAATGAATCAGCTCTAGGAGGAAGGGAAGTGTTACCCCAAAGTGCAGGGAATTTAGGAGAGACCGTGCCTGGAGCAGAGACCCAAAGGCAGATTACCTGAGCTCACTGCCATATCTGGAGAGGGGTCTCCACTGCCTTGATTGGAAAACACAGTTAAACACATGGGCTCGGAGGCCTGCTTTTGCAGAGTTCTGGGCCACCCTATGAGTAGTTGTAAGTGGGTTGAGGCCTCCCTCTGGAAGAGAGAGGCTTTGTCTGGTGGAGGGTCAAGGGCCCAAAGGAAGACCTTTCACCTGAGGCCAGTCACATCACAGACGCAGCTGCTTTCTACCTGCTCTCCCACCCTCACCCCATGCCACAAAGGAGCAACAGGCTCTCTAAGTTCAGGGCATTTCTCCTCCAGACTCCTCGATCATGGATCAGACTTTGGCTTTTCCACACCTGCTCCCAGCCTCCCCTCCTAAAGATGGTTCTATTAGTTACAAACCCATTGTCCTTTAAGAACTAGCCGCAGAAGAGGACAGTAAAGTTTTCTAAGACAAAATTCTTCTGAACATCCCCAGAGAATGAAGATCACTAGGATCTGGGGCTGATGACTTCTGTATTATAGGGTGTTGGGGCCCTAGATCTGGGCTGGATTCCAGAAGTGGGGAGATGCCATCCCAGGGTGCCATGGGGCCCATGTCTGGGGAAGCTGAGCCCAGATTCTGCTATTTCGGAGGCATCGTGCCTTTGATCATCTACCTGCTCGCTGTAGATGGTCCCTTCTTTCTCTGGACTCCCCTTCCTTTCCTCAAAACGAATTCTAAACTGGGGCCACTGACCCATCTGAGAACCTAAAAAATCTTTGGAGCTTTTCCTGGGAGAAAATGGGCAGACTCTGGTGAACAAACAATTTTGCATGTAACTTTAGGGGGCTGGTGAACTCTCTGTGCCCCCCTCCATGGCCCCATCCCCAAGCTAGTTTTCCAATTCCTGGTTTAGACATTTTCTAGTCCTGATGACTGGGTATCTCCACTTCTTCAGTGGGCATCCTTCACCTTCTTGGGGGAACTCTGGTATTCCCTCAAGTGTCTAATCACTTATGTTATGGAAAGGTTGGGGGGGGGGAGTTCAGGAGGGAAAACCATCAGGTCTACAAAACCAGAAACACCCCCAAACCAGATTATTCCCTCATTGCTGCCTCTCTGGAAGGTAACAGATTATCAAGTGCAGCAGAGTGGAATGAGTGTGTAAATACCTTTGTTGTAGAGGGAGAAAAGCAGGCAAAAAAGAGACACACAGGCAGATCATGACAGAGAGTACAGACTTTGGCATGAGACATTGCCAGCTATGAGCCCTGTGGAAGTCTCCTAACCTCTGAGCCCCTGTCCTCATCTGCAAAAAGGTGGCTGTACCTGTCTGGCAACTTGCCATGAAGATTATATCAGATGGTATACACAAAGCCAGCACATAAAAGTTCAATAAGTTGTAGCATCTCCCTGATACTTAGGCTAATTCCTAAAAGAATCGTTAGATCAAAGGATGTGCATTTCTTCAGGGCTTTTTACTCTATTGTTGCTGATAATTTTAACAAAACAGAATGATTTCCTGTACTCCCAGGTTTTGCACCTGACTCTGGGTTCGAGCTCACAGTCTAGAGGCTCCTGGGGGTGGTGGGCAGTGTTTTTCTCCCGGCCTCTCCTCTGATTAGGACAGAAATGTCTCACCCGCCTGAGTGAGCAGGGCACACACGCAGGCGGGCTCTCTCTCCAGCCAGCTTTGAAGCCGGCTAATTAGGGCTAGGGCTGTCACAGCTGGCTTCCCCTGCGCCTCCCCCCCCCCCACCCCCCTGCTCTGCCCCATCCCCAGCCTCACTGCCTGAGAGCCCCTCCCCAGCTGCCTTGCCTTCCACTGCAGGCTTGCAGCCTTTCCAAACCATCTGGGCAGGGCCCGGATTTGATGCCTGGAGAAAGGACAAGATGGGACTTGGGACATGGAACAAGCCCAGAAACTATTGATTGAGTTCAGAGAGGACTGCCTGTGGCCCAGGACCCTCCTTATTCCTAATGAAGCCTGGGGAGGGGCCGGCCTGGGCTGAGGGCTGAGCCCTGGGCCCTTTGTTTGAGAGCCAAGCTTTCTGAAGGCTCCAGCCTCCCAACCTGGCCCTTATAATTAGCCCCAATCAGAGTGTTTATGTAGGGGCCTCGTGCGGAACTCAGAGCCCCATGATTTCATTCCAAACCTGGAGGAGGAGGGGCAGGAAAGGGATTTGTGCGGGGACATGCAAAAGGGAGGATGGGGTAGGAAGTGTTGAGAAGGAGGCCTGGGGTGAGGGGAGGGCAGGAGGTCCTGGAGCTGGGAGGACAACCACTCTCCTTTTGGCCATTGCAAGGGTCAGGACCCCCTCCCAGGGTCGCTGGCGCCCTGGCATTGCGACCCTCGGCTGGGGCCTGCACGCCTTCTGGGCAGGCTCTGTGGGTGGGTGGGCTTGTGCCAATCGGAAATGGCTTGGATATAATTAACCCAGCTAATCACCAGCCTCAGCCCGCTGGGAGGGGAGGGTACAGCCCAGAGCCCTGGCCCCCCCCAGGAAGCGCCAGTCTCCCGTTCTTCCTCTGACTGGGGCCTACAGTGTGCCAGGCTCTGCAGCTGCTTAGGATAGTGGAGTCAGAGGGTGGGCAAGGAAGGGATGTAAGAAGGGAGGGTGCTTAATTCTCATCTCTCTGGCCTCACCCTCTAGGGGGAATGTGACAGGGAGTGGGCCTGAAGTGGCCATGCTGTGTGTGGGGGTGAGCACAGCAGCAGGAGTTGTGGGTGTGAGGGAGGGAGTACTCCCAGCCACTGCTCCCAGGTGGCGCTGGGTGTGACCCACAGTCCTATTGCATTTCCCAACTGGTCTAGGTCTCTTAGGGAACTCTCTGGGGTGGGATGTGGCTTGAAGGGAATTCTGTGTACTGGGTTTAATGTCTTTTGGTGAAAATCCTACAAGGCCTCCAAAGAGTGTCCCAACTCCCTCCCTCCCTCAGCAACTCAGCTCAGAAGGCTTTCCAAGGTCTGGATCTGGCTCTTAGCTCTCCAGTCTCACTTTCCACTGTCGTCCCCTATACTCCTATGTGCCATCCTCTGGAACTCTTGTGTTTTCAGACCAACCATGCCCCGTGATTTTGCATGTACTGTTCCTGTGGCCTGAATGCCTTTCCCTTTTCCTGGCTTTACATATTAACTACTGTTGACTCAGAATGTCCCTGAAGTCAGGTGGCCCCTCTGCAGACAGCCATACCCCTGGCCAATCCTGTCCCCACACTGTGTTCTCAATGGTCACAGCACATCACAGTATTGTTTGTCATTCCTTTCTTGACTACGACCTCTTTGAAGGCCTGTGTTTAGTCTTTTCTCTCTCTCCCTGAGCCTAGCAATACGCCTGGCACATAGCGGGTGTCCAACATCAGGCTCCGAGCCAGTCTCCTTGGGCCTGAATCTGGCTTAGCCCCTTGCTAGGTGTTGACCTCTCTGTACATTATCTGTAAATGGGAATAGTAATAATACTTACATTGCAAGACTGGTTGGAGAATTCAATAAACTAATTCAAGTACAATGTTTAAAGCAGTGCCTGGCACATAGCAAGTGCTTAATAAATGCTAGTTAAGCTTATTCGTTCATTGCGTTGGCTCAGTAGTTAGTATTTTGTGTGTTCAGTGCTTACCACAAGTCAGGAACTTGCTAAGCTCTAGAGAGGCACAAATTCAGTCCCTGCCCACATGGAGACAACCATCTAGTTTAAGCGAATGAATGGATAGATGGTACTTTTGTGGTGCTTCTGAGTTTTTAATGTTTTGTTAAACAAGCTCTCTAAATAAGCGTTTGAGAATGTGTCCGTGTTCAAATATCAAATCATGATGTATCTATTTGGATAGTATAAAACAAGTAATGAAATTGGACATAATCCCTTATAAACTTAACATGTGTAATGTGTTGTTTGGAGCACATGAGAAAACTTGTCTAGGACAGAGGGTCCTGGAAGCCTCTTTCTTGCTCAATCTTCACTGCTGAGAATGCTAAAAAAAATTTTTTTTTCCTACCAGACAGAATCATTACTCTTATACAAAGATACAATAAATACATCAAAATTTCCATTTGACTCATCAATTAATGAAGTAATCAGCAAGATGTTCAGGAGAATCCAAAGAACCGAAAGATATCTAGGCCATCAAGAACATTGAAACAGGGGCGCCTGGCTGGCTCAGTCAGAAGAGTGTGTGACTCTTGATCTCGGGGACATGAGTTCAAGCCCCATGGTGGGTGGAGAGAGTACTTAAAAATAAAAGTGTTAAAAAAGACAGTGTTGGGGCACCTGGGGGGGCTCAGTTGGTTAAACATCTGGCTCAGGTCATGATCTCACATGATCTCGCCGTTCCTGAGTTCGAGCCCTGCATCAGGCTCTGTGTTGATGGCGCAAAGCCTGCTTGGGGTTCTGTCTCTCCTCTCTGCCCCTCCCCTGTTTGTGCCCGCTCTAAACAAACAACAAGCAAACTTAAAAAGAATGTTGGAATAAATTTGCTTAATGTAAAACTGGGCAATATTCACTGGGTAATATCAGTTACATCTTCACCAGACACGGTTTACATTTTATGGACAAAAATAGTGCCCATGATTACAGTTGCCGGAGTTGTAAAATAACTGAAAGACAATAAAACTCAAAGATAACCTGCAAGGACACGCAGTAGTCTTCGCCGCCCCCCCCCCCCCCGAGTAATGTTTTTAACCATTTCAAAGTCTTTCACAATTTTCCTTGACAAGAAGTTCTGAACTCAGATACCTCAAGATGACCTGAGCCATGCAACCCTTCTGATCAAACAGCTTTTGTGCCAGGAGGGGGCCCATTTCCATTCAGAGAGAGCTAGAAATCTCCCGGCCCTCCCAGGGTTGGCACAGCCTTTGTCCACCTAACCTTCTCCACTCTTAGCTCTCTGGCTTCTCTCCCTTGTTTTCCTCTCCCACCTCACCACTCGCATCTCCCCCAATTATGCAGCCAATCCTTTCAGCCTCCTTGTGGTAGCCATCATTTACAGGGGACATTCTATGTGCTAGACACTGTGCTAAGCACTATACATTCATAATAGCATTTAATGTTCAAAAGAACTACGAAATGAGTGCTGTCTTTACCTCAAATTACAGCATATTAGAGCAACTGAATTTCGTGGAAACAGCTGTTCAGAGGGCATCTAGCCAGCCCAAGAAGAGTACAGGCAGTCAGACTTTTAACCACAATACCAGAAATAGCAAATGGGGTCATTTCTCATGCCAGCTGTAATGCTTGGTAGTGGCTACCCAGGAGCACTGTGTTAAGATGGATTCCGAGGCTTCCTCTTGGTTTAATGGGAGATAGTGCTGGAATCCACTAGTGATGTCTGTCATGGTCAGAGACTCAAAGAATGTAAAGGTTGGCACCTATACCAGATAAAGGTCAGGCTGACTTTATACTATATCATCTCCTGCATCATCTCCTGAACATTTTTGTAACATTGCTGATGGTGGCCTCTCCTTCTAAGGCCCGAGCCCTGAGCCCTCAATGTCTGGATCTTAATGCCAGTTTTCTAGGTCTTTGTTACTCAAAGTGTGATTCCATCTGCTTTCTACCCACCCCCCTGCCCCCTAGCAGTGCCAACACCTGGGAGCTTGTTAGAAAAGCAGAGTCTTGGATCTGACCTCATACTTACCGAATCAGAAGCTGCATTTTAACAAGATTCCCTGGGGATTTGTTTGCACATTCAAGTGTAAGGAGCACTGGTCCAGGGGACCTCTTTTCTCAGCTGCACCTGCCCCCACCTCAGCAGCCAGAATCATCTTCCAGGAAGGTGCTGGCTCAGGTCCAGGTCTGAGTATTCCCTACAGACCCTAACACTTAACCCAGCAGAACCAGGTGTGTTTACGGACTATTTCAACTGAGGCTTGAAAACTTTAAGACATCCTCTTCCACACTGGAAAAACCTTGCAGGATTCTCTGGCTTTTCCCACTAGGAATGTGAGTGCCTCTGGGTCTGCTGGCCACACCTCTACAGCTCAGCGCCATGTCCTTTCCTGTTTTCTGAGACTTTGCAGAGTCTCTCTAGGGCCTCAAGAATCCAGCCCCAACTTTCCACCCTAGCTTTTGAGACCTTCGCCCCTTCTCATAGGGGCTCAGGGAGTTGGGGTGGAATCAGGCAGCACACAGATGTGGAGGAGGAATAGTTGCTGAATCTGGGAGCAATAGCTGGGTATTCAGCCATTGGTTCAACCAGTGTTGAAAACTATTCTTTGCCAGGCATGGGGGTACAGTGAAGAATAGAGCATGGTCTCTGCTCTTGAAGAAAGTGGCCATATAAGCAGATGATCACAATACCATGTGATACAAAAGACAGACACTGTGGTTGTTGGGAAAAAGACAAGGGCTTTCTGTGCAAAAGGAACCCCATGGCCAAAGCCATGGAAGAACATGGCGTAGTCAGGGAACAGTGAGAAGTAAAGCGTGCCTGGAACATAGGATGAGTGTAGAGGAGAGTGGCAGGGCTGATCTAAGTGAGGATTTGGGTTGAGCCCCAGCAAAATTTCAATCTCACGCTAGCTTGGCCCTGAAACACACATCTGAGCCACCCCTGCCCGTTCTCAACAGCAGATCTCATTTCTTTACTGACTTGAGCCAATCAGAAGCAAGAGCCATGTACACACACACACACACACACACACTCACAGATACACACACATGGTCTCTTTTTAATCAATGACTGGATCCCATCCCTACTAATGCCCTCTTTCACACCAATAGGAGTAGGAATAATCAGTGAATTTCCTGGTAAAGAACTGTAGGGCAGGACTTGGGGTCTCCCTGACCTAAGACATGGCTACAAATGGAGGCAGCCTTGGCAACATGTATGTACCAGACCTGTGTGACTGTGTGTGTGTGTGTGTGTGTGTGTGTGTGTGTGTGTGTGTGGCTATACATGTGTGAGTGTATACATGCATATCTCTAGGGAGGAGTGTGAACTGTTGCCTTGAAGGGAGAGATAATCCGAATTCCTTGACAGAGAAAGAGGGATAGGTTGGTCCATTGACATCCCTGTAGGATTCATATGAGAAACTTCCTTGGGGGTCAGAAAGTGAGGTGGCTATAATACATAACTTCAGATTATTTGGCTCTCCTATTGAGAGGTGGAGTCTGTGTCTCCTCACCTTGAATATGGGCTGCTTTGACCAGTTGAGTATGGTGGAAGCGATGCTACATGACATCCCAGGCTGGGTCACGAAGACCCACGTAGCTTCACCCTGTTCATGGGAACCCTCACCCTCAGGATTCCTGAGCTGCCATCTAAGAAGTCAGGCTTTCCAGAGACCACCATGCTAGAGAGGCCACATGGAGGTGCTCTGGTTAATATGTCTAGCTGAGCCCAGCCTTTCAGCCATCCCTATTGACACACTAGTCAGGTGAGGGAAACCATCTTAAATCGTCCAGACCAGCCCACCTAGCAGCTGAATATCACTAAATAGCCTCAACGATGCCTGTGGAACAGGAGAATCACCCAACCAAGCCTTATCCAAATTCTTGACCCATAAAATTATGGGATATGATAAAATGGGTGTTCTTTTAAGCTACTCAGTTTTGGGGTACTTTGTTATGCAGCACTAGAGAACTGAAACAAATGGATAGTAATAATTCAGTTAATTAAGTACTTGCTATGTATCTGGCATTATTCTAAGTATTTGACATGCATTAATTCATTTATTCCCAAGAATGGGCTGGAAACCAGAGCAGTTAAGTAATTTTTTCAAGGTAACAGCTTGTAAGTGTGATCACTTAGACCTGAACTCAGGTAGTCTGACACCAGAGCTCATCTATTAACCTCTACCTTATACTGTAGAATAATAGAGATTAAAAGGCTCTTCAAGATCACATGACTGGGGGTGCCTTGCTGGCTCAGTCAGTGGAGCACGCAACTCTTGATGTCACTGTTGTAAGTTTGAGCCCTACACTGGGTGTAGAGATGACTTAAAAATAAAATCTTAAAAATAAATAAATAAAATAAAAATATTTAGGGGCACCTGGCTAGTTGGAGGAGTATGTGACTCTTGATCTTGGGGTTGTAAGTTCAAGCCCCATGTTGGGTGTTAGAGATCACTAAAAAAAAAATACAAAAGAATCTTTAAAAAAATCATATGACCGAACCCCTTTATTTTACAGATAAAGAAGTAGAGCAACAGGAGGGTTAAACAAATAGCCCTGGGATCCCACAGTCTCTTTGCACCACGTCAAGTCCAGATCCTACGTCTGCTGACTCTCAGTCTAGGGGGAAAAGCAGAATGGGACATTCTTCTATCTCAACATGCCCTTCCTTCTGGACCACCATACCTGCCTTCTGTCTCAGGGTCACCATACAAAGTCCTTGATTTCAATCTCTGCCATTTACCGTACGTGTGTAAAAATGACTAGCTTCCTCTCAGGACTTCTGGGTACACAAATGCATGGGTGTGTGCATACACACATATACATCCATTTTCATCAGAGCTAGGTAAAATTTTTGTTGACTCCATCTCAGGGGTTAGGATTTTTGCTTTCAAAGGTATTAGGCTGGCTCAAGATCCTGCACTAGGAATTTCTCTGGTCCTTCTCTTTTCCTCATGTCGTTTAAAGTGGAAAAACTGCGTGACTGCATGTGGTAGGCAGCTTCTGGGTTGGCCCCCAGTGATCCCTGCTTCCTGGTGTTCACGTCTTTATGTAATCTCCTCCCTGCGTGGTAAGGGATTGAGGCCTGCCAACACCCATGTCAGTGAGTTTGGAAGCGGATTCCCTTCCCCCCACTCTGTTCTAGTCAAGTCTTTGGATGAGACCCCAACCCCAGTTGGCAGTTGACTGCAGCCTCGCGCGATTTGTTGGGCCAAAAGCACCCACCTAAGCTGTGCTCGCCGTTATGACCCACAGAAACTGCAAGATAATAAATGCCTGTTGTTTCAAAATACTTAGTTCTAGGGGCCCCTGGGTGGCTTAGTCGGTTAAGCATCTGACTTTTGATTTCAGCTCAGATCATGATCTCACGGTTGAAGAGATCAAGCCCCGCCTGCGTCGGGCTCTGGGCTGACTGTATGGAGCCTGCTTGGGATATTCTCTCTCCTTCCCTCTCTCTGTGGCCCTCCCTCTCTCTCTCAATATAAATAAACATTTTGTAAAAACCTTTATTTTTTTTAATGTTATTTTTGAGAGAGAAAGAGAGACGGAGCATGAGCGAGGGAGGGGTAGAGAGAGAGAGGGAGACACAGAATCTGAAGCAGGCTCCAGGCTCTGAGCTGTCAGCACAGAGCCCAACGCAGGGCTTGAACCCACCAACCGCGAGATCATGACCTGAGCCGAAGTCAGATGCTTAATTAAGACTGAGCCACCCAGGCACCCCCAAGAATCTTAAAAAAAACTTAGTTTTAGAGGCGCCTGGGTGGCTCAGTCGGTTAAGCGTCCCCCTCTTCATTTTGGCTCAGGTCTTGATCTCACCGTTTGTGGGATTGAGCCCTGTGTCTGCCTCCATCTGACAGTGTGGAGCCTGCTTGGGATTCTCTCTCACTCTCTCTCTGCCCCTCCTCCACTTGCACATGAGCATGTGTGTGTGCTCTCTCTCTCTCGAAATAAATAAACGTTAAAAAAATTTTTTTTAAATTGGGGCGCCTGGGTGGCTCAGTCGGTTAAGTGTCCGACTTTGGTTCAGGTCATGATCTTGCAGTCGGTGAGTTTGAGCCCCACGTCAGACTCTGTGCTGATAGCTCAGAGCCTGAAGCTTGCTTCAGGTTCTGTGTCTCCCTCTCTCTCTGACCCTTCCCCACTCACACTCTGTCTCTGTCTCTCAAAAATAAACATTAAAATCATTTTTAAAAATTTTTTTAAATAAAAATACTTAGTTTTGGGTAAATTTTTTTTTTTTTTACACAGCAATAGATAACCAATGTACTGCACATTGAGGAAATTCTAGGGTACAGATGATGTAAACAGTAAGAGACAGATATAAAAGAATTCTTTCCTTGATCAATCTACTTATTCACTCATTCTTTCAATACACTTCTACCTGCTTTGCCCCTAGGAATACAAAGATGAATGATACCATTTCTACCACAGAAGAGCTTCCAGCCTAGTGGGAGAGGCGAACTTGTAAATGGATTCTTAAAATGTAGTGATAAATGCAAATAGAGGAAGGTCCGGAGTTTCTGAGCAACCCAAAAGAGGGATAAAAATAATTCTGCCTGGCTTTATGAATAAAGCTTCATTGAGAGTACATTTAATTTGGGTTTTTGAAAAAGGGGTGGGAGTTTTCCAGGAAGACAAGGGAAGGAAGAGCTTTCCAGGTAGTAGGATCTACATTTACCTGTACTGAGAGGCCGAGAAAGCCTAGTATGTTTGGGGACTCACTGGTCATCCCATGTGGCTGGATTTTTTTTTTTTTTTTTTGAGAGAGAGAGAGAGAGGCAGAGAGAGGGGGAAAGAAGATCCGAAGTGGGCTCTGTACTAACACCAGTGAGCCCTATGTGGGGCTCAAACTCATGAACCATGAGATCATGACCTGAGCCAAAGTCAGACACTCAACTGACTTAGCCACCCAGATGCTCCCAATGTGGCTAGATCTCAAGAGTACTAAGTGGCAGGGGAGACTGGCAAGGTAGGTTGACTAATCAAGGTACTTGGTGCCAGCCTCAGATTTTTCGTTTTTATCCTACAGGAAATAACAGGTAGAGGTGTTTAAGCTCAGTGAGTACTGTGATCAGATTTGTGTTTTAGAAAGAGAACTCTGGAGGCAATAAGGAGGATGGCTGGAAAGAGGAGTCTAAAGTCAGAGAAATCAGGCAGGATGCTGATTCTGATCCAAGAGAGGGGTCAGATGAGGCCTAGCCCAAGCACTGTCTGTCAAATCGAAAGGAAAGTGAAGGAGGAAGCAGCTTGAGGTTACCAGCTGGGATAATTGGATGGGTGAGCCATCATTCACCAATGGAAGGAATAAAGATAACATGCAGATCTGAGAGTAGAGAATCTGTTAGGATCATGTAGATTATGCTGCAGTAATTAATAACTTCGAAATCTCATTGGCTTAATGAAACAAAGATGTGTTTTGTTTTCTCACTCATACTGTAGGTCCTATGTGGTCCACAGGGGTCTCGACTCCATACGGTCACTCAGGGATCCAAGCTCCACCATCTTGTAGCCACACCACCCACAACAAACACATGGCTCCTTTAGTCACGTCCTCAGTTACATGACAGGAGGAGAGAGAGACACTAGAGAATTGTGTACAGGGCTTTTTATTACCCCAGCCCAGACATGATGTACGTTGCTTCCATGCACATTTCATCGGCCAGAACCAGTCTTATGGCCTCTCCTAACTACAGAAGTTTGGACAGTAGAGGGGAGCACATAGAATACTTGGTGAGCATGATTTTCTCTGTTTATTACAAGAAGGTAATAAACTCAGTTTTGAACGCATTTACTTCAAGCAGAAGATATCCGGTAAGCATTTGGAGATGTGGTCCTGACATTCAGACAGGAGTTGAGAGCTTGAGCTGTAGGTTTGAGCACTGATCTTGTCCCTGCCTTCTGGAGGGTTTATCAGTCAATCAATCTGAGGGATGGCGGCCTGCCTACACCCAAGCAAAGGGCAATGATAGCCGACCTCTCAATGGATTGGTGAACCGACACAGGTAAGGAGTGCACGAGAGCAGCAAAGTATGGCAGATCTGGGGAGAGAGGCACCAGGCAAAAGAGAGAAGTCGAGAAGCGGAGGTAGGCAGGGGGCAGATAGTGGAACGTTTTAATGCCAGGTCAAGGAGCCCGGACTTTATGCTGTAGTTATAAAAAACCACTGGAGGCTTTGGAGAGAGAGGGGACAGATAGATGTGTGAAGAAGAGATGGGAACATTTTTTGGATTACTTTCCTCCCTTCAGTGGAAACCAGGCTCCTCACTTGCAAGCACATAATGCGTACACACACACACACACACACACACACACACACACACCCCTTTTTCTGCCCAGATCCCAGATCCCACTTCTGTATCATAATCCTAGATGATAACTCCTTTATCACTGTTACCAACTAGGCAATTTATGTGACTATCTGCCCACATTATTCCTTCCTCCCTTTTTTCCTCCCTCCCTCCCTTCCTTCCCTTTCTATTTTTACTGAGATATAACCTAGAGTGAAATGCACAAAGTGCATGTTAAGTATAGATTAATGAATTTTTACATGTGTCAACACTCACATAAACACTGTTTAAGATATAGGACACTTTCTTCCAGTGAGTTCTGCTCTAGAGGCAACCACTATTCTGACTTCTATCACAATCAATTACTTGTGTCTGTTCAAGAACTTCTAGCAATGAAATAATATAAAATTCCCTTGTTTGTATCTAATGGCTATGAGGTCCATCCACATAGTTGAATCCTGGTCTTATCCTGAGCTGTTCCAGCTTTTAAACCAACTTCCTATCCTTCTCTTTCCCTCTCCTCTTCTTTCTTCTTCCCTTCTTCCCTTCCTTTCTTCCATCAGTATGTAGAAAGTACCTTTGCAAAGGTGCTAGCGAAGCAGCAGTGAGCAATGCAGATTTGGTTCCTGTTCCTTTGGAAGGGTATGTTCTAGTGGGAGGGCGAGGGGAAACCCCAGGTAATTACAACACAGCGTGATGAGCACAGTGCTAGTCAAGTCTAGGGTGCTATGGGAATTCACAGAAGAGGCGTCAAACCCCAACTTTATGGACCACGGAAGACTTCCTGGAGGAAACAATATCTAAGCGGAGACCTGAATGATGAATAGAGTGTTGTGAGCAGCCGCCTGTGTAAAACCTGCAAGGCAAAAGAGGAAATGGTGCTTTCAAGGAACTGCAGGAAGGTCAGAGATGTTCCGCTCAGCTGGAGCGCAGAGTGCAAAGTGGGAAGGGGTGAGGCTGTGGGGGCTAGGTGGGGCAGATGCTGAAGGGCTTTGTGAGCTCTGCTAAGGAATCTAAACTTGAAGGTGTTGTGGGCCGTCACCGAGGGGTTTTCAGGAGAAAAATGACACAGTGAGGATTTGGTTTCTTTTGTCTATTAATAAATTTGACTTTGAACCGATTTTTTTAAAGTCTTTCAGTTCTTTTAATTTTTATTTATTAAAAAATTTTTTTAAGTTTATTTATTTGAGAGAGAGGGAGAGAGTGCACCAGCAGGGGAGGGGCAGAGAGAGAGAAGGAGAGAGAGAATCGCAAGCAGGCTCCACATTGTCAGTGTGGAACCTCATGAGGGGCTCAAACTCATAAACTGTGAGATCATGACCTGAGCCGAAGTTGGACGCTTAACCGACTGAGCCACGCATGCACCCCCCACCCAGTTCTTTTTTTTAAAGTTTGTTTGTTTTTCAGTTTTATTTATTTAAGTAATCTCTATACCCATGTGGGGCTCGAACCCATGACCTTGAGATTAAGAATTCCACGCTCTATTGGCTGAGCCAGCCAGGCGCCCCCTGAATCCAATTTTTAAAAGGCATTTTAGGGGCACCTGGGTGGCTCAGTGGGTTGAGCGTCCAGCTTTGGCTCAGGTCAAGATCTTATGGTTCGTGAGTTCAAGCCCCGCATCAGGGTCTGTGTTAACAGCTCAGAGCCTGGAGCCTACTTGGGATTCTGCGTCTCCATCTCTCTCTGCCCATCCCCAGCTCATGCTTTCTCTCTCTCTCTCTCTCTCTCTCTCTCTCTCAAAATAAATAAACATTAAAAAAATTTTTCTTTTTAAAGGCATTTTAGTTTTTGGAAAGGTACGCACATGGTACCAAAAGGTGTATCACGAAGCACAGGTCTCCCTGGCTCGTCCGTCTCCCACTTTACCAGCCCCCCATAGGTGATCTCTCTGTCTGCAGTGTGGAAAGCAACATGGTAACGAAGCAAGAGTGGAAAACGGAGAACTTCTAGGAAGCTATTGCACATTCTAGGTAAGAGAGGACAGTAGCGGTGGTGGGAATGATTTGAAAGATGCTTCGGAAGCAGAAACAACAGCACCTGGGCACAGATTAGAAGCAGGGGTGAAGGATGACAGCCCAGGGAGGAGGACAGTGCCTTTCAGTGAGCCAGGGGGAACAAAGGGGAGCACAGGGAGGGGAATGTGGTGGACGGTCTGCAAAGAAATGCCTTCTCCATTCGGAGCCTTTCATCTAGTTTTCACTCTCCTTGAATCTGGGTGGCCTTTGACTTGCCTTGATCAATAGGATGCAGTAAAACTGATGTCCTGATGGTTCAGGTGTAGGTTTTAGGAGGCCCGCCACAGCTTCCACTTTGGCGTCTCGGAAGCCAGCCACCATGTGAAGCGGAAGCACGCTGCAGGAGAGAAAGAGGCTACTCAGAGAGGGAGAGAGACACTCTGGAGGATGAGAGACTAGGCAGGAAAGAGAAGCACCCCCATCTCTCCCTGCCACGTTAGCAGAGGCACCAGACACATTAGTAAGGCCACCTCAGATGCTCCAGGCCCAGCTGAACTTTCCCCGGCCAACACTGCAGGGAGCGGAGGCAAGCCGTCCACACCAAACCCTGCCCCAACTGCAGAATCGTGAGCACATAAAAGATTGCTGTTGTTTTAAGCCACTCAGTTTGGGGTGGATTGTCACCCAATAGATAACTGAAAGAAGTAGGGAGGGATGGGGGAGAGAGGGTATAAGTTCTGCATCCACGGTCTTTCCTTCTTTTCATTCTTAAAATCCTCAGTGTCCCTGCGAAATACCTGCAGCTTTATAATTCAGCTTTATAATCTTCCACCTAGAAGGTTCAGGTGTCTTGGTCTACTGTTTCTCCAGTGCCCACATCAACAGCTCTGAAACCCAACTGCATGTTGATTACTGTTTCCTTGGGTCAACCTAGGGTTGGTTCCAATTCTACCTTTGTTTCGGCGGGGGGGGGGGGGGGGGGGGGGGGGGGGAGGAATTTGTTTTTTCTAACATCATACCCCAGGGAGAAATGTTATTTCTCTGTATTCCTCATTTTCTAATGCAGGGCTAACTGTGAAGGATAGTTGTTCACTAAATGCCAGACGAATGACTAATGAGGCTCTCTTGGAGAGAATCCTAAATGGGGTTCAATTCCTAACTTCCTGTTCTAACCGGAGGCCTTCAGTTTCTCCATTTATGCGAGAAGGTCTCACCGCACTCCTTCCGACTCATGTACAGTAATGAATTAAGGGGCTTCAACGTTGTCAGAGAGCCATCCGTCTGTGCCTCCATGGAGAAATGGCTGGGCCCAGGAGGAAGCAGGTGATGTGACACAAGCGGGCGTGGGGACAAAGACCCAGAGAGGTCTATGTTCCTCAGCAGGAGAGGGGACGTGTATATTTGCTGCATGAGGGCGAGAGGGTGACTGACCCCATGCTCCCTGTCTCAGTGGCCCTCCTCTGCCCTCACACGGGACTGCCGCCAAGAGCTGCCAGTTGGGAGAACCTGCCATCACTCCCCTCCTCTGGATTGCCTCTCCAGGGAGACTTGGGTACCCTCCATGCAGTCCCTGTTGACTGCTCTTGGTGGCCTGCCCAGAGCCCATTTCTCCACAGGTCTGAGGAGATGGGCATCTTCCCTGTAGCCCCAAACCCAGTTCTAGTGACAGTGGAATCTAAGAAGGAACTCAGAAGACACTCTAGTCTAACTTTCCCATATTCAAGATAAGGAAACTAAGGCCCAGGTCAGGGAAGTGACTTGTCCAAACGCCCCAGCTGGTTCATGGCAGAGGTGAGGCCAGCACCCACATTTCTCAACTCCCAAACTGGTGCCCTCTGTTGCTTACACGGCCTCCCGCAGGGCTCTCCCCTCTCTGACCTCCCTTTCCTTTTTACTATTCTTTCTCTTCTCAGCCTCTCTCCAGCACATGCCCCACGTAGGGACACTTCCAACAGGGGAGGGGGTGGCTAGCAGGCAGCCTGTCCTAATGGATGTGGGACATACAGAAGGCAGATGAGGTGTGTGCGCTCCGAACATGTCAAGCAGTGCCACTTAACACAGCTGCTCAGGCTTGGGCATCGATACACATGCACACATGGACAGTCACACACCTCCTTTAGGGTCACCTATGCTTTCCACCAGTCCCCCCAGTCAGATGGACCCTGGCACAAAGTCAAGTCACAAGACTCCTCACCTGGCCTCAGCCCTTGGTGTCCCACAAACTAGCTAAACTGGTGGCACCTGGGTAAGGACAGCCGAATGACCCGTTCTGGCCCTTGATCCAGAGATGGGAAAGAGAAGACAGGTTCAGAGCTGTCATCAACGTGGCACATATTTATGTACTTAGAACTCCTGCCTCTGGGTCCCTAAATGTCCCTCCCTGAGAGGATAACGGGAGGGTGAGGACCCCACTTTCCTTCTTCTTTCTGCTCCCTTTGCTACCCCCCTCTTCCCGTCTTGATAAGAATCTGTTTGAATGAAGCTCCTGCCAGGCCATAGATTCCATCTGAGACACAGCTGGATCTCTTAAAACACAAGGGGAGATGTTTATCTTTCCTCCCAGCTCTGTCCTGTCACCTCCTCCTGGGCATTGCCAGCCAAGGGCACCGCCTGGTGAGACAAATTAGGTAAGTCTGAGCTGGGCCCCTGGTACCTACTGCTAAGAGGGTAAGCAGTGCTGGGGGAGGGGCGGGCCACAGAGCCGAGGGGGAGGGGCGGGTAGGGCGGGAACTGAGACGTCCCTTCAGAGTTCGTTCACCTCTTCCCTCCTCCTCTGCTCCCCACTCCACCCCACCCCCAGTCATTCCAATACCCCCCACCTCTGGAAAAGCCAGATTGGGATTCGATCCCCAGCCAGTTGCCGGAGTTCCGGAGCAGCTGTCCCAGGCTTGGGAGGGGGAGGGGGCCAGGAATGCTGGAGCTGAGGCCTGGGCCGCCCCAGACAGAGCAGGCTCTGAATTCTGGGAATGTTTGTGCAGCTGGAGCCCATTAGGGGAGGGAGCCGCGCCGCTTATTAATCCCAGCCTTGTTCCCCGGGAGGGGCCAGGGCCCTGCACACGAGTGGAGGGGGACGGGGCTCTGCTGCAGGAGGCGGCCCCCAGCCCTCAGCCCCCTGCTTGGTTGAGACTCCATCAGGAGCTTGGAGATCTGGGGCCCTGTGCCTGGCTTGCATGGTGCACATGTGTGTGGGGAGGCGAGTGTGGAGGGGTGGGTGTGGGCACAGGTAAGGGGCCTGTGGGGGGGGGGGGGGGACGCGGTGAGGTTCCACAGAAGTGCTCCTACCTGGGGAGGCGGGAGGCACACGGTGGTGCTGGGAGGGGGTGCTGTGTACTCCTCAGGGATCCTCACCTGCCCCTCAGAAGCTCCTCGCTGGCAGGCACTCTTACAGCAGGAGAAGAGAAGGAGGTCATGAATTCCTGTTGGCTTAAGTATTTGAGTATGTGCACAAAGAGGGCTGAGCAGTGAGTGGGGAGGCAGCCACAGGGGCCACATCCTGCAGCAGCTCCAGGAGTGGCCATTTAGTAACGTGAAGAGCACCTCCGGGAGTGGTGCAGTGTGTGACCTGTGCAGCCACACACAGTGCTCCGGGTGTAGGGAGTCTGGGGGCCTGGGTTTAGTTCCAAGCTAGCACTGCGGATAGGGTGGTGCACTGAAACTGAAACAAAGGGCCTGGCCTGGGGTCCCCGTTCTACAGACTAGCTGTGGGGCCTGGGATACATTTCTTAGCTCCTCGGAGCCTTGCTTCCTTTATTGGGATAGGGTCTGTCCTATGTGTCTTATAGGGTTGTTGTACAGATCATGTTCCTTTGTCTCTGTATCCATCCATCCATCCATCCGTCCCACAAACTTGATGGCTACTATATGCCACATATTCTGCTAGTGACCAGGGCCTTAAAAGTGAATAAGGACATTGACCGTTAGAAGCTCATCCTTAATAGTATGGGGTGGTGTGGGGTTATCACATACACGAATAGAGTGTAATGTGGCAAGCTCTAACCCTGTGTCATGGAGACTGGAAGAGGAAGCAGTGCTAGCCAGCCCATCACAGGTGTGTTCTTAGGATAACATGTATGAAGGTGCCCTGTACACTATATGGCCCAGCACAGTGTGGAAAGAGGCCGTGGCAGGATCCTCTGAGACAGAACTGAGGTCTCATTGTACTTACTGGCACATCTCCAGCTGGGGCTGGGGCTGCTGGATGCTCAGGGTGATAATATCAGAAAGTTCCAGAATGAACTAGGACTTTGGTAGCTTGGGAGCTGTGACAGAAATCCCAGAAACCCCTTTGAGGGCCAGGGAGGAAGGCTCTAGGACCAATTCCATAGAGAAGGTTAGCTTTATTTTTGGGGGAAGCTTTTTATTTTTTTAACGTTTATTCATTTGAGAGAGAGAGAGAGACAGAGGATCCCAAGCAGGCTCATGCCGATAGCAGAGAGCCTGATGCGGGGCTCAAATCATGAGATCATGATCTGAGCCAAAGTCTGACACTTAACAGGCTGAGCCACTCAGGGTAACACCACCCCCCCCCCTTTTTTTTTTTTTTTTTTGTGAGAGTGAGGGTTAGCTTGGTGCCTTTGCTGAATTTCATCCTGGGAGATGGTGAGGAGGGAATGGGGCAAATGGGAGAGGGAAAGTCAATAAAGGGCTGGGCCCTTGGGAGCTTTGGAGAGGGGTCATCTGCCTCAGCCATCCCCAGAAGCCTCTGCAAACAGGAGGAAGGAAGGCCTCTCCTCTCACCCCCAACCCCACAACAGTCCCTGAGTTCACAGGGTCTCCAGCTCAGGTAGAGCTCCCTTCAAAACGTCAGAGAACTTCCCAGGAGGGCTGCTGGGACAGGAACCATAGAACACCAAGCCTTATAATTACTCTGACAAAAATTTAGGATCTTGGGATGGGCAAGGAATGGGAACAGTTGTCTGAGAATTCCCAGGTCATGCCTGCAAAGTGTTGGCCCCAGTGGCTCCAAATGGCACCAGCCATTTCAGGCATAGATAGCCTCTGAAGTGAGTACTCCTGTCCAAGGGGCTCACTGCTTTTAGGTTCCAGGCCACATGTCTAAGGAACTAAACAAGGGCTATCTCTGTGGAACAGAATCAGAGAGGTGAGTAGGAGGCCCACAAAATTCTGGAGGCTCAGTTCCTGCCTTTGGGGAACCCTAGTCTAAGACGGGATACAGCCCCTGCTCTCAGGAAACTTGTGTTCTAGTGAAAGGGAGACATCATTTGTTTTCCAGGACGAGAGATATAGCCTTTGTCCTTAGGAAACCTCCAGTCTGCTGATGGATCTCCATCTAAGATACAAAAAATTATGGACATGGGGCGACTATGAGACAAGCTAATGAACCAAGTACCAGTTATGGGCAGTCAGGAGTAGTAGAATGAATGATAGGGGAGAAGAAATATGGAGTTCGCTATAGGAAGCTCCTAGAGGAAGAGGGTAAACAATAAAGTAGACTACAGTCAGTTGGGGGAGAGCACGTTTCTCTGTAGGGATGCCCCAACTATCTCTCCCGTCCTGGGGAGGGGTGTGAAATGTCCAGGCTGCACTAGCTGATCCCTAATACCCCTTTCAGCTTTAACATACTAGACTTCCTGGCCCCAGCCCTCTCACCCCTGCTTCCTCTCCCTCAGAGCCTCCCCCACCCCTGCCCTTCCTCTCCGCCTTCCATTTGGTCTCTCCTGAGGCAGGTGGTCCAGCCAGCTGCTTGGCCTGTGTGGAGATGAGATCCCACCCACAGTGTGGGATGGCGTTCAGTGGGGGTGGGCTGTGACCTGAGGAGCTGACAGCTGGGTTTGGGGCTCAGGCAGGGGCACAGGGGTGAGGACATGGCTTGTGGCAGCTTTTCCCAATACCCTCAAGTAGGGGAGATTTGTGGGGAAGGAGAGAAGGGTTCCAGGGATGTCCTAGATTCCAGCTGTGGTGGGTCTGGGTCCCTTTGTGGAGGTCTGGGAGGGCCCATCAGGGAAGAACAGGTTGAACTCTACTTCCCCTGAGCTGGGGGACACTGGGGCTAGAGTTGGGCCAGGCTGGGTGGTTCCTGCAGCTGCTGGGCGTGCTCCTTGGGAAGGAGCTGGGAGGTGGGGGGCAGTGTGGATTGGAAAGGACAGCTGGGTCTGCCAGGAAGCCTGGCCTGACATCCCTCCTGAGACACTTCCCCTCCCTCACCCTACACATGTGGGCCATGATGGGGGGGGGGGCGGTACTCTCCACCCCAGAACAAGAGGTCAGACAGTGACCCGGGAGAGCTGAGAGCCGGGACTAGGCCTGAGGGAGCTGTGTTATTTCCGTCTCAGCACCTTTCCATCAGAAAGACTTACGGGAAAAGCGCCTGGGTCACATGGAGTACCCAGCAATAGACGGTGGCTGGATGGCTGAATGGAAGACTCAAGTCCTGTTTTCACTGATTCAGCCGAGTACCCCCCACCAGTGATGCCCTCTGTATCACTGGTTCTTAAACTTTAACAGTGTCTAGGAGTTACTTGTTAAAATATAATGCCATGAAGTCCACCTCACTTCAGAGATTTTGATTCAGTAGATCTAGAGTGGGGGCTGAGAATTTGAAGTTCCTGCAAGTTCCCAGGTGGTGCTGACGCTCGGGTCCCAGGCCACGCTTCGAGTAGGATACTACTCCTTCTTTCTCTCTTTCTTCCTCAGCTGTCTCATCCTTCTCCCATCCCCTGCCTGCCTGCCTGCCCCTCCACCCATCAAGCACAAGCCAGCTCAGCTGTTAGAGGCGAAGCACATGGTGGGGGTGGCAGAGGCCAAGGTCAGACTCTCCAGGAGTAGAGCTGGGCTCAGCCTGCCTTCTTCTATTGAACCTAGGCCTGGCAACGTACTGGGGTGAGTCTCTATCCCTTCCTTGCTTCTCTTCCCCAGCACAGTGACCTTCAACCTGGGTGTCCCTGAGGATTCCATATGTGGACCAAGCATCACCTGTAGAATAGAATTTTCCCACCAGGTCTGTGTGTTAATGTTTTTCAAATATGTATGGATGCTGTTGTATGAAAAAATATATACTCATTTAAAAGTCTTAATGAATTTATACTTTCTTAACTTCAAAAAGTTACAAAATACATGATACTTACAAAGCATTTTGGCATTTTGTCAAGATGAATGATCCTCAACATAGCCTACGAGAGTGTGCATGATTTGTACAGGCTGTTGCCCCAGCTCCATTCAAGTTCCCCCTCCTCACCACACAGGCCTTAGTTCAATTGCACAAATTGACCTAACTCCCTCTCCTCCCTCTGGCCTCAGGGCCTTTGCACATACAGTTCCCTTTGCCTACTACAATCCAATAATCTGTCTCACTTCACAATCCCTTCCACTCCTTAGCCTGGTTAACTTTTACTTTTTCTGCAAATCTAGGCTAATCACTTCCTTAGCAAATCCTTCCCATCTTTCTGATCATGTCATTTCCCCCTTTAGAGGTTGTCACAACACGTATATATATGTGTATTCCTCTGTCTGTAACCCTCAAGGTTGTTTTAAGTTTACGTTATGTGTGTCACTTTAATTTCTGACTTCCGTATCAGTGTGAAATTTCTGTGAGGCAGAGTCCCCTTGCTTCTTCTGCTTATTGCCCACTGTTGTAGCTCTAGAGCCGAAAACAGTGCCTGGCACTAACAGGGTACTTAATAAACATATGGTTAATGATGCAGTCAACTAGTCAGTTGACAAATAAAAGATCCCCTCCATAGCTGAAGGCAACAGCCAGAGAACTTTGCAGCCAATCTGGCACCCAAAGACAAAAGTGGAAAACAATCCATATAAACAAAACAAAACAAAACAACAAAAAACCCTCCAACGACTGCTACACCTGTACTGCTCCTGATGGGGATTTTCTGACCACTTGTTCTCATTGGTACACCATAGTTTTGGCCCCTTCTGTAGAGGTGGGAGAGAAGCAGAGGTGACTGGCTGGCAGCCAGAGTAGTAGGAGATGGGAGGAAGAGGGAGAAATTGGAGAAGAGCAGATGAAAGAGAAGGGAGAGAAGAAAACAGGGGGAGGGGCACCTGGGTGGTTCAACCAGCTAAGCCTCAGACTTGATTTTGGCTCAGGTCGTGATCTCACGGTTTGGGGTTTGGTTCCTGGGATGGAGTCCCTTGAAGGGCTCTGCACTGGCAGCATGGAGCCTGCTTGGGATTCTCTCTCCCTCTCTGTCTCTCTCTCTCTCTCTCTCTCTGCCCCTTCCTCGCTGTGCATGCATGTGCATGCACACTCACGTGCTCACTTGCTCGCTCTCTCAAAGTAAATAAATAAACTTATAGAGAAAAGAAAGGAGGGCAGGAGAGACAGAGAAGAGAAAAAAAGGATGTGAAGAGGAGAAAGAGGACAAACCTCTCCCAGGACAAAGTGAAAAGAAGACAATTTCCAGAGATCAGAATAGGGTCATAGGGTGGAGCCAGAGGGGTGTCATTTGACTGCCTTGCTTTGTGACCTCCTCCTCCACGCTCAGCCATCCCTTCTCTCTTTCCCGATCCCCAGCTCCCTCCCCGTCTGCCCCAGGAGCTGGGCTAGTTTATTTTCCTTGGGAAGGCTTCCTGAAAGGGGAGCCTGATTTGCCTGACACATGAAAAGTGTCTCAGACTGCCGTCTGACCCTTCCCGCAGAGCCCCAGCTCCAGGGAGTTTGTCTGACATGCAGTCACACACGTGGACACACACACACACACACACACACACACACACAACCTGGCACATGGCGCACACATGCCCCCGGGGAACCCAGGGTGAGGCTAGGAGTTGTGTGAGTACAAATGTGTATGTACACAGGCACCCCCTCACGTGTAGATAAGATGCAATGTACAGGTACCCAAAGCTTACCGCCCCCCCCCCGCCCCTGCCCCACATGGGTGTCTCGTACCTGTGCTCGGCACATAAGCTCACTCATTCACGTGTGAAACATTATTCCAAACCCCCACGTGTGCCCATTTCCACTCTTTGTTGTGACGCTGTGTGGGGAAGACGCGAGTGTTGGACACATGTGGTGTGACTGGGCCTTGTGAGTGGCTGGTGTGGCCCAGGGCCAGCGGCAGCTTCTCCGGGAGTCAGAGGAGGAGTGCCAGAGAGACCACCCACTGTGTTGGGGGGGTTCCCCCCCACACACTGCCTGGGGATGGGAGGTGGGACATCTGTGTCCTCAAGGTCCCTGACTTCAGGCTCTTTTTTTTTTTCTTTTTAATGTTTATTTATTTTTGACAGAAAGAGACAGAGCGTGAGCAGAGGAGGGGCAGAGAGTGAAGGAGACACAGAATCTGAAGCAGGCTCCAGGCTCCGAGCTGTCAGCACAGAGCCCGACGTGGGGCTTGAACTCACGGACCTAGAGATCGTGACCTGAGCCGAAGTCGGACGCTCAACCGACTGAGCCACCCAGGCGCCCCAACTTCAGGCTCTTTTGGAGTCAAGAGTGCCATCTGTACTTCCAAAGGGTGCTCCCAGGAACTGGAAGGGAGTTCTCTCCTGCACACCATATCCCCTGCCTGGCCTCGTTCTGCGGGGTCCAAGCCCACTCCATAGGGCCCAGGGCTCCTGCCCTCCAAGAGGAGACTTGCTGGGGAGTGGAAAGCTCAGGGGCTGCTCCGCCCCCTACCAGTCAGCATCTACTACATTCCACTGGCCAGGTACTTCATGCACAATATCTTAGTTAATATTTCTTTTTTTTTTTTTTTCCAAGTAAACTTCACCCCCAGTGTGGGGCTTGAACTCCCGACCCAAAGATCAAGAGTTGCATGCTCCACTGACCGAGCCAGCCAGGAGCCCCTGCTATTTAACGCTTGTAACTAGCTTGTGAAAGCCTTCTACTCTTCCTTTAGGGATCGGGAACTGAAACTTTGGGGGGTATAGAAACGTGCCCCACTCATGAGGCCAAGAGTTGGGATTTGGTCCCAGGTCTGCCTGCCGCCCAAGTCCATGGTCTTGAACACCGTGACTGATGTACTGCCTCCAACGTCACTTGTCTTACCTCAGAAGCTGCCCGGAAGGAACTGAGATGACTATGGTACAATGGCCTGGCACAATGCCTGGCACCTGGAGTGCATTTGAATGTGCCTTCTTTCTCCTTTGGGTTCCCGTGTGGAGGAGAGCGGGGTGTGCAACACTCCCCTGACCAGTGGGAGGGGGCTTCGGCAGCAAGTGAGTGAGGCGGGCAAGGTGGGCAAAGAGGCAAATGTAGAAGCCAAGCCCCCCACCCCTTACCACCCCCACCACTTTCACCTCTGGAGCCTGGCCCTGGTGAGAAGTCGAAGAAACCAGGGATCATCAGCGGGTACCCCCAACACTCACCCACGCCCGCCTGCTGTGGGGGGCATGGCTGGAGAGGACGAGAATCCTCCACACCCATTGCTTGTCCTCCTGCTCTCTGCCGCCTCCCCCCACCCCAAAAAGAGGCATTCCCAGACTCCCAGACAGAGGGAGGGGAGGGGCTGGGAGTGGAAAGGGAGGAGGGGCCGCCACACACTGAAGCCTTTGTGGGATTCCCAAGAGTCGAGGTGGAAACACTTCATATATCAAGTGTGTTTGTCCCTCCCTGGGGAATGGGAGGGGGGAGTGGCAAGGGGGAGGGAGGACGTGGTGGAGGGCTTAGGGCCTGAAATAGGAAACACCAGTGTGTAACCCGAGTCCGGGAAGGGAGGAGGGGGCTGCCCAGAACCTTTCTGGAGGAACTGACCTGTTCTTGGCTTCTGGGATCCCCACTCTGGGGCTTCTACTCCCCCCTTCTCAGGCCCCTATTCGCTGTGCAGAAACACACAACACCGGCCACTCCTTCCAGACCCTGTGTTCTTCCTGCCAGGCTCCATAGTTACCTTCCCTGCATCCCACTCCTGCTCACTCCCTGGCCTGCTCCTTGGTTCTCCCGGAGTCCACTCTTCCCTCACCCCACTTCCCCCACCGAAGTCTCTATTCCACCACCACCCCACCTCACCATCTTCAGAACTCTGCTCCGGCCGAGCCGCTGAGACTCCTGGCCACCGTCTCCCATGGATCTCCTCTTTTTGGAGCTCACTCTCTTCAACCACAGCCTTGCCTCCTGCTGCCCAAAACTGTTCTAGGATCCTAGGTCAGTCTTCTCTGAGTCTTGACAGGTTCCTTGCCTCTGTTCCCTCACTCATGTCCCTGACCCAGCCAACATGCCCGATAACAGGGATACTGTGTTGAGAGTGACTATAACCCAGCTCACTAAGTAACCTTGTAATGAATATAACTGTGACAATTCAGAAAAGTTATTTAAGAAGTTATTCAAGCTTATTCAAGAAGCATTTACTGAGGGCCTACTAAATGTCAGATCCTCTGCTAGCTGCTGGTCAGGAACTCACAGTACATATCACCCTTAGGCTCTAGGCAAGAGGGTACCCAGTGCTGAGCCTCCACGGCACAAAGTCCATGGGATGCGTCTCCCCTGAACCTGCATGGTCCCCTCCACACTGCTTCTAGACCATGCCCTGGGTTCCTGGCCCAGTGCTGTGTGAAACCATACAGATATCTGAGGCAGAAGAAAGAAAGAAAGAAAGAAAGAAAGAAAGAAAGAAAGAAAGAAAGAAAGAAAGAAAGAGAGGAAGGGAGGAATGGAGAGAAAGAAAAAGAAAGAAAGAAAGAAAGAAAGAAAGAAAGAAAGAAAGAGGGAGGGAAGGAGGGAAGGAAGGGAGGAAGGAGGCAAAGAAGGAGGAAAGGGAGAGAGAGAGAGAGAAAGAGAAAGAATGAAAGGAAGGAGGGAAGGGGGGAGGGGGAAGGAGGAGGGAAGGCAGGCAGGAAGGAAGGGAAAGACAAAAACCAAAAGCCCAAACAGTAGTAACAACAAAAACAGTAATACTGACCCTGTCTTTATTTAAAATTTTGATATTTTACTATGAATATTTTGCATTTAATTTGATTTTTAAAATATTGTGTTAAAATATTATTTATTACTGAATTTTTTGGTGTTCCTTAAATTTTGCCCCTGAACTGAGGGCTTCACTGATTTCCCAAATTCCCCATCTTTTTTAAAAAAATTTTTTTTAACGTTTATTTACTTTTTTTGAGACAGGGAGAGACAGAGCATGAACAGGGGAGGGTCAGAGAGAGGGAGACACAGAATCCGAAACAGGCTCCAGGCTCCGAGCTGTCAGCACAGAGCCCGACGCGGGGCTTGAACTCACGGACCGCAAGATCATGACCTGAGCCGAAGTCGGCCGCTCAACCGACTGAGCCACCCAGGCGCCCCCCAAATTCCCCATCTAAGTGACCCTAGACTTCCTGCCCCCTCAACCTTGGGCAGGCGGAGCTCAAGTGCGCGTACCCTCAGACCTGAGGGGTTGTCAAGGGTTGGCTGTTTGTGGGTGTGAGTAGGGCTTGCACACATGGGCCACGGAGGTGTCCCTGCCAGAGCAGAGCAGAAAGGAATTGCTGGTGGAAACAAGGTGGGTAGGTGAGAGGTGGGGCGGCCCCACCCTGTTCCAGTGCAAAACTCCAAAGTCATTCTGAAAGTGGATTTGTCAAGGTAAGAGGATAGGATCTATCTTATTTACATTTGTTCACTTGATTTGTACCTCTTAAATATTTAGAAATTTTGTTTGTGGGCTTTTATTTGTACTCTTGTCCCATGCCCCGCAAATGTTAGGGGCAGGCCTGCTTACAGGGATGGTGAATGGAAGGATAGAAGTTACCAGCACCGTGTAAACCAGTCTGATCTATTTGCTGCCATTGAATTTCCACCCTGTGTATCTTTCTCCTGCTCCTCCCACCACGGACACCTGCCCATCCATTAAATGCCTCTCCTCTCTCCATAGTCTTCAGTGATCCCTACTGCCCTTGGTGGCCTCTCCCTCCTCCAAACTGTGACTTTTACTGCCAGTACCAGTCTGTGGGCCCTCACCCACACTGCCTGCATCAGCCCTCCAAAAGCTATTTTGTGCCATCATCTAACTTTTAGTGTGTGTGCACACGCGCTCATGTACCATGTCCTGGGAGCTGTGTTATCAGTGTTTTTCTCTTCTTTTCTTTTTAAAAAATATTTATTTGTTTTTGAGACACACACACACACACACACACACACACACACACACACTCTCACACACACACAGAGTGTGAGCAGGGGAGGGGCAGAAAGAGAAGAAGACACAGAATCCGAAGCAGACTCCAGGCTCTGAGCTGTCAGCACAGAGCCCGACATGGGGCTCCAACTCACAGACTGTGAGATCATGACCTGAGCCTAAGTCAGACGCTTAACTGACTGAGCCACCCAGGTGTGCGCCATCAGTGTTTTCCTTTTTTGTTGTTTGTTTATTTATTTAATTTCACACGCGTGAGAGAGAGAGACCGTGCAGAGCAGGGGAGAGGGGTGGAGACAGAGGGAGAGAGAATCCCAGGCAGGCTCCATGCTTAGTGAAGAACCAGAAGCAGGGCTTGATCTCATGAACCGTGAGATCATGACCTGAGCCAAAATAAGGAGTCGGACACTTAACTGGCTGAGCCATCCAGGTTCCCCCTGTAAGTGTTTCAATAGCACTGTCAGTGTATTATTTTATTTTTCCAGTTCCTTATAGTGTTAGGCTTGGGAAAGAATGGGTGTGAAGTTAGCCAAAGACTTAGGGTTGATGCTGGCCCTGCCCCTTATTAGCTATATGACCTTGAGCAAGTTAACCACTCTGAGTCTCAGATTTCTCATATATAAAACAGGATAATAAGGCCTGCTTGGCAGGGTGTTATGAACATAAGAGGTAATATATATAAAGGGCCTGACAAAGTAGGCAGTCAATAAAATGTTAACCATAATAATTATATTCTTGCACATAATATATTAATAGTTTACATTTTTATGTGCCTATTATATTGTTAATATAACAATTATAATTATGTATTATTAAAGGCCTTACATAAATTAAACAATTGAATGGGATGATCAGGAGGCCTGAGAAGCCTAAGGCAATGGACATGGAATCCTGACTCAAGGCTTTTCTGACTGGGAGAGACCGAGGAAGCCTCCGCCTGAGCTGCTTTGGGGAGGTGATTCCTGGAACCCGTGGTTCCTCCCTGGGCATTTGGCATAGGAGTGAGCAGTACAGGGCTCAGATTTAATCCTTCCACGTGGCTAAAGCCTCTTGACCCTGGGCACTTCATTGAGCCATGCCAGCCACACCCTTGGCACAAGCCCATCTCTGCCCCGCTCACAGAGGCAGCTGCGCACCAGGCACCGCCTCCATCTGCTGCAGAGTTGGCCAGTCTTCCCAAGTGGCTCCCCTGCTAGGACACATCCCCGAGTGCCTGCCTGCGAGAAACCATGGGAACGGAGGGCTGGGGGAATAGGAGACACTGGATCCCAGCTCCCAGGACCACCCACCCTGACCTCCTCCCCTATGATTATTAAACACATATTTCCGAGGGATTAGCAACTATGCCAGGGATGTTGATCGCTAAGTCTCAGTCAAACCAATGGTTTTAATCACTAGCTGCAGCCACATTAACATTATTAACTAATGAACAGCCTGCTAAGTTGGGGGTGGGTACAGAGTGAGGGGTTGGGGTGAAAAGGGAGGCACCTGCTGTATGACTGAGCCAAGGGGCCACCCTGGGAGAGTGGTTCAAAACTGCACCCTCCCCCCCCCCCCCCCATAATTAGGAGACAAGCTCCTCAGGGGACTGAAGACATTGGTTTGAGGATAGGAAGCCTGTGTCCAGGCATTCTGGATTACCCTCAATTAGGCTCCTGTGGGAATGTCACGGAGCAGGGAGCTCACCTATCTATGCTTGGCCAAGTTTCTAGAAGGGGGTTCCCTGTAAAGACCTTGCTCTTGGCTCACCAGTGTGTGCAAAAGTGCAGGAGATTCAGACTCAGCCCTTCCCATCATCCCACAGCAGAGGTGATTGCTAAGTCCACTCCTAGTCTTACCTCCCTCTCTCCCAGCCAGGCTACTGTTCTGTTTTTTAGCAAGCAACTGTAAATTATTAGCCAATGGGAGAAAACTGGCCACTGGCGCACTCAGGTTCCCTTTGTCTGGGAGCATTGAGAGAGCAGATGGGAAGTTAAGAAAGCAGGAAGGGCACAGCCCAAGAAAATGATAGGAGGAGAAAATAGAGGCAGCTGAGGTGGTGGAGGGAGAACAGAAACTGGGGAGAGTCTAGAGACCCCTCTGACCCCTAGGAACCCCCTAGGAAAGAAGGTAGTCGACTCAGAGTAGACTTGTCCTTATAGATCATGCTTGGAAACTTTTGTGTTTAACAGCTGGTTACTGAAGACTTGGGCCTGTTACCTGTTCTCTCGCCTCTCTCCCCAGCTCTCTCTCTCCCCTTCCCTGTGTTTCTTTGCTTCCTTTGTTCCTGCCCTAGCGAATGGCTAAGCCCTGGAGTTGGTTTCCACTTCACCCGGTGCAGATTTTTTTTTTCCTTGGGAGACTCCTGGGAGCTCTGCCCCCACCCAGGCCATGGGCTCTGCACGCTTGCTAAGAGCCCCTATGGAGCAAGCTCGCCTGGATAGAGAGTATCTCCTCTTCTCTGGGTGCACACCTGTGCTAGGCACTGAGGAACAAGTCACAGAAAAAGGGGACCAACTAGAACCTGCAGGAATTCAGAAGTAAGAAAGGTGCAGATTCCAGAGCCAAATGGAGCCCAGTATAAGTTCAAATAGCTGGGTGCACATTCAGCCAATCAGATTAAAAGAAAAGGGGGTGAGGTGCCTGGGTGGCTCAGTTGGTTGAGTGACTCTTGATTTTGGCTCAGGGCATGATCTCTTGGTTTGTGAGATCGAGTCCTGTGTCGGCCTCTAGGCTCTGTGTGCTGACAGACCAAACCTGCTTGGAATTTTCTTTCTCCCTCTCTCTCTCTCTGCCTCTCCCCTGCTCATGCTGCTCCCCTCCCAAAACAAAACAAAACAAAACAAAACAAAACAAAAACAAAAAAAACCTTAAAAAAGAAAAGCAGGGGCACCTGGGTGGCTCAGTTGGTTAAACATCCAACTCTTAGTTTCGGCTCAGGTCATGATCTCATGGTTTTGTGGGTTCGAGCCCCACGTTGGGCTCTGTGCTGACAGTGCAAAGCCTGCTTGGGATTGTCCCTCTGTCTCTCTCTCTGCCCCTCCCCCGCTCATGCTGTCTTTGTCTCTAAATAAATAAATAAATAAATAAACTTAAAAAAGAAAGAAAGAAAAGCAAGGCGGGGAAGGCTCTTCTGAGGAGAGGATGGTGAGGTGGACAGTGGAGAGTTGTGTGCTTGGAGTGAGCCCATGGGTTCTAAGATGAGGGCTGGTATGGGCGGAGGGGGGATGTGGCCTAGACTTGACCCCTGGAAGCCCAGACTAAAATGTCTGGCACAAATTTGACGGGAATGGAGGCTCCTCTGTGGGGCCCTGGGCAGGGAAGAAGCAGCCTCTCTTTCTGCACCAGGTAGAGGCAGGCATAGGAGAGATAGTGTCCTGGGGGCAACTGCTATGGAAACTGTCCTGTCACTCTCCCCCAGGCAACCTGATGTCTCTGAGACCCAAAGGCCCTAGCAGCCCCTCCCGTCCCCGCCCCCCCCCCCCCCCCCCCAAGGCACAGTCGGTGACAGAGAACCATCTCCGAAATAAACACCCTCTAAGAACAACAACCCCCAGAAACTCCAAATGACTTTGATGTCGGGGCCAAGGGTTTTGACTAAACAAACTGGAAGCGATTTAGGCCGGGACTGGCGGCCTGCTGAGGCGGCTGCACTAGGGAATTGATCAGGCCACCAGGAGCTAGTAGGGGACTCTACCCTCCCTGTGTGTTCCCTCCCCGCCCCCAACCAGCCACCTGGGAACCTCAGAAACCAGTCCAGAGAGGCATAGCTGTGTGCATCTTCCCCAGTTCCCTCCTTCCTCCCGCCAGAGGGGCTGGACCATCTAAGGACACAAAGTCCACCCAGCGAATGCGGGGCTATGAAGAGCACAGTCAGGCCTTGTCCTCCTCATCTCTTCCCACACAAGCCCCCAGAGCACACATCCACGGCCCTTCATTTCCAGCATGTCTTCTCCCCAGCTAGTCCTTATTTCCAATGTCTCTATAAGGAACAGCTCATTCTGGGAATGAATCCTGCCCCCGTCTGAAAAGTCCTCAGCCCTGCAACAGCCACCTTGCTCTGGCACTGACATTGGCACTGCTCAGAGCATCATTGATTTCCTCCTTAGAGGGTGGCCTCTGTAAGGGCAGGAACTATGACTTGTCCATCTCTGCGTCCCCTCTGATATCTGGCATAGTGTCTAATGAAGGTAGCTAGGAAGTACGTTTGGTGAGTGAGCAAATAAATTACCACTTGGGGGACTCATGGCGGGGGTTAAAGTCCTTGCTCTATCATAAGGTCATTTCCTCTGCAAAAAGCAATTCTCAGCTCATAAGTGGTGTTATATACATACATACATACATACATTAAACTGTTGATACCAAATGTGTGTGAAGTGCCCAGCCCAGGGGTGAAGCCTGCAGCAGGTATATCATGACCGGCCATAACTGCTGTTATGATTTAGGCTGCGTCCCAACTGGTCTGTATCTCATTTGTAGCAAAAAGAACCTACATTTGTGAATGTGCATAGAGAGGCTTAGACGAAAGGGGCTTGATTCAGGCAGGAAGGCAATAGCAGCTCCCTCCCTTGCCCAACCTTGCAAGTGCAGAGAAAGCAGAGCTGTTCTGGTATGTGATGCCTTTCTCCATTAGACAGATGGGGGGAACTGGGGCTTATCTGTACCCCTGAAAAGAGACCCTCTGCCCTGTAAGAAGATTCCCCTTTGCTCTTTCCTCTGACTGTCCTCCGGCTGTTTCTATCCCTCACAGCCTCTTGCTGAAGGCCATCTGCCTTCCTGCCTTTTTTTTTTTTTTAATCTTAATTACTGTTTTACATTTAATCGCTAAGTCTTGAGTAATAAGATCCAAAAAGAACTACTGAGGTCTCCCCAGGCTAGGCTGACTCTCACAAAGGAAAATAAAACAAGGCAGCCACTCACAGAGACCCAGACACACACTTACACACTTTCTTACACAGATACACACATGCAAGTTCCAGTACACTAACAAAGAAGTACAAGGGAAACAGGCAGATCACACAAACACATATGTACACATTTAGATATACACACACTGTCTCAAACACAAGCGTATACACACACACACACACACACACACACAGTACCAACAAAGAAACCCCAACAAAGTAGCTCGCGCACATGGACTCACAGGAGGCCCGATGACTATACTTTAAGCTTCACCTCCCAACCCAAGCCCAAAAATCTGTCTCCAATTATCTGGCCCGTGTTGGGAGCAACAGGAAATCCAGAGCTGCCTCTGTCTTCTGGGGGAGATGCCGGGATTTCAGCCATTTCTCCATCATTGGATAACAAAAGACTTCTGGCCTTGTGTCTTTCTCCCTGCTTCCAAGTCAGCTGGGGCTAGAAGGGTGTGGGTGGGGGCTGGAGGGGGTGCAAAACTAAGCCTAAGAACATCTTGACTAAGAACAGCTTGGCGAGCCTGGGAAAGGGGCCAGGGGTTTATACGCCCTGAGTATGAGCCTTTCCAACTTTGCCCAAAATAATGAATAGGGCACTGGCTTGGGTCAAGAATAGGGGCCTACAGTGGCGACCTTGGAATCAATAATGACCCTAGACACCAGCCTCATAAGGTGGACAACGCAGCATAGTGGAACAACCACCAGACTTGTGATCAGACCTGGGCTCCAGTCCCAAATCTGCAGTGAGCCGGCTGCCAGTGATCTCACTTCTCAGAGCCTCACTTAGAAAATGGACGTAGTACCAGTGACCACCTTATAGAATGTGAGTGGGGCCAAGAACTTGTGTAGCTGGGGAAAGTGACCACGCAGGTGTTCTTACTGGCTATGGGATGGTCTCCCAACCATCCGACCTCCCCCTAAAATAGGAAGCTCTCCTTGTCTTCTCCAGATGCACTGGCTATTCCCATAGAAGAGAAAATACTGTTTTGAGAAACCTGGTTCTACTCCTTCATCCCCATTCCCTGATTAGATGGAGCGGCTCTCACCATCTTGTAGCTGTCCCACTTGACTGCATAGCCCACTCTCCAACACGTCCAGTCCCTGTGCTCCTCATGTCAAAGACAGTGGCTTGGAGCGGTGGAAAGGCTACTGAATTGGGGGTCTTTCCTGTTTCCTAACCCAAAGACAGTTTACCCTAATTCAGCCCAGCCTTAACTTCCTTGGGCAATGGACACTATCTCCACATAGCTTTGTATGGAGGAGTGTTAGAAATTGTGACCACAGGGGCATCTGGCTGGCTCAGTGGGAAGAGCCTGAGACTCTTGATCTTGGGGTGGTGGGTTCGGGCCCCATGTTGGGTGTAGAGATTACTTAAAAATAAAACCTTAAAAAAAAAAAACAAAGAAAGAAATCATGCCCACATATATGTGATGGTTCCCACAAGGGCTTTAAGGAAGGAGCTTCAGAAAGACACTTGACACGACCCAGTCCCCTCTCTGTGGCTTCAGCACTCTGTAGGATGTAGGATTTGCAGCTGGGAACACACTCTCTATGAAATAATGCTTAACTGTTTTAGTCAAAAGTTCCTCTACGGGACGTGGGTTCCTAGAGACCAAACTCTGTCTCCCGCATCAGACAGGGAGTTCCGGGTCATGCTCTCAACATTCCAGTCAGGTCCTAGCCCTGGCATGTGAGGAGAGCAGGACTGTGTGCTGTGCTAGAAGGGCAGAGGGTCTTCATTGGGTACCCCCTCCTCAGCCTGTGGAAAGGAACAAGTTTACTCTTTTTCTTTTTAAGTTCTTATTTCTTTATTTTGAGAGAGAGAGAGACCACACACACACACACACACACACACACACACACACATGAGAGGGGGTGAGGGGTGGAGAGAGAATCCCAAGCAGGCTCAGCGCTGTCAGAACAGAGCCCAACGTGGGGCTCAAACTCAGGAACGGTGAGATCATGAACTGAGCCGAAATCAAGAGTTGGATGCTTAACTGACTGAGCCACCCAGGCGCCCCTCAACATTTGATTTTTTAACATAGGATTTTTAACATGGTATTCCCAATGTGGGGGCAAGGAGTGTGGAATAGTCCAGTTCTGGAATTAACAGGTCCCAACTCTGCTTGTCCAACCTGGCCCTCAGAGGACTGCTCAGAGCGGCCCTCAGTCCGAGCGGCCCTCCTTTGAAGGCCAGGCTGAGAGGTTCAGTTTTCCAGACTGCGGCGGGAGTGAGTCACGGTCTAACAATGTGATCTGTCAAGTGCTGCAGCTCCCTGGGCTGGTCTTGCCCACAACCTCTTGCCGCCTGGATTCTTCCTGGGCGTTCCTCAATCTTGCAAAACGTGGAGATCATGCTGGCGGCTTTTCTGTGTACTCCCCACCATCCCCAGAGCCAGTTTACTTTTGGTACAGCAGACCTAATAAGGGCACCCAGCCAAAGAGATGGGCCCGAGGTGGGAAATGCTGGAATTATGGGGCACCTTTTCCAGAATTTGAGTCCTGACTCAGAGAGTTAAGAATTAGGGCAGAGGGAGAGCAGGAAAAGAAACTGAGGTCTAGTGTGGCAAAGTAGACCAGACGGGCATGGCATTTACTACAAGAGATTAAGAGTGTCTGTATAGTAAAAACCATTGAACAGTATACTTTTTTTTTTTAATGTTTATTTCCTTATTATGAGAGGGAGAGATAGAGAGCGAGCAGAGGAGGGGCAGAGAGAGGGGGAGACGAACCCCAAGCAGATTGCACACCATCAGCCTGGGAGCCCAACGCAGGGCTTGAACTCATGAACCGTGAGATCATGACCTGAGCTAAAATCAAGAGTCAAACAACCAACCAACTGAGCTACCCAGGTGCCCTAAACTGTACACTTTAAAAGTGTGAACTCTGTGATATGTACATTATATATATCAATAAAACTGGTTTGTGGGTTTTTTTTAAATGAGTGTCTGAGTCGGCAGTAGGTAACTCTGTCCCCACAGGGAGGTAATGCTGGCCGTGTGGGGTGAATGGGGATTAGGATAAGATGTTTAGAAGGACCTGGCTGCCTCCAGGTTTGAGTGGATCTGGCACTAAAGCGGTGGAACCTATGCAGAGGGTGAGGTTGGGACAAGTCCCCACTCATGGAGATCCAAGGCCCGTCCAGAATTTGTCAGCCCTACTACGAGCCTTCAACCTCCATATTGGACACCCTGGAACACCACCATCCAAGTGACCCCTTCCACTGATTCAGAGAACACCGTACAGTTTCCCAACAACGTTGAGACCCACCCAGAGCAAACTAGGTATGCATTTAACCTCATTTAGGGCTTATTATTACATCTTCACTCTTTTTTTCTTCTGCTTTTAACTCTCATCTTTAATTTATGCTACTTTGCATCTTCTGTATCTTGTAAGCCTCTGTAAACCCATTGCACAGCAAGGCAGGATATAAATAACATTTTGAAAATAAAATTTACAGGAGCGCCTGGGTGACTCAGTTGGTTAAGCGTCCAACTTTGGCTCAGGTCATGCTCTCGCAGTTCGTGAGTTTGCGCCCCGCATCGGGCTCTCTGCTATCAGCCTGCTTTGGATCCTCTGTCCCCTTCCCTCTCTGCCCCTCCCCCACTTGTGCACGTGCATGCTCTCTCTCAAAAATAAATAAACTTAAAAATATGTATAATTTGCAAAACGCTCTCATGTACATTTTTTCTTTTGGTGCTCAGAACAGTCCATGTGGAAGGTAAAGGTAAAGCTATTGCTATTTTTAGGCCAAGAGAGACTGAGGGACCTGGTCAAGCCATTGAATGGTGGAGTACAAACCAAAACTCGTGTTCAAACTTTGAGGTACCACTCTGTCCTCTGAAGAAGGCACCATGAGAAAGCCCTGGAGAAGGACCAGGTTGACTTCTTGTGGCCTTGCCAGTGCACACATCACCACCCAACATTGCTGACAGGCCTTTTAACAGAGAAGCATCTGTGCCTGTCTGCCTCAGGGGAAGGAGAGAGATGGCTTTCCATTTCTCCTTCCAAGAACTCAAAGTGAACAAATGCTCCTCCTTCCATCAGACATATTCACCACGCTCCCTTCACTCCGAAAAAGGGCGAACAGGACACTATTCTCCCAAGCCCTAGGCACAGGGTCCTGCTGTTCTCTGTAGGGCTGATAGGATTTCCTCACTTTACTGGGGTGGCTCTGCTTTAAGATCCCTTTCAGAAGAGGGTCTACAGGGATGGCTGCAGCGGTTGTGGAAATGGGTCCCAAACTCTTCTCATTTCTCAAACTCAAAGTAGGAAAGAAAACAGGCCACACGTCAAGGAAAGCCTGCTCTCTAACAAACATTGACCAACTGTAGGTGACCCAAAGATGGGTCACACAGTCTCTGCTTTCCAGTCTTCAGTTTGAGGTGCGGCAGGAATGAGGATGTCAGCAGACATGAGTTATGAGAGAAATATAAACAACAAAGCCCGACGGAGGAGCTGAGCTGGAAATCTGGGGGATCTGAACAGGAGTCTTTGGGGCCAATTATATTTGGAAAGGACCCAGAAGGATATGTAAATTTATCTTCTTTCTAGAAACTTATTACCCTTACTTTTTAAACAAAGGGTGGGGTGGGGGGAGAGAGAGAGAGAGATTGAAGCAGGCATAAGTGATGGAAGGGGAGCAAGAGGAACGTGTTCTAGGTACAGGAGGCCCTGCAGGGGCAGAAGCACAGGGATGGAAAGTAGGCGCACTTGAGAAGCATTGAGTAATTCAGTTTGATTGGAGCATGAGGTAGTGGAAAGGACTGGAAAGGTAGACCAGAGCCATATCACCACGGGGGCCCCTAAATTCCAAGCTAAGGAATTTGCACTTCATTTAGTAGGCCACAGGGAACCTCCACAAGTGACTGGATTACCAGTGTGCTTTAGGAGAGAAACTCCAGCAGTCGTGCGTGGGATGAACTAGAGGTAGAGGTCCTGTTAGCTCAGCTACTAGAGAATGATGCGGGCCTTCATACAGACGCCATGCTTGGGTATTGGAGGGCAGGAAGATATTCATTCAAAAGTCCCATGTCTTGATTCCATCTTTATTCAGAGGACAGATACAAAGATGAACAAAGACGCCAGCCCTAAGCTGATTCATATATAGCCTTATGGAGAAAGCAAGTAAAGGAGCAGCTAAACTGTAACAGGGTTAAGTGCATCACAGGGTCAAGTGCTCTGGGACTGCAAAAAAAGGGGGAGTTGAGAAACGGTTCAGAGGTTTCCCATGTAGAAAAGAACATCGATCCTAACATCTTTTTCTTCCCCACTTTCATCTAAATAGTACTGCTCATAGATGCATTTATGTTTAGCTGACATCTAATCTGAGGAAGTTTCAACCGGCCACTCGTTGAGCAAATAACACCCCTGAACTCAGACAAGTGTCCAGGTACCTGCTCTTTGTTCATCTTCCTCACACCTAGAGGGGGACGGATGGGAAAACTGAAGCAGTGACTGACCCATTGGACTGGATGGTTTGTGTAGCCCCAGGTCTCAGGGCTAATTCTGACCTTAAGACACGTCCCCACCTCTCAGCTTTGCTTAATTGGGTTACAGGAATTAGTCTTGAGAACAGAGAAAAGGCAAGAAACCACATTCTCCTCACTCTTAAGCCTCTAAAGAAGAGGTCAAGTGAGGTCGCCCCTGCTTGACCTGGTGAGGATGGCCAAGCAAGGAAAATGGCTGCTTGGGAGACATGATAAGGCAGGCCAGCATGGGACAGGCAGAAAAGACTGTGAAAGTCAGACCAGGGACAGCGGGAGGAGAAGATGCCCCAACATGGTGCCTGGCACATGGGAGACACCTGCTAATTAACTACAGATTGCATGAATGAATCCCAGAGGTCAGGGGATCCTCATTTCAAGAGAAATGTAATTATAACCGTGGTGAGAAACCATCTTTCACCTATGGGGAAGGCAAAGATCAGAAGTCTTGATAAGATTCTGTGTTAGTGAGGGTGTAGGAAACATACCCTCCAATGCCCTGCTGATGCAGCCATAAACAGGCAGCTTCTGTGCAAGGCAATTGAGCAGTATTGATCAGCATTACAAATGTGTGTAATTTGTATTGAGGCAAGCAATCTCATTTCTGCGAACTTATCCTGCAGATACACACATGTGCAAAGTGACCTACGTACAGTGTATTTATCTGCAGCTTTGCTTGTAATGGTACAAGATAGAAAATAATAGGGATCTGGTTAAATTGATTATGGTTTATCCATTCAATTCAATACAGGTATTATGAATTATGACGAGGACTGATCTGCTACATAAATTACCCCCAGAAGCTACAGGAAAAATAGTGTGCATAGTATGGTACCATTTGCATGAACAGTAAAAAACAACGCGTGCGTGTTTGTATGCTATCATTTGTGTGGGAAGAAGAATACATATTTGCTTACATAAGCACAGAATATCTCTAGAAAGAAACACTAGAAAACTTCTTGGGTTTGCCCCCCAGGATGATGAGCTGGGTAACTGGGGAGCAGGTACCTTGTATACTCATTTTTACCTTTAAAATTTTGTACTATGTACAAGTAGTACTTACGAAAAAGTTTGTTTTTTTTTTTTTTTTTTTTTTTAAATATAAACAAATTAAAAGGAAAAGAACAGTCAGGGAAGCTTCTGGTTGTTTCCTCCAGCAGGGGCTCCCAGGGCAGCACACGTCCCTGTGTGCTAGTCTATAGCACCCCCTGGTGCTGTCTGTGAGCACGCACTGCGCAGAGAAGGTGTGGGGGTGACAGGGCAGGGGATTCTTTGAGGAACACTGGGGTTTCTTTTTAAAAAAAAGAGAGAGGAAAGGATAGCGTACAATATTGGAGCCGGAGGAGACTCAGAAAGGACAGTGGCATCAGAGATGTAGCAGGAGAGGCGCTGGGAATGAGCGGTCCTGGGTTCGAGTCCTGACTCTGCCCTCACCCCCTGTGTGCCCTTGGACACATGACCCTCTTAGTAAGTCTCAGTTCTTACCCCATAAACTGCTCTGATAATATCTACCTCTAGGGTTGTTTTGAAGATTAAATAGGGTATGGAGTATGAACAGTGCTTTAGGATTGGAAAAGAGCTATAAAAATCTAGGGGATTATTTTTTAACTAGCCCCTCTTGTTTTATGAGGAAATAAGACGTAGTATAGGGCAGTGGTTAGGACAAGGACTCCGCAGCCAGAACTGCTGCACTTGGAAGCCCCGTTCTACCACCCCCTGGCTTGGGTGATCTAGGGAAAATTACTTAAATTGGAGACCTCCATTTTTCGTCTGTCAAATAGTATTAATAATAACATTCTCAGGGTGCCTGGGTGGCTCAGCCGGTTAAGCATCTAACTCGGACTCAGGCAGTGATCTCACAGTGAGTTCGATCCCTGCTTTGGGCTCTCTGCTGTCAACATGGCACCCACTTCGGATCTTCTGTTTCCTTCTCTCTGTGTTCCTCCCCCGCTCTCTCTCTCAAAAATAAATAAACATTAAAAAAAATAACATTCTTGTAGGGTTGTTGTGAGGATTAAGTGAGTAAATACATGTGAAGCATTTGCACACAAAAAGTGCTGAGTAAGCATCTGCTATTATTGACTTCTAATATATCCAATGCTTATGTCCCTTTTGTAGGTGCTTGATAAATGTGAGCGATTCTTACCATTTTATATGTGAAGAAATTGAGGCTATGAGAGGAGATATGCCTCGTTCAAGCTATCCAACTAATGAGTAGTAATAATTCTCCCTCTAAAGAACCTTAGACATCTTCTGGACATAAGCGCTTTAGTTCAGAGGGCATTTCCAGGTGGGGGTGTGTTTCTTAATCCCTGCAACCGGAAGTAAAATTGGACTGGAAGGGGGATGGGAGAAGGGAGGGCCATGAGGAAGAAAAGCTTTCTTGGGGGAAAGATATCGAGAACAGGGCTTGTGGGGAGACAAGAGGCGGGCCGGGTCAGGGTCTATGAGAATTTAGCAACGAGATGTAGCACAAATAGGAAACTGAGTGTGAACCTGGGGTACAGGACACTGGGAGGGCTTTAGTGGAGAGGCTCAAGGACAGGGGATTTTCAGCCAAGTTCTTGGTAGGGAGGAAGTGAGAACATGATAATGACCATCCTCAGCGTGAATAAATACTTCCCGAGACAGGCAATATGGTGTGGTGGGAAGTGTACTAACAACTATTTATCGATCGTCTGTGATGTGCCAGGCTATCAAGCAAACACACAGAGTTAACAGACTGCTCTCTGCTCACTGGGTGCCCTAAGTTAGATTACTATACTTTGAGCCTCTGTTTTCCCAACAGACATAGTAATACTTACCTGGTGGGTTCTCATGAAGATGAAGTTAGGCGACAATGAATGTGAAAACTACCACAGTGCCTGATACCCTGAGGGCACTCACAAACATGGAGTTGAGCATCTCTTTGTAAGGCACTGAGTCAGGTACTGTGAGGGAGACAAGAAGCCTGAGATGGGAATCCTGTGGCCAAAGGGCTTGGAGTCTAGTTGGAGAAACAGGACACATGGAAGATTTAAAAACAAAACCAATAAAGGTCACCATTATACGTTCCAAGGACTGGAAATGAGCAGGTGAACGGTTTGAGGAATGAGCACCCACCAAGGGCTGAACTGCTGAAGGAGGCTCCCCGAAGACATGTGAGACCTTCTGGGACCTAATAAAGTTGAGAAGAAGGAAATGCGGCCTGATGGAGAGCAGGGTAACGGTGCAGGGGTGCAGGACGAGAAAGGAGTGACGGCACAGGTGCTGACTGAGCGCCCGCACTGGGGTCAGTCGCCACGCCAAGGCTCTCCCCGACCTCATCTTACTGGATCCTCACTGCAGCTTGTGAGGTGCGCATCTCTCTCCCTATTCTATACATGAGAAATGTTGAGAATCAAGGAGGTTAAGTAACTCACTAACAGTCATGCTTCATAAATGGAAAGTCAAAATTCAAACCCAGAACTCTGGCCACAAAATCCACGGAAAGGGACTAAAGTTGGCGACATGAGGCCAAGGAAATCCACGTTTTACTCACATTCCTTCATTCATTCAACTACTATTTAGTGAGTGTTTACTATGTGTGAGGTATTGTGCTAAGCGCTGGCTGGGCTACTGTGAACGGAACAGATCCCTGCCCTAATGAGACTTTATGGCTTGGAAGCCAGGCAGCTTTTAAATAAATCCACAGTCGAATAAATGCTATGAAGGAAACAAAACGAGAGGGTGTTATGAGACAGAACAATGCAGGCCCTCAATAGGCTGGGGGGTCAGCCTCTCTGAGTAAGTCACGTTTAAGCTGAAGCCTGAAAAATGAGTAGCACTGGTTTGTGTGTGTGTGAGGGAGACAGAATCCCGAGCAAGAGGGGCGTTCCCGGTAAAAGTAATAGAAAATATGAAGGCCCAAAGGAAGAAACTAGAGATCATGTGGAGGAGCCTTGGGAAGGGAGAGGGTGCCGAGGTGAGGCTGGGGAGTGGCACAAGCCACATCTCACAGGTCCACAGACACCACATTAAGAACTTCGGACTTGACCCTCAGGGCAATGAGGAATCGGTGACTGGTTTTAAGCAGGAGAGTGACATGATCCAATTGACTTCTGAGAAAGATCAGTCTGCGACGCTGTGTGGGACAGGACTGAAGTGGCTAAGAGTGGAAGCAGCAGCAGCGAACTGCAGTTGCCTCGGAAGAAGGCTGGCGACAGCTTGGATGGGGGTGGAAGTGTGTCTCAGGAGTGGAGAGGTGAGGTCTTGAGGACAAACTGCTTATGAAGAGGGTAAGGAGAGTTTTTGTCAAGGTTCACCCTGAGGTCTGGAAGTGCCATTTTGGAGATGGGAAAGTCTGAAGGAGGAGCAGATTTGGGGCAGCGGGGGTGGACCAGGAGTTTACAGCACTGTGGGCAAAGGGAAGGTGGGGATACGATTTGAGAATATCCAATCCTGTTATAGGAGAGAAATAAGTAGGTAGTTTGTAAAACATGAGCGAAACATTTTAAGATGTTTTAAGTATAGGTGAGTAGTTAGTAAGCAACATGTTTGTTAGACCTAGGCCGAGGTCAAGTAGAGCATGTGTGGTAGGACTAAGAGATGACTAATATTCACAAGACGCCTGCGTGTTAAATAGTCATGGGACACTAAATGCATAAAAGTTACTAAATAGTTATGACATCCTAAACATGCATAAGATACATAAGGCACTAAATATACCAAAGGCAATAATATTCAGGATAGACTATATGTACATGAGGACTCGATGTTCATAAGTTATTTTTTTGTTTTTGTTTTTAAGTAGGCTTCAGGCCCAGCATGGAGCCCAACATGGGGCTTGAACTCATGGCCCCGAGATCAAGACCTGAGCTGAGATCGAGTCGGATGCTTAACTGACTGAGCCCCCCAGGCGCCCCACATGAGGTTTTAATATGACACTTTGGTGACATCTACTCTGGTATGTTCCCTGTCTACTCTGCCGAGATATACAAATATACTCATGGCTGCTCAGGAGGCTAAATAGCAAGTTACAGCTATGGCCCCGCGTGCTTGTTCATATGTTTGCCACTGGCCCCCAGTGCACTTTCATTCTGTGGGTCCCCTAGCTTGAATTATAAGGACTCTGGTCCTTATAATTTCAACAGAGAAGCCTGATGCAGCACAGAGAGATACAGAATATATAGACACTGCGTACCCCAAAATTCAAGTAGTGTGTTCCTTCCACCCTGCTTGTACACTACCCTAAGTTGATAAAGTAGTCTCATCCCTCTCCTTCCCCTTGTTTCTTGCTATGTGTTTTAATTTGACTTAATAAACCATACGATTTGAGCATTTCAACTCAATCTATGCATCCTTTCTATTTTGCGACCTTAGAGATAGCTCACTTGGTCATGAACTTGGGAAGCTACCATTGCAGTAAGCTGATTTCCCACACAACAGAAGTCACGGGCATATTTTTTGCAGTGAAGGTAGCATGTTTCAAGTGGTGTTTTGGAAAGATGATGTGGCAGCTGAGTGTGGCATGGATTGAAGCAGGGAGACTGAAGGTAGAACTGAGGCAATAGTCCTGGCTGGAAACTCTGAGACCCTAACTCAGGGTGGGAGCACTCAGAATAAAAAGATGGGGTGGACTTTAAGAAACATTATAAGGGGAACATCAGCAGGATTTGTGATATACTGGATTTCAGGAAGACCTTGTGGATGGAGTCAAAGACCTTTCAGAATTTCAAATGTGGAGAGCTAAGGGAGTGCTAGATCCACTGAATCGAATGGGGAGAAACAGGAAGAACTGGCTTAGAGATGAAAACTGTTAGATTTTAGACCAGTTGGTTGCAGGTGCTCAGGGGGCGATGCAGCTAGAGATACCTTAACCTGGTTAATTCCAACAACGGCCTTGGCATTGACTGATCCTTCTCTCTATCCCTTACATCCATGTAGTCTCCAAGTTCTGTTGCTCTTTTTCATGAAAATGTCTCATATCTGTCTCTTGCTTTCTCGTCATGTTTACACTAGGGCCATGTCTCCAGTTCAGGTTCTGGTCCTTACATCTCAGATTCTGACAATAACCCTCTAGATGGTGCCCTCTCACACACATCTTTTTTAACTTGTTAAAAAAGGAGGCTCCGGGGCGCCTGGGTGGCTCAGTCGGTTGAGCATCCGACTTCGGCTCCTGTCATGATCTCGCCGTCCGTGAGTTCAAGCCCCGCGTCGGGCTCTGTGCCGGACAGCTCGGAGCCTGGAGCCTGCTTCAGATTCTGTGTTTTCCTCTCTCTCTGCCCCTCCCCCACTCATGCTCTCTCTCACTCTCCAAAATGAATAAATGTTAAAAACAATTTTTTTAAAAAGGAGGCTCCACGCCCAACATGGAGCCCAATGCAGAGGCGGAACTCAAAACCCTGAGATCAAGAACTGAGCTGAGACCAAGAATTGGACACTTAACCGACTGAGCCACCCAGGCGTCGCTGAGACATCTTGACATTGAAACATTCCGCTTCTGCAAGGCAAAGAGGGTCATGGTGGGGGACGTTTAATTAATTGATCCAAATGTACAACATGGCTTGATATGCCTTTTCTCCTTTTGGTGCCACTGTGGATGGCTAGGGAGAAGAATCAACCTGGTTCTGTTTTCCCCCATGCCAAGCACTGGCTCTAGGAGAGTTGGGAGGACTGCGGAGCTTTGCTGCACTCAAGGCAACTGGTCTCCAAGTCTGCTGTTGATGATTTGCTATTGTGGAGGGCACACAGGCCAGGGGAGATGGGCAATGTCCTGTAGCCACATCCGAGTAAGGACACCACATGGCTGTGGGGGATGATAATGACGGCAAAGTACCTGGCAAATAGCTGTCCCATGTTCTTGTCAGTTTGGGGTTTGGGCATGGGGAATGTAAGATGAGGATGTGGCAGGGAAGAGTCACCCCAGAAATGGAGTAGTAACAAGTTTCCATAGTAGAAGGGGTCAGAGTTAGGGGCAGGCAGGGAAGGCAGCTGAGTAAGTTGTGGGGACAAAAACTCAAATCCTGAGTAGAGAGTAAAGGATGGAAGGAACAAACCATGGGTTAAACAAGCAAGAGGTCAAATCTAGGGGTCCTAGGGCAGAAAGGAAAAAGCAGGTAGCATAGTGTGGGTAGATAGACAAAGCAAATATAGTCTGAGAAATCAAGTGTCAGGGAGCAGGAATCGAAGCTGGGAAACTGGAAAGCAACCAGTGAGGCACCAGGCACAGGGCTGAACCTTAAGGGTCAGAAAAGAGGAGCAAAAATGCAGCCAAAACCATTACAAGTCAAGGGGTCTCCGTTTCCCAACTAGAACCAGACCCATTTCAGGATGTGTGTTTCTTATAGCTTGATGATGGTTGTTCCATTATCATCCTATCTTTTGCCTGGCCAAGGATGTTTCTGAGGCTTACAGAAACAACCATGAACATATTCCTACTATTTCTCCCTATGCTGGTCTGAGTCCAATGATCACTTAGTCATTCCTTTGGGAATGAAATCAGCCTGCTTGTCTCCTGGGGTGAGAAGGCTAGGAGGAGGATAGGGAAGAGACATTTGGAGCTCCCAGTCTGTGGCTCACTGCAGATGAGCTTGAGATCTGAGAAACCTCTCCATGCAAGCAAGACACCTGGAAGTTTTAAAGAGGTCTGATGTGGATTTTGTGGGAGCCAATTCTTCCCTACCTTACCAATCAGGCATCAGCCATCTCTGCATTCCCTGAGGACAGAAGAAAAACGGGTGCAAAGTGACCTATTTGACAATGTTTTCAAAGCGTTCTTCAATTAGTTCACTGTCATTTACTATTTTATCAAATCACTAGAATGCAAGAACCAAAAGCTGAGGTTGAGCCCCAGCTCAGCCTTAGCTGAGTGGTCTCAGGCAAATTGCCTTGTCTCTCTGGGCCTCATTTTGCTTATCTGGAAAATGAGGAAATAGGAATTAATGATCCCTAAGTTTCCTTCCAGCATTAAGGGTTTTTAGTCCCCGTGCTCCACCCATCCCCCCATCCCCCAGAGCACACTCATACTCAGCACGGGGAGCTGGATCCTGTTATTACTAAATGAATGTATGTCAGAAATCCAGGCTGAAAAGGGGTCATCTATGTATAAACATAGTTATTCATGTTAGTTCTCATCTAACATCCCTTGAAGGAGAAGTCTTTTTTTTTTTTTTAAATCTTTAACGTTTATTTCCTTATTTTGAGAGAGGGAGAGAGAGAGAATCCTAAGCAAGCTCTGCACTGTCAGCACAGAGCCCAGTGTGGGGCTCGATCTCACAAATCGTGAGCTCATGCCCTGAGCTGAGATCAAGAGTCAGACGCTTAAATGACTGAGCCACCCAGGCGCCCTGAAGAAGTCTCATAGCCATTTTAAAAATTGTCAGTCCACTTGACCTAATTTGTTCATTATCATCACTTATTATCTCTCTAAATTCTTTAGTATGCATCTAAATGATGATAATGCCTTACTAATTTATAGCAAATTGGAAACATGTCACAAAACCACACAAGCAGGTGGGAAAGATGCTATCATTAAATAACCCCCTGCTTCTTTTAAACAGATGAAGAAATTTACCAGGACCAAGTGATGATATTGTCCAGTCACAAAGGTCGCAAGAGCTGCCAAGTGGCATTACCGCATCCTGAATCCATGCCTCTCACTTCCATATGCAGGGCCTCTGTCCTCTGAGAACACACACCCAGGACTACACGTCCCAGAGCTGGCTGTCTTTCTGCAACTGTGAGGGGCAGGTTGGGCTGGTATGGTCCACTTCTCGGAATTTGCTGAAATACCCCAACCCCACCCTGCCATACTCAGAAGCCCACCTAGTCTTTGTCCCATATATTTTCCTTTCTACTTTAAAATGTGAGTCTCCTCTGCGGGAAAGCCAATCCATATATTTCTGATTCGTTTACACTAAATTTCTCCAAAGTGCTCTCTGACATCCCCAAGCTTCATACATTTTTCTAGAAGAAAAGAGGGAGATGCTACGTGTGGGATGACTGAGAAGAGATGAAGCTCCCAGGATTCCTCCCTTTAGGAAAATGATGTCTCCCATCCCTATGGTGGTTGCTGTGCCTGGCTTTGACTCCACATACCAGCTCCAGCTCCAGCCAAGGTGACAGTTTTAACACCTGGGCCAGCCAGCATGGGACTCCATCCAGAACACAGAACAGAATAAAGCAAGAAATGAACTTGATCCTTGATAGCTTGGCCAGGGCATGAAGTAAGGTTGTGAGACAAGCACATTCCTTCAAGACAAACCTGACTATAACAATGAATGTAGGGGCGCCTGGGTGGCTCAGTCGGTTAAGCCTCCGACTTCAGCTCAGGTCATGATCTCATGGCTCGTGAGTTCAAGCCCCACATCAGGCTTTGTGCTGACAGCTCAGAGCCTGGAGCCTGTCTTGGGTTCTGTGTCTCCATCTGTCTCTGCCCCTTCCTTGCTCATGTTCTGTCTCTGTCTCTGTCTCTCTCTCAGAAATAAATAAACATTAAAAAAAAAAAAAAGAATGTAAAAACATTCATTGGGATAATGTGATGGGTAGCCCTTGATGGAGAGACTATACGGACACAATGAAGCATGGTAGAAGGTGCAGGGTAGAACCCTAACCTGGGTTCAAAGTGTGGATCCGACATTAAACCCAGGGATTTTAAGCAAATTATTTCATCTCAGTGAATATCATCAGAAAACCTCCACCCCAGAAGATTGTTGTAAGAATTTTTCAGTGAGTTAATGTGTATGACAGGACAACTAATAGGCACTTAATAAATGGCAGCTAGTAGTATATTATCTGAAAGTAAAATGCTGTATGTTGAATTCCCTCTTAATTCCCACTTAAATCATGCACCATGCAGTCTCCTGACACCCCACTAAATCCAATATGGAAGTTTTGATAACAATCAATCAACAATATTTTAATGAGACCGTGACTGTGTAAAGCTAGTGCCAGGTGCTATGAGGGTGGACTGGAGGAAAAAAAAGTAGCAGGTTTACAAGGTGGTTGAGGAGACATAACACAAGTCACAGATGCTTAAGAAAAATCACAAAGCAATTTAGCAGTAGATTAAAAGAATCCGAGCTGAGTCTTGGGCTACTGGGGACGTAGAAGTAAGCTTGGGGGATACAGAGGCATTCCTTAATCACGAAAGGCTTCTCAAGCACCTGGGTGGCTAAGTCATTAAGCATCTGACTTCAGCTCAGGTCATGATCTCGCAGTTTGTGAGTTTGAGTCCCACATTGGGTGAGCACAAGCCCAACTTTGGGTAAAAAAACATGAGCCCCACTTTGGGTGAGCCCTGCTTCTCTCTCTCTCTCTCTCTCTCTCTCTCTCTCTCTCTCTCTCTGCCCCTCACTCCCTTGTGCCCCCTCTCTCTCAAAAAATAAGTAAAATAAAATAAAATAAAATAAAATAAAATAAAATAAAATAAATGAAAGGAAAGGAAAGGCTTCTCTATAATTCTGAACTTGGACTTGGATTTTTAAGCTTCCTTAACACATGGTGGATCTAAAGCCTGGGATTTTTTTTTTTTTTTTTCATTTACATCCAAGTTATTTAGCATATAGTGCAATAATGATTTCAGGAGTAGAATCTAGTGACTTGAAGCCTGGGATTTTATAATATAAGTTTAATTTTTTGTGTTAAAAATTTGTGTGTGTTGGGGCGCCTGGGTGGCCCAGTCGGTTAAGCGTCCGACTTCAGCCAGGTCACGATCTCGCGGTCCGTGAGTTCGAGCCCCGAGTCAGGCTCTGGGCTGATGGCTCGGAGCCTGGAGCCTGTTTCCGATTCTGTGTCTCCCTCTCTCTCTGCCCCTCCCCCGTTCATGCTCTGTCTCTCTCTGTCCCAAAAATAAATAAAAAACGTTGAAAAAAAAAATTTAAAAAATTTGTGTGTGTGGTGGGGGTGGGGTGGGGAAAAACTGTTTCGTGGGTATGAAGTTTCCCTCTTAGGGTAATTAAAATGTTTTGGAACCAGATAGAAGCGATGGTTGCACAACAATGTGAATGTACTAAATGCCTCTGAATTGTCCACTTTAAAATGGTTAACTTGGGGCACCTAGGTGGTTCAGTTGGTTAAGCATCCAACTCTTGATTTCAGCTCAGGGTCTTGAGATGAAGCCTCGCGTTGGGGTCCATGCTAAGTGTTAATCCTACTTTAAATTAAAAAAAAAAAAGGTTAACTTTATATTACATGAATTTCACCTCAATTTAAAAACTTGTGGAGGGGTGCCTGGGTGGCTCAGTCAGTTGAGTGTCCAACTCTTGATTTCAGCTTGGGTCATGATCCCGGGGTCATGGGATCAAGCCCCGCATTAGGGCTCTCTCTCTTTCTCTTTGCCCCTCTCTCCCGCTTGCTCTGTCTAAAACAAAAAATAAAAATAAAAAAACTTGTGGAAATAAAAATATTTTTTAAAGGAGTAGTCCTACCAGATATAAGAAAATATCTTTAAGCTACAGAAATTAAAACATTGTGTTATTGGCACAGGAACAGATGACAGATCGAGGGAACACAATGGAGTCCAAAAGTAGACTCAAGTGTGTTTTGGAAAATTAGTGTACACTAAATTAGCCAGTCAAGGGGCACCTGGGTGGCTCAGTCGGTTAAGCGTCCAACTTTGGCTTATGTCATGATCTCACACCTGGTGAGTTCAAGGCCCGCGTTGGGCTCTGTGCTGACAGCTCAGAGCTTGGAGCCTGCTTCAGATTCTGTGTCTCCCTCTCTCTCTGCCCTACCCTTGCTTGCTCTCTGTCTCTCAACAATAAATACATGTTTAAAAAAATTAGTTAAAATCAGTGGGGGCAAGATGGACTGTTTAATAAAGGCTGTTGGAATGAGTGGCTGACTATTTTGGGAAAAAAATTAAGTTGGACCCATACCTCACAGTTCATACCAAAATGGATTCCAGATGGATTAAAGAATTAAATGTAGAAGAATGGAAGCAGGAGAGTACGAGAAAGAAAATATGGTAGTACTTTGTATAATCCTGGGGTGATGAGGGATTTTTACAGGCTTGACATGAAGCCCTTGAACCAAAAAGGAAAAGATTGATAAATTTGACTCCACACATAAAACATACAAACAGAAGCAACTTCTGTATATTCTGTATGGCAAAAGTTACTATAAACAAGGTTGAATGACAAATAAGTTGGGAAAATATTGGCAACTCTTATGACAGATAACTAATTTCTCCAATACACGAAGTACTTTTACAAGTTAAAAAGAGAAAGTCAATTACTTCTATTGAAAATGAGCATAAGAATGGATAGTATATAAAAGAAAAGCTGAAGGGTATATGGGTGGCTTAGTTGGTTAAGCGTCTGACTCTTGGTTTTGGCTCAGGTCATAATCTCACAGTTCATGAGATGGAGCCCTCCATCAGGTTCTGTGCTGCTTGGTATTCTCTCTCTCTCTCTCTCTCTCTCTCTCTCTCTCTGCCCCTCCCCTGTTCACACACACACACACTCTCTCTCAAAATATATAAACTTAAAAAAAATACTTGTAAAAAAAAAGAAAAGCTGAATGGTCAATAGACATATAAGAAGATATTTAACTTAATTAGTAATTAAAGAAATACAAATAAAATGAACAAGGAGATTACATTTATTCTTTACCAAATTAATAAAAGAAGAAATATATGATACCCAGATAATAGATCCTCTCTGCACTTTTGGTAAAGATATAAAATGGTGTAACTTTCCTGGAGGGCATTTTGTTTTATGTATCAACAACATATTAAGTGAACTTAATCTTCAAAGCGCCTGGGTGGCTCAGTCGGTTAAGTGTCTGACTTCGGCTCAGGTCATAATCTTGCCGTTCGTGAGTTTGAGCCCCATGTCGGGCTCTGTGCTGATGGCTCGGAGCCTGGAGTATGCTTTGGATTCTGTGTCTCCCTCTCTCTCTGCCCCTCCCCTGCTCATGCTCTGTCTCTCTCTGTCTCTCAAAAATAAATAAATGTTAAAAAAAAATTTAAATGAACATAATCTTTATAAGACAAGTGAACAAAAATAATAGGTAAAAATTGGGGGGGGGGGTGGAATCCAGAATGTTAATCAATAGAAGATAGATCCATACTACTGGATTATTCTGCAGTCATTAAAAAAAATACACACTTTGGGGTGCCTGGCTGGCTTAGCTGGTTAAGCATCTGACTCTGGATTTTGTCTCAGGTCATGATCTCACAGTCTGTGGGTTCAAAGCTCACGCTGACAGCATGAAGCCTGTTTGGAATTCTCTCTCTCCCTCTCTCTCTGCCCATCCCCGGCTCATGCTCATTCTCTCTCAAAATAAATAAATGAATGAAAGAAAGAAAGAAAGAAAGAAAGAAAGAAAGAAAGAAAGAAAGAAAATACTTTGATAATGTCTCATGATATATTGTTGGTTGAAAATAGTAAGTTGCAGAATCACATTATACTATAGTATCACCTCATTTTTTGAAAAAAAAAACATATTATTTACTTTTGTTTGTATCAAAAGTAAAAAAGTCTGGAATAGGGTGCCTGGGTGGCTCAGTTGGTTAAGCGTCTAACTCTTGATTTTGGCTCAGGTCATGATCTCATCGTTGTGGGATCAAGCCTTAAGTTGGGTTCTGTGCTGGGCGTGGAGCCTACTTAGGATTTTCTCTTTCCCTTTCCCTCTGCCTCTCCCCAGCTCACACACATGACTTCTCTCTCTCTCAAAAAAAAAAAAAAAAAAAAAAAGTCTGGAAGGATACATACCAAACTATTAATAGTAGATACTCTTAGAAGGGAGTGAAGAAACTAGGGGGAAGAAACTTACATTTTATTTTGCACATTTCTGTAGTGTTTTCAAATGTTTTAAAGCAAGTGTATATTACTTTTATAATCAAATAAAACAAATTTGAGAATTAATTATAAATTATAGAAAATTTGCATAAGAGAATATTTCAAAGGAATATATATCATATATACTATTATATGACGTATATATAATATATACTGTATGTATATATATATATATACATACGTATGTGTATATTATATATATATATATACATACGTATGTATATATATATAAAATCTTCTTCTAAGTCTACAGATAGAAAGATCTCCATCAAATATTGTCTGGTGAAAATGGCAGATGCACATCACAATGTATCCCCATCTCTTTTATAATATTTTCCAAAAAAAACAACGTAATAACCAGAAGCCCAAAGCGGGGGGGGATTTTTTATAACCATCTTAAATGTGATAAAACACACACACAAAGATGTACATGAATGTGGTAGTGCATGAACTTATCTATGTAACTATAATTTCACAACTGTCAGGACAGAACCTAAAACGAAAGATCTTGCTAAAACTAAAGCACCGTTTCATGGAGATAATATTTACCACTACCATATTAAATTATTCCCCATTGTTTCTATTTGTGCTGTGGGGAGGAAAATTAGTATGACATGTGCTTTCCATTATGCTCATGCATGAGTATACACATATACATGGAAGAGAGAGACTAAAGGCTTTGAGAGTATGATGCGATTCCTAGGGGCTTTTTCTTTTTTTCTTTAACCTACTCTATATTGTTTAACCTCTCCACAAGCAGTTGTTATCCTTGCAAAGTGAAAAAAAATATTTACGGAAGAAGTGAAAATTAACATAAAATGTATGTATTTTTTTAATTGAGTTTTTTTAGTAACTGCTCCCAGCATGAGGAATTCCTGAAAGTGTTTTCTGATAGTGCACTGGCCAAAGAATATGTCAAAGTCATGACTCATGCAACACCCTTTCCCTCAACGTATGACATTTTCCTAAAGCCAAAAAGAAAGCTCAAACAACAAGAAATAAATAATCAAGATGGGGGGGTTTGTGTGTGAGGCTGGGAGTACTGGGTAAACAGAAACAGCTGAACTCGCCAGGCAGGGTTTAATCTTAATATCCAGTGAGGTGACCTGTAAACCACATCACCACAATCCCCTTAGCCCTTGAAGATCATGTAGCATCTCTGACTAGTACAGATCAGAGTTCCCCACCAGAGTTTATCAGATGGAATCCTCCTTTCTCCTAAATCACAAAAATGCAATAACCATACAGATGACCAGACAAAACCAGGTCACACAAGTTCCCTCCAAGTACTGTTTATTCAGGGATTTTATCTGTACAATCACCGAAACAGCTCCATGATTGGTAGAATTTACTGCACTCACAAAAATAAACCTAGGTAGGTACGTCAATAAAATATCAACACAACCCGTTAAAAAGTGGAAAACTTTCAGGGACAATGAAGGAGAGTAAAACCATGGGGAAGAGAAAAGAGAATGTTCTCCTTAAAAAGAAAAAAAAAAAAGTGGAAAATTTCAATACCAGTCTAGTCCACATAATACCAAATAACTTTGATTTTCAGTTCAAGAGATTGTGATTTGTATTCTAGTAAATCTAACTAGGTTTCTGAAGTCAAATAGGTTTTTTTTTTTCATATTATATGCACATACATTTAATGGGGGGAGGGGGGAGAAGCCCCAATCGTTTATAGGAAAAATTGTTTCAGAGTCATACTCAGGGCTTAGCGCTTTCCAATGGCTCTTGTGAGCATTAGCGTAAGGTTCTCACCACTGGTTCATACTGCGTTAGAAAGTAGGCCCTCCAAGGGCACCTGGGTGGCTCAGCTGAGTGGCTGACTTTAGCTCAGGTCATGATCTTATGGCTTGTGAGTTCAAGCCCCATGTTGGGCTCTGTGCTGACAGCTCAGAGCCTGGAGCCTGCTTCAGATTCTGTGTCTCCTTCTCTCTCTCCCCATCCCCTGCTTGCACTTTGTCTCTCTCTCTCTCTCTCAAAAATATAAATAAACATAAAAGATTTTTTTAAAAAGTATGATCTCCATACTCTGGTTTCTCTTCAGATTGCATAAAATCTTTCACCTTTTACTGAAGATTTCCATGGAGAGAAACAATTCTGAGTCCTTCACTGATTTTTTGAGAACTTGCCTGGAAAAAAATAATAAAATATAAAAAGTATGGGGCACCTGGGTGGCTCAGTTGGTTAGGCAACTGACTTTGGCTCAGGTCATGACCTTGCAGTTTTGAGTTCAAGCCCAGTGTCAGGCTCTGTGCTGACAGCTCAGAGCCTAGAGCTTACTTCAGATTCTGTGTCTCCCCCCTCTCTACCCCTCCCCTGCTCACGCTCTGTGTCTCAATAATAAATAAACATTAAAAAAAATAAAATAAAATAAAATAAAATAAAATAAAATAAAATAAAAAAGTATGATCTCCAAAATCTAAAAACAAAGACAAAAAAATGGGTAGGAGATTCCACTCTTAACCATACTGTCCCCACATATGAAGTCTTTAGTTCTGCTTTCCATCCCTCTTCCCCCCAACTCTGTTCAGACTCAAAGCTATGCCATCTCTTCTCAGGAGTGGAGAGTTGCAGAGAGAGCTGCTTAAAAATTTATCAACATCACAGTTACGAAATCGTTCATTTCTGGTTATGTAGTTACCATGACTGACCTGCTGTGAGGAGAGAATATTTCATGATCTATCCCTCTTAATAGGAAGGGCTGCAGGAAGCCAGGCATCTCACTCTTTAAGATGAAGAAGGTAGAAGAAATGCTAGGGATAGACAGGAGGCTAAGAAGTCTGGTCTTTCATTTCCAGCCAACAATGTTGCTGCATAATTGAAGTTGGAATCTATAGGATCAAAATCTTTATTGCCTGTACTACCAGATGAGCAAGTTCCATCAGGATATTCCCTAGCTTTTCACATTCAGACCAGAGGGAGTAAATTACCTAACAGTTTGTCTTTTCAAGATGATGATAATATTTAGTGAAACATATGCCTGTTTTCTAAAAGTATAGATAAATTTGCATGGCTATGTCCACACTCCCTCATCTTACACTTTGAACATACTGAAAAATAGCTGGCTGGCATTATGAGGACACATGTGGTTGAAGAGCAATGACATTAATGGAAAGTTCTAATCCTTTCGGCCAAATTACCACTGGAAAATGTCCATTTGAAATCAGGTAGACATTTGCTGAGAAGATTGTTCTGAAAGCAAAAGGGAAGCAGTCGCTATCAATGTTAATTTCATTGTCATGAAAAGCTTGGGGAGGCTGGAGGTCAAGGTTCTGGTGTTGGTACTGCAGTTAACAGCTATGTAATCATGGACAAGGTAAATCACCTCTCTGAGTCTTGGAGTAGGAGGGAAATAATATATTTTCTGCACAAAGACAGGGGATGGCCCAGGTAAGCTCAAGTTTCCCTGTCAAAAGCTCTTGGAACCCCTGATCTCAGCTGAGGTAGCATTTAATGTGATAGCAGGATAGTAAAGTTGTTCTTGGTCTGGCTTACAGGGACCAAAAATAACACCAGCCAAACTCACCATCACCTGCATTGTGCACTGAATTCACCAATCAGTATTCACCTGCAAGCTCTTAGCCAAAAGGCATAGGTAGAACAGTAGTTCTCAAAGTATAGTCCTGAGACCAGAGGCATCAGCATCACCCCTGGACTTGTTTAAAAATGCAAATTATGGGACCACACCCCAGATCTATTTAATCAGAGACGCTGGGGGTTGCACCATTTTGTTTCTTAGTATGTCCTCTAGGAAATTCTGAGGTAGGCTAAAGTGTGAGAGCCACTGGCAGAGATTAAAAACAAAACAAAACAAAACTATTCAGCTGATGTTTGGAGCCAGTCAGGTTGCTTATGACACAAAAAGAATCATAGTGGTAGATCAGAACAGGATCATCGGCACAGAACATAGTTCCCAAAATTTGTTTGATTACCAAAATGTGTATGGCTATTGCCACACATGCAAAACTGGTGTCTTATTCCAAAGGTCCCTGGAATTTGTATGTTAAGAAGCCACTTTTTATTTTCCTGGAGAATATGCTATTTATAAAGTATATATACATATATATATATATATATATATATATATATATATACATATATATGTGTATATATATATATATACTTTATAAATATATATATGTGTATATATATATATATATATATATATATATATACACACACACACAGGGAAAAAAACATTATTGTATATTATATTCTCCTTCCTACCAAAGAAACTGGGGCTACCCCAGGACGGTTGCTTCTAAATTTATGAGGAAATACCTTACTAGTCAGGGAATCTGATCTACATGATGCCAAAACATCTAGGTAAAATACGAAAGTTTCTGCAAATAAAATATTCACCAACTTTGGTTTCAAAAAACTTAAATTTTATCTCTTTAAAAAAACAGTACTAAGGTGGTCCCACCTGCCCCACATTTTACTGATTATTTCCAAAAGACAACAGCACTATCCTGGGTAGTAGCAAATTCTCTCAGTGATCAACGATGATGATGATGATTACATGAGTAGATAATTATAAGATGATGCCTTACTACAGACCAAGAGTTGAAAACAAAGTGACTGTGATCTTGTTAATGTCCCTTTCTCCAAGAGGCAATCCTCTGAAGGAAAGGGGAGTTCTAGAGTCAGCTCTGGCACCACCAGCTCTGTGATTTGTGCTTCTCTGAGCCTCATCGGGACGCCTAAGGATTGGGTCAAATGATCCCCAAGAGCACTTCTAGATTTAAAAAAAACTTTAATTCTATGGTTATACTAACTTGAAATTTTCAACATTTTGAACCAGAACAATTTAGAGTTGGAAGGAATGTTACAGGGTGATTTATCACACCCTTTATTTTACAGATGAGGAAATTGAAGCCCAGAGAAGGTAAACGCCAGAAATCTGGAGATCATCTGGAGAAAAGCTGGAATAAAACACTAGGCCACTTGATCCCCCAGCTTACTTTCCAACAGAAACCCCCTGATAGATTTCCCTCTTGATGCCCCATATTTAAGATGAGCTAGACAGGAAAAGCCAGATTTGTGTAGGGTTTACCTATGTGAAACAGTTCCTGCCTCTTCCCACTCGAAGCCCAGAATCTAAATTCAACTCAACTACAGAATCTAAAGATAACTGACTAGAGGAGACAGTTCTTAAGTGAACAGAGATGCAAGACCTCTCCTTAACTTTGACAATGAAGTATGGTTGAAATCGGGAATAACACCTCTCAGTGAGGCCTCTTCTAATTATTAATATTCACATCATTACAATGTTCAGGGAGTGTGCAACAAACCAGCTCATATTAGAAAGTTAAGGGGCGCCTGGGTGGCGCAGTCGGTTGAGCGTCCGACTTCAGCCAGGTCATGATCTCGCGGTCCGTGAGTTCGAGCCCCGCGTCAGGCTCTGGGCTGAGTTCGATCCCCGCGTCAGGCTCTGGGCTGATGGCTCGGAGCCTGGAGCCTGTTTCCGATTCTGTGTCTCCCTCTCTCTCTGCCCCTCCCCCATTCATGCTCTGTCTCTCTCTGTCCCAAAAATAAATAAAAAACGTTGAAAAAAAAATAAAAAAAATAAAAAAAAAAAAGTTAAATAGTCCAGGTATAATCAGTAGAGCAAGGAAAAAAGGAATGAAGGGCCTATGGGTGGGGCTGGGGAAAGAGAGGAGAGACAGAAAGAGAGAGGGAGAGAGAGAGGTGAGAAAGAGAGAGAGAGAGACAGAGAGAGAGAGAGAGAGAAACTCCAGACTGGTGCCAATCTACTCAGGAATGATGCTATTATTATGGGTGGAAGGAGTAGGTTAAAGAGGGAAAGCCAGGAAGAGTACTGTTGCCAAGAACTGTTATCAATTAACATTCTGGAAAACACAGCCATATTTCTCTTCTTTGGGGATTCTATAAAATGAGACCATATAGATTCATTGAGCCAACAAGACTTTGGTTGCATATTGGTGGGGGTGGTAAGGAATAAGGATCAAGAGGCTCACAAAGGGATCCAGACGTCTGCTTCACTGGAGTGGAAAAAACCATCATAATAATTTCCACAATATATCTGGCAGAACAAGGTGCTGCAGAAGCCAAATACACTGGCTGAGAGTAGGCATAAGCTGCACAGAGAGAGTGAGAGTTTTAATTCAAGAGGTGTTGCTGAGTTATTAAAGAAAGGGGCCAGCCCTAAATCATAGGCTTACCTCTCAGTTTGGTGGAGCTATCAATCCGACGTTCTCTCGTCCTTAAGAAGGAAGGCCCCGCATTTGGAGAAAGAAGCTACTGAGCATCTCTCTGTTCCTTTTGCTGGGTCCATAGTTCCTTGTGCAGTTCTGGAAGGCAAGAACATTATTGGTCTACCTGTTTGTAGCCTGAAAAATGCATAGGTCAAATCTTGCAGCCCCAAAATACCACTGAGATTCGGGTTGTAAGGGTCAAGGAGTTGGGCCTAAAAGGTAAGCAAAGGTTGGGAACAAAGAATAGGGGCAAGTTAAAAGCAGGGTCCTCTCCTACACAGCATGTGGAAGCTGACAGTCTAGAACAGGGCTTAGCAAATATTTTCTACAAAGCACCAGTTAGTAAATACTTTAGACTTGTAGGCCATAGGGCTCTTGCCACAGCTAGTTTTCTGCCACTATAGAGGAACAGCAACCATAGACAATACAAAAATAAATGAGTGTGCCCACAGTCCAATAAAACTTTATTTATGGACAATAAAACTTAAATTTCATATAATTTTCACATGTCATGGAATATCATTCTTTTGTGATAATTCTTGAAAATTTACTTTCAATTGTTTAAAAATTTAAAACCACTTTTTTTTTTTTTTAATTTTTAGCGTTTATTTATTTTTGAGACAGAGAAAGAGCATGAATGGGGGAGGGTCAGAGAGAGGGAGACACAGAATCAGAAGCAGCTCCAGGCTCTGAGCCGTCAGCCCAGAGCCCGACACGGGGCTCGAACTCACAGACTGCGAGATAGTGACCTGAGTTGAAGTCGGACGCTTAACCGACTGAGCCACCCAGGCGCCCCTTAAAACCACTCTTAACTCATGGGCCATATAAAAACAGGCAGTAGGCCAGAGTAGCCCACAGGTTGTAGTTCACTGACTCACAGTCTAGAGTAATGCTAACAGAAATACGATGAGAGCTACAAATGTAATTCAAAATTTTCTAGTAACCCTATGACAAAACAAAACAAAACAAAAAAAGCAGGGAAAATTAATTTTAATAATGTATTTTATTTCACCCAATATATCCAAAGTATTTTAATCTCAATGTTGTTGATATAAAAATTACCAACAAGGTATCTTGCTTTTTCTTTTTTCATACTAAGTTTTCAAAATCTGGGGTGCATTATACACTTAGAGGACATCATAATTCATTCTAGCCATATCCCAAGAGCTCAATAACTACATTTTTGGAGGTTATCATGTTGAACAGTACAGGTCTAGAACAGTGTCTTCAAATTTTAGCTTGCATCAGAATCACTTGGAGGGCTGTTAAAATAGAGTTTTCATTCAGTAGGTTTGAGCAAGGCCCCCAAACTCCATTTTTAACAAGTTCCTAGGTGGTGGTGGTGTTGATCTGGGGACCAGATCTGAGAACTACTTGTCTAGAAGCTGAGCAGTAAGAAAAAGAAGAGAAACAATGAGGAGCCAGGAATATGTACAAGCAAGAGGTAAACAAATGTAAAACAATGAGATACCGTTACATACCTATTAGAATGGCCAAAACTAAAAACACTAACAAACACCAAATGCTGGTGAGGATAATGGAGCAACAGGAACTCCTGTTCATTGCTGGTGGGAATGCAAAATGGCACAGCCACTTTGGAAGACAGTTTGGTTGTTTCTTACAAAACGAAACATACTTTTGCTCGATAATCCAGCAATCATGCTCCTTGATATTTATTCAAATGCGTTGAAGACACGTGTACACGAAAAACAGCACATGGGTGTTTACAGCAGCTTTATTCGCAATTGCCAGAACTTAGAAGCAACTAACATGTCCTTAAGTAGGTGAATGTATAAATTGTGCTACATCCAGACATGAAATATTTATGCAGGGCTAAAAAGAAATGAGCTATCAAGCCATGAAAAGACATGGAGGAAACTTACATGCATATTACTAAGAGAAAGAAGCCAATCTAAAAAGGCTACATATTGAATAATTCTAAGTATATGACATTCTGAAAAAGGCAAAATATGAAGACAGGAAAAACATCAGTGGTCACGAGGGGTTAGGAGGAAGGGATGGATGAGTAAGTGGAGCACAGAGGATTTTTAGGGCAGTGAAATTTTTCTGTATGATACTATTATGGTAGATACACATTATTATACATTTGTCAAAACCCACAGAATGTACAACACTAAAAATGAACCCTTATGTAAACTATGGATTTTGACTGATAGTGATGTGTCAATTCATCAACTGTAACAAATGTACCCCTCTGGTGCTGAATACTGATAATGGGGAAGGTTGTGCATGTGTGGGGCAGGGAGTATATGAGAACTCTCTGTACTTTCCATTCAGTGTTGTTGTGAGCCTAAAACTCATCTAAAAATTAAGTCTATTATAAAAAAAAAAAAAAAAAAAAAAAGAGCAGGAGGGAGCAAGCACCAGATCATCAGGCCAGACAAGCAGTAGGACTCCAGATCAGAGGTAAAGACCTTGGGTAAACCTCCCATACTCTGCTCTCCAAGAGTCAAGGAAGTAGCTTTTCCAGGTTTCAACTTTGTAGGTACCCTAGGGATGGACAGCCTGGAGAACCCTGCCTGATCAGGGGCCAGCTCAGAACCTAAGCCAGGTTTTAAAATCTCTTGCAATGGAACAGCTATCTCCAGGCTCTGACTACTTGAAAAAGATGCAGAGTCTCATTATTTAACACAATGATTTCTAAAACAACCCAGTTTTCAGACTGAACCTATAGGTAGGTGCTCTCACAGTATCTTAAGGCTGCTCAAATAGAATATAAGATAGATGAAATAATATAGAAATTTGTGCTGCTTAAAGATTGCAACAATAAGGTGAGCTGTGAGTTTTTGGAAAGATTCTATAAATACAGAATTTTTTCCCACTTTAAGGGTATATAATCATCCAATTTGGAAACCACAGTTTTCATGAATATTCTTTTTTTTTTTTTAAATTTTTGAGACAGAGAGAGACAGAGCATGAGTAGGGGAGGGGCAGAGAGAGAGGGAAACACAGAATCCAAAGCAGACTCCAGGCTCTGAGCTGTCAGCACAGGGCCGAATGCGGGGCTCGAACTCACAGACCATGAGATCATGACCTGAGCCGAAGCCGGACGCTTAACCGACTGAGCCACTGAGGTTCCCCTTTTTTTTTTTCTTTTCCATAAATTTCTTTTAACTTAATTACCATTGGGAAGCAAGCTTACTTGCCGTGGTACATCACAACACACAAAGCTTTGCTAGAACTTTAAAAATAGACCCCTTCATAACTTCTTGAACTCTGTAGCCTAAATTAAAACTCCGGATCTTAATTTTTTTTAAGGATCTGTTTTCTGGTTCATTGTGTCAGAAGACCCTTATATGGTCTGGGGATCCCTCAAATTCAGGAGAAATTTAAAGGCCTAAAGGAAATTTATAAAGACAGCTTTAAAAGATGTCTTTTTCTGGTGGCACTCTTCTATGAACCTCTTCTAATGTCTGGTTCCAATCAAACACTGAGAAATAGAAACTCAGTTCTAGAGGGCAGTGAGACAGATATTCAGAACTTTTCATTTTATAGTGAAAACTCTAGTTCAATATATATATATATATATATATATATATATATATATATATATGAAGAAGCTATAAATATAATGCTAGAGAAACAGAAAAACCCTAATTTGAGTAATTAAAAAAGGGAGTAGCTTCAAATAGCTCTGATAAGGAGCCTTTTGTAAGGCTTCTGTCATCCTTTTTAAAAGAAAAAGGTAAGCCATTCAGCCAACAAAAGAGTTTTTTTCAGGAATAGCAGGAAAATTGCAACTCAGGACAAGCAAACTCTGGCAAACCACAAGCAAGTCCTGAGAACAAAGTGAGAGGGGTCCTTCATAGAGCTAAGGAGGAAGTTGGGAGGGATGCTTTGAACAAAAGTTCATTGGAGGAAAATGAGAGTTGGAAGTGGTGACAGCCTCTCATTGGCTGCAGGTGAGGGTAGCTTCTTGTTGTTGGGCTGAGAGAAAATCTTCCTTCCTGCTGGACTAGGCAAGCTGGGAGGAATGGTTGTACATGTGTGAAAGCTTGCCCTTCATGTTTTCCCAACTCCAGTTTTGAGTGAAATTTCCTTAATACATTTTCACTCTTCCCACAACCTGTTGAGGTTGAGAAACCACATATGGAAGCCCAGTTAATTTTCAAAGGTATAATTAAGATAATTTAACCCCTCAAGTCAGAGAAGCCTATAAAGAATTGCATGGTTTGAACTGAGGTAGATTTGCAGTCCATTTAAGTCATTGGACCACTAGTCCACTAGGAAACTGGAAAAGCAATTCATTTAATACAGATGTGAGCATAAATAATAATCCTGCAGTGATATATAATTAATTATATACTGACTTGGAATTATATGATTGCTTTCTATGAAGAATTAATTCAGAGTTCTCTCTTTGGCATTGAGACTGTGCCCCTGATACACCTTGAACTTTCAAAAATTTGTATTTTATTTGAACTTGAAGTTTTAGTTGGGAGAATAATGAAATCCTATTTATTTTATCAGTCAAAACATTTCTAGGGGGCAGACTGACTTTTTTCAATGAAACTGATTATTTTTGTTACAAAACAAAATGTTTAAGTATGTGTAAAAGTATAAAAAGGGCTTCACTAATGTAACTGAAGAGTACCACATTGTACATTGTCTTCCAGTTATAAAACAAAAACACCCAACCTTGTATATTTTGATGAAGTGTGCATTCTGCACTAATGTTTAAGGATGGAATAGGTTTAAAACGTTTCCAGTTGTTATCAAAGAACGTTCTTAAATATTTTTTAAAAATCCAATCATAAGTTCAGATTCACTTAAATATCCCAAAATAACAAGGAAAAAAAGGAGTTTACTTGAGGGCACCATCATTCTGAGATGGATCAAGGTTATCAAAATGTAATCAATTTTATGACATAAAATTCTTTTATGGTTGCTCCTATATAGGAACATTCAATAAATGGAGAAAGAAGGTCACCATTCCCCCAAAAAACTAAATTCAGATGAAGGCAGAGAATACATAAAACAATTATGTAGGTATTTCTTTTTTTTTTTTTTTTTAATTTTTTTTCAACGTTTTTTATTTTATTTTTGGGACAGAGAGAGACAGAGCATGAACGGGGGAGGGGCAGAGAGAGAGGGAGACACAGAATCGGAAACAGGCTCCAGGCTGCGAGCCATCAGCCCTGAGCCTGACGCGGGGCTCGAACCCACGGACCGCGAGATCGTGACCTGGCTGAAGTCGGACGCTTAACCGACTGCGCCACCCAGGCGCCCCAATTATGTAGGTATTTCTAAGTCCTCATTTTAATCTGAGGTTTGTATATATCTTTGGGTATGATTGTGAAATCCAACCCCCCCAACACATACATGAAGAATGAGACCTTCTAGAGGTGCCTGTGTGGCTTAGTCGGTTAAGTGTCCAAATTCGGCTGAGGTCATGATCTTACGGCTGGTGAGTTCGAGCCCCTTATCGAGCTCTGTGCTGACAGCTCAGAGCCTGGAGCCTGTTTCAGATTCTGCGCCTCCCTCTCTCTCTGCTCCTCCCCCACTCATGCCCTGTCTCTCTCTCTCTCTCAAAAATAAACATTGAAAAAAATTTTTTAAGAAAGAATGAGACCTTCTAAAAAAGAAATACAAGAGCTGAAATAAAGTACTACTTACATACTAAATACTTGCCCTGCTTCATAACCAAAGTGTTCTTTTAATAATGTATTCACTTGTGTTAAACGGAATGTTAAATTTTCCTATAACCTTTGGGTTTTTTTTTTAATGTTTATTTATTTATTTTTGAGAGAGACAGAGAGAGGGAGCATGAGTGGCGGAGGGGCAGAGAGAGAGGGAGAGAGAGGACCCCAAGCGCGCTCCGAGCTGGCAGCACAGAGCCCAACGTGGGCTCGATCTCACTAACTGGGGATCATGACTTGAGCCGAAATCAAGAGTCACATGCTCAATGTACTGAGCCACCCAGGCACCCCAATACCCAAAAGAATTTAAAAAACAAGAAATCAGATACTTATACACTAATGTTCATAGCGGCATTATTCACAATAGTGAAAAAGAGAAAAATCCCAAGTATCCATTAACTGATAAATGGATGAACAACATGTGGTATACAGGTACAGTGGAATATTACTCAGCTATAAAAAGGAATGAAGTTCTCACACATGCAACAACACTGATGAACCTTGACATTTGCTAATGAATAAGAGTCACAAAGGGACAAATATTGTATGATTCCACCTAGGTGAGGTACCTAGAAGAGGCAAAATCCAAGTGACAGAAATTAGAATTGAGGTTATCAGGGGTTGACGGGAGAGGAAATGGGGAGTTATTGTTTATCGAGTGCAGAGTTTCTGTTTGAGATAGTGAGAATTATCTGGAAATGGATAGCAGTGATGGCTGCACACTAGGAATGTACTTAACGCCACTGAATTGTCCACTAGAAAATGATTACAATGGTAAATTTTATGTATATCTTACTACAATAATGAAGATACATAAGAGGTTTCGTACTTGTTCAAAATTCTTTTGGGTACAATGGGGGAGGGAGAGGGGTACAGAATGCTGTCAATGAAAGGGGAGAATGAGCTGCACATCAGCCACTTTAAGGGTGAAGTACGGAAAGAAATTTAATTGGTACAGCCTGATCAGCTTGCTTGCTTTTCTCTTTCTTTCTTTCTTTCTTTCTTTCTTTCTTTCTTTCTTTCTTTCTTTCTTTCTATTTTTTTTATTAGGGATGCCTAGGTGGCTCAGTTGATGAAGCGGTGGACTTCAGCTCAAGTCATGATGTCACGATGGGGCACCTGGGTGGCTTGGTCGGTTAAGCGTCCGACTTCGGCTCAGGTCATGATCTCGCGGTCTGTGGGTTCGAGCCCCGCGTCCGGCTCTGTGCTGACAGCTCAGAGCCTGGAGCCTGTTTCAGATTCTGTGTCTCCCTCTCTCTCTCTCTCTGCCCCTCCCCTGTTCATGCTCTGTCTCTCTCTGTCTCAAAAATAAATAAACGTTAAAAAAAAAAAAGTCATGATGTCACGGTTTGTGGGCTCAAGCCTCACATCCAGCTCTGCACTAATAGTGCAGGATTCTCTCTCCCTCCTCCTCTCTCTGCCCCTCCCAACTCACACACTCTATCTCAAAATAAGTAAAACAAGAATACACACACACACACACACACACACACACACACACACACACACACACAATGTTTATTATATTTTAGGGAGAGAGAGAGAGAATGCACAAATGGGGGAGAGGGGCAGAGGGAGAGAGGGATTCTTAAGCAGGCTCCATGCTCAGCACAGAACCCTCTTGGGGGCTGGATCCCAGGGCCACCCTGGGATCATGACCTGAGCCGAAATGGAGTCCGACTCTCAATGGACACCCAGGCAGCTCTCCTGGTCTGCTTTCTTAAACCAAAGCTGGGTAGAGATCCAAAATAACTATTGGGACAATATGCGCCAATAAAACTTATCCCCCTGTACTATTTCCGTTTGTTCCTGAATTAAAAGAACATCTTTCACCTTATTGAGCGCTTCTCAGGTTTTGATTTTAAATATAAACACCTTAAAGGTGTTCGCAGCCTCTAGGTTTCTCATCTTCCATATTTCAACGCACACAACATTCAGCATTTCTCTGAGACTATCATATCTCCAAATGAGACTGCCCACGTAAATGGCCTGTCTGGCGCAGGTCAGAGTGAAATATGTTCAGGAGTTACGTTAAGACCAAAACGCCTTCACCCCGATTGTAGCCTGGGTCCTAGAACAGAGGGCAGCTCTGCCTCGGGAAGGGGGTGTCCCAACAACACCCAACTCCATACGGCTTCCTCACCTTCTGTAAACGGGCACGTCTATTATTCTCTTGGCTGTTCCAAAGGACTCTGGGAGTTAGGGAAGGGCCCAAGGGCCAAAAATGAAATGTTGGCACAAGGTGCGCAGCGATAGGTTTAGATTATCAGCCAGTTGCTGGGCGACTTCTCAAATCTTCCGACCACCTCCACCGCTTCTCCCACGGGGTAGGCCTGCTCTCTTTCCTTACCTTCCACGCCCCGCCCCTCCGCTGCCCTATTAGCCAATCATAGAGCTGTTGCTTGCCAATCAGAGCCAATCCCGAACAGGTTTACTTTGAGCGGGAAAGATTCAGAAGCTGCGGGAGAGCGAGGTCAGTTAACGGCCCCTTCTAGGCTTTGTCTGGGGCGGGGGGGGGGCGGAGGGGGTAACAGGCCCTGGAGGCGGTTGCCTATTGGCTGGGCAGCGGGCCAATGAGGGGGTGCAAAGCGAGGGGCGGACCTCCTAGGAGGGAGGGGGGCGGGGCGGGCCCTTTGCAGGGTCGCGTGCCGGGTCTCGAGCAGGGGTAGGCAATGTAACGGCCTCTCCCCCCGCCCCTCCCTCCCCACTCGGGTCCCCTCACCCACAGACTGGCTCCAGGCAGCGCCCGGGGCGGCAGCGACAGCGGCGGCAGCGGCGGGGTGCGGGCTGAGGGAGCCGGGCTTCGACGCCCCCCCCTCACCCCCGTACCCCAGGAGCTGTACCTAGTCCAGGAGGGGCTGGGGGGCTCCATGGAGGTGAGAGGCGGAGTCACCTGCCCGCCCTCTAGCCCCCCAGGCCTGAGGGAGGGACTTGAGGTAAACGGTGGGGACGGTCAGGGTCCGGGGGCGGTCGAGCTTGGAGGATGGCTACGGTGAGGAGAGGCGGAGAGCGGGAGCGTTCCCAGACGCGGTTCTCTGAGGAGTCCGCGGCCGCGCTGGAGAGTGCAGGTCGTCGGGGAGGATCCCCGACGGGACGCCCCGGCCGGTCGAGGCGCCGGTGCGGGCGGGGGGCGCTTCGGTCGGGGCCGGGCTCGGGTTGGGGGGCGCGACGCGGGCTGATAGGACGGGCGGGCCGGGCCGCGGTGGCCGCGACGCCGGGGCTACGGCCATCTCCTCCGCGTCGGGCGGCGGCGGCGCTGAGGCGATGGCCGGCGGCGTGGGCCTGTCACGGCCGTCGGGGGCCGCGCCTTTGCGGTCGGCCCGCAGGCGGCCCGAAGGCAGAGAGGGAAGCCCGGGGACAGAGGCGCCGGCCCCGGGATCGGGATCGGTGTCCTCAGAGCGGATTCCGAGTGGAGTGGCGAGAACAACGGCGGTGCCCCAGCCGTCCGTCGTTTCGGTCCTGCCTTTGCACTGCGTGATGCCTCTCCCGCTTCCTCCCTGTCCGTTTCGTGCAGCCCAAGGTAGCGTTCCGTGGAAGCGCGAATCGCTGCTGGAACCTCGGTGCCGACCCCAGCAGCAGGCTAACGGACGTGTTCAACAGCGTGATGCTGACCGACTCCACGTCCTTCTATGATTGCTACAAATCGCAGGTCCATCCTTTGTTAGAGGATTTTTTTTTTTTCTTCCCTAAATCAAACTCGTTTCCCGGAGCCCATTCATATAAGGTGTTGAAATTGCTCCCAAGTTTAGGACCAGAAAGCCAAGAACATTCTTTCTTTCTGTTTAAAAGCCGGTAATAATTTCAGTACAGAGTCTGCGCAGTTCCATACTTTGCTTTGAAAACAAGATCTTACATTATTCTTGCTTTCATTTTGTCCTCAGAAATGTAAGAAAATCCATACTTAGTAAGACCGTAAAATAGTTGTTGCTGCAACATTTAGTGCAAGTCGGCACAAACATGCCTTTGTTAATTTGAAGGTGAAGTTTTTCTTTACTGCTTCGCTTTCTGGCTTTAACAGGGTCTTGGATTACATGCTACCTTTTACTGCATCTAAAACATTTAGTTTTATTAATCATATTAAACCAGGCTTTGGGTAGTGTAAGTCATTTTCATTTGAAATTATTTATCCAGGACATCAGTGTTGATATTGTTATACTTTGAATTATAACAATAGCCCAAAATAAATAATTTTATTTAATCCTACAACTTTGTATATTACACCTGCTATACAGACTGAGAAGCTGAGGCTCAGCTTGATTCATGTCTTAAGTGACAAAGCCTAAGTGGACCCTAGGTCTTTTTCCTGCCAAGACCAGCATTCCACTGCTCTCCATATTGTTTTCACAGCTACTAAAATTTACGTGAATTTAATTTCAATCAAGTATATTCAGGGTATATAAGTGATACATTTTGCAGTTATCTAAACTGATTATTATGCCAAACCCAAGCATTTGGGAATTTAATTCCCATAAATGTTTAAAACATTCCCATAAATGTTTTAATTTAATTCCCAGATAGTTAAAATATAATTATGTTTTATTTTAGCTGTTTGTTTTATCCTAGAATACGAAATTGAAATCAATCTTATAAACCGATTTATTGCTAATACTCAAATCTTACTTTAAAATGTGAAACAAACTTGAAAGAATACTCCTAAAATGCATTTAGTTTCAAATACTGTGTATCTTGTTTGATATTTTTGATATTACATAATCTGAAAATACTTCTTTTAAGTCACTATCTCAAAAAGATGAACAATTACTTATGTCACTTTGGATGTTTCACACCTAAAAGAGAGTTAAAGTGGGTCTATGATAAAAATTTCAGAACTAAAGGAATAAAATTATGAATGATTCCAAAGATAAAAGCCTTTGCAAAAGTTATTGCTAGCTAAGAAATTCTAGAAAGTAGTTTTTAGTGACACAGCAAAATTATTTCGGTTCCTCAGTTTCCCCAGCTTCAGAATAGTCAGCATTATATGTATATATATGTATATACAAGACAGTTATAACATGTAGTTTTCAAATAGCAGTCATAACCGCAATTTAAACAAATGGTTGTAAAGTATTTGACATTTTTAAAGATTGGTGATTGGAAGATATTAATTTTCATATTTTATTGGTATAGTAAATATTTTGTTGGTATAGTGTTTAAATTTTTTTTTAATGTTTATTTATTTTTGAGAGAGAGAGAGAGAGAGAGAGACAGGGAGAGACAGCAACAGCGTGAGCAGGGGAGGGGCAGAGAGAGAGAGGGAGACACAGAATCCAAAGCAGGTTCCAGGCTCCAAGCTGTCAGCACAGAGCCCAACGTGGGGCCCGAACTCACTAACCGTGAGATCATGACCCGAGCCAAAGTCGGACGCTTAACCAACTGAGCCACCCAGGTGCCCCAGAAACTTAGTGTTTAAAGAGTTGTATTTCAATTATGTCTATGAAGAACAAAAATTTAAGAATACTTTGATCTAATATGTCTTCTCTATGTAAATTTTGTAAAAGCAATTAGAAAATATTTTTATCTAGGATTATATTTCCTCTGTATTTATAAGAAAATACTATTTCTACTGTGTCTAGATATTTATAGTTATTACATCTCAGATTTCATTTGGAGAGTTAAAATATGTGAATGTATACTTTCAGACCTCTTTAAAGAAGCATTTTCAGAATAAAATACATCTAAATAAGTTTAATCTTTATTATTTAAATTCATTCTGTTTTAAGTATTTAAAATTATTTTCACTGCATATCAATCCCTCTTGAAAAGAGGCAGTATTTTATTTGTTTATTTGCTTATTTTTGAGAGAGAGAGAGAGAGCATGCATGTGAGCAAGGGAGAGGGGCAGAGGGAAAGAGAGAGAATCTTAACTAGGCTCCAAGCTCAGGGCAGAGCCCATCATGGGCCTTGATCCCACAATTGTGAGATCATGACCTGAGCCAAAATCCAGAGTCAGACGTTTAACCAGCTGAGCCACTCAGATGCCCTAAGAGGCAGTATTTTAAGTGAATAAAATCTTAAAACTCAAACTTTTACCTTACTTACCCAAATTATAGAACCATTCACAAAAAAAGAAAAATGACACCTAGTGAGTGTTGATACTTCGATCTGAGTGAAGAAAGAAGAAAAAGAAAAATGAGCTTGTATTTTTCTTCTAATTGTAGTAATAGATTTTAAATTTCTGAAGACATAAAATTTTATATATCATCATTTTTATAATATCTCTTAGAAATAGAAACTAGGCTGAAAATTAAAAGATATTCTTTAAAAGTTCCTACAGTAGGAGTAAGAAGGCCTTGAGTTTGGGTTTAGTTTTGTCACCTATCAGCTCAATAACTTGTAGCCTCAGTTTCCTTGTTTTTATAGCACAGTACTCTTGTCACAAGGTTGACTGAATATAATGTTATGTAGAATTTCTTTGCAAATTCCATATGAATAAATGTACATTCACCTTTTTTTCCCCCCACAGATTAGGGGCATTAAGACTGAATTTGGTAAATGATTTCTTGAAAATAACACTGCTAGTGTCTACATAACACTCATCTGTTAAAAAAAATTATAAGTGCAGTAATTGTGGGTATTTCATACCAGGGATAAGCAACAAATACTGATCAAATCTGCTGAGTGCCTGATTTTGTAAACAAAATTTTATTGGAACATAGCTATGCCCTTTACATATTGTCTATGGTTTGCTTTGGTGCTAGAACAGCAGAGTTGAGAAGTTTTGACAGAGACCTCACCAGCAATCCCTAAAATATTTATTGTGGCCATTTACAGATAACATTCATGAACCCCTAGTGGAAAGTAAGTTTAAGTGGCTTAGTCTAGATTTTAAGTCTCCCAACTCCTACGCATGTGTTATTTCCTCTCGTATCTCATTATTTCACTAATATTCTGTGTAATTTTGATGTGTTTGATGTGCAAACATGTCTTTAAATTTTCAGAGTGAAGACAGTGTTGACCTAAGGCAGACCTATACTCCACTTTCTTCATCAGCAGAATATTCAAGTTCTATAGATTCTTCACTTTTCTATGCACCATGGTCTACTTATGGAGATGATACTAAACAGCCTTCTAATTCTCAGATCAATGTAAAGAACAGGTAAATTAATAAATCATATTTTTCAGGCTAAATGAAAACTTTTAAAGTTTGATTACATGGGAACCCAGTTGTATTAGCTCTTTATTCCTTACATCAGCATTTTAATGTTATGGCATTACAATATTATGTTTATCAAACTTTTAGAAACCCTACACTGGGCAGTTCTGTGTTGTAATTTTTAGCTCATTACTTTTTGTTTATTCATTAGAGGCAACCCTTAGTGAGTAAATCTTAAGTTCCTCTTTCTAAAGATGACTTATATACATGGGTAATTTTTAGATCTATTTTTCATCCAATTTAATCTAAATTTTCAGTAATTATTTCCTTCACAAGTGTAGAGCAAGCAGGATTTTATCAAACGTAAGATTGATTGATTGATTGATTGATTTTTGAGAGAGAGAGAGAAGGAGCGAGCAGGGAAGGGGCAGAGAGAGAGGGAGAGAGAATCCCAAGCAGGCTCCATGTTGTCAGCATGGAGCCCAGTGAGGGCCTTGATCTCACAAACTGCAACATCATAACCTGAGATGAAATCAAGAGCATGACGCCCAACCGACTGTGCCACCCAGACCCTTCTAGTTATTAAAAAAAAATTTTTTTAATGTTTTATTTATTTTTGAGACAGGGAGAGACAGAGCATGAACAGGGGAGGGGCAGAGAGAGGGAGACACAGAATCTGAAACAGGCTCCAGGCTCTGAGCTGTTAGCACAGAGCCCGACGCGGGGCTCGAACCCACAGACCACGAGATCATGACCTGAGCCGAAGTCAGCCGCTTAACCGACTGAGCCACCCAGGCGCCCCTCTAGTTATTTTTTAATTCCATTAATATTAGAGGCCTAACTCTGCCAGATCTCTCATACTAGGGATATTACAATTAACACGGCAAATATTATCTCCAACTTTATAGCTCTTACAATAAAGATGATGATGATGATGATGATGATGACAACGATGACAGTGACGACTTGCTGGGCACAAGTATAGTGAGGTTTAAAAAGAAGTATAGTATATTATGGGAGCCTGTTGGAAAGAGAAGTCTAAAGGAGTAACATCTACCTTTATTTTAATTATGTATAAGGGAGCAGTTGATAGATGCTGTTGCAGCTTTAGTTTAATTGGACAATAATTATTTTTAAAATCTTATATGTTCTTTTTTTTTTTAAGCTTCTTTTTAAACTCTATACCCAACGTGGGTATGCTGTACCAACTGAGCCTGCCAGGCACCCTCCTTAAAAATCTTATTAATTAAAAAATGTTTTTAAAATGTTAAAAATTGGGGTGTCTGGCTGGCTCAGTCAGTGGAGCATGTGACTCTTGATCTTGGGGTCATGAGTTTGAGCCTCATGTTGGGTATAGAGATTACCTTCAAAAAAGTTAAAATTTTGAAAATTTTGGTGAGTTCTGTATAATAGTGATCTTATTAGAAAGACTATATAATATATAATTCTACAAAAATATTTTTTCAGTTGATATATGTTCATTGAAAAAATTCACACTTTACAGAAATCATAAAAGAAAGTGGAAATTCACCTTAACCCTTAACAGTTCCCAATAACAAGTATTAGTAGTTTAGTATTTATTACATTGAATTATTTTAGAGATATACTAATATATTATTATATCAAAAAACTTATCCAATCTTTTTGAAATAACACAATATAGCAGAAAAAGCATTAGACTTGTAGGCAGACCATTTGTTCAGCAGGTGTACAGTATAACAAATCACATACACTTATAAAATACAAGTTTCTTAAGATCTCAAATGATCGTTCTTCAATAGCTGAATGATTACTAATACCTGCCCATCTTATGTTATGAAGATCAATGAACTATTTGAGTATTATGCAAATATAAAGGTATTTTTATTTCTAAGATGTCCTAACACTATGAAATGTTAGAAATAAAGTACGAGAAAATAAGAAGCTATAACTTAAAGCAACATATTACTTCTAGGAACAGATTAGTTGAAATAGATAGGACATTAAATAGACGGGACATTAATAGATAGGCACCAATTTCCCATCTCCTTGTGGTTTTTACATTTTGTATTATTTAGACAGCATTAGTCACAAGGTGGGATTTCAGATACATAGAGCTCCAGTTACTGTAGTAAGGATTTAGGGATAGCCAACAAATCTGTTAGATTTAAGTGACAACTGTAATATTGCTGTGGTATCTAGGATGACCATATCACATTTCACTTTTTAAATCCAACATTTGGTTTAAAGAGTCACAAAAATAGAGTAGCGGATTCGTATGGTTTCCAAATCACAAATGAAAAAACTGAGCAAGTGTTGACGGAATAACGTATAATGGGACCAGATATGCTTTTAGAAGCAGCCGTGGTGCCAAGTGTGTCTAAAACATCGTAAGTCAGAGATTTATATCTTGGAACTTAAAATGAATAGCATGTGTTTGGGAGAAACAAGAGTTAAGCATACATTGCAAACTAGACATAGGATTTGAAATGGAGAAACATGTACCATAGGCACTATGCTAAATTGGAAAATATTCTTTAAAAAAAAAAAAAAGAGTGGGAGGTGCAGAGAGAGAAAGGAGAGAGAGAGAATCACAAGCATGCTCCATACCACCAGCACATAGTCCAACACGGGGCCCAAACCCACTGTAAGATCATAACCCAAGCAGAAATCAAGAGTCAGACGCTCAACTGACTGAGCCACCTAGGCTCCCCTAAAGTGGAAAATGTTGTTGCCTCTTTATTTGAAATGATGGGATAAATTCAATCCAGATATTTTATAGAAAAATAATAGTATAAGAAGTCTGGAAATAGAAATCAATATATTGAATTTCAGTATGAGGAAAATAATTTACATGTGATATTCATTTATTTTTAGTTTTCAAACGGAAAGAAATGACTATGGCAGTGAAACAGACTTATATGGACTTGTGTCTAACATTTTGGAAGAACAAGACAAGTCACAGCCATATTTTGCTGAGGGGTTAGTATATTATATAAGCTACATGGTATATAGTAAGCTTTTAAATTCACACATACTAGATTACTGTATTTATTAGCTTTTATTTTTACTTAATAGGGGATCATCTGACAATAGACATCTTAATTCAAATATTTGTTTCTAGCAGCCTTGACTTTGCTGAGGTACTTGCCATACAATTGGAAGTTTCAGACTTTAATTTGCTATTAAGAACTTTCCTTTGGAAAGTTATTCTTGCATAATTCAGAGCTATTTCCTTTGAGTTCTAAAGTTTGGCTTAAAGAGTACAAATTCCAAAGAGCTTTTATACATCTATCCTAAAGAATAAAACTATCATTGCTGGTATGCAGAAATACGTATGGACTTTGTTCTTATGGTAAAAATTTTTTAAATACACTTTGATTGATTTTTCGGGGATGGAGGCCATATTACCCAAATGTGGTACTTCATAAATAGGGAAATATGCAGCACACATGTAACCAATTAAAATATTTTAATTTTAGTAATAGTTTTATCAAAGTACATCTTTTTCATTTAAAAAAATGTGGTCAACAACATTTTTGTATTCTATAATAACCTAATTAAAGGAAAAACTTATTTTGTTTTCTGCTTACTGTAGATAAACAATTCATGCAAGACCATGTAGTCCCCAGCCTCAGGCCTCAGTTGATGCCTCTTGGGAAAGTATACTGAAGACATATCAAGATAAAAATGCATATTAATGTAGTATGTGGCACATTTCAAGTGATAGAAAATTATTTGGATGTAATGGTAATTTATAAGGCAAGGTTAGAAAGGATTAGATAATGGGGAAGTGAGGCAATATAAATGTTTTGAGAACCTGTTCTACCTTCTCCACTGAGAAAATAAAGTCATTTAAAATCTGAGTTGTAATTAAATATATTTACTTGTTCTAGGACCTGCTCCTCCAATTTAAAGTCAGTTTGGCCAGTGAACACAAGCAGATTTGCAGATCACCATGACCTCTTAACAGAAACCAAAAGGCCAATAGATACAGCCATCTCTCAGCAAGCTTTTTATAGTGGTGAATCTGTGTCAGCAGTGGAAAAGCAATACCTGCATAATAGTAATCTAACACCACAGCAAAAAATAGATGAACTTTATCATGGATTTACTGGGTTAGACCTTGAAGAACAATGGATGTACCCCTCACGAAGTGATCATTCTAATTGTTACAATATCCAGACAAATGATACAGCTAAGACAACATTCCAAGATTTTCCATTTATCAAAAACTGTTTTACATCACAGACTGGTCTGTCTGACATCATGAAAGAATCAGGAATTGATACTTACTCTTATGGAAGAGAGAAAATATGTGCTAAATGTCTTGAAGCACCATTCCAGCAAAAAATGGCAGAGATGTTTCTTTCTCAATTTAATAGATACAGCGAAAACACAGATTATTGTAGATACCCAGAATATGTTCATCCTAATAAGGTTAAGCTTAATAAGTGTTCAAATTTTAATGTCCAGGATAGTAAAAAATTAGCCAATGGCACACCTGAAATACCAACTGTAGAAGCAGACACATACACAAAGTTATTTCAGGTTAAACCAGCAAATCAGAAAAAAATGGAAGAGACAATAGCTGACCAGCAGAATTTCACATTTCCAAAAACCACACCACATCTGACAGAAAAACAGTTGGCAAATGAGGCAGCTTTCACTGCTGATTTTGGCTTAAAATCAGAATATGGACTAAAACCTCATGCGGGTTGTCCAGCTAATAATGATTTTGCTAATGTCACAGAAAAACAACAGTTTACTAAACCTGACCCCTCAAATTCTGAGTATTTTAAATCTGTGAATTTATTATCAAACTCAGCAACACCTTCAGGAGGTATCAGCTTAAACAGACCAACCTGGATGAATGTCCAAACAAAAAATAACACTCCTATTCCTTATCGAAATCAAGGTAACTTGATGAAATTAAATAGTCACTTAAGTGTAGCTTCTAAAGGTTCTAACCATTCTTCAGATTTCCCCCAACTATCATCCACAAATTTAACCCCAAATAGCAGTTTATTTCAGAAGTATTGCCAAGAAAATCCTTCAGCATTTTCTAGTTTTGATTTCAGTTACAATGGTGCAGAAAGAATTCAATCTGTCAATCACATGGAAGGACTGACAAAGACTGGAGAAGAAAATCTCTTTGAATCAGTTACTGATAAAAAAATAAAGCAGCCAAATGGATTTTGTGATAACTATGCAACTCAGCAGTATGGGATCATTGAAAATGTAAACAAACATAATTTTCAAGCTAAGTCTCAGAGTGGACATTATGATGCTGAGGAAGGTCCAAAGCACTTAGATGGCTTATCTCAAAATACGTATCAAGATCTGTTGGAGTCACGGGGTCATTTTAATAGCCACAGACAGGGAAGTGGAGACAACAATATTAATAGCCGTGTGAATCGCACACAGGCATCATGCTTTTCTAATAATTATATGATGGGAGATTTAAGGCATAATCAGAGTTTTCAACAAGTTGGTTCAAATGGGTTTCCCCTAAGATCCACTCACCCATTTGGCCATTCAGTTGTTCCACTGTTGGATTCTTATATGTTTTCTTACAATGACTTAAGCCATTTGTACCCTTATTTTAATGATATGATGTATGGTGATAATTCGTTTTCTGGTTTCGTGCCAACTTTTGGATTTCAAAGACCAGTTAAAACCCATAGTGGACCAGCCAGTGAACTTCATATTCGACTAGAAGAGTGCTATGAACAACGGAGAGCATTAGAAAAGGAGAGAAAAAAGGTAATACAAATCTATCCATTTAGGAGTAACTTGGGATGTTCTCTCTGCCTATCTTCATTTTGTTAGTGTAGTTCAAGAGTACTTGGCCTTATTTCTAAGCTGAATTCTTCCATAATGTACAGTATTTAAGTCCATGACTATAAGGAATTAGCTGACATAACTAAAAAAATGTGAGGCTTAAAAAATTGTTATTTATATAAAGTTGGGGGTTTTTTGCCTGTGAAGTAGACTTTTTCCTTAATGAGCCAAAAGTTTACTACTTTGGGGGCTCCTGGCTGGCTTTGTTGGAAGAGCATGTGACTCTTGATATCAGAGTTTTATAAGTTCAAGTCCCACATGAGGTGCAGGGAGACTTGCAGGTATTTTATATGCATTAAATATAGAAAATACAGTGGTGTTGTGGTTTGCATTTGTTCTGTTTGATACTGAAACAATTTTAAAGTAGTCATTTTCAATTTATTTATTAGACCTATGAGAAATGTCACTCATAACTGAATCATATTTAGAAAACTCAGCATCTAAAAATTATATAATTTTTTACAGACTGAATTGGCCCTGGCCAAGAATTACCCAGGAAAAAAAGTATCCAGTACTAACAACACTCCAATTCCAAGGCTGACCTCCAACCCATCTCGAGTTGATCGCTTAATTGTGGACGAACTTCGAGAACAAGCCAGAGTAAGCTGTAAAAACATCCAATGATGGATTATTTCATTGCTTGATAAAATTTTAAAGCATTTCAGCAAGTCAGAGTTCTGAATGATTTTTAAATCACATTTATGCATAATTCTCTGAAATAATTATCTTTTCCATGCTTGGTCCTACAACTATGATTAATAGTCAGGAAAGGAGAAATAGCACCCCCTCAATCCTTTAAAAAAATTTTTTAACGTTTATTTTTGAGACAGAGAGACATAGCATGAATGGGGGAAAGTCAGAGAGAGAGAGGGAGACACAGAATCTGAAACAGGCTCCAGGCTCTGAGCTGTCAGCACAGAGCCCCACACGGGGCTCGAACTCACGGAGTGCGAGATCATGACCTGAGCAGAAGTTGGACGCTTAATCAACTGAGCCACCCAGGCACCCCTCAATCCTTTTAAAAGTAGGTTTAGTAGGTGCACCTGGGTGGCTCAGTTGATTAAGGGTTCAACTCTTGATTTCCCCTTAGGTCATGATCTCACAGTTCATGGGATCAAGCCACGCATCAGGCTCTGCACTGACAGCATGGAGCCTGCTTGGGATTCTCTCTCTGCTTTCTCTGCTCTCTCTCTCTCTCTCTCAAAATAAAAAAATGAACATTAAAAAAAAGTAGGTTTAGGAATTTAAATGGTTTCTCTTTAAGAAATCTATATCATCAATACAGCTAACTCTCAACAGAATTTTAAAGCAAAAATAATTTTGAATATTATTTATAAAGTCCCATTTCTCTAACAAAACAAAACCAAAAAAAAAACCCCATTTGTTTTCTAGCTAGATGAGCAAGCTGTATTTGCATTATACAAAATGGGACATTAACAGGGAATTACTGTTTTCTTAACCCTGCACACTTGAGTTATTCAACAAACATTAAGTGTATCCAACAATGTATTAAATACTGATAAACTGAAAAAATACTGAAGAATGTAGGTATGCATAAATTTATAAAATAGCTTTGTTTTAGAAAAGTAGTATATCACTTCAAATGTAAAGAATCCTGACGTTAGGTCATTTTCTAATTTAACAAATGATTATTTCTATTACCTCCTTTGAAATTTCAGAATTTTCTAGAATTTAATACAGTAGGGTAAAGTTTTTCTTTTTTGACCTTCCTCTTTTAAAAACTTACACTGTTTTTCAAATATGATAAAAGATTCCTGGGAGGGGCGCCTGGCTGGCTTAGTTGGAGGAGGAGCATTTGACTCTTGATCTGAAAGTCATAGGTTTGAGCCCCACACTGAGCATAGACATTACTTAAAAAAAAACAAAAACAAAAACAAATTCCTGGGAAAAAGCACACAGTGAAGACAGCTTACTTCTATGATTGAATAAAAGCCATTTTAGGAACCAGAAAAATCAACATAGCAGAGTCTGTTTTATTGAACATCAGTTTCATCTACTTTGCTGTCTTTAAAATATAGATATGAATTACTTCAATGGAAAAGAGTGATTTTTACCTAGCTTTCAGTTGGTCGGTTGAAATTCTTTTATCAAATTTGTAAATTCTTACAATGGATTTATCAGTATTATAGTCAGATACCAACATGGGTTACAGCCAGATGTTAATAAAAACTTCAATCTTTTATTACTTTTTCTTAAAACCATTCCAAGTTAGGGGTGCCTGGGTGGCTTGGTCGGTTAAGCGTCTGACTTCGGCTCAGGTCATGATCTCACGGTCCGTGAGTTCGAGCCCTGTGTCGGGCTCTGTGCTGACAGCTCAGAGCCTGGAGCCTGTTTCAGATTCTGTGTCTCCCTCTCTCTCTGCCCCTCCCCTCTTCATGCTCTGTCTCTGTCTCAAAAATAGATAAACGTTAAAAAAAATTTTTTTTTTTAAATAAAAAAAAACCATTCCAAGTTAAAAGTCCTTTTTCTCAGCAACGCATTTCTAGGCAATTAATCAAGGAATTGCAAACTTTAAATAAACTTTTTCAGCTTTGCTTATGCTTCACATTAATTTAGGTTATGTTTATAGCTGTTGTAATAATTTATCTATATTTAGCAACATTAGGGGCACCTGCATGGCTCATTCGGTTAAGCATCTGACTTTGGTTCAGGTCATGATCTCATAGTCCGTGAGTTCGAGCCCCGTGTCGGGCTCTGTGCTGAAAGCTCAGAACTTGGAACCTGCTTTGGATCCTGGGTCTTCCTCTTTCTCTGCCCCTCCCCTCCCCTGCTCATGCTCTCTCTCTCTCAAAAATAAATAAACATTAAAAAAAATTTTTTTTATATTTAGCAACATTAGACCGATGATCACAAAGGGCAAAAATATTTTTACATGTACTATTTTCTGGTTTGCAGGTTTTATACAATTCTGAAAAGAACCACCTTTTTTATTAAAAATCACCTGTGCAAATTTCTTTACACTTACCATTTATTTAAATGATTCTTTTAAAAATACATAGTTAGAAAAAAATGTGTAATTAGTAGCTCACTGGAGTTTTTCTATGTGATTTTTCCTTTTTTTTCTTTTGTTGTTTTGTTTCCTCCTCAAAGATCCTGGTGGGTTCTGTAATTGGGAGGAAAATATTTAATAACTGTGTACTTATGTTTTCTCCATAGACCCAAAGTGGCATTACTCCACAGAAACTTGAAATGAGCGTGAGGTTAGAGGCATTCATTCAGGTGCCATTAGTTTCTTCACTGAGAGATAGTTTTCTCCTCTCCCCAGTCACTGAACACCAGTCACTGAACACAGAAGGTCTTCTGTGAATTTTAAATCATTTAGTTCCCAAAGGCAATGACTATATTTATTTGATGTTCAAATCCTAATTATTGAAAAAGTTCTCTTTCCATACACCTTTCAAGTTTAGAATTTGAGATATAGGTATATGCAACTATGAATTGTACTCCCCTTACTGATCCTACTGGATTAGGGATTCCTTAAAACTACCACTAGTATGATCTGAATATTTCTGATTTTCAAAAGGAGGATATTGAAAGCCCAGAAAGGACTTGCCAAAGTCAGGATTAATCAGTCTAGGACTTCTCCCTTTTTAGCTCAATGTTTTTCCCTTTAGATTACACTACCTCCTAAAAATGTTTTATTTGCAGGCTGTTCTCTTATTTGCCAAAAACAATATTAGATCTTAAATTTACACACCCTGTCAGTGACATGGAAATGTTTAAATGTTTGATTTTTTAACTGTTTATTCCCAGTAACTGATTACCGAAACAAGTAGGTACAAAAGACTGCCTTAACATCTTTATTTTCCCCAGCATGGTGTCAGTACACAGTAGGCATTCAAGTATTTATTTGACGAATATTACTGCTCTCATCTCTATTCTACTTCATTGAAAATTTGTTCTTAAAGACAGAGCAATGTGGTTACATGCCTTATCAAAATTTAAAATGTTTCCCTTAGGTTGTGACTCTACTAGGCAAAATGGAACGTCTTCGAAGCTCTCCCCTTCATGCCAATATCTCTACTGCTCTTGATAGACACTTGGAGTCCATTCACATTGTACAGTCACGTAGAAAGGATGAAATTGTTAATGCTTCAAATCGGCAAAGGCAAGGAGTTCCTAGATGCCAAGATGACAGAGGTATAAGTGTTAATGCGTATTCTGTTGATAAGGCAGTGAGATAATTTGAATGTTGTTAAAATCAGATTCTGAGTTTAAAGGTTGGATTTCCAAAATTTACACTTAGCTAAAGGTAAATTGGTAAATCATGCCCACATAATTTACTCCATAAGTACTTCGGTCAGTTTTGTTAATTTTACCCATTTAATTACAACTCTCAAAGTCTGTGTTCTCCCCAAAGCATAGTCATTGTCACACAAGTCAGAAACAGTATCAACACTTTTTGATATTAAGTCAAATAGTTAACTCAGTCAATAGCCACCTATCTCTTATGAAAATAATAATGTTTGATCATTTAATAGCACAGCATTGTGCTTTTTAAGAGTTAAAGGATACATAAAAGGCATCTAATATGAACTGACACTGAGTGTTTTCTTTACAGATGTTTTTGCCCTTGCTTCAGCAATTAAAGAGATGTGTGTGGCTACTCGGAAAGCACGCACTACCCTGTGGTGTGCACTTCAGATGACCTTGCCAAAAACAGCCAGTACAGCTGGCCAAACAGATGTGGAAGAGGCTTTACAAGATACAGTAAACTGTGAAGATAAAGTCCATGAAAACATAAATAATAGCAATCCAATGAACCAGAGAGGTGAAGCAAACAAACATTAAGGAAATGCCAGCAGAAGAGTAAAAAGCTGATAAGTAAATGTATCAAGACATGCTAAAAAATTTTAATGAACTTGTCAAACTTGAAAACTTCAGTACATTAATTTTCTTCCAGATTTAAAGTTAGTACCTTAATGAAGTTTAACTTCTATTCAAAAATCTTCTATTTGGAATGGATCAGATACCATAGTTTAAGGTGAACTCAGAAAGTTGACTACTCTAGGGAGTTCTGAGTAGTCACAGATAACAAGTTTAAGTTAATTAAATATTTCCTAACAGCTAAACTATTGCTTAAGCCCATTTGCAGTGCAGGTAAATGCAAATGTGAAATTGTTCTAGAAGATAAGTTTCATTTAGGTCTGCCTTAGTAAGTATAATTCCAAATAATGAATCTAAGTGACTGTAACCCAATTATGGCTACAGTCTAGTAACCAAGACAAGTTTTGACTGTGATATAACTGTGTTTTCCTTACAAAACTGGATAATACCTAGGAAACCAAGGAAAACAAGGATGAACCCAATATTCATGTAAAAATTTAATATTTAAAAATACTACCATATTTATAAATTTGAAATCTTAGTGCCTGCGTATATGGAGGGAAATCCATCTGATTCTCCTAAATTAGTGATAAAAGTGCCAGTGTAAAAAATTTAATTATACTATCAATTATTAAATATTTCCAGTCTTAAAGTATTTAAATTGAATCAAAAACAAAACATTTCCTTTATCTGGATCTTTTAGACTTGATGCACAGTAACTAAAATAATGACTATTGTTTTAATACCCCTATGAGGTAATAATACCCTTATGAGCATTTTATGAGGGTATCACGAAGTTCTAAAATATACTTTTTTAAGGTTAATCTTTAGTTTAGTTTGCAGTTGGTTAGTGTATATTTTGTGTAGTTGTGTTCATTAGTTAGCTTCTGTATTTTTTTAAAAGAGCTCTTGAAAGCTTGGCTTTTTCTGTTTCTCATCACTTAATATCTTTGTATGAAACCCAAGTAATTTATTCATTAATATGAAATGTTGGTATTATATGACTCAGATCTTGGGTTTTAACATTTCTAGCATGAGTTAAACTATAATATAATGTACTGATGAAATTTAATTGAACTATCCTTGACTGGAAACACTGATGTTTTAAATGGTGTTTTTCCTAGTTTTAGAAATCCTGGTATTAAAGAGTGTAATCACACCACATAAATTTTCTTTAGATGATGTGCGGAAGAAACTGATTGAGAATGCAGGAGTAACTGTAGGGAGAAACATTTTGGTCACTGATATGCTTTAGAACTACCCAAATGAATTACATTGAGGGTAGTCAAATAAAATAGATCACCCCACCACAGTCACTGCATGGAAAGTGGTTAAGTTTGACATAAGACATGTTGGATGTTATGAAAACAAATACTGTACTGAATTTAGTCTCTCAGGAAAAAATTAATAAATTACTTTGTTGAAAATATTTGGTTTCATTTTTTTACATCTCTGTATTAGTTTCTAACCTTAAGTATCACAAAGGTCATAAAACCAGTCAAATTTCATTTCACTGATAAGAACTGGAGCCGAGTTTTATATTTCATCAACAAGAATATTGGTAGACAAAGCAATGCCATTCAGATATCCTTGCATTGAACCTCCCCTCCTTCAAAGATGAAATTTTTGCTTTGCCTTTATACTAATCCAGGCAAACCAAAATAAAAATTCTGGATAAGTTTTTACATGACCGTTGTCAGAAATGAAACACTAGTCTATTCATAAAAACCAAACAAAAATTATTTGAAATTTTGTTAATCACATCACCCTGCAGATAATTCTCAAATTAGTTGGTTATCCCCTTCTATAGGTATACTCTCTAATGGATGGTTCTTATATACTGTACTTCTGAATAACAATCTATAAGAACAAAAAATTAACATCACACATAATCTGTAATGAAACTGATGTTCCCATTATTTCTCATCCAAAAGAATTTGATGTACTCCATTTCTTTTAATAGACAAAGCAATTTATATAAAAGTGGTTGAAAATTACCTTGAATTATATCAGTGTCCTTCCACTTGAACCATCCGCTACTTTATAAAGTTTTAGAGGGTTGGGAATTAATGTTATGACTGAAATTCTGATTTTGGCTTAAAATGTCAATCACACTATAAAAGATACAGTTGTTTAAAATTTGCCCTTTGCAATATTGAACATTTTAGACATAAAGGATTTCTCAGCACCTGAATTAAGTGGATAACCTTACTCCAAGTCTAAGGAGCTGATCCTTTTTTCTTACTTAAACATTAGCTCAGGATATACCTAACTGTAGAATACGTAATAGAAACTACATAATTGCAAGTACTCTTCGGGGATTCATGGATATAACCTGACTCTGCTGCAGAGACCAAGATCAAAGTGAGAATAAACCAAAAATCCAAAATAAGGGTTAATAGAGGTGGCTCCCTCATACCCTATCTGTAGCCACAGCCTATTGCTGCTGCCACAGAGGACTAAGAGTCCCAAAGTACTTCCAAGGCTTTCAAAGTCAATTTACTGACTTACAAAAAAACACAGTAATCTTTCTGATCTCCTAATACCTAACCTCACAGAAAAGAAAACTGAGGCAGAGAATTTGATTCTAGGAAAAGGTTCTACTATTAAAAGAGCATACTGGACTAAACAAAATAAAATACAGAGCAAAATTCATCACATTCCTAAGTGACTATTCACACAATTCATTTCCATGGATAGCTGGAAGGAATCAGGATAAATCAGAAAACAGTGATTTAAATAGTTTATTTTTTTAAAAGGTGGTTACTTTTTTAAAATGCAATGCCACGCTTATAGGAGTGTATAGAGGTGACATATCTTTTCCTTAACCATGCTTCTTTTTACCTGCTGCACAAAGGTAAAAATTTTTGTTAACCTCATAGTTAATAGTACAAAACAGAGGTCAGCAAACATTTTCTCTGAAGGACCAGACAGTAAATATTTTAGGCTTCACAGGCCTGAAGTTTTATCACATGTTTCTTCTTTTACAACACTTTAAGAATGCAATATTCACTGTTGACCCGCATTATATAAAAACAGACTGGGCCAAATTTGCTTGTCTGCAGTAGTTTGCCAACCTCAGGTATAAAATACCTACTTTCTGTCTTGTCAGGGAGATGCCTCCCTTCAGGCTTCTTGACAGTCCACTGCCTGAAGTAGAGAAAGGCCGTATTTACAACTGAATGTGGCTTGTGACCAAAGTAGAAACAGAGTTCCCGCTCACTTTTGACTCTCCTGGTTTCTCCATTCATTCAATAAATTTGTTGAGCACCCACAATGTGCACTCCTAAATATCTTTGTGTTCGCAGAGATTTCCAGTGTTTGTTCCTTAAACGCATGGTTCCTGCAGTTTCTCTCAACCTGTAATTATCAGGTCTTTATACTCATGTTTTAGGGCACATCAGGATTAAAATCTCTACTAGTGCTCAAGAGGACACATGATTATAAAAAATGAATCTAGCTAACAATGATCTCCTTCCACCCAATACACATCCTTCTTCAAAACCGCAGCCTTGATGAGGAAAAAAATATGTGACTATCTACACTTAAAAAGATACTTCTTTTCCTCCCATAAGCTGAAACTTAAAAATAATTGTTTTCCCCTCAAATCTAGAACATCCACCACATAATTTCTTCCATTTTCATAGGTCATTGCCATGTTAACATAATATCTAGACCCAGGTAGGGCTCTTCATTAGTTTTCTATTTCATCCATAAAACAATACATTTAGGGGTAAATAGTACTTTCAAAGTACTTTATGCTCCCACATTTCATCTTGGGAAAGGAGTGGTCATGATTCTGCTCCTTTAGGATGAAAACTGTAACTGTCAGCTTTCTGAATATTTCTGTTATCGATCCTAGGTAAGGGAAGACTTTTTAAGTAGCCAAAAGGAGCCAGAACTTCAAGATTAAAATATAAAAGTTGCCGCCATTCCAGATCTTTGGTACAGACATCAACTACAATAATCTGATTACCCACACCACACAGACATGGCACATTTTGTAATTAGAAGTGTTTGTGATTTTCCTTTTGACCATGTAAACAAAAGGGACATGCCTTGGGAAACCACTCTGCAATGTTCTCTCATTTCTCTTAAATACACATGTGCACAATCAGCTCTCCCTTTGATCAAGTCCATGAGGAGAAAGAACAGAGTGGACCAAGGTTATCGCTTCCGCTCCCCTCTTTGTGTCCTTTTCTTTTCCTTTTCCTTGCGCTCCTGCTTGGCTAGTTTGTCCCTCTCCCTCTGCAGCTTGTCCTGTTCCTTCTTCCTTTGGGACTCATCCCGAAGTGAGTCTCGTTCCAGTTTTCGGGCATTGAGGACATCTTCCACATTGGTGTTTCGGAACAGAGCTACAGATGAGTTAAGGGATTAGGGTACAGGTCACACAGGTCTCAACGACTGCTCTTTCCTTATTCTTGCTGTCCTCCCTCTACATGTTCCTAATCTCTACAAGAAAATTCCTTAGGATAATTTCTCTTTGGTCTAATGGGAAATCCTGAAACTACCATTACAAACGTTTAAAATTAATCCTCAGAATAAAAACCTCAGACTTATCTAAATTTAAATGTTAAAATATTTTATGAAAATGAAATTTCATTCCAGAATAAGCACTTAGATCATGGCAGACTATTGTTGAAGTATCTAGGCTACTTTCAGTCAACAAGAATATCAATGTAACTGGCAAAATTTTTATGTACTTGGCACTATTAAAAATGGCTGGCTCAGTCAGTTAAGCATCTGACTTCGGCTCAGGTCATGATCTCGTGGTTTGTGGTTTGAGCCCCACATCAGGCTCTGTGCTGACAGCTCGGAGCCGGGAGCCTGCTTCGGATTCTGTGTCTCCCTCTCTCTCTCCCCCTCCCCCACTCATGCTCTGTCTCTGTCTCTCCCTCTTTCTAAAATTAATAAACATTGAAAAAAAAATGCTTGAAAAGAGGTAAATAAGTTGTTTAACCTTACTAAACTTTATCAATTTGCTTTTTTCCCTACACCACTGAAGCTTAAGCAAAAACTATGTCCTAATAACCACAAACTCTGAATTTATAGAAGATACAAAATAAGTTTAACCAGTTAGAAAACACCTAGCCAAAAACTTTACCCCTCATTTCTTAGGACTTTAAAAATACAACCTGGGGTGGCTGGCTGGCTCAGTCGGAAAAGCGTTTGACTCTTGATCTCAGGATTGTGGGTTCAAAACCCATGCTGAGTGTAGAGATTACTAAAACAAACAAAAACAAAAAACAAAAAACAAAAAGCTTAAAAAAAGAACAAAACCCCTGTTACTACCAAACAAGCTCCTTCCTACTCTTAAAACATAACTTTTATTGCTTTAGTGCTTTAAAATAAGTCAGTCTTCCTCTTCTGTGATAATCCACCATACTTGTCTTTAAGAAGGTGGGTTCTTAAAAAAACAAACAAACAAACAAACAAACAAAAAACAGTGGATTCTAAATGTAGAAACTTCTCATAAGTGATTCTTTTGGGACGTTCCTCAGCACATGTTTCCACCTGTCAGTAATTTTAGCTCAAAAGTATTCAGTGTTTGTGCTCTCTTTCTGAAAAATTATAAAGTCTTTGAGGACAAAGTCACATTTTAATCTTATTTTAGTTTGCTTCCATCACTGGGGATCCCAGTGCTATACACAGGGTGTATTGATTCTTATTTTCCCTTAGAAATTCTTAAGAAATCCTTCCTCCCTTCACAATACAGGTGAACATGTTTTCTTCGGGAAAAGTTCTTGTTAAGAGTGACCATTTATGGTTGTCCTAGGAATGGGGCTCACACGCTGGCCTGACATGAGTTCCTATTGGTAAAAGGGAGGCCCCAGCAATGACAGCAAAATAAAAACTGTTCCTCAAGAGTATTTGATGGAGAAACACTTGGGGGTGGACACAGAGAAGGATACATTTATCAGAACCAATGTTCATTGTGGTGGCGCCTGAATCATCCTTCTCATCTGCTTCGGTGAGTGATGTCAAGGAAAGTCCGATGGAAAACAAAGGCTAGCACATCCCAACCCAACATCAGAAAACATTCGACGAAGTGATGGGTAGGAAAAGCATGCTGAAGAAAAACTGTCAGGGATGTGGTGGTAACCCCAGGAGAGTCATCTTTAAAAATCTCAACGTGGGGAAAATTATTCAGAGCTACTGTAAGATCCTTATCTCCTGGCAGCTGAAAAGAAACTTAGCCTGGTCTGGGTAGACTGGCCCAGGACTTGGAAGCCAGGGGATGGCGAGATGACTTCTAAAACAGTGCTTCTCAGGGGCACCTGGGTGGCTCAGTCAGGCGTCCAACTCTTAATTTTGGCTCAGGTCATGAACTCACGGTTTGTGGGTTTGAGCCCCCTCATTGGGCTCTGTGCTGTCCACACAGAGCCTGCTTGGGATTCTCTCTTTTCCTCTCCCTCTCTCTCTCAAAATAAAAAAAATAAACTTAAAAAAAACCAAAACAAAACAGTGCTTCTCAAAGCATGGTTCCCAGATCTTCCTGGCAACTTGTTAGGAAAGCACATTCTTGGGCCCCACACTGGACCTACTAAATCAGAAACTGGGGAGTGGGGCCCAGCAATCTGGATTTTAACAAGTTCTCCAGGGGAACCACTGCTTAAAACATTGTTCTTTTCTAGGCCAGGAAATGAGACTGTGTCATTGGGACCCTAGCTCTGCTGACCCTGGCAATAAAAACATCAGGAGAAGAACAAGTTGGCCCAAAAGCGCCTAACAATTATTTCCTAAGCTCGTGACGAGACAACTAACATTTCTGGCATCATGTCCACCACATAAGGCACTACATATTCCAGTCAAGCAGGCTCTGGAAGCTAAGCATCTCCTAAACAATTTCAAACTCAAAGGGAACCAAGCCCGTCTCTGGTCAAGGGCAACTGCCTTTGGCACGGTGCCCATATTCCAGATTTGGGGATGTGATCTTTCAATTATGTGGTCGCTGGAGTATTAAAAAAAATAATGAGATTCAAATGAAACTGCCCCAAATTTGGGAATCCTTCATCCAAAATGATCTGTATTCTAGTCCTGGTTTTGCCACTAAATCTATGCATATCTCTGATTACACATTCCACTCTCACTGTCTCCGTTCCCTCATCAACTGGGAAACGAATATAAAGACTGGTTATACGTATGACACTGTACTAGGCAGAAAGGTATTATACAAATATAAACATACAGCTGCATCTTAGTTTCTGGAAATACAATATAAACAGTCCATTATTAAGGCATTATTTCTTTCACACTGAAGTTTCCAACTATCCGAATATCAATTCTCACACCCACGAAGGGCCAGAGATCAATGCCATTTCAGAGAGAAAAATTAAACTACACGGAGAGATTGGCAACTTCCCAAAGCTCACTGCAAACCAGCAAACATGTCTGACTTGAGCCTCAGGGGATGGACCCAAGACTCCAAAAAGGATATTCTTCTTCATCTGTCACATCAGCATACTGGGCCAGGAGGGCAGCTTTTCTCTGTTTCTCTTCTTCTGACACCATCCTGGGCTTCACCACAATCTGTGCCTGCTTCTCAATTAGGGTGGCAATGGCCTGTACCTCATCTGGGAGGGGAAGGGAAGGGAGGGACAACAAGGTTGTATGTAAGAGAAAACAAGCTCACCGAACCACCAGTCCACCCAGGCAGTGCTTGCAGGCAAGGCAATGGCATCTGCTGATTCTTTAGGGCCCTGGGGTTCAAAGGAGGTGCCTCAGGGGCCAATGAGAAAGGAAAGAAAAGGCCCTGCAGGCTAGGCTTTAGGTCTCGTATCTATCTTCAATCAGAGCAGCCCTGCTTTAACCTGTTTTATAAATTGAAGTTTTGCTGCTTTACTAAAAAAAAAAAAAAAAAAAGAAAGAAAAAGTCAGGGCGCCTGGGTGGCTCAGTCGGTTAAGCATCTGACTTTGGCTCAGGTCATGATCTCATGGTTGGGGAGTTCAAGCCCCACATCGGACTCTGCGCTGACTGTGCAGAGCCTGCTTTGGATCCTCTGTCTCTCTCTGCCCCTCTCCTTGCTTGCGAGCTCTCTCTCTCAAAAATAAATACACATTAAAAAAAAAAAAAAAGTTGAAAAGCACTGCATTAGAACCACAGAAAATTTGGCTTCAAGCATGCAACTTTCTCTCCTCTCAAACCAGAAACATAAGAAGGAATCTAGAATCAACTTATGCCGGTCCCTTTCATAATGATGATGATGCCAGGTGAAATATGTAATTTTTTTAAATGTTTATTTTTGAGAGAGACAGCATGCATGAGCAGGGCAGGGGCAGAAAGAAGGACAGAGGATATGAAGCAGGCTCTGTGCTAACAGCAGCGAGCCCAAGGCAGGGCTGGAACTCTCGAACCACAAGATCATGACCTGAGCTGAAGTTGGACACTCAACCGACTGAGCCACCCAGGCAAAGCCATAGATTATTTTAAAATAAAGTCAACTAAGTTACCCATTCTCAAAGAAAGGGGGCAGTGGTGTCCAGAAGTGGTTTTTATGCCTGGACTCACACTAGAATCATCTGGTGCAGCTTTTTAAAAAATGCCAATACCTGAGCCCCAACCCCAAAGACGTTTCTACAACTAGTCCATGGTATGGCCCTAGCACTGGCACGTTTTAAAGTATATCAACTGATTCTAATGTACAGCCAAGACTGGGAACCAATGTGTAGTTTAGAATAGATTCAAGTTTGGCTTCTAGGATTTCAGTTTTCTGCAGTTAATCTGTCATACTAATGGTGAGTATATTAACCCACTTCTCTTTCATTTCCAGGGGTGACAAATTTAGCTGAATAAAGCAAAACATCAGCCACAACTGTTATGAAATGAGAATACGGAAAAGGTAGGAGGTGGGAAAATATAGTTGGCCCCATACCTGCCATGAAAATCTACAAGGGACAGTAGAAAGAGGATGAAAAGGAAGAAAGCAAAAGCCACAATGGAGGGGACTATGGTCAGGTGGAATGGAAAACTGTAAAAAAAGAAAAGGAAACCAACATCCAGCTAAAAAGTCCCAGTAAGCTGCTGGGTGTTTGCCAGCTTAAATTATCTTAGGCAAAATGCGTAGAAAATAGCGAAAACTCAAAATTCTCTAACAGCTGCACAGTAAAGGTCGTTGGAAAAGGCACTGCAGTTTAGACAAACTCCCAACTCTACCTTCTTTTTTCACTTTGGTGACAACATTCTGACTTTCCGACCATCGTTCCACAATCTCCTTGCAGATGTGAAGAAGAGAATCTTCCTCCTAGTTGGAGAAATAGACCAATTAATGTCCCGAGGCCCTCAGCCTGAACAAAGCCCATGCACAGGGTACAGCTTGCCTGCTGGTGATGAGAAGTCACGGGGAGGATCCGGGGGCCACAGAACAAAAAGCATGTTTCTGTTTTGAGGCTCTGGAAACAGAAGTAATCCTGTGTCTGAGGCCCAGAATCCACACCTGCTAGGTCAAAAGCACCCACTCCATCCTGCCAAGCACCAGGGGAAAGGATTCTCAATAATTCAGGACAGTCTTCCTCATACTTTTGGAGCAAAAACCTGTTGCCTGAATCAAAGCCGTGAAATCTTTCTTGGCTGCTACACTCAACTCAGTACTTTCTCCAAGGTTCATCCACTTTCGAGCTGGAACGTATCCGTGACCTTGCTGAGCTGACCCCACCTCTTTAGGTGATAAATGAGTAGATGGTCTCCTATCCAACCATCCTTTTGTTCACTTTACACAAGCACACATATCGTCCACACACATGCCGATCAATCTTCCTTACCATGATATAAGAAAAAGGATGTTGGCTTTGCTGTCAGACATACTTAAATTAAAACCCAGATCTATGAACAAGATTCTTAACTTTCTGAGCTTCACATCTTCCCAGGATTTTAGGAAAGATGAAAGAGAATGTGTACGAAGTCCCTACCCTGCTTGGCAAAGAATAGGCATTTCAACAGATATAGGTATTTCCCTCCATTTTCATTATGGCTGCTTCAATCTTCATGCTCCACTCTTCAAAATGAGCTGTCAGAGTTCACATTTACTAAGTGCTTAGCATGTGCCAGGCACTGTTCTAAATACTTCACATAAGAACCCTTAATTCTTAAAACAATCCCAAGATATAAGTACCATTCTCAGTTTATGGATGTGGAAACCAAGGTCTACAGGTTAAGTAACTTGCCCAAGGTTAAAAAGGATTTGAACCCAGCAGTCTAGCTCTGAGCCCATGTTCTCAACCATTATCTTATACCATCTCTCAAAGAAAGCGAGGAGAGACAGAACACAGACTTTTTTTTAAGATTTTACTGTTTTTTTAAAAGTAATCTCTAGGGGCGCCTGGGTGGCTTGGTCGGTTAAGCGTCCGACTTTGGCTCAGGTCATGATCTCACGGTCCGTGAGTTCGAGCCCCGCGTCGGGCTCTGTGCTGACAGCTCAGAGCCTGGAGCCTGTTTCAGATTCTGTGTCTCCCTCTCTCTCTGCTCCTCCCCTGTTCGTGCTCTGTCTCTCTCTGTCTCAAAAATAAATAAACGTTAAAAAAAAATTAAAAAAAAATAATAAAATAAAAGTAATCTCTATACCCAACGTGGGGCTCGAACTCACAACCCTGAGATCATGAGACATGCTCTACCGAATAAGCCAGGCAGCCAACCCTATTTTGGGTTTCCTTACTTTCCACCCAACAAAGGATTACATCCTCTACCCTGTGTCCTTTTTGGCACTCATGCCAAACATACAAAACTTCTTTGGTCCACAGTTTCTTTCTTTAATTCAAGGAACCCCAGCAGGAAAAGTAAAGGAAGAAGAAGAAAAAGAAGGAAAAGGAGTGGCGAAGCATAAGAGAAAAGATGCTTTTGGAGGATGAGGTGGTTCATTCTCCCAGGGTTCACCCAGACCAAAGTAGTTCATTCATCCATTTGTTCATTTATTTATCCAGATACTGCCTGCCATGTTGAAGGCACTAAGATAAGTGATAAGAAATGAGTGAGAAACAGTCCCTGGTCTCAAGACACTGACAATTTAGAAGGCTAGTATATAAATAGCTGCCCTAAAGTGTCACTACCCCCATTAATGTAATAATCCTACTTAAAATTACAACTCACCCCTCCATTCCACTTCTGATTCTCTTATAATGTTCCTTTTTTCCCAGTACTTACTATTTTCTAGCATACTATATAATTTACTGCTTTTTTTTTTTTCCCTGCTAGAATGTCACCCCATAAGGGGTGACAGGGATTTCTCTTTTGTTCCCTAAGGTACCCCAAGCACTTAGGGCAATGCCTGGTAGAGAGTAATCCATCAATAAAAACTTGATGAATCAATCCATCAATCAATATAAATGCTACTGGAAGGAATTTTAAAAATGATAATAGAAAGCTTTTATTATTAACTGCTATTTGTTCCTGACAATATACACTGTCCTTGAATCTTAACTCAAGTTGCTGCTGACAAACTTCTTAATTCCTAATACTGAATCCGAGCCCAATCTGGTAGCTGATTTAGCTATGCCTTTTGTTTTTCCTAGAAAGGGATTTGGTACAACAGTCAGGGTCTTTTAGATAGAGCCTGACTGACAAAAAGCAAGCAACACCGTGAATTATACATTTGACGTATACCATGTTCATTGGCTTTGCTGCTCTTTCAAGTTCCTTCTCAGGTGTTTCGTGTACAGGACGCCTGCCTCACCATATACTTCCTGGCCCGTTCTTCCCAAAGCAATTTTCTATATAGAAGGGCTTGCGAAAATCAAGAGAAAATTAAGAATGGTGTGTGAATCAGGCAGAGAGAGCGAGAAGCCACCCTTAAAGATGTCTGTCTTCTGTAGTTCATGTAAACAAGAAGCAAATATAGAGAAAATATGGTTCTAGATAACTCTTCTCACTTCTACCAAGAGACTGCTAATAGTCTAAGGCAAATTCATGCTTGCCTTCATCAACAGATGTGCAGTTCCAAATAATGACACCACGAAAAGAAGAGGTCAAGGAGCTAGTACCAATGAGTATCCAAGTTACTTCAACCTCTTTTTCACGGAGTCTTTAGAAACTTCCCAACTGGAAATAAAAACTAACTTAAATTGCTTGCCTTACACTCTTCCCCCCACCAACCTGCTACGTCGTCAGGGTCCAGGAAAAGAATTTACTACGGCGCTCTATCCCCACCAAACTTGTAAGATGCATCACAAGCTGTGTTAAAGCTTTCCCATTCATAGGTCAATCTCACCAGAGCAGACTTCGGGACTAAATGGGGCACCTTGCCAGGAGAACCTGAGACAGCTGCACTAGGGTTATATTTCAACCCTATGCCCAATCATCAAACTGTGTTTCCACCAAGTAAGTGTAAATGGAGATGAAGGCAGCAGAATGGTCAGGTTGGAAAAGTGGACAATCTGGTGATTTACTACTTAAACACAGATTAAAGTACACATTTCTCAATCTGCTTTTAAGAAGCTGGGTACCAAAAAAAAAAAAAAAAAAAAAAAAAAGCAGAAGCAGCAGAAAAAGAAGAATACCAAGCTTCTCTCTCTCCCTTAAAACTCTGACCTTAATGGTCGCTTTGGCAACACATATACTAAAAGCTGGAATGATAAAACTCTGACCTTATTTCCCACCTCCCCCAGCAAACATGGATGGTCACTGCATTTCTAAATACTGTAAAAGATCAAGCACAATATTTGCTTCAGTTTGGCCTAGGCCTACACCTATACCCAGACTTCTACCTCCAGCTTACCTTTTTTGAACTCCTACCTCCAAAATAGGAACCGAGAAGGTACTTCCTGCAGGCTTTTGTCATGGGATAGCACTGGGCACTGTCTCTTAAAGATCACAGACATCCCAGAGCACTTTACTCCTCTCTCTGAACACTGTCAACGCATGGGAATGAAATTGGTCGTTAGGCGTCTATGATAAAATTCTCATTTAGGCATTTCAGTGCCTTCGGAAGAAGACTCACTCAGCTCACCCACAGGGATCCAAGAGGGCCGTGTCCCCAGGAAAAAAGGAAAGCCACACTTCTCTATGCACCTGCAACCTTCTGGCTTCCCAAAACCCTGGTTGGTGAGCAACCCCCTTCCCCCGCGTCCCAGAGCTCAGAATATTCCTCTCCCATGGGATACCACTAATCCTCTGGGACACAAGGTATGGGAAAGGGGGTACGAAGTACTGACAGGGGCCGCCAGGAAGCTAAAGGAACGTGTCCCGGTTTCTCACCAAGAAAGCAGAGAGGATCCCCTGCAGAGCATCCAGCCTCTCCTCTTCCTCCTCCTCCTGCAGGACACCCAGGATGTAGGCGCCGTAAACGGCTCGGTCCACTCCCAGCGCCTCCAGCCGTCCGTCCAGCCACGACCCAAAGCCGCTGCCCCCGCCATCATTCTCGCCGGAGGCAGCCGCGGCCACTTCGCTGGGCGCCGCCATCTTGGGGTCAGGGTCCTGCCAGCCTCCAGGGCGCCTACCGCAGTGCCTGACGGGCCGCGCCGCGGGCGTACTGCGCATGCTCCTAGAGGTAACACACTCCCCGGCCCGTCTGGCGTAGAGCCAATCGACCAGTAGTGACCGGCTTGGGCATTTTGCACCTTCTAAATACAGCGCTAGTTGGCGACCGCATGGTTACGTCATCGCTCGGAAACCCTGGCAGGTGAGTATTCTTAACAGATTTTTTTTACAGTTGGGGAAGTTCTGAGAGGTTCGGTAACCTGGCTAAAGTCACGCGGCTAGGAAGAGGGCTGGGATTCAATTTCGATTCCAGCGCTTCGGTGCATCTCACCGAGCTGCCCTTCCGCGCGCCTCGGTAGATACTACGCCGCGCATTCCCACACAGCTTTCAATAGGGAAACTGCTGACTCTGTTCAGAGTGTTGGGAAAATAAGTTCTGCACCATAAGATGGCGACGGGACTAAAACAAGCTCTAGTTCCTAGCTTGGGAGACTCCTTTTCCTAGGCTCTTCCTGCCCTGTTTGCAGCGCGGGAAAGCCACCACCAACGTGGAAAATGACGCTATAAATTACCCTTCCCACCTGCATTTGGGGCTCAGATCTTTGGAGAAACTGTCTCCTTTGAGCCTGCAGGTGTTAAATAAATCTCCAATCCACCAGGATCTCCGAGTGCCGCTTGGTTTTTCCGCCAGCGTTCCAGCCTGGTTCCGTAACATATTTGGTTGGTTCCCTGACCAGGAAACCCAACTGCGCTGGCCCACTGTTGCCACTGGTTTGGGAGATGGGCGAGGCGGTGACGGAGCGAGGAATCCCAGAGGAGAAGGGGAGCCCTGCCTGATTTTCGGCAGTACCCTCAGTCGCCCAGGCTGGCCCTGCTCCTTTGTTCCTGCGGTACTCAGAGAGACCTGGTAGGTGAGGACCTGGACCCGATGTCGGAACCAGTAAGGCTGGGGCCCCAACCCAGTCAGGGCCATCCAAAAGGCTGGAAGGGGGACCTGATCACTCCCCGGAGACCTCAGTGGTCTCACAGGTAAAAAATTCTGTGGGAGAGAATGTAATAGCCTCTGGTATATGTGTGTGTGAATGTGCAGCTCAGCCAGGCTTGCCAGTCGGTTCGAATTTGTGCCTCCACAGATGGGCACCCTTAAGGTCCCCAAAAGTCTATGGAGTCTGAGTGGTGTCTTGGTGAAAGGCATCAGTCCAGGGCGGCATCGAATTAGACTCCCATTGTAAGTTACAAAGCTGAGCCCACCACGGCCAAGCCTTACCTAAAGTTTCCCTCCAGACCGTAACCAGTGGAGCATCTGTTTGGTCCTCTCATCTGAGGGGATAACCCTTTTTTTGTCTGTCTCTGCGACACCGAACACAAGAAAGGGATTGGTAATGGGGTCAAAACAGTAAGCCCAAGATTCTTGAGGTCCTGCTTAAAAACTTTAAGGGATTCTTTAAAAGGGATTCTCAGGTGACTATGGGATGAAAATGATACCCAGGAAGCTAAGAACCTTTGGTGAACTAGAATGGCCCACGTTCAATGTAGGATGGCCCCCAGAAGGGACATTAGATGCCCAGGTGCAGCGGGTTTGGCTAATAGTCACTGGGAACCCAGGTCACCCTGACCAATTTCCATATATTGACTCCTGGCTTGAAATTGCCTGAAATCCCCCACCTTGGGTGCGATTCATCCATAACAAGCAGAGTCAGGCAAAGGGTTTTAGCTGCCTCACCCGGAGACTCACCTGGAGAACCAAAGAAGCAGCCCACCGCTCCCCCGGTATTTGCGGGGGACCCAGAGGAAGGCCTTGTCTTTCCGCCACCTTATGACTCTCCGCCCCCTGCCCCCCACCTTGCCCGGGGGCTTAAAACTCCTCCTCCGTCTAGCTCTCCTCCAGCCCGGATCTGCCATCCATCTGTCCTTACCCCCAGACCTGGAGAACCCTCTCTCACCAGGGCCAGCAGCCAGATTGCAACCCAGACCAGACCTGACGCCCTCCAAATGCCAGTAAGGGAGATGAGAGAACCTGAAAGACAGAATGAGGACGGAACAGTCCAGCCCAGCCGTTCCATGGTGTATTATCAGTCCTTGTCTATAACCGACCTTCTTAATTGGAAGCACAGCACTGCATCATACTCTGAAAAGCCACAAGCAGTGGTCGACTTGATGGAGTCCCTCTTCCAGACCCACCGACCGACTTGGGAAAATTGCCAACAGTTACTCCGTACCCTGTTTAATACAGTAGAAAGAAGGAGGAGGATGAGGGGAACACGACAGTACCTAGAAGACCATGCACTGCCAGGGATCAATGACCCTGCTGCCTGGGCTTGAGCTGCCGTGCCTGACATGGGACTTCACCACAGAAGAAGGACAGGCTCACATCCATTGGTACCAAGAGGCTCTCCTTCAGGGAATTTGAGCTGGAGCCAAAAAGCCCATGAACATGACTAAAATAACATCGGTCACACAACAGCCTGGGGAGTCTCCCGGAGACTACCATGAAAGACTGTGTGAGGCATACCGTGTATACACCCTGTTTGATCCCGAGGCACCAGAAAGTCAACAAATGGTAAATACCTCCTTTGTGGCACAGGCTGCCCTAGACATCAGGAGAAAATTCCAAAAGTTAGAGGGCTTTGCCAGAATGAATATCACTCACTTGATAGAGGTCGCCAATAAAGTTTCATGAACAGGGAAGTCACAGCTGAGAGAGAAGCTGAAAAAAGACTAAAGAAGAGGGCCACCCTTCTCGCAGCAGCACTGAAAGAAACGGAAACCACCAAAAGGGGGAAAGGCCAGAGCCCCCTTAGCAAGAGACCAATGTGCAAGGAAAAGGGACACTGGAAGAATGAATGCCCGAATCAGAAGGGGCTCCCAAAACCCAGCCAATATCGAGAGCAACCCTGAGATGGGAACCTCATTGGTCTGGCTGAGATAGAATCAGACTGAAGGAGACCGGGCTCTTTCTGTCTTGGCCCCCATGAGCCCACGGTCAAAATGAAAGTAGGGGGCCAAACAATAACTTTCATGGTTGACACTGGGGCTGAACATTCGGTTATCACTTGCCCGGTAGCCCCTTTCAGCCAAAAGACAGCAACCATACTTGGGGCTACTGGGATGCGGGCAATACAACAACTTTCTGTCAGACTCGACAATGTGAACGTGGAGCCACAAGGTCTGGCACGAGTTCCTCTACTTGCCTGACTTCCTGATTCCCCTCCTGGGCCGAGATCTGCTCTCCACACTTGGGGCCCAAATAACTTTTGAACCCACTGGACACACTAAGCCTCCAATTAAACCTGAGGCAGAGGGAAACCCTGGTCCTGGCAATTACCATGCCAAGGGAAGAGGAGTGGAGACGTCTGTGCCCAGGCCCAACCCTGTAGTCCATCAGAGTTCAGGCTTGCATTCCCCTCTGTATGGGCCAAAGATAACCCGCCTGGACTAGCCCGGAATTGGGCCCCCATCGTTGATCTGATCCCTGGAGCCCAACCCCAAAGACAAAGGCAATATCCCCTTCCACTCGAGGCTAGAATGGGCATACAGGAGCACCTGATCAAGCTCAAAGAAACAGGTATTCTAATTGAACACCAATTGGCTTGGAATACCCCACTCTTGCCAGTCAAGAAGCCAGGAGAAGGATACCAGCCAGTACAGGATTTGAGGGCCATTAACAAAGTGACTTTCCTTACACCCAGTGGCCCTGAACCCGTACAGCCTCAGCCAAGTTCCAGGGTCAGCCAGATGGTTTACATGCCTCGACCTAAAGGATGCTTTCTTCTGCCTCCGCCTGGCTCCTCAAAGTCAACCACTGTTTGCCTTTGAATGGACTGAACCCGTTACAGGCCACCAGCTGACCTGCAGCTGACCTGGAAACAACTTCCCCAAGGCTTCAAGAACTCGCCCACTCTTTTTGGGGACGCACTGACTGCAGACCTCGCCAGCTTTCCGAGGGAAACCACAGGATGTGTCCTCCTCTAATATGTAGATGAGCTCCTCCTTGCCAACGACACCCAAGAGAACCGTGCAAGAGGCACAAAGGCTCTCCTGCAGCTCCTGTCCAACTCGGGGCACTGGGCCTCTTGGAAAAAGGCACAGATTTGTCAACAGCAGTTCCGATACTTAGGCTTCCTCCTCACAAAAGGAAAAAGAGAACTAGAACAGGAAAGGAAAAAGGTTATCATCACGTTACCACAGCCCCAAACAAAATGAGGCTTGTGTGAATTCTTAGGAGCTGCAGGGTTCTGTCGCATTTGGATTCCCGAATTCTCAGCCATAGTGAGGCCCCTTTGACCAATTGGGAGAGCCATAGCGGGAGCTCCCCACCTGGACTGAGGAAGCGAGGGCCGCTTTTGCAGAAGTAAAGTCGGCTCTGGGACGAGCTCCAGCCCTGGGTTTACCTGACATAGGAAGACCTTTTAACCTCTTTGTATGTGAAAAAGACAAAATAGCCCTTGGAGTTCTCACTCAGAACATAGGGCCCTGGCAACGGCCAGTAGCCTACTTGTCGAAAAAGCTTGATTCTGTGGCCACAGGATGGCCACCGTGTCTTAGGGCACTAGCAGCCACAGTCCTGCTCATCAAGGAGGCAGACAAACTCACCCTGGGACAAACACTTAATGTTAAGGTCCTGCACGTGGTCACGTCCCTCATGAACACCAAGGATATCGTTTCCTCTCCAACTCTCGGCTGACACAATAGCAAGGGGATCTCTCTGAAAACCCAAGGGTCACTCTCGAAATAGTGAGGACACTGAATCCAGCCACTTTCCTCCCCACGGAAGAAGGGGAACCTGACGATGACTGTTCCGAAGTAATAGATGACGTCTATGCCAGCCACCTGAACCTCTGAGACCAGGCTATAACAAGCCCATATATCACCCTGTTTAGCGACGGGAGCAGCTATTTACAAGAGGGCACGCAAAAAGCGGGATACGCAGTAACCACAACTACCGTAGTTTCAGAAGCCAAGGCATCGCCAAAAGGATGGTGGGCACAACAAGCTGAACTGTACGCCCTGCCCTGAACCCTCATCTTTAGCAAAGACAAACGAGTCAACATCTATACTGACTCTCGGTATGCCTTTGCTACTGTGCATGTACACAGGGCCATATGTAAGGAAAGAGGCCTCCTTACTGCTGCAGGAAGAACTATTAAAAACGAGGAAGAAATACTAACCTTCTCAAGGCTATATGGCTGCCAGACAAGGTAGCTATCCTGCACTGCAAGGGACACCAGAAAGAAAACAACGCCATAACTCAAGGAAATTGCCTGGCCGACAAAGCACCCAGAGTGGTTGCCTGTGATGACCCAGGCGAAGCTCCCATCTACACTATGACTCTCGTACTCCCAAGGGAGGCCTTCCTGCTCCTTTACACAAGAGGAAAGAAGTTGGGCCTCGACAGAAGGGGGCACACTAAGCAAAAAGGGATGGTGGGTCATGCCAAACGGGTGCATCTTTGTCCTGTCATCTGTGGGAAAACACCTAGTCAAGGAATATCACCAACTCATGCACCTGGGAAAAACTGCACTAGAGGCCCTCCTCAAAAAGAACTACTGTGTCAGCCAGCTGCTGGCATTATGCCGAGCTATCAGTGAATGATGTGTAACGTGTGCCAAAAACAATGCCTGGTCTGCCCCATGGCCCCCACCTGGCATACAAAGGATGGCGGCCGCCCCTTTCGAAGACTTGGAGGTGGACTTCACAGATAGACAACCAAATAGAGGATTCAGGTATCTTGTAATAATCTGCACATATTCAGGGTGGGTCAAAGCCTTCCTGACCAGGACGGAACGGAGTCATGAGGTGGCCAAAGCTCTCCTACGGGAAGTTGTGCCTCGGTTTGGTCTGCCCTTCACCATAGGGCAGTGGTGACAACGGACCTGCATTTGTGGCAGACATTATACAAACCTTGGTCAGGTCCCTCAACATTACCTGGAAACTATACACTGCTTACCAACCCCAGTGCTCAGGAAAGGTAGAGCAGATGAGTCGCACCCTCAAGGAAACCCTGGCGAAGTTCCACCAGGAAACTAATCTCCCATGGCCATATTTACTGCCACTGGCCCTCTTGCGTGCCCGATGCATGTCTGGGGCACTGGAATTCTCCCCCCTTCAAGTTACTATATGGGCGGCCTCCCCCACGTTTAGGAAAACTCCCAGGAGACCAACACCAGATTGGAGATAAGGAAATAAGGGAACAGCTTCAGGCGTTGGGGGCAGTCCTAAATAAGTTACAAAGATACACCATAGAGAGGGCTCCAATTTCTTTAGGGACCCCCATTCATCCCTTTCTGCCAGGGGACTCTGTACGGGTCAAAGATTGGAAGAGGGAACCTCTTAAACCACTGTGGACTGGGCCCCATACCGTTATTCTAACAACTCCTACAGCCCTTAGATTTCAGGTATCACCCCATGGGTCCATCACTCCAGGGTTAAGAAGGCCAACTCAGAGGAACCCTCAACCTGGTACAGTGATCCAGATCCAATCAACCTGCTTAAACTGACCCTCAAAAAGACACTGTCCCCTGAGGTCTCCAGCCCTGCTCCAGCCACACCCCGGAAGCTGGCTGGCCTGCGCACGGCAGAAGCTTGAGGAATCAACGTGTGGACCGAGCCTAGGGGTTTGGATGCAACTCTCCCAGCCCTTACCCCTTACTGGTGTCATAGCCCTGATCTTGCTTCTTGCTGTTGGGCTAATAGAGACTGCATCAGCAAACTGGACAAAAGATGAATGTTGGGTCTCACATACCTCCTCTGAATGGGAGGACTGTTAAGTATTGCCTGTATATTATGTTAACCTCTCTCACCCTCACAACTGCCACATACCCACCTTGCCCCCAGGATTGTTATAAGACAATAAGGACAGTATCCCATGGTATCAGGAATGCAAGGGCATTCAGCTCCCTCACCTCCCTCCACAAAGATTGTTATAAGGGAAAGACACCCACCCTCTGCCAGTCGCCAGATGCCCAAGCACGTAAGTTTTGGACCGTAGAAATAACCCAAAATAGCAGAAGCCCATGTAACAAACAGAGTCTCCAGAAAGGAAAGCGAGTCTGCTATACATATCTTCCCCAACTAGGGACATCGGACGGGGGAGGAGTGCAAGATAGGGCCCTTCAAAAGGTCATAAAGGATACCTGGACCAGGCTAATACAAGCTGTAAAGGCAACCACTCCCCAGCATCCTACCAGGGTTTAAACCTTTAAGCCCTTAATTAAGTGCTTACCAATTCCCAGCTCCCAACGCTGGGCCAACACTATAAGTCCTTCACAAAGTGAATAACCACACCCAAGCCTGCTGGATGTGCTCGCCTCTCAGCCGGAGGACTTACTTAGCCACTCCTATCCCCTTGGCCTGGGAAGCTCCTGACAATCTCACAACCAACACCACTTGTCTTGATTGGACCCTTGGCCACTGGGGTCCTTCTCACGAATGCTGATAATCTAACTTGTACGGTCCCTGAAGGTATGAACGGCACTTCCCTATGTGGGAGAAATATAACCTTAAAAAAGAATACAACCCTATGGTCAACCCCTGGGGTATTCTATCTGTGCTGCAATTTGGCCAACTGATGCTTGAAGGCCAACTGGACTCGGATGTGCTAGTCCATCTTCCTAATTCCGGAGATAACTGTATACACTGAAGATCAGTTCCTAACAGCCTTTAGCCCCAAGTCCCGGGCTAAACGGGCAGTCCTCCTACCCGTCCTGATAGGAGCAGGAATTGCAAGGGAATAGGAACTGGAATAGGAGGCATAGGTTCATCCGTAAGGCTATACCACAAACTATCGAGAACTAAATGAAGACACGGAACGGGTGGCAGACTCCCTGGTAACCTTACAAAGCCAAATAAACTCCCTGGCAGCAGTGTCCCTCCAAAATAGGTGAGCCCTCGACCTCCTCATTTCGGAAAAAGGAGGGACTTGTATCTTTCTGGGGGAGGAATGTTGCTATTTTATAAACCAGTCAGGAATAGTCACGACTAAGATTAAGGAACTCAAGGAAAGAATTCAACGTAGACAACAGGACAATATCAGTCAGTGGAGAGGATGGGATCTCACAGACTGGGCATCCTGGCTCCCTGCCGTGGCAGGGCCCCTCCTTTCCATAATTTTACTTGTGACCATCAGCTCCTGTATACTAAGTACCTTGGTAGTTTTATTGAAAACACTGTCGCCAAACTGCAGCATGTATCTTAGCCCTCCAGAGTACCAACCCCTAGAGCTAAAAGGTGATGCTTAATGAAAGATTTTTAAAAAGGAATCAAAGGGGGGGGGGAGGGGGGGGCGCCTGGGTGGCTCCGTTGGTTACGCATCCGACTTTGGCTTAGGTCATGATCTCGCGGTTTGTGAGTTCAAGCCCCACGTCGGGCTCTATGCTAACAGCTCCGAGCCTGGAGCCTGCTTCGGATTCTGTGTCTCCTCCTCTCTGCCCCTCCCCTGCTCATGCTCTGTCTGACTCTGTCTCTTAATAATGAATAAACGTTTAAAAAAAAATTTTTTTTTTTAAGGCATCAAAGGGGGGAATGTTGGGAAAATAAGTAAAGTTCTGCACCATAAGATGGCCAACGGGACTAAAACAAGCTCTAGTTCCTAGCTTAGAAACTTCTCTTCTGGGTACTTCTGCCCTGTTTGCCACGCATGCGAAAGCCGCCACCAGTGCAGAAGATGACGCTATAAATTACCCTTCGCATCTGCATTCAGGGCTCAGACCTTTGGAGAAACGGTCTCCTCTGAGCCTGCCGGTGTTAAATAAATCTCCAATCCGCCAAGATCTCCTGAGTGCTGCTTGGTTTTTCCGCCAGCATTCCAGCCTGGTTCTGTAACAACAATACCTGTCGTCACTATCGACTGGCACCACCTTTGCCTTTCCAAGCGCCTCCGGTATCAAAACTCAAGCTCCAGGAAACCTTCTGTGGTTCCCTGCAGTCTGTGTTAAGGCCACTGTAGCGTGCTGCAGTTGCTTCTCTGTACTTAGCATGCTGCACTTAACGTAGTACCGGATGCAGTAGGTGCTCAATAAATGACCGGGCAACCTCAAGTCATTTTTTACTCGTTCATTCAACACTTAAATGCATATCTTTGAAGAGACTTCTCTACTCTTTTCCAGGCACTGTGCTAAGAGCTAAGTATCTGTGAAGAGGTGGTTTTAATGTCCCTGTATTAAAGGTAAGGAAACGGAAGCAGAGAGGCCCACAACTACGGGAAGTCTAACTAGAGGCAAGGGCTCGTACATAGCAACCAGAGCTTCAGCTGACTCTGCAAAACACCTTGCTCTGGGCTGAAAGGAATTACCCAAGAACCTGGGTTGGCTTTTCCTAAACTGCAGAGAGGCTGGTAGGTCACTGGCCTGACTCCTGCATTCACTAAATATTTATTATCTACAGCATGCATTGCTGCTAGCACTGAAAATGCAAAGATAAACATCACAAAATCTCTGCTCTCAAAGGATCTTCAGTCTGGTGGGAACAGGCATGTTTAATGACAATATAGCAAGATAAACGTTTTAATGGAGCCTTGTCCAATGGAGGTTGTAGTAAGGTGCACAGAAGATTAAGTCCTGTTGCAGTGGGGTTAGAGCTGTGGAGATGGGGGCTGCCTAGTGGAGATGGTACTTGTACTTTTTTAGAGAATGAATCAAAGTTCTTTTTTATAATTTTTTAATTTTTATTTTTTATAGATTTTTTTTAACATTTTACTTATTTTTGAGAGACAGAGGGAGACAGCACGCGAGCAGGGGAGGGGCAGATAGAGAGGGAGACACAGAATCCGAAGCAGGCTCCAGGCTCTGAGCTGTCAGCACAGAGCCCCACGCGGGGCTCAAACCCATGGATCATGAGATCATGACCTGAGCCGAAGTCGGATGCTTAACCGCCTGAGCCATCCAGATATCCCATGAATAAAAGTTCTTTAGGCAAAAAGACTAGAAGAGAAAGAGAGCAGACCCCGATGAAGGGAACTGTGTGCAAAAGTTTGTTAGGGACCTCCAGAGATTTATGTATAGCTTGAGCAACACAGTTCAGATAGAAGATTCTCAGGGAGTGACAGCACAAAGAAAGGTGAGCTTCTATACTTTGCAAAGGATCTCTTGAGAGAGTTCCCCATATTATTGAGATAATGTAAATGGATGGGCATGGAACACTGTAAAGCTAGGAAATATAAGATAGTGTGAATATTATCTCCATGACTGCTGTGTGCTTAGAATGTGACGGTAATGCAGTCAAAAGCCAAAGTCCTCCCCCAAAGACTTGCCCCTGTTTCAGTCCTCAAATACACCTTTTTTTTTTAAAAGATTTTATTTTTAAGTACTCTCTATATCCAACATGGGGCTCAAACTTAGAACCCCAAGATCAAGAGTCGCATGCTCCACCAATCAAGCCAGTCACGTGTCCCCTCATACACCTTCTAACCCAGTGGCTAACTTGCAGGTAGTGCTTGTCAGTTGGCCAACTTGGGAGCCATCGTGACTCAAGGATCATAGCGTGAGGTCAGTACAGAGCCCCCAACCAGAAAAGTACCATGAGGTTTTGTTAGCTTTTTTTTTTTTTTAACTTTTTATTTCGAAATACTTACAGACATCATGAGAAGTTGCAAAAATAGTACAAAGAGACCTGTGCCCCTTCTTCCGCTTTCCCCCAGTAGTACTATATAATTATAGTACAGTATCGAAATCAGGAAATTGATATCGGTACTACACACAAAAGTTTTTGAAGGCATCACGAGCTTATCACAAAACTGAGTGAAGGCTGCTCAGACCCTCCATTATAAAAAAAATCCTGGGGTGCCTGGGTGTCTCAGTCGGTTGAGCATCCGACTTTCGGCTCAGGTCAAGATCTCACAGTCCGTGAGTTCCAGCCCCATGTCGGGCCCTGTGCTGACAGCTCAGAGCCTGAAGCCTGCTTCGGATTCCGTGTCTCCCTCCCTCTCTGCCCCTCCCCCACTAACGCCTTTGTCTCTCTCTCTCTCTCTCTCTCTCCCTCTCTTAAAAGTAAATAGACATTAAAATAAAATTTTTAAAAAATCCTTATTGGCCATGTTATTACAAAAGTTCTTGCTCATAGTTAAAAAAAATTTACAAAAGGACAAATGACAATTTATAGGAAAAATCAATACAACGTTTTTCACTATAAAAAGATGCTGATGCATAATTTTTAAAATATGCAAATTAAATTTGGCGATGAGTTACCATGTTTGCCTCTCAGATCAAAAAGTCTTGGGGCCGGGCGCCTGGGTGGCTCAGTCCTCTGTGAAGTGTCTGACTCTTGATTTCTACTCAGGTTACGATCCCAAGGTGGTGGGACCATCCCACGTTGTTCTCTGTGAGTGTGGAGCCTGCCTGAGATTCTCTCTCCCTCCACCCTTACCCCTCTGGCCCTCGCTCTCAAAAAAAAAAAAAAAAAAAAAAAGGGCGCCTGGGTGGCTCAGTCGGTTAAGTGTCCGACTTCAGCTCAGGTCACGATCTCGCGGTCCGTGAGTTCGAGCCCCGCATCGGGCTCTGGGCTGATGGCTCAGAGCCTGGAGCCTGCTTCCGATTCTGTGTCTCCCTCTCTCTCTGCCCCTCCCCCGTTCATGCTCTGTCTCTCTCTGTCTCAAAAATGAATAAACATTAAAAAAAAAAAAATCTTTACAGAAAGTCTGATAATATGCTGTGTTGATCCGTGATTGGGTAGCAGGCACTGGAAAACGTTGAAGCTGGAAGTAAATCAGTACAATCTTGTTGGAGGGCAATTTGAAAAGATCCAGCATCCTCCTTCTGGGAACTTATTATAATATGTACATGTGTGCACAATGACATATTTTCAGGGATATTCATTACAGTGATACTTACTGCAGTGAAAGGACAGAAATAGTCTCCATTCTGTTACCGGGAGACTGGCTCAAGCTACAGAAAGGAGTACTGGACAGCTGTAAAAATGGAGGAAGCTCTTTATGTCCTGACAGGTAACAAAACTCAAGATAGATTGTTAAAGACAAAAGTGAGGCTCAGAACAGTATGTGATGTTTGCTTCCATTTGTGTTTGAAAGAAGGTGGGGTACAGAGAATACATACACATACATATCCGTGCACGTGCATAAAATAGCTCTGGAAATATACACAAGGGGTGGGAGGGTGGTTGTCACTGAGGAAGAGAACACTGGAAGACTAGTTTCAAAACATCTTGTTTTAAAATTATGAGCTCTTTGTTATATTTATTTACCTTGCATTTGTTTTTAAAGCAATAGGGGTGCCTGGGTGGCTCAGTCGGTTGAGTGTCCCACTCTTGATATCGCCTCGGGTCATGGTCTCACTGTTGTGGGATCCAGCCCTGCATCAGGTTCCACACTGTCGGCTCCAGACTGAGCTTGGAACCTGTTTGGGATTCTCTCCCTCTTTCTCTTGGGATATTCTCTCTCTCTCTCTCTCTCTCTCTCTCTCTCTCTCTCTCTCTCTCTCCCAACTGGGCATGCCAGTGCCCTCTCTCTCTCAAAATAAACAAACATTTAACAAAGAAAAAAAAAAAGAAACCCTACTTGAATACTTCCTCCAATCTCATTTTCTTCCCTTCCTCCCCAGAGGTAACCACTATTCCTGAATTTGGTGTTTATCTTCCTCTTGAATGTTTTGAAACATAGTATATCTTACACAGTATGATATACTGTGTATGTATGTATGTGTATGTGTGTGTATGTATGTATCCATACATATATATGTATCCATAAACAGAATGTCACATTGTTTTGCATTGTTTTGCATGTTGGACTTTTCATTCTACAGTGTGCTTTTTTTCACATAAAACTGTTTAAAATATTTATGCATGTTGGGCGCCTGGCTGGCTCAGTCGGTGGAACATGTGACTCTTGGTCTCAGGGTGTAGAGATTACTTAAAACTAAAATCTTTAAAATATTTACCCATGTTGATACATACAACTCTTATCCATTCATTTAAGCCACTGTATAGTATTCCGCTGCTTGAATATATCTAGTTGATCCATTCCTTTGTTGACAGGCATTTAGATTATTTCCCAGTTTTCCAAATAGTACTCCAATTCACATCTTATAAATGTCTCTTTGTATGTTTGTGGGAAAGTTTCAGTAGGCCAGTAAGCATCAAACATATTTTGCCACATACTCTTAGAAGTAAAAATAATTCACCATGCATTTCTAATGTATGAATGTGTATTTGTTTATGAATTATGTATGTGAACCACTATAACAAATTAGTGTGTCCATGATAAGACATAAAACATATAAAAGAGGGGATTGAAAAGTGAAGGAAGGGGCTCCTGACTGGCTCAGTCCATAGAGCATGCCACTCTTGATCTCAGAGTCGTGAGTTTGAGCCCCACATTGGGAATAGAGATTACTTAAAAAAAAAAAAAAAAAGTGAACTAAATAACATATTACAAATATCCTACATATTGCAAAAATCTGTAGTCAAAATAAGGTTGCATATGCCTCATTACTTTGCCCACCTCTTTTTTTCTTTTCTTTTCTTTTTTTTTAATGTTTATTTATTTTTGAGAGAGAGAGATAGAGAGAGACAGAGTGCGAGCAGGGCAGGGGCAGAGAGAGAGGGAGACACAGAATCGGAAGCAGGCTCCAGGCTTGAGCTGTCAGCACAGAGCCTGACGTGGGGCTCGAACCCACGAACCGTGAGATCATGACCTGAGCTGAAGTCGGACGCCCAGGTGCCCCACCACCTTAACCGTTTTTAAGTGTACAGTTCAGTAGTGCTAAGGATTCATTACTGGCAAGAATTTCTCTTGAACTTCAGTGATTTTTTTCACTTGTTGGCCAGCTGCCTCCCTCTCAATGCTGGTTGGATTTTCATTGAACCTGAGTGTTTGTACTTGGAGCATTCACTTATGAGTAACCTAAATCTTGCTTCTTTGAACCAATTTTGTTAAATCCTGTGTCCACTTTGGAGGGTTAGGAAAATCAAATCCAGATAGCATAATCTGAATTATGTTTTAATGTTTAACCCATCTATCTGGTCATATGTAAACTACATAGAATATGAACATACAAACACACCACAGAGCTGAAAGAAAACACACAATACCCCTCCAGATATGAAGCTTCCACTTCCCCTTCCCCAGGTAACTCACCTGACTTACTACATAACCAAAGTGTGTGACAAGAGAGGCCCCAGGGAGGGCACCGGTGTCAATCGATTTACGACAGATTAGCAAAGCTTACTTATGTTTATTCTTTTAGCTAAAAAATAAATTTAGGGGCACCTGGGTGGCTCATTCGGTTAAGCGTCTGACTTCGGCTCAGGTCATGATCTCGCTGTTTGTGGGGTCGAGCCCTGCATCGGGCTCTGTGCTGAACGCTCGGAGCCTGGAGCCTGCTATGGATTCTGTGTCTTTGTCTCTGCTTCTCCCCACTCATGCGCGCTCTCTCTCTATCTCTCTCTCTCTTAAAAACAAACATTACAAAAACTTTTTAAATAAATTTAATTCTAATGTTTCCTTCTAGCAGCTCTGTGATTATCTTGTGCTGGGGGGTACACATCTCTCTCTGGAGACTAGGATATACCTAGAAACAATTGCTGGTTCGAACGGCACATACCATACTGGGTGTCTTGAAATTGCTCTCCTAAGGTTTTGTTCCAGGTTATATTCCCACTCTTTTCCTCACTTTTTTTAAAAAAGAATTTAGTATAGTGTTTGACACAGTAGGTTTTAAAAAAAAATTTTTTTTTTAATGTGTATTTATTTATTTTTGAGAGGGACAGAGAAAGTGCAGGGGATGGGGCAGAAAGAGAGACAGAATCCCAAGCAGGCTCTGAGCTGTCAGCACAGAGCCCGACGCGGGGCTTGAACTCCCAAACCACAAGATCACCACCTGAGCCAAAATCAAGAGCCAGATGCTTAATCAACTGAGTGCCCATGCCCCCCTCCTCCTCATATTTTTGTTAAAACTTGGTTTTGTCATAATTTTTCCAGTCAAAAGGGTGTGAAATGGCATCTGTTTAATTTGCATTTTCCTAATTACTAGTGAGTTTGAGCATTTTTTATATGTTTATTATCCATTAAATTTTCCTCATTTTTGAATTGCCTATTTATATCTCTTGTAGACTTTTCTGTTGGATTGTCTTTTCCATACTGATTTGTAAGAGTCTATTTTTCTTTTTTTTTCTATTTCATCATTTTCTATTCTTTATTCTTTCTGACCACCTGCAAATTTTGAGTGTGCTCGTTCTTCATGTTCTGACTTCTCAAGGTGAACAGTTAGCTGATTCATTTTCATTCTGTCTTATTTTCTAACAGCATATCCATTTACGGTCATACATTTCCCTCTAGTTACTTTAGCTGAATTTTACAACTTCTTAAACAGCTTTTGATATGTAGTGTTTTTGTTTTTGTTTGTTCCTTTGGTTTTTGTTTTGTTTTTAGGTAAGCTCTACACCCAACATGGGGCTGAGATCAGGAGCCTCACACTCTACTGACTGAAACAAGTTTTCCTGATACATAGTTTTTCACTGTTGGCAGTTCTCAATATATTGCATTTCCTCATTGTTTTAGTCTCCTATCATGAATTATTTGGAAGTATGGTTTTAATTTCCAGGGGTATGCATTTGGTTTTACTCCCTTAAAATTTTTTTCTTTATTGATTTTTTTTTACTGTTTATTTTTGAGAGACAGAGAGACAGAGCATGAGTGGGGGAGGGGTAGAGAGAAAAGGGGACAGAGGATCTGAAGGGGGCTCTGTGAGGGCAGCCAGAGTGGGGCTCAAACTCAGGAACCATGAGACCATGACCTGAGCTGAAGTTGACTGCTTACCTGTCTCAGCCACCCAGGTGCCCCTTTTTATTGATTTCTAACTTAATTATAATATGATCATAGGAGATGTTCTATATGATGTTGATTTTTTTGGTATTCGTTGATACATTAGTGGCATAATGTAAGTCTATTCTTATACTCCTCCGTGTGTACTTGAAAATCATATTTATTTTCTAACATTTGTATATTAAAGTTTGTCATATCATTTAATCTTTTATATGTTACAAATTTTATTTTATTTTTGTTTCATCTGTCTTTTCGGGGTAAAAATCTGTTAAAATGCCCTACGATATATGTAGATTTCAGTCTTCCCTTGTATTTCTGCCTTAAGTATTTTGAGGCTCTGTTTGTTAGATTCATGTGAATGCTAGGTTTTACCTAGTTCCTAGTGAATTGTTTATCATCAAGCAATGATACCTATATTCCTAATAATTCTTTTATCTCTTAAGATCTGTTTTGTGTGCCTGGGTGGCTCAGTCAGTTAAGCGTCCAACTTCGGCTCAGGTCATGATCTTGGAATTTGTCGATTGGAGCCCCACATGGGGCTCTGTGCTAACAGCTCAGAGCCTGGAACCTGCTTTAGATTCTGTGTCTCCTTGTCTCTCTAACCCTACCCCGTACCTCTCTCTCTCTCTCTCTCTCTCTGTCTCTCACAAAAATAAACATTAAATATGTGTGTGTGTGTGTGTTAACAGATTTTAATATTGCTGTGTCAGTTTTCTTTCTTCATGTTGCCGGACATTGAGAGGCAGCACAGAGCCGTGTTAAGAGCATGGCCTCTGGGGCGCCTGGGTGGCTCAGTTGGTTAAGCGTCCGACTTCAGCTCAGGTCACGATCTCACCCTCCATGAGTTCAAGCCGAGAGTCGGGCTCTGGGCTGATGGCTCAGAGCCTGGAGCCTGCTTCCGATTCTGTGTCTCCCTCTCTCTCTGACCCTCCCCTGTTCATGCTCTGTCTCTCTCTGTCTCAAAAATAAATAAACGTTAAAAAAAAATTAAAAAAAAAAAAAAAAGAGCATGGCCTCTCTAGTCAAACTGCCTGGGTTCAAATCCCAGCCCTAACACTTTCTGGCTGTGTGACCTCAAGCAAGTTATAACTTCAGTGTTCCCATGTACAAAACGGGCATTGTTAACTACTCACCTCACCTTAATTTAGGAGGATTAAAGTAATTACTATTTTTAAGGCACTTTGGGGGCCCCTGGGTTGAGGGTCAGACTCTTGGCTTCCGCTTAGTTCACGATCTCACAGTTCACAGGAGTGGCCCCATCACACAGTCAGGCTCTGTGCAGACAGTATGAGCCTGCTTGAGATTCTGTCTCTCCCCTTCTCTCTCTGCCTCTCCCCTGCCCGTGCTTGTGCACTCTCTCTCTCTCAAAATAAATAAATAAATTTTAAAGCACTTGAATATCATGGTAGAAGAGCTACCTATGTATTTATAAAATAGAGTAATTAAATATATCTGCATTCCTTTTCTGTGTCATCATTTTATAGGCATTCCTCTGATAAACACCATATATAACTGGTAGATACTGCAGTGCTGCAGTAGATATTACGTAAGTCCTAGTACATATGTGTGAGTATGTGTGTCTGTAGAGTAGCTCCTAAAAATGAGATTGCCAGGTGGAAAGATGTACATCTGTAATTGTGCTAGGGAGGGCCAAATTGCCTTACATGGGAGGCTGGTACAGCCCCAATGCAAGGAAGCTTGGCACTATCTAGCAAAATTGATCTTTGCCAGTCTGTTAAATGAAAAATGGCATTTCAGTGTAGATTTCATTTGCATTTCCCTTATTTGAAGTGAGATTGAGCATATTGGAATGCTCTTTGTATTTATTTTCCTATGAATGTTCCCTTCCCCATTTTCAATTGGGTGGTTGTTCTTTTCTAGATCTATTTATGCAAGTGTTTTAGATATTGGGAGGTCCTTGTTCTATGATGAGCTGAATTTTTTTTTTTTTTTCACTTTAAGCACTTTCCTTCAGGAATCGAAAAATGCTGAGAAAGAAGATTTTGAAGTACTATCTCAAAATATTTTCTGCCAGATAGTAAAAGGTACCTTTTTCTGGTCACTGACTTTGCATTAAATGCATGTTTAATATTCAAAACCTCACTCTGGGGGTGGCTGGGTGGCTCAGTGGGACTCTTGATTTGGGCTCAGGTCATGATCCCACAATTTGGGAGATCGAGCCCCATGTCAGGCTCTGTGCTGACAGCATGGAGCCTGCTTGGGATTTTCTATCTCCCTCTCTCTGTCCCTGCTCTGCTCACGTGTGTACACTTTCTGTCTCTCTCTGTCTCAAAATAATAAACTTAAAAAAAATTAAAACCTCATTTTCTGTTAGATAATGTTATCTTCCTTTTAGAAATGAAAAAGCTAAAGATCAGAGAGATTCAGTCATTCAATTCGTGCAACAAATATTTAGTAAGCACCCACCAGGTTCTTCATTTTGGGCAAAGAGCAGTGAGGGAAACAGGAAAGGCCCTTCACTTTATTGTCTTGCATTCTGGCTGGGGAAATATAGACAACAAACCGGTAAACAGATAAGATACTTTCTGAGAGTGTTAAGTGCTGTGAACAAAATAAGCCAAAGTGGCACACCCGGCAAGGAATGGGGGAGCTACTGTTAGGTTGGATGGTCTCCGCAGTCCCATATGAAAAAGTGAGATTCAATCTGATGCCTAGAAGGAAAAAGAAGAAATGGGAAATGGAGCTGTTAGTGCAAAGGCCCTAAGGCAGCAACAAGTTTGGCTCATTCAAGACACTGGGAAGTTTGGGGGGGCCTGGGTGGCTCAGTGGGTTAAGCAGCTGACCTTGGCTCAGGTCACGATCTCCCGATTCACAGGTTCGAGCCCTGCGTCGGGCTCTGTGCTGACAGCTCGGAGCCTGGAGCCTGCTGGGAATTCTGTGTCTCCCTCTCTCTCTGCCCCTCCCCTGCTCACGCTTAGTCTCTCTCTGTCTCTCACAAAAATAAACATTAAGAAAAAATTTTTTTAAAAGACACAGGTAAGTTTGGTCAGGGGAGCAAAGAGGGAAAGCCGCTGGGTGGGTTTGAAAGGGAGGGTAGTTTGGTGTTATTTGTCAGTCAGGATAAGCTAGGTTCGCAATTCTGAAATTGGTTCGCTTTGGTTTCAGCCCCCTATTTTCTTTTTTAAAAATTGAGGATTCCAAATAGCTTTTTTTATGCATTTATCAGTTGTCTGTTGCTGTGTCACCCCAAAATATGACTTAAAACAACACAGGCACTGATTTTCTCTGGGTTGTCTGTGGGCCTGGAACCTGGGAGCAGCTTGGTTGGGCTTTTCTGACTTGGGATCTCTTGTGGGGTTGCAGTCATCGAAAGCTTAGCTAAGGCTGAAGAATCCATCTTGCGAGATGGCTCCATCACAGTAGGGGGTGCTGCTGTTCGCAGGAAGCCTCCATTCCTCTGTCTCCACAAGAGCCTCTCCACAGCATACTTGAGTGTTCTCAGGCCATGATTGCTGGCTTCCCTCACAGCAGGTGATCTAAGAAACAGCAATGTGGATGTTGAAATACTTTTTATGATCCCGTCTCAGAAGTTGCACATCATTATTTCCTCTAATGGTAACTCACCCTGTTTGATGTGGTCACGACTACCAGGAATTGAATATCCTTACAGGCCATCTGGGGAGACTGGCCACCACAATGTTGTAGAGGCCGTTTTTAGGCAACAGGCTTGAACGATGGAAACCTGAGTAAGGTAGAAGAGCCCAGGGTGACCCCAGCGCTCTGGCTGAATACAGAGAGGCCCAGCAGGCTACCCACCTCAAAATATCCATAGGCCCTAACTAACCAATGGGCTATTTACAAGCAGGCACAGTTACCAAAAAAGGGAAAATTCCACAGGTCTTCATACCTCTTCACCTTCTCTCTTTAAAAACCGCCTCCAGCCACTGCCTCGTTACCAACAGCCTCTCCTCTGCTGTCTTGCCCACCGCTCCCTTGTAGTGTATTTAATAAATTGTCTCCTTTGTTCTGCCTAGGGTGAATCCTTCCACTGCCTGTGCCCCCGGCCCTCACCCTATCAGAATGCCCCACATTTGGGGGCCCCTATCCAATTGAGAGAGACACCACAAATGGGGGTATTTTTCAATTTAAATTTATAAATTGGGGTGGTTCAGTCAGCTAAGTGTCCCACTTCAACTCAGTTCATGATCTCGTAGTTTGTCAGTTGCGAGCCCCGTGTCCTGTCAGCCTCTCCACTATCAGCTCAGAGCCCGCTTTGGATCCCTGTCTCCCTCACTCTTTGCCCTTCCCAGCCTGTGCTCTCTCACTGTCTCTCTGTCTCTGTCTCTGTCTCTGTCTCTCTCTCTCAAAAATAAATAAACATTAAAAATTTTAATTTATACATAGAAAGATTTTATATATTTGAATATATACTTAGAAAATAAAATCTGTGATATTTACCACATTAGAAATTAAAGCTTAAAAATGTTGTTGATTGGGGCACCTGGGTGGCTCAGCGGGTTCAACTTCAGCTCGTGATCTCACGGTTCCCCAGTTCAAGCTCCGCGTTGGGCTCTGTGCTAACAGCTCAGGGCCTGGATTCTGTTTCAGATTGTGTGGATCTGACCTTATCTCTGACCCTCCCCCACTCACGCTCTAGTTCTCTCTCAAAAAAAATTTAAAAAATTAAAATTAAAAAAATAAAAATACTGTTCATTTAGGGGCATCTGGGTGGCTCAGTCAGTTAAGTGTCCAACTCTAGATTTCAGCTCAGGTCATGATCTCATGGTTTGGGAGTTCGAGCTCTGCGTTGGGCTTATGCTGGCAGTGTGGAGCCTGCTTGGAATTCATTCTCTCTCTCTCTGTCTCTCCCTCCCTCCCTCCCTGTCTCCTCCTCTCCACTCCTCACGTTCTCTCTCTTTCTCTCAGTAAGGAAAAACTTTAAAAATATATTGTTCATTTAAGAATAAGTCCATTATGTGTTAACTTAAATAATGCACTTTTAATGAAAAAATATTTTCCAAAACAAAAATAATTAGAAGAATGGCATTGTTTCTAATATTTTAAACAGAAGAGTGTTAGATTCTTACTTTTGCTTCTGCATACTCCACTAAACATTCATGAGAGAATGAAAATGAAAAATGGAAAATAATGTTTCTGTGTTATTACCAAAATAGTTTTGACTTCATGGAACCTTCTGAAAGGACTGTGCTACACTTTGGGAACCTTGGACTTGATTATGATATAGTAACAAATGATACCAAAATCTCAGTAGCTTAAAATAATAAAGGTTTATTTCTTGCTTATGCTACAAATCTATTTGGGGTTGCCCCTGGTTCTGTTCCCTGTCATCTTTACTCAAGAACTCAAGCTGACAGGTCAGCTTCTAGCTAGGACATTGCCTGACATTGTGATGGGATAAAAGAACTTGGTAAATGATCCTGTCTCTTAAAACTTGTGCTTGAGGGGCGCCTGGGTGGCTCAGTCGGTTAAGCGGCCGACTTCGGCTCAGGTCATGATCTCACGGTCCGTGAGTTCAAGCCCCGCGTCGGGCTCTGTGCTGACAGCTCAGAGCCTGGAGCCCGTTTCAGATTCTGTGTCTCCCTCTCTCTGACCCTCCCCTGTTCATGCTCTGTCTCTCCCTGTCTCAAAAATAAATAAAAACATTAAAAAAAAAATTGTAAAACTTGTGCTTGAAAGTGATGTCATTTTTTTTCTTTTTTCATCAGCCAAAGCGAGTCACATGTCCAAGCTTTATAGTTCATCAGAGCTGTTATGTATAGTCTAGTGTAGGGAGGGGCCCCACTGGAAGGGATAAAAGTGTGTATATATATGTATATATATATGTATATATACGTGTGTGTGTGTGTGTGTGTGTATACACACACACACACACACACACACACACACATATGTATAAATAATATAGTGCTTAGAGAATGGATAATTTGGGGTGGATGTTGGAAGGTACTCGAGTAAAAGTAGTGTTGGGGTGCCTGGCTGGCTTAGGCAGTAGAGCATGCAACTCTTGATCCAGAATCATGAGTTTGAGCCCCACATTGGGGATAGAGTTTACTTAAAAAAAAAAAAAAGAAGAAGAAGAAGAAGAAGAAGAAGTAGAAGTTGTGTTAAAAATTGACACAGTGCTTCGGGCAAGAAGGTATGGTGGCTTGAACTAAAATGGTAGAGGTGGTCTGGTGCAAGATGTACTTTGGAGTTGGTAGAATTTGTTTCTAGAGTGGGAGTGGGGATAAGCTGAAGTAGGATAAAACCTCCAGGTTTTTGTCTTGAACAACTGAGTGGATTATGTGACATTTACTGAGATGGAGAAGAGTACCTGGGGTTTTTTGAAGGGTGGGACAGTGAAAGAAATGTTCTGTTTTGAATGTGTTGAGCCGGAGGTGTCCATGAGACATACAAGCAGAAATGTCCAGTATCCACTTGAATATAGAAGTCTGGAGATCAAGGGAGAGATCCGAACCAGATGTAGAAGTTCTGCAGGCATTAGCACAGAACTGATTGTAAAGCCACGGAGTTGAATGAGGTCTCCTGGGAAGAAAGTGCTAATATGGAAGAGAATAGGACTAAGGGCTAAAGCCTTGGCATGCTGCAACATTATAGGTGGAACAATGGCTTCAGGTTCAGCAAAGGAGATTGTGGAGCCATTAAGGGAAGGTGCAGGCTGGTAGAAATAGGAGCAAAATGAAGAAACTGGCTCAGGAAGGAGGGAATAGTCTCCTTTAATGTTCTAGAAGTTGGATCAGTTGAGTACAGCAAAGTGACCATAGGATTTGGGAACGTGGAAGTTACAGTTGACCTAGACAAGTACAGGTTTAGTGGAGAGGTGAGGATCACACTAATCACATGAGTTGAACAAATGAGGAGACACCTCTTTTGAGAATTTTTTTTGTTGAGTGGGTAAGTGGAGAAAAGGGAGGGAAAGAAAGATGTGAAGATGAAATGATGTGTATGTGAAATTTTTTTGTACATGCTCCGTGAAAGGCCTGTTTTGTTATTATCGAACTCCTAGGAATTTCAAACCAGCTCAGTGTGAAGAATCATGAAAACTAGGCTACCACTAGTCCTCAACTTCCTGTCTGTTAAGGCGCAGAGTATCTCCACCCAATGAAAAGCCAAGAAATGAAGGGAAGGGACGGATGGAGAACGCCGGCCGGAATAGGAAGGGAGAAGGGAGGTTTTGCTGAGGTTAACGTTGACCTCGCAGGGCCACCGTAGGGCAGACCCTCGCAGCTATTACGCTGTATTAGGGGCGGGGCCGACAGGAAATTTAAACCCGAGCCGCGGCCCAGGGCGCCTGGAGACTGGTCGTGTACTTGCGCAGAGGCCACGGCCACTCGGTCGTTTGAAAAAGCTCATGGAGCCCGCGAATACACTACGGAGACCTTGAGGAGGGAGCCAGGAAAGGGTACGGATGCCGGGAAGGGGAAGATGGGGTAAGAAGGAAGGTGGAAGGAAGGGGTTAAACGAGTGTAGAGAGGATAAGAGATCGGGAAGGTGCACAGGAATTGGGGAGCTGATAGGGGCAGAAGCTGAGGAGCGTAGAGGGGCCGAGAAGAAGGGCTTACTGGCGTTGAGGAGGTAGAGGTCTAAAGGTGGCAAGGGACTGAGGGGACAAGAGCCTGGAGGGAAGCACGGGGATTGAAATACAAAAGGGGTGGCCAAGAGGCCATGGGAGTGAAGGCGCAGAGTTCTAGAGGGGGCGGCGGGATTGAAGGACAAGAGGCACGGGAGGTGAGATGAGATATGGATTGTGATGGAGTTCAGTCTTCCTTTCCCCACCCCACCCCCCTCCCCGGGAGCCGCGCTGGGGGGTTTGCAGGAATTGGGAGGCCGGGGGTGGGGGTTGGGGGAGAGGGTAGTAGAAGGTCGAAGGCTAATGAAGGTGGTTCTGATGCTGTTTTGTCCTTTCTCAGGTGACGGCAAATTCTCAGAGCTGCAGAGTTCTATGGCTGAGAGTAGGCTCCAGGCTCCTATCGTAGGTAGGTAACAGGTCAGAACTAGGGATGCGAGGTCGAAGTTGGTACTCCTGCACCAAGTCTTTTGGGATGAAAATCATGGTCGAGAATTGTTAGCGCTATTGAGGTTTCCTAATTACTTAGTGGCTTTGAGTGTGTGTATTTGGAGGGATGGCATGAATCACTTAGGAATTCATGGTAAAGGTCAAATAAGAGCTTTCAGTCTGATATTACTAACAAGATTAGCAGATGGAGAGTCAGGATAGAGTACCTTATTAAGCTCATATTCATGGTTATTTTTACCATAAACCCACCGAAATAGACAAGTATTGCAGCCATACTCACTTCCGTCACTTCCCTCCCCTCCCCTAGTTTCTTCTAGTTTTAGTTCTGGATTGTTAGAGATACAAGCTTTGGTTGCCTTTGAAACAGAAATACACTTTACTAAGTTATTTACTCTTTGTTTGCTGGAGGACTTTCTCCAAGAGTGTTTTCAAAAGGGGGCTTTATGTGATAAACTTTCTGAAGCTTGTATGCCTGAGAATATCTTGATTTCTTCTTTGTGTTAAATTCTTGAGTCAAAGTTTTTTTCCTTCAGTATTTTCTTCCTGCAAAAAGTAGATGTTGTTGGGGTGCCCAGGTGGCTCAGCAGGTTAAGCACCCTACTTCAGCTCATGTCATGATCTCACCGTTTGTGAGTTACGGCCCCACATGGGGCTCTCTGCTGCCAGCGCACAGCCTCTTTCAGATCTTTTCTCCCTCTCTCTCTCTCTTTGCCCCACTTGCACGCATTCTCTCTCTCTCTCAAAAAAAAAAAAAAAAAGGTGTTGTTGATAATTGATGTAGGTCTGATTCTTGTTTCTTTGTAAGTGATCTGCTTTTTTCTTTTTTTTTTTTAATGTTTATTTTTTATTTTTGAGAGAGAGAATCCCAAGCAGGCTCTGCATTGTCAGCACAGAGCCCAACGTGGGACTTGAACTCATGAACCCGAGATCATGACCTAAGCCAAAATCAAGAGTCAGATGCTTAACCACCTGAGCCACCCAGGTGCCCCCTTGGCCTACTTTTTTTCATTAGAAGATTTTAGATGATTATCTTCATAATTGTTCTTAAAATTCACTGTAATATGACTATGAAATTTGAAGGGTTTTAAAAAATTTTTATTATAGTTTTATGGTTTCATAATTTTAAGAGGCTAGGTCTATGTCTATGTCTCTGCCTCTCACACACCCGCCCCCGCCTCCTGTTTCCTACTCTCTAGAGTGCCATTGTTTACAGCTCTTACAGCTATTTCTTCTAATATTTACCTACTTATTTCTAAATAGCATGCCCATACTGCCTTTGTTTTCTTTTTTAATATTTAAAAATTTTTTTTTCTTAATCTTTATTTATTTTTGAGAGAGAGACAGAGCGTGAGCAGGGGAGAAACAGAGAGAGAGGGAGACACGGAATCCAAAGCAGGCTCCAGGCTCCAGGCTCCAAGCTGTCAGCGCAGAGCCTGATGCGGGGCTCGAACCCACGAACTGTAAGAGCATGACCTGAGCCGAAGTCAGACGCTTAACCGACTGAGCCATCCACGCGCCCTTTAAGATTTTATTTTTAAGTAATCTCTACACACAACATGGGGCTTGAACTCACAACCCCAAAATCAAGAGTTGAATGCTCTTCCAACCCAACCAGCCAGGTGCCCCTGCTTTTGTTGTTTTTAACTTAAATTATATCTGTTGACTTCCTAGTATGGAAAATAAAGATTTTTTTTCTGTCTCCCCACTTAGCACACACAAACACACACATTTTCCTCCTTTCCTCCTCTTAGTGCATATGTAGTCATCTTTGGTCATTTACTTATTTGCAGTATCGTGATTATGGTTATTCACAGATGACCCATGTAGTAAACTAGGAAATATGCTTCATTTTCTGTTTTTTTTTTTTTTTAATGTATGTTTATTTTTGAGAGAGAGACAGAGAGAGAGAGGAGAGAGACACAGAATCCAGAGCAGGCTGGTTCCAGGCTCTGAGCAGTCAGCACAGAGCCTGACGTGGGGCCTCGAACCCACGAATCGTGAGATTATGACCTGAGCCGAAGTTGGACGCTTGACTGAGCCCCAATATGCTTCATTTTCTTTTTTTTTTTTTTTTTAATTTTTTTAACGTTTATTTATTTTTGAGACAGAGAGAGACAGAGCATGAATGGGGGAGGGGCAGAGAGAGAGGGAGACAGAATCGGAAGCAGGCTCCAGGCTCTGAGCCATCAGCCCAGGGCCCGACGCGGGGCTCGAACTCACGGACCGCGAGATCGTGACCTGAGCTGAAGTCGGACGCTTAACCGACTGAGCCACCCAGGCACCCCAATATGCTTCATTTTCTATGTATGATCCCTAATTCATGTTCAGACTCTTACCAGAAGTATAAGCCTTCCCTCAGTATTTTCACGCTCATCTGAGAATCCATCAGTTTCTTCTTTGTCTGGAGAACATACCTTCTGAAACCATTTATCTTAGTACTCTAGTCTGGTCCAGCTGAGCGCTAGGCTTGTTGCACTGATTTCATTCTAGAAACTCCCTTCATTGTTCTGGGGATTTCCCTTTGTTTTTCCTTTGTAGGATCCCCTCTATCATAAATTCCTATGTTTTTCTCTCTACATTTACTTCCTCATCTTGATAGAGTACCCCTTCTAGTATAGCTTCCTGAGAAAGGGTACTAGACAAATTTTTCAAGACCTGCAAGTCTTACAGTTCTTTATGTTAATTTATATTTGAATGATAGTTCAGCTGGTTAAATAGTTCTAGGCTGCAAATAATTTTTTCCCCAGAATTTTGAAGACATATTCCACTTTTTTCTTTTAAGTGTACAATCTTTTTGTTTTGTTTAATTTTTTATTTTGGAGGGGGAGGGACAGAGGAAGAGGGAGAGAGAGAATCTTTTTTTTTTTTTTTTTTAACGTTTTTTATTTATTTTTGAGAGAGAGAGACAGAGTGTGAGCAGGGGATGGGCAGAGAGAAGGAGACACAGAATCGGGAGGAGCTCCAGGCTCTGAGCTGTCAGCACAGAGCCCAAGTGGGGTTTGAACTCACAAACTGTGAGATCATGACCTGAGCCGAAGTCGGACGTGGACGTTTAACTGACTGAGCCACCTAGGCGCCCCGTGGAGGGAATCTTAAGCAGGCTCCACACCCAGCTTGGAGCCCAACTCGAGGCTCAGTCTCATGACCATGAGATCATGACCTCATCCAAAATCAGAGTCAGACGCTTCACTGACTGAGCCACCCAGGTGCCCTGTTGTAATTTTTAATTCCAGTATAATTTACATGCAGTATTCTGTTGTTTCATATGTACAATATAGTGATTCAGCCACGTTCCACTTGTAGTTTGTAGTGTGGGGCGAAGTCTGATTCTGTGAATATTTCTACCTTCCTCCTGACACAACAAAGGCCTAGACAGGTCTGTCTCTGAACCATCCCTGTCCCCGTCTATAGCATTATTGCCATCTAGCAGCAATATGATTATTGTGTGTCTTTTTTACTTCCAAATTAGTCATTATTATCATTATTGTTTTATACAGTGATTGTTTAGAGTTATACATATTTTTGGCAAATTTTTGGCATTTCAGTCCTTCCTTGTGGGTCTAGCTTCCTTCATCCCAAAGTACACCTCTGCGAAGTCCTTCAGTAAGAAGTGGTTGGGGAATAAATGGATTTTCTTTGTTTGAAAAATGTCTTTATTTCGCCCTCATTCTTGAATCATTGCCCAGTCAGATATAAATTCTAAGTTGACATTTGTTTTCTCCCAGCATTTTAAATACTTATTTTAGTGAAATAAAACATTTAATAATTTAATTATTTTATGGTCTACAGTGACCCTAAAAGCTTCTATTCGAAGCTGTTGGGGATCTAATTTTGCTCTTTATTTCTGCTGATTCTTACCCACAGTGGTTTGTTTCCTTCATGTGTTTTATAATGTTGGAGGGTGAGTTAATGTTTGATGATGCTTTATATGAGGAAATTTTGGGAACCCTGAGCTAAGCTGTGCCTCTAGAATTGATTTGCATTTAGTTACTTGAAAGTATGCCAAAGGTGTTAGGAGCTGGGATTACTTTTTATGTTAATTTCTCTGTTTGATGGTGATGGTAGTGGATTCTTAGACCACATAAGTAATGTGAATTTGAATTCCAAATTCTTGGGAGGCCTATGGTTATGAATTCTCAGAGAAGACATTTTTCTTGCAGAGCCAGGCTAAGAAAGTATTCCTTTTAAAAGGTCTCTTGGTGGATGGATTATTTTCTGATTTACCTTTTCTCCTAGATTCATGTGGAATTTCTCAATTCTAACTCCTCACTCTAGGCAGGTGCAAGACCTTATCTCCTGATCTCCTGGGCGTGTCAGGCTCATCGGTCCCAAACCCTTTGCTTTTAAGCCCACAAACTCCCTCAGGGCAGTCAGCATTGGCTTTCCCCACTGTGGTTTTCAGTTTTCTCATTATTTGGGGGCATTTGTGGAATCTTACTTATTGATTTTGTGAACTTAGCAGTTAGGTGGGATTTGTATTTATATTTTAACTGGTATTTTTAGATATTTTGTATTAGAAAGGCTTTTTTTTGTTTTGTTTTTAATGTTTATCTATTTTAACAGAGAGAAAGAGAGCATGTGGCGAGGAGGGGCAGAAAGAAAATCCCAAGCAGGCTGCACACTCACTGTCAATACAGAGCCAAACTCGGGACTCGATCTCAGGAACTGTGAGATCATAACCTAAGTGGAAATCAAGTCACACTTAACCCACTGAACCCCTGTATTAGGAAGGCTTTTAAATTACTGGTCTCCAGTATTACCTGAAATGAAGCCAAAATCCTGTGTTTTGTGGGGTTTTGTTTTGTTTTGTTTTTTTCCTCTTTCTCCTTAATGTTCTGAAATTTCTTGACAGTGTGCCCTGATGGGGGACTTTTTTCATTCATGGAGCTGGTACTCGGTGGAAACTTTCATTCTGGAAACTCCTTTTCGTTCTGCAACATTTCTTTCTTTCTTTTTTTTTTTTCATATTATACATTTCTAAAAAGTTTTTCTTTTCTTTTTTTTAAATGTTTATTTTTGACAGAGAGAGAGAGAGACAGAGCATCAGTGGGGGAGGGGCAGAGAGAGAGGGAGACACAGAATCTGAAGCAGGCTCCAGGCTCTGAGCTGTCATCACAGAGCCCCGATGCGGCACTCGAACTCACAGACCACGAGATCATGACCTGAGCCGGAGTTCGATGCTCAACCAACTGAGCCACCCAGGCGCCCCAAAAGTTTTTCTTGTGTTTCCTTTTTTATACTTGTCTATGTGTTTATGGAACGCAATGTATTCCTTTATCTCTCTGAGGATATATAGGGTATTGTTTTTAGGTTTCTTCTGCTTTCCTGTATTGTCTCTATTTCCTCTAAGCCTTTTTTCTGTTTGGTAGTTAGATTTCTTGTTAGAAGCTTTCTTTAAATATCTGATCTTTGATTACCCATTCATATTTAAAAGTGAGGCAATGAAATGCCAATTGGAAGGGGGTTATCAGTTGGTAGATTTCATTGTAGGTAATCATGCTGGAACCTGGCAATTTTAGGAGGGGGGAGGTGTCTTTTTTTTTTTTTTTTTTTAAGTTTATTTTTGAGAGCGTGAGAGAGTACACAAGCAGAGGAGGTGCAGAGAGAAAGAGGGGGGACACAGAATCCGAAGTAGGCTCCAGGCTCTGAGCTGTCAGCACAGAGCCCCATGTGGGGGGAGCTCAAACTCACGAACCATGAGATCATGACCTGAGCGAAGTCAGACGTGTAACTAACTGAGCCAGCCATGTGCCCCTGTCCTTTTTTTTTTTTTTTTTTTTTAATGTTTACTTATTTATTTTGAGAGAGAGAGAGTGTGCCAGCATGGGGAGGGGCAGAGAGAGGATCCCAAGCAAGCTCCGCACTGTCAGCACAGAACCCAACTTCAGGGCTCAGTCTCACAAACCATGAGATCATGACCTGAGCCCAGATGCTTAACCGACTGAGCCACCCAGACACCCCTTGGGGGATATCCTGTATTTCAGGCTGCTGTAACAAAACATGGTAGACTGCGTGGCTTCAACACATTTATTTCTCATATTGCCAGAGGCTGGTAGTCCCAAGATCAAGATACCAGTAGATTTGTGTTCTTGGTAAGGGCTCGCTTCTAGCCTTGCACATGACTACCATCTCACTATGTGGTTCACATGACCTCTTCTTTGTGCCCTCATGGATGGAGAGAGAGAGCGCGCGCTCTGGTCTCTCTTCTTGTAAGGACACCAGTCCCCTTAGGGGAGCTACACCTCACGATCTCACCTAAACCTAACTACCTTCCAAGGGGGTCACTTCCTACTACTATCACATTGCGGGTTATAAGTGTGGTTGTCCGCATTCTGGGAGTTCATTAGGGGATGAGGTCTACAGGTCTCACCGTTCATTATGTGGACATCCTCTTAATCTTCTGTGTTTTCACTGGGACTTTATCCCTGCTCTCACCTGTGCTCAGTTGCCTCTAGTCCAGGGATTTTTCATTCTCAGCATTATTGACGTTTAGGATGAGATAATTCTGTTTGCAGGGGGTTGTCCTGTGCCTTATACAATGTTAAGCAGCATTCCTGGCTTCTATCGGCTAGAAGCATACCCCCTAACAACCAAAAATATTTCCAGACATTGTCAAATTTCCCCTGGGGGCAAAATCTCCTTCAGTGAAGAACCACTGCTGTAGATTTATTTATTTATTTATTTATTTATTTATTTATTTATTTATTTATAAGTGGATTCCTTGTTCAACGCGAGGCTTGAACTCACGACTCTGAGATCAAGAGTCACAAGCTCTACTGACAGCCATCTAGGCACCCCACCATTGCTGTAGTCTTCTGCCAGGGTAGGGGAAGGTTCTGGGTATCTAGCTGTTCCTTTGAAAAGCTTCCAGATAACCTCTTTTCAGCCCCCCATTTCACTCCAGCATTCTCTTCTGGTCCCTCCAGTTTCAGGGCCTTTCAGCTCCAGCTTGCTTCTCGTTGGCCTTAGATGCCACTTTCTCTGGTCTCCTGCCTGTTTTCCACTCATCCATCTGCTTTCCAGCTTCCACAGTTTAATGGCATCTCTTGTCTCTTGTCATCTTCTTGCCAGTGTCTTTGTCCATTTTTATTCCTTTTTTTTTTTTTTTTGTCATTTTTAGTAGGATTTAGGGAGAGAACAAAAGTTCTCATATTCCTCCTCCATATTTATTCAGAAGCCTAGACCGTTGCTTCTTCAAATGTTTTCTTCTCTCCATTCTTTTTTTTTTTCCCTTTGCAGCCCCTCTGTGATGTTGCTTACACTTCTATTTCTGTCCTCTCCATTTCTTAATTTTTCAGTTGTCCATTTCTTTATCTCCTCTCGATACTTTCTGGAAGGGTCCCTCCACCTGAGCTAGTAGGTCACACTGTGTTACAAGAATTAACTCCCATCTATTTAGAGTTTGGTTTTTTCCCTGTTCATTCTTCACTTTGAAGAAAGTTCAGACTTAGACAGAAATTTCAAAAACAGGGGGTTCCTGTATACTCCTAGCCCAGCTTCTCCCAAATACTTACATCTTATATAACCATAGTACAATTTGAAAACTCAGGAAATTATAATATTGATAAAATATTAGTTAATCTACAAATCTTATTCAGATTCTACTAGTTGTTTCCCGGCATCTTTTTTTCTGGTTTATGATCCAATCCAGAATCACGCCCTGCTTTTAGTTGTCATATCTTCTTAGCCTCCCTTCTATTTGGGAGGAGGTCTTCTTTATTTGTTGTTCATGACCTTGGTACTTCAGAAGGACAGAATACCCCTCAATTTGAGTTTGTTCACTATGTCCCTGTGGTTGGATCTAGGTTGTGCATTTTTGACAAAGAAGTGATGTTGTGCCCTTTGTAGGATGTGGTGTCAGAAGGCACATGAGTGGCTAAGGCTCATCACTGGTCACGTTAACTTGATCATTTGATTAAAGTGGTGTCTGGAAGGTTTCTTCAAAAATAAGTTACCATTTTACCTTTTAATAGTAAGTATCTTGAAACTATACAAGTACTGAGGTTTATTTATGTATTTATTTTTTTACTCTGATCATAAATGATCTTTACTGAAGCATGCCTATTCTTGTAGCTCAAAACAAATATTTTAAAAGAATGATATACCTAATAAAAATTGACATGAGTGTTTTATTTAAAATTATTTTAGGGAAAAAAATAATAAAAAAGTAAAATAAAATTATTATAGGGGCACCCGGGTGGCTCAGTAGGTTCAGCAGCCGACTTTGGCTCAGGTCATGATCTCGCAGTTCACGCGTTCCAGCCCCGTGTCAGGCTCAGAGCCTGGAGCCTGCTTCAGATTCTGTGCTTCTGTCTCTCTCTGTCCCTTCCCTGCTCACCTCTGTCTCTCTCGCTCACAAAAATAAATTTAAAAACATTAAAAATTTTTTTCATAAATAAAATTATGTTAAAAACAAATAGACATTTAGAAGATATTTGTCATTTTAGAAAACACAGGCAGTAAGAATTAAACTAACTTTCCAAACTCACTGCCAGAATTAAAATTGCGTATCACAGAAATGTTTAATAATAAATATTGACCAACAGATTATAGCACAAAAGTTGAATAAATAAAAGCCTTTCTGATTCTTTTACCAAAAAATCATGAACTATTTAATTAACAATAGAAAGTTCACATTAACTTCAGAAAAAAAGGGCATCTACGCAAAGCAGTCAAGGTGATCTGTAAAATGCAGTGTTGTATTTACACTGTGTATGATCAAGTGAATGCAATAAATTAGTCTGGAAGACTTTTTTTTTTTTTTTTTTTTTTTTTTTTTTAGTATTTATTTTTGAGAGAGAGCGAGTGAGTGCGAGCCGGGAAAGGGCAAAGAGAGAGGGAGACACAGAGTCTGAAACAGGCTCCAAGCTCCTCACTGTCAGCACAGAGTCTGACATTGGGCTTGAACCCACGAACTGTGAGATCATGACCCGAGGCAAAGCCGGACGCTTAACAGACTGAGCCACCCAGGCGCCCCTCTATTATTTTTTTTAATGTTTATTTTAGAGAGAGAGAGTGTGCTAGTTTAGGAGGGGTGCAGAGAGAGAAGGAGGCAGAGGATCCGAAGTGGGCTCTGAGATGACAACAGAGAGCTTGAGGTGGGGCTCCAAGCTCCCGAGCCGTGAGATCATGACCTGAACCAAAGTTGGACACAACCAACAAAGCCACCCAGGTGCCCCACAAATATCAAATTAAAAAAAAAATTTTTTTTAACATTTATTTATTTTTGAAAGATAGAGAGTGAGCAAGGAAGGGGGAGAGACAGAGGGAGACACAGAATCCGAAGCAGGCTCCAGGCTCTAAGCTGTCAGCATAGAGCCTGACGCAGGGGCTCGAACCCACAGATCGCAAAATCATGACCAGAGCCGAAGTCGGACACTTAACTGACTGAGACACCCAGGCACCCCTAAAAATTGTTTAACGATAGTTTTTTATTGAGGTATGATTCATATTCTATATAATTCATCCATGTTGTTAAGTATTTAAATATCCCCTCAATACGATTATGTGACACAATTTACAATATTTGATTTACTGCATATGGACTGTCCAAAGGGGGTGGGTACTAATTATTATCACTCTTTCAGAAGTGAAGAAATAGAGATTCAGAGACACTAAGTGAGATTGTGATTTGCCTAGAGTTACACAGCTAGTAAGAAGCAGAGCAGGGACTCACAACAAGGTCTCTTCTGTGAAATGTCAAGGTGACTTTCCAGTATTTTCTGTCTCTGAACTAGGGCTTTCAGGAAGAGAGAGATTTAGGGGGCCAGAAGGTAAGTGCCTGAAGGTCAGGTGCCCGCTGAGGATGGGAGAGCAGGCTCTGGTTTTGGGGGAATAAGGCTGAAATGTAAGTCAACATCTCTTCCCTAAATAGTTCCCAGTCTGATGGGGAGTCCAGGGGTTCATCCTGAAGGAGTAAACAAGAATATGAAGCTGAAAAATACTAAGAGGAAAGATAATAAGTAATGTGGAACTCAGAAGAAGAAAGACACTGAGGAGGTGCAAATGAGTCTGACTGGGCAGTAGCAAGGAGCGATGCAGGAATTTACGGAATCAAGGAGTTTTAGGAGATTTATAAAAATATCTGTTCCAAACCCCTCATTTATTTATTTTTTACTTTCTAATTTTTTTTTTTACATTTGTTCATTTTTGAGAGACAAAGCATAAGCGGGGGAGGGGCAGAGAGAGAGGGAGACACAGAATCAGAAGTAGGCTCCAGGCTCCAAGCTCTCAGCACAGACCCCGATGCGGGCTCGAAATCGCAAAGCGCGAGATCATGACCTGAGCTGAAGTCAGAGGCTTAACCGACTGAGCCACCCAGGCGCCCCTATTTTTTACTTTCTAAACGGCCAAGTCAATGACCCAGTTTTTTCAAAGTTTATTTATATACCTTGAGAGAGAGGGAGAGAGAGAATCCCAGGCAGGCTCCACACTATCAGCATAGAGCCCAATGGGGGCTCAAACTCACGAACTATGAAATCTTGACCTGAGCAGAGATCAAGAGTCAGATGCTTAACTGACTGAGCCACCCAGGCACCCCTATCTCTTCAAGCGTTAAGGTTTTTTTATGAAAGTTTTCAATCCTGCAACAAAGTCTAAAGACTTTTACGTTGAGCATTCATATACACAGCATTTAGATTTTATCATTGACATTTTAATATATTTATTTTATCATGATGGATTTCTTTTAATGTTTATTTTTGAGAGAGAGGGGAACAGATGATCCAAAGCAGGCTCTGCACTGACAGCATCGAACCTGTTGTGGGTCTCAAGATCATGAGATCATGGGATCATGACCTGAGCTGAACCCGATGCTCAACCGACTGAGCCACCCAGGCGCCCCTATCATGATGGATTTCTATCCATTATATTTTTGATACATTTCAAGTGATTTGTAGACAGTACCTTTCTCTCTAAATAATATAGCATGCATTTCATTGATCAGAATTCCATATGTATTTATGGTTTTTTCTCTTTTATATACAAAGAGATGCACGAATCTCAAGATTATATTCACCGAAGGGTTGGGTTTTTTGTTTTTTGGACTTTTTTTTTTTTTAGCTTTATTGAGGTGTAACTTACCCACTATAAAATTCATTTGTTGTATGCTTTCAGTGATTTTTAGTTACTTTACAGAGTTGTACATCTAATACAATTTAATTTTAGAATATTTTCATTACCCCAAAAAGAACCTCATGCCCATTTTCAGTCACTTCTTATTCCCACCCTCGGTCTTAAGCAACCACTAGTCCAATTTCTATTTCTGTATCTTTTCCTTTTCTGAACATTTCATATAAATGCAATCATATAATATGTGGTCTTTGTATCTGGCTTTTCTGACTTAGCATGTGTATGAGATTCATCCTGGTTGTAGCATTTGTCAGTGGCTCGGTTTTTTTTGTTTGTTTTTTTGTTTGTTTTTTTATTGGTCCAATAATATTCCATTGAATGGATACACCACATTTTGCTTATTATTTTATTTACACTTGAATTATTTCCTATTGGCTGAATGAATAATGCTACTGTGAACATTCTTATACATGTTTTTATCTGGACATACAGTTTCGTTTCTCCTGGGTTTATGCCCCAAAGTGGGATTGCAGGGTCGCATGTTAACTTTATGGTTAGCATTTTGAGAAGCTGCCAAACTATTTCCTCAAGTGGCTGCACCATTTTAGGTTCCTGCCATCCACGTACCAGGGTTCTGATCCCTTCGCATCTGGGCTTCATGAAGGTAGGAACGAATGCCAGTCCCAGGTTCATCTTTATGTGCCCAGGGTCTAGCGGGGGCACACCACAGAGGCTGTCATTGAGCGTTGTTCGGCTTGCGTGACTCTCAGCCCATGCTTCTCACTTTGTTCCCTTTTGTTCTTTCCTAGGGGCTCAACTGGAAGTTTCCAGTTGTCTGGAAAAATGCCAGATGAGTTCTGCAGATGCTGGGAGGCAGCCCTTCTCTGGAAAGTCCTTTTATCTGGATCTGCCTGCTGGCAAGAGTCTCCAGTTTTTGACGGGGGCCATCCAGCAGCTGGGTGGGGTATGTAACCTGCTTGTGACTTGTGATATCATGTGCCTCTGTGGGTTATCGGGCAGGAGCTGGAGAGGGATTGTATCTGTGACTTCTAGGTATTTGATATCTTTGCTTCTGGACTCTTAGTTTTCACAGCTTCATTTTATTATTATTTTTATTTTTTAATATCTATTTATTTATTTTGAGAGAGAGAGGTAGAGAACGAGCAGTGGAAGGGTGGAGAGAGAGGGAGACAGAGAATCCCAAGTAGGCTCCCCACTGTCAGCATGGAGCCCAATGCAGGGCTCGAACTCACGAACTGTGAGGTCATGTCTTGAGCTGAAATCAAGAGTTGAAGGCTTAGCACCCAGGTGCCCCTTTTTTCACCGCTTTCTTGAGATGTAATCCATATACCATACAGTTCACCCATTTAAAATGTACAACTCAATGGTTTTTGGTGTATTCACAGAGATATGCAAGCTGTGTGAATACACAATTTTAGAACCTTTTCATCACCCCAAAAAAGAAACCCATACCCATTGTCGGTCACTCCCCATTTCTCCTCAATACACCCAACCTGGGTAACCACTCCTTTACTTCTGTCTCTATTCTTTTTTTTTTATGTTTATTTTCTGTGTAGCTATATGATCATGAATACATTTTTGATTACCAACGTTTTGCCCATAACCTTAAAGCATTAGCACTTTGCTATCGTTATTGTCCCTCATGTTATTTGTAATGAGAATATATTTCTTTGAGTGGATTATTAATTTACCTAATGGTTACTCTGTGGACATTGAGATTATTTCTAAATTTTAACTCTTTTACATCACACTGGTGAAAAACTTCCCGTAAGAAGCATTTGCCGTATTTGAGTCCTTTAAAATATTTTTAAGCCATGTGTGTGCCGTGTGGCACTTTTAGTAAGGGGTTGACATGGGGAACTCTCGAGTTTCGAAAATGGGATGATAGTGCTCGGCTCCAAAGAGGCGGGCAACTAGGGAAATGACTTGAATAAGCTTGGAATGCAGAGGCTCTTTTCTGTCAAATGAACAGAAGCTCAGGAATATAGAAGCTTGGCAATGGGGAACGTACCAAGTGTTGATTATACACCCAAACTGGCCCCAAATTACCTTTTGAACTTTTAGTCTCTTCTATCATTTAGCCTGTGCTGTGTGAAAAAACCACCCCAGAACTGGGGCTTAAAACAAGTTATTTCTTACTACTCTGTGGAGCAGCTGGGTGGTTTCTCTGCTGGTTTCATCAAGGCTCCCGCCTACAGCTGCATTTGGGTGGAGGGTCAGCTTGGCTGGAAGGATGGAGTTGACCTCACACATCTGGGAGTTGGTGCTGGCTGCCTCTCTATGGCTTCTCAGGTGTCGTTTGAGAGGCTTCTTACATATGTTGTATATACCCGTAACATCATACGTGTATACAGTAAGCTAGACCAGCCTGTTGACACGGCGGTCTCATGGTAGCTTTCTAAGAAGGTGAAGGGAGAAGCTACACGACCTCTTGAGACATAGGCTCTGGAACACGTTTCACTACATTGTATTGTTCCAGAGGAGTCTGATTGAAGGCGATGGAAGAGGGGGCTCTGCCTCCTGATAGGAATAGCCGTCACATTGCAGAAGAGTAGGCAGACTGGAGTGGGAGCCACATGCAGCCATCGAACCGTCGGCCGCGTTTATATAGGACAGTCATTGTCCTCCTCCCCCCCCCCCACCATTTGTTTTTGCCATATTACAGAACATAGGTACTCTCATTCAAGCCATAACTTTAAAGATTCTTTTTGTGATAAAACGTACACAACATAAGATGTGCCATTTTAAGCCTTTGTAAATGTACAGTTTTCAGCATTAATTACATTCACGCAGCTGGGCCGCCGTAACCACTGTTTCCACAACTTTTATCACCCCAGACAGACACTCTGTAACCAGTAAGCAAGAACTTCCCACTTCCCTTTTCTGCAACCCCTGTCCAATCCACCGTCTGTCTCTGTTAATTTGCCTATTCTAGAGACCTGTCCGTGGACTCACAGATAGTCATTCTTTTGTGTCTGCCGCCTTTCACTTAGCATAATCTTTTCCAGGCTCATCCATGTTGTAGCGTGTATCTTCACTTCATGTCATGACTGAGCAATATTTTGTTGTATGTACACATCACATTTTGTCTATCACCTGTTGGTCACTTGAGTTATTTGCATTTTTTTAGCTCTTGTAAATAATGCTGCGGTGAGCAAGGATGTACAAGTATCTGTTCAAGTCCTTGTTTCCAGTTCTTTGGGGGGCGTTCCTAGAAGCAGAATTGCTGTGGTAGACGTTGGTAGACCGTGTTTAGCTTTTTGAGGGACTTAAACAGTTGTTGGTTTTTTTGTTTTGTTTTTGTTTTGTTTTGTTTTGTTTTAAGCTCAGTGCTAAGTTTCTCATCCAGTCCACCCTTCAGAGAGGGCCATCATTCATCCTGACTTTTAGTGGTGTGCTGGAGGTGGAGCCAGTTGTTAGCATCTCTTTCCAGTTCCACGTTCAGTAACATCATGTCAGCAGCTTGCAATCAGCCATAGTGGGAGTTCTTACCCCCCAGAAATCAGCACATGCTTCGTTGCAGGGATTTTTCCCTGGCGAGTGGGTCACTAAGCATTAGCCACCTCGCCACTGCTTATTTCCATCTTTTCTTCTCCCCACAAATATGAGTTAAGTGTCCTTGTGCTTCAGGCACTGTGTTGGGCCCTTGGGATACAAAGATGAGTCAGACCCTCTCAGTGCCAACGAGGAGCTTACAGGTAGGATGAGCGGATACCTGTGCAGCTCAGTAGCAGCCAAACTCTTGTCTTGTTTCATGTTTTTGTTCCTATTTTTGGTAGTGTGGTCAGGATCACAGGCGCGGTGTCTGGATGCCCCCGAGTATCTTCACAGGAATGCCATGGCTTAACCAGCTACTTTTAATCCTGTTGGGCCCCGCCAGTGTGCTCTTTCTCTGTGCAGACTCAATCTGGTCAAACCACAGAGCCTGTGGCCTTCTGCTGCTGGGTCAGGAGCAGCAGTTCTGGAGACAAAACCTGTATTATATATATAAACCCTATTATGTTTCAGGATGATGTCTTCTTGAGGGCTCGGTACAAAACTGCACTTGGTCTATTTAAGGACATTGATTCTGAAACTTCTGGCAGCCAAGATTTCCTTCCCCAACCTCTCAGAATCGATAATTCTACATCTGCCTTCTGGTTTTCAGCCACCTCTGTGATCTGGTTTCAGGTAATTGAGGGTTTTCTGAGCAAAGAAGTAAGTTACATCGTGTCCAGCCGCAGGGAAGTGAAGGCAGAGAGCAGTGCGACAGGCCACAGAGGCTGCCCCAGTCCCAGCGAGGTCAGGGTGCAGACACTGTCCACGGCCCATCCGAAGTGCGGCCACCCCCGGCCTCCACAGAAACCCACAGACTCGGTAAGAACCTCGTCAGGTAGGAAAGGTGTGTTTTCTGAGCAACGGAAATAGGCCTCGGTGAGCCGTTGTGGGCGGTCTCTGGCTTTAGTTCCATCTGGATTAATTTAACCTCTCATTTGAATTCAGAGACTGAAAATATTTTATCATAGCTCTAGATCGAAAAACCTTCTCAACTGGTTATCCCCACGCTGTCCCTTCTGTGATACATTTCACTTTTTAAGGGACTTCAGAGTCAGAGGGTCAAAAACAATAGGAAGGTCCTCTGTAAACCAGAGAGGGTGTGTTGAAATTGGCCCAGACCTGTCTGCTGGGGGTATGGAGACTCGTAAAGAGAGGTCTGAGAGTACTGGTGACACTCTGGCCTTGGGTGAATTCAGAATGCGCTTCTCCACCTGGGTCCAAGCTGCGGCTACCTGTGGGTGACCCGGGACTGTGTGTGGCTTTACCTTTACCTCCAAAAGGTTCTCTAGGCTTCTGTTTCTGCTGCTCCTCAGCTGTCAATGCTCCCAGCTTTCCAAGACACATGACTCCCAAGCCCTCACCAGCACCTGTGTGAACATCTGTTTGTGCACAGGTGGGCTGCACAGCATACCTCATTGCCCTTCTCTTCCTGTCAGGTGCCTTTGAGCAGAGGGAAGGAGCTACTGCAGAAAGCCATCAGAAACCAGGTGAGCGGAGGGGGGCGGGCTGCAGGTGGCCGTCTCTGGCACAGGGGAGGATCTAACCTTTCTTAGGAGGGGCTTCTGAAGTACTGACACAGAACGCACAACCTGTGAGACGTACCGTCCTTCTTTTCTTCTTCCAAATGAGGAAGTAGAGCTCAGAGAAGTTCAGTGATTTGTCCAGGGTCGCCCAGGGTGGCGGTGGTAGAGCCCAGATTTGACTCGCTAATCCTTCCAACACCAGAGCCTAGCACGAGCACCTTGGAGGGGATGCCGCGCTGCACATAAGCCGGACTTTGTGCATCTTTTAGCAGTTTATCCCTTTTGTGGGACCCAGAGCCGTGAAAGTGAAGCAGCGGGGGGAGGAGTTCAGGTGATCTCGGGAGCACAGTGGGTAAAGTGGCATCGAGAAGGGGGCGCAGGCTGTGGCGGGGGAAGGCCGTGTGCCGTCCTGGGGCAGCAGGGCAGGAACGGCCTGAGGCCAGCACAGCTTCCTGCTTGATGATGGTGACGGTCGGGTCGGTCGGTCACCGGTATTTATTGTGAGAGCTTTCCTCCCAGAGGCCCTCCTGACAGCTCTCTGGGAAGCCTGTGCTGCTTCCTGGTCACAAGTGCCTGGAGCAGCCGCCCGCGCCTCCCGCTGTGGCCAGCGCTTGTGGAGGAGAGGGTCTTTCAGGGGACTGGGGTAGACTCTCCCGTAACGTCTCTTCACGGGGTGCCTCAGAGCCGCTCAGGCCTTGGGGAGTCTCTTGCTCCTGCCTGACTGCTTTGTCTTCCCAGGGGAGCAGCAGCGGAGGAGGTGGCGGGAGCAGCAACAGTCTCCTGACCAGTGCCCGCTCCTGGGGAGTGAGGATCCTGCATGTGGACGGTACCGTTTCTGCCCAGGGCTTCTGGAGAGGGGTGTTGGTGACTGACTGGGAACATCCGCTTTTAGAGGGATGTCAGCCAGTATGAGCTAGCTGAAAGCCGAATGTACCCACTCATCATGTGGCCCCACAGCAGTGGGGGGTGTGGAGACCAGCAGTAGTCCTGGCAGGTGCTCGGTCCTAGCACCTAGGACGGTGCTGCTTTGTGGAACGCCCTACAGCTCTCCTCAAGCTGGTGTGATGACCCTTTTCACAAACCGGAAACCCTCCTGGTAGCCACAGCCACTTACCAGCTGTGACTCTGTGCTAGGAGTGAGCTCAAGTCAGTCCCCACTGCAGTCGTTTGTCCATTGTACAGATGAGGTAATTGAGCCTTAGATGTTAAGTGAATTACCCATAGTTTCATCAGAAGTGAGGGGTGTGTGGGGCGCCTGGGTGGCTCAGTCGGTTGAGTGTCCAACTTCGGCTCAGGTCATGATCTCACAGTCTGCGAGTTCGAGCCCCGCGTCAGGCTCTGTGCCAACAGCTCGGAGCCTGGAGCCTGTTTCGGATTCTGTGTCTCCCTCTCTCTCTGCCCCTCCCCTGTTCATGCTCTGTCTCTCTCTGTCTCAAAAAAATAAATAAACGTTAAAAAAAAAATAGTCATATAAAAAAGAAGTGAGGGGTGTGGCCCACATTCCAACCTAGTTTGACCTGACTAAATTTCATGTGCTTTCAGGGAGCCTCTCTGGCTCTGTGGGTAGGGCATGCAACTCTTTGATCTTGGGGGTGTGAGTTCGAGGCCCACATTTGGTGTAACCTCTAATTTCTTAAAATTATTTTTATACAGGGGCACCTGGGTGGCTCAGTCGGTTAAGCATCTGACTTCGACTCAGGGCATGATCTCACGGTCCGTGAGTTCGAGCCCCGCGTCAGGCTCTGTGCTGACAGCTCGGAGCCTGGAGCCTGTTTCAGATTCTGTGTCTCCCTCTCTCTCTGGCCCTCCCCCGTTCATGCTCTGTCTCTCTCTGTCTCAAAAATAAATAAACGTTTAAAAAAAAAATTATTTTTATACAAAATTTTAACTAAAAACATTTTTTTTTTAAATAAAATCTTAAACTTTTTTCGTGGGGCGTCTGGGTGGCTCAGTCGGTTAAGTGGCCGACTTCGGCTCAGGTCATGATTTCGCGGTCCGTGAGTTCGAGCCCCGAGTCGGGCTCTGTGCTGACAGCTCAGAGCCTGGAGCCTGTTTCAGATTCTGTGTCTCCCTCTCTCTGACCCTCCCCCGTTCATGCTCTGTCTCTCTCTGTCTCAAAAATAAATAAACGTTAAAAAAAAATTAAAAAAAAAAAAAAAGAAACTTTTTTCTTATTTATGTAGGGCTTCCTCGCTGTAACCACCTGTTTGCAGGCTGTAATAAATTTACATTAGAATAGCTATCCTAGGGGCAACTTGAGTGGCTCAGTTGGTTAAGCAACTCGTCCCAGGTCATCATCTCATGGTTCCTGAGATCGAGCACTGCACGTTGGGCTCTGTGCTGACAGCACAGAGCCTGCTTGGGATCATATCACACTCTCTCTCTCTCTCTCTCTCTCTCTCTCTCTGTTTCTCTCTCTCTCTCTCTCTCTCTCTCTCTCTCTCTCTCACCCTCTCTATCCCTCTCCCTCCCTCTCCCCCACCTCCCCTGCTCATGCTTGCTGGCACACACAACATGTGCAGACTCTCTCTGTGTCAATAAATAAACTTTATTTTTTATTTTTTAAGTTTTTATTTATTTTGAGATAGCACTAAGGGGGGAGGGGCAAGGAGAGATTGGGAGAGAGAGAATCCCAAGCAGGCTCTATGTTATCAGCATAGAGCCCGATGTGGAGCTCAAACCCATGAACCATGAGATCATGACCTGAGCTGAAAACAAGAGTCGGATGCTTAACCAACTGAGCCACCCAGGTGCCCCCAAATAAATAAACTTAAAAAAAAAAAAGAATCGGCTGGCAGTGACTGACTCTCACACGCAGCTCCACCTTGAGTCTAGGGTTTTCTCTAATCCATTGTAGGGGGCTGAACCCGATCCAGCCCAAGATCTGCCAGGGCAATAGAAAACTGCTCAGGAAGGTCCTGGTCTGGGATGTGGGGGGCTCCATTGTCACTAGAAAATCAGCCATTTCTGACGTCTAATTTCCTGCCTTCCAGTGTGTTAGGGAAGCTCCTGCTGGGTCTGCCATATACAGCTACATCTGAGTAAGTCACATGACTGGTCTCCCCCCAATGGAAGCAGCTCTTCAGTGGTACCTTAAAGCCCTTGTGAGCCATAAGGCACCTCCTGTTCAAGAGTTGTGTTCAGTACTACAAAACAGAGTGGGGCCAGCTTAGGTACTTTTCCCAGGATAGAGGACCCAGCCCTTTCTTTTATTATCGGCAGGTGCAGAGGTGACACATAGCCAGAAGGTGGCAGGCAAGGCTGGTGTGATCCAGTGGGCCAGGCCAGTGAAAAGTATAGCCCCTGGCCCCAGGAAGGGGCCACGCTGGGGAGATGAGTGGCAGTCTGGCCACAGCCCTCTGTTTCTTCCACAGAAATGATGATGCACGTGCAACAGCTGTCTCTTGACGCCTTGCGTGTGAAGAAACAGGGGCCAAAGAAGAAGCCAGAGGTAAGTCGTCCTGCTGAACTGAAAGGAAATAGATGGTTTGTAAACAGTGAGTCTGTGACAACTTTGGTAAATCAGTGCCCCGTGCAGCCGTGTGTTCTTGGCCATCCTGGATCATGTACAAGAAGTGCAGCCTCTCAGCACACCCCTGATGTCCACAGCCCCCCATTGCCCTGTTCCCTCTTCCCTGTGTTACCTACAGATCTCCCGTGGTATACTGAGGCATTCACCGTGGCCTAGGCCGGGGACTGCCTGTGGGTAGTCCTGGCCTAGATAAAACATAAATGATCATGGCCTGCTGGCCAGGCTGCTGTTCCGGGGACAGCTCTTGGCCAGGGATGAGCCTGCAGATTGCATGGGTGGGGGCAGGGGATGTTGTGGTTTGAAATAGCTGTCACCTTCCAAATTCTTATTTGGCTTTTCCTTCCTTTGCTGGAGTTGGAACTGTGTGTACCACACACCAAAACCCAGGCTGATTTTTAAAGTCACGGTGTCTTCATCCAGCCTAAATCTGAGAAAGGATTAAGCCTTGCAGGTTCACCCAGGGCCTGGCACCCAGGAATAGGACCAACAGTGGTAGTAGACCACAGCCATACCAGATGGAACCTCTGCCTCAGCTCCCCTTGCTCCACACCCTCTGGTCTGGGAGTCTTCGGGGTTTTGCTGCTGCTATTAAATAGATTTTCATTGTTCACAATTCAAAAGGTTATGCAATGAGTCTCTCTCCCCTGCGACTTCTCTTCCCCAGCCACCAAGCTCCCTCCCTGAGATAAACAGTGCAAACAGTTTTTCAGGTTTCCTTCCAGGATCCGTGCATGTACAAACAGATATGTCAAAGTCCCCCCCCCCCTTTATGCAAATGCACAGTATTTTTACTTTGCTTTGTTCACTTAATAATCTATTTTGTAGATACTTAGGGATCTTCCAGAGTGAGTTCTGGGTGCAGTCTGCTGATGTTTGAGGAAATATGGAAGCTGCTTTGGGTCATGTTTGCCCTGGAGGTGTGGGCTAGAGAATCCTAATCTCACTGGGCCCAGAGGCACAGACAGTCATGGACCCACTAGATCTCTCCTGCCCGCCCCCACCCCAATTCTACCTGATTTCTTACATTTTTCCATTTAATTTGTAATATTAGTTTGACCTTGGCCTAAACGTTGGTCTTGACCAAGAGAGTCCTAATACACAAGACAGGGCACAGGAAGGCAAGAGGCAGTCTCTTTACACTTGTCCTGTAAGCTGATCTGGGATGCCAGCAGTGCCTAGGAAATGCAAGCTGCCATTTAGTGAGCACCTGCTCTGCATCAGTCTATTACCTACTTTCTTTGCGTTTGTGCCACATCGGCCAGGTAGGGAGGTGCTTGTCACACCCCGGGTGGCACAGCTCCACTTGGTGCCCAGGCCTGGGGCTTCTGTGGCTCTTGCTCTTCACTGTCCTGCATTTCCTCCACAAAGTCAGCTGCCACTGAGATGCACACACCGCACTCACCGCTCCTCATGTCCCTGGGGAGGCAGAGGGAGCCGTCCTGTCAAAGTTGGCTCCGCTCAGGGCCCAGCCCATAGCAGGAAGCAAAGTGGGGCAGACTCACAGCGACTCGGCTCACCGGGCCCTCTTCCTCGACCCTCTAGCTCCCTCGCATCCTTAACCTATTTTCCCTTTCCATTTAGGGAACGCGTCCAGCAGAGTCAAGAACGCGGAAAGGTCAGTGTGGTAGCTTTCCTCATCTAATTGCAGTCCCTCCCTCCTAAACGCTTCCCCACGGCTCCCTCTGTGGCAGCATCTGCTCACTTTTCTGCGGCAGGAAGCGAGTCCAGGTTGTGTTGCCCTGTTGTGTTTCCAGGGCCTGAGCTTTGCAGACAGGAGGGCAAGAGAGGGGTATCCGTGAGCAAGTCCAGGGCTGCCCAGCCGGGGCTTTTCCTTGGCGCCAAGACCCCACGCGGCCGCTCTGGCTCCTACATCCCCTGCCTGCTCTGGGCATTAACTGAAGTTCGGCTTCCTTTTCCTTCTGATTCAAGAGCAGTTTGGGGTGGGCAGTTTGACAGCTGCCTACCACTTTCCCAAATGCCAAACTCCCTGAAATTGACAAACAGGCAGATTGACAGCCCGGCTCCCAGCCCCTCTTGGACCGCAAGAGAGTTTCTCCCCCTGGATGTTTCTCCCAAAGATGCTCTTTAAGTGGCATTTATTCGTGCACAAGCAGGAGCTAAGAAAAGTCACTTGGCACCTCTCATGTTCAAAATTCAAGGAAATCTGTGGGGGAATTGATTTTAATCACTGTCTGAGTTAATTAGAAAGACAAGAAATCGCCCCCAAAAAGTAATTAATGGGAGCTGCTGCCATGTGAGGAGTGAGGCTGCTTTTTGCTTGGGCGCTGGTGGAGCCTGGAGTGGGTCTGCGAGCTGGGAGGCGCCAGCCTCTGGATGGGGTCTGGGGCTGTTATCTCTGACAGGGCTTTGGTCACTGTGGGAAGTAGAGGTGGTTCTTAATACCTAAGAGGTTTTAGAAACTGTGTGAATAATTAGCTAGTAGAGGATGAATCTCCTGATTAACTGAGCAAATTTGTCTTCCCAGCACCCCTTTGCCCTGTTCATTCAGGAACGAGATTTCACCCTTGATACATTTTTTTTTTACTGCCCTCTGCTGTGATCCCTAAACACTCTTTAGCTCTCTTCCTCCCTGCTTTCCCCCAGAAAACCCAGGATCCTCCTGGAGTGTTCTGCCTGGGAGTGTTCTCGGGCCCCTCAGGATTCTGAGACTCCCAAGAGGAAAGGTCAGGGAAGGACCCAGGGCTTTAAGCAGAAACCAGCTGGGGCTGGGTTCTGCCCCGCAGCCAGGTTTCTGACCTGCGGCTCACAGCCTCCAGAATCCACACACGGGAGGGTCCTGTACCCTGCTTTGGGGCTCGGGGCACCCTGCGGCCTCTCCCCAGTGAGGGAATTCTCTCTCCCAGGGTAGAGGCCGGAGGAGATGGGAATGGGTGTCCTGCCTCAGCCAAATGGAAAGGTGTGCCTCGGGGTGGCGTAGGCTCCCGCTCTGAGCAACTCTTAAACCTTGGCAGAGCCTTACCTCTCTGGCGTTTCCTGTGTGTGTGTGGTGTGGGCCCTGCATCGGAGCCCACAGATGGCTGACGTGTGCGCTTTTTCTTTCCAGTGGCCAGACTGAAGGCACCATTCCTCAAAATTGAAGATGAGAGCAGGCAAGTGGTGGTGGTTGGCGGGGGGGGGGTGGGGGGGCCTCTCCCCTTTCCCTCCCCTCAGACCCACCAGGCCCGCACAGAGGAGAGGTGCTCAGGGGCCCCAAGCTGACATGGGGGTCATGGAGCCCCTCAGCCCTGCACCTTCGTCTTCCCCAGAAACCGCTTTCTCCCCCTGTCATGGAGAAGTCTCCCACAGACCAGGAGGAGCCTCTGAAGGTGGCATTGCACAGGTGGCACTCCTCTTGGTCATGAGTCAGAGGTTAGTGACCCTGTGTGTGAATTACCTCTTTCTAATGCTCTGCTTTTATGAGCACATGATGTCCCATCCAGGCTCATTACTGCTCCTCGTTTCCCTGTGGGCATACACTGATGCTTAATACCGAATTGTTGCTGGCCCAGGACAGTGCCAGTATGGTCCTCGTGGCCAAAGCCAGGGCTCTTGGGGTGGTGTTGGAGACTCCCTTGTCAAACCACCCTGTACTGGAAGCCTTTCTGGTTGGCTGTGCAAAACCCTTTTTATGACACCTGCTCTCTCATGAGGAGAAAGACTGGCATGAGGAGACTCTACCCTCTTCCTAGTGGGGAAATCAAGGTCAGAGACATTAAGGGACTTGTATACGGCCATTTTGCCAATGAATCTTAGCCCAAGGCCAGAATCCAGATGTCCTGCCTGGTGTCCTTTTCACTCAGCCCTAAATGTCCACCAGTATGGCCCCTTCTTACCTAGAGCAGGAGGGTCACATTGGTTATAATCTATGAGCTGTTAGTCACCTTGGTTATTACTGACTCTTCGATAAGCACTAGATCAAAAACCTGCGAATCTATAATTATCTCAGAGGTTTTTCTTAGGGAGAGGGAGACACAGAATCCAAAGCAGGCTCCAAGCTCTGAGCTGTCAGCACAAAGCCCAATTTGAGCCTCGAACCCACGAACCATAGGATCATGACCTGAGTCAAAGTTGGACACTTAACCCAACTGAGCCACCCAGGTGCCCCTAAAGATTTTTTGTTTTTTGATTTTTAAAGAAAAAGTTCATGTGAACCTAGCAGAGACTCCCAGGACCAGAGCTTTCTGGGTCCCTAAGCCTCAGGCAGGGCAGCTAAAAGACCCGGTGCTGGGAGCCTGGCAAGCCTGTCTACCCTCCAGCTGGACCTAGATTTCCTTCTCAGTACCTGACCACAGTACAGAATTGGCTTTGGTGACCCAAAAATTAGCGGAGGGAACACAGAAAGGTAATGAGGTGCTCTCTCCTTCAGTTCCAGTGGCGGGGGGGTACTTCCCAAACTCAGCCCCTTCACTACCAGTTAAATACAAGTAGCGATGACTCATACACAGCAGCATAAGAGATGCCACCAGTGCCTCAGCGTCTCGCTGCACGTGGCACAGGCGACGTCACTTACTGGAGTGGTGTCCACGTGTTTGTGTGCTCCTGGCATCACAGGCAGGAATGAAGATGAGGTTTCTCGTGGTTCTGTTTATGTGCTCTTCTGAAGCCTTGTAGCTTCACCCACCTCAACTATGCAACCTTCTAACCAGAAACAAAACATTGAGGAGGAAGAAAGAGGGGTACTGGGGTGGTGAAGTGCACCTCCTTCTTCTTAAGGATCCAAGAAGACCCTGTGGGCCACAGGGCTCCCACCATGCCCCGCCCGGGGAACCCATGGCCTGCATTCTCTCCTGGAGTGCCCACTGTTTCAACCAAACATGGTTTCCAAGCCTGGCAGTTCTATGAGCAGGCTTTGCTGAGTATCCACAGATCCCCAGATCTGGTTCTGAAAGTTTCTGGAACATGAGCAACTTTAGGCAAACCACCAAAACAACTCAGTATAGATCTGACTACCCAGAACCTTCACTGTGCTTCTCTTTCCCATTCAGAATACCTCCACTCGGGTGGTACAAAGGAGCAGCCCAGAGCAAAAATGTTCCTCTTCTTGGAATAGGAAAATCACTGTTCTGGTTTAAACCTTCCTCCATTTAGGTCTGTCAGGCTAGAGTCCTCAAACATGGTTTGTTTTATTTATTTTTTAAATACTTTATTTTTAAATAATCTCCACACCCAATGTGGGGCTCAAACTCCCAACCCCAAGATCAAGAGTCGCATGCGCCACTGACTGAGCCAGGCACCCCCTTAAAGGTGGTTCAGGGTCAGGAAGCAAAGTAGAGAGATAGATCACTAGTTGGGAGACATGCCCTGTTGCCTAGTCTTGACCACTCACCAGTCGTGAGCCCTTGGGCAAGTCACAGAACCTTTTGGGCTCCATTTCCTCTTCTGTAAAAATGGGCTAAGAACCACTTGTTCCCATCAGCTCAGATGAGGCAGCGAGGTAAACTGGGCTTTGATGAGTAGACCGGGAGAGCATAAATATTCATCTAACCAGGAAGGCTGGTGAGGGTTTGGTTCTAGAACCGAAAAGATGTGCAGGGGAGTGGCCGTTTTATCAGGATTGGAATTCTAGGGGGTTGGGACTGGCCCCTTTCCTCATCCTATCCTTGCCCCACTGTAGTCAAAATGGAAGTTTTCTGTGTTTCAGGAAGTTTCGTCCTTTCCACCATCAGTTTAAATCCTTTCCTGAAATTTCTTTTCTGGGACCCAAAGATGCAAGCCCTTTTGAGGCCCCGATGACCCTGGGCAGCTCGCATCATACCAGGTGGGTCTTTCTGGTCTGAGTACCAAGGGCTGGTTGCAGGCAAGGTCCTTCCCCTCCAGAGCCTGCTGGTCTGATTTGGGAATGGCCATGTGTTCGCTCCTTAGGCAAAGTCTATTCTGGGAACTTAGCCCAGACCCTAGGAGTCTTCATCCGTTTTACTTGGTGCTTTCCGTCCCTACTGAAGAATTTGACTTGTGTCCAGAGAGCAGTAGACTGGCTTCTAAAAGGTCTACAGACCATCTTTATCAGAGTCCCCTGGGGTCCCATTAAAAAGGCAGGTTCTCATACTCCACACCTACAGAATCACAGTCTCTGATGATGAATCCCCCAAAACTGCATTCCTGTGAGCTCCCAGGTGATTTTTATGCACATCAGAGCTGGAGGCCTTTGGGGCTAAACATCAGGAATAACTAAGGGGCAAGGAATCTGGGGACCTACCGCATTGTGTGGCCCAGAGTGGTTCATAGGCTGTGGGTGTTCTTCCTCCGCAGATGTGTGAGAATGTGAACCTTCACTGAGCAGAGTGCAGCAGGGAGGACTACAGGGAGAGAGTGGCCCAGGGGCGGGGGCAGAAGGGGCGAGCTGGAGAAAATCTGTGGGAGGAAATGTTTAATATTTTTCATTTTTAAATTACTGTATTTTAGTTCCAAATTCAGAAGTTACAGAGGGTTTAAAATGAAAAGTCTGTATTCCACACCTGCCCTCTAATCTCCAGAGTGTGGGTCTGTGTCCAGACGTAGTTTATGTATCCTTTTCTCTTATATAAAGAGTAGCATAACATTGGGCTGTTTCTAGCTTTGTCCACTTGATGTATTCTTTTTTTTTTTTTTTTTTTTAATGTTTATTTATTTTTGAGACAGAGACAGATCGTGAGTGGGGAAAGGGCAGAGAGAGAGGGAGACACAGAATCTGAAACAGGCTCCATGCTCTGAGTTGTCAGCACAGAGCCCGACATGGAGCTCGAACTCACAAACCATGAGATCATGACCTGAGCCAAAGTCGGATGCTTAACCAACTGAGCCACCCAGGCGCCCCCCACTGATGTACTCTAGATTGATTTCCTATTGGTCCCTAGAAAGCATCCTCATTTTTTAATGATTTATTTTTTTTAATGATTTATTTTTTTTAATATATATTTTGTAACATTTATTCATTTTCAAGACACAGAGACAGAGCATGAGTGGGGGAGGGACAGAGAGAGAGGGAGACAATCTGTAGCAGGCCTCAGGCCCTGAGCTGTCAGCACAGAGCCCGATGCAGGGCTCGAACTCACGGAGCACAAGATCATGACCTAACCTGAAGTCTGACGCTTAACCGACTGAACCACCCAGGCACCCCAATGATTTATTTATTTTTGAGAGAGTCGGGGGGACAGAGGATCTGAAACCAACTCTGCTGGGCTGATAGCAGTGAGCCCAATGTGGGACTTGAACTTCAAGAACCGTGAGATCATGACCTGAGCTGAAATGGGAGCCTCAACCAACTGAGCCACCCAGGCGCCCCCCCCCCCCACTGATGTACTCTAGATTAATTTCCTATTGGTCCCTAGAAAGCATCCTCATTCTCTTCTGTGGCTTCAGTGTCTTCCATTGTGTGGTCTTACAGTATTTTATTTAACCAGTCTCTTACTGATGGATGCTTAGATTATTTCCAGGCTTTTGCTATTATAAATAATGCTATAGTGAATAGTCTTACGCAGAGTAAATTTGTAGAATAAATTCCTAAAAGCGGAGGTGCTGGGTCAAAGGGTACCTGCATTTATAATGTTGATAAATGCAGCCAAATTGCTCTTCGTGGGGGTGATGCCAGTGTGTGCTCTCACGCCCTGGCCCTGAGCCCATCTCCCCTCTTGCCTTGGCTGGTACAGTGAGCTGTCCGATGTCCTGACCTCTGCCAGTCTGATAGTTTAAAAACTGTATCTTAGTGTAATTTTCATTTTCGTTTTTCTCATTATGAATGAGGTTAAGTAGGTTCATATGTTTGATCATTTGACTCTTTTCATATGAACCTCCTTTATATCTTTTTCCCATTTTTCTTTTGGGTTATTGATCACTTTTCTTATTGATTTGTAAAGAGCCCTTCATGTATTAGGGAAATGAGCCCTATTAGTTATAAATACACCTCCCCCTCCCCTAGTTTGTGATTTATCTTTTATTTACATTTTCTGCCATGCATACATTTTTTTAGATTGCATGTAGTTGAATTTATCAGCTTTTTCCCATGTTTTCTACATTTTGCATCATGCTTAGAAAGTCCTCGGAGAGGGCTGTTTTGGACTTGGTTGAGCTTGCTCATACAGCCAAGCAGCCACTAGAAAGATGGGCCTGAAATTCAGACGAGAAGACACGTTTGAGAAAGAAATTGGAAAGTCCTCAACGAAGGTGGCGTCCATGCAAGGAATAAGCCAGCGTGAGGGAGGAAGCCACCTGAAGCAGGGGAAGGGGACATTCGGGGTAGAGGAGGTTGGGGGCAGTATGGTGCCCTCACTACCACTGAGGCCCTTTGATTCTACAGGTCAGATGAGCCTGGGTTTGAGTGTCAGGCTGGAACTGCCCTAGGAGGCCTTTTTGCTGCCCCTGGCACACGCCCTCACCTATGGTTTGAGATGCGTGGGCAGGGACCGGACAGGGTCCCCTCTGAGAGGTCTCGCCTTCCTCGTTGCCTGGATGGGAGGTGCAAAGTGTAGGCAGGTCTGCCTGACTGTTCTGGTCCTTCCCTCCGAGGGCCCCAACAGTGACTGCTTTCCCCCACCCCCACCCAATGCTTTCCCCCAGAGAACCCAAGGACCGAGAGCCAAGCCGGCGATTGGCCACCCGCACCCCACCCAGGAGAAGGAAGGGCTTCTGTGAGTGCTGTCAAGAGGCCTTTGAAGAGCTCCACGCGGTGAGCCTTCCCTGCCAAGCAGCTGCTCCCAGGCTGCTCTGACCGTGCTTTTCCTACCCGCCTCCACCCCACTCGCACCTCACCCTGGCCTTGACTAATGCCCTGTGCCCCTCTCACCCCGGGCAGCATCTCCAGAGTGCCCAGCACCGGGGCTTTGCCCTAGAAGCCCACCCGTATGCAGAAGTCGATCGGGTCATTGCCCAGCTCGGCCACAGCTTTGCTGACACCCCCTCGCAGGCCAACCTCCCCAGGTGAGCACCCTGAGCGGCCCTGCTGGCATGGTGGGCGCTGCCGTGTCCTCACCATCCTGCTGCTGCCCACTCCAGAGGGGAAGGAGCCAAATAGGACCAGGGATTGGTGGAGGTTGGAAGCCCTCCATTTGTGGCTTCAGCTGATGGAGACTGGGCCAGATCAGCACATGGCTCCCATCCTCATGCATAGCCATCGCCATGGTTGTGTGGGTAGGGAGGGCAGCTCAGCAGTGGCTGCTCCTGGCATGTGCCTGCTGATGTCCCTGTGTGGCCTTCTAAAAGTTGCGAGGGGGATTCCTGGGTTCCTCCCAGATAGGTAAGATGCAGTATCTTTCAGCCTCTCTGTAAGTTACCCCCAGAAAGGATTGCAGGGGGATCTCCAGCCCAGCTTTCTCTGCTGCCACCAGCTCGCTGTGGCTTCTTTCCTCTTGACCCAAGTCTTCACCTCCCCGGGCTCAGCTTGGAGAGCCAGGCTCAGTGCTGCATTCTCCAGCCGCCAAAGGGCACAGCCTCTGCTGTGGAATTATTAAATGGAACAGCCTCTAACCTGTTCCTCTGGCCAGCCCTGACCACAGGCCACAGAGCCAAAAGAGACGCAGACAGCACTGGCCGCTATTGCAGGGCAGCCCGAGAGCAAGCCTCTCACAGAGCCCCAGAGCGGGCCGTTCTCTTCATGCCAAAACTGAGAAGGGTAGTGCCATGCATGCCCCACCCACACCCTGCCCTCAGCCCTGACCCAGAAAGATCCCGACTTGCCACCTGCTCTGGAGTTGAGCCCTGAGGCCCAATGTTTCTGTCCCGCAGGCAGCCAGGCTCCCCGTGTTCAGATCGTGACCTGCTGTGTCCTGAGACTCCGCCTCCTAGCCAGCCCTGCCATCCCAGGGCAGCATCTCCCAGGATGAAAGAGGAAGACGAGCATCAGGCCCCAGGCACTCCAGAGCAGGATGGGACGGTGGGCAGCATGAAGGCAACCGATGAACCTGTGGGGGCTGGTGAGATGCTGGGACCAGTAGCAAGCTGCCAGGAGCTGGGAGGGTCAGTTCATGTCATTGCAGACCCCCCAGAGACACCAGTGTCCAGGAGCCCTGCACACCAGAGCCTCTTGACAAGCTCTGGTTCTACAGAACTCTCTGGCTCGGATGTCGCACTTTTTGGCCACAAGCGGAAGATTCGGCTCCCCAGTGGCAATCCTGAAAAGAGGTCAGGGGTCTCCCGGCCACAGGCCTCATTCTTTGTTCCAAGAGCCACCAGCCCTTGTGGCGCCAGGACAGCCAGTGGCGGGCACCCCCTCTTCCTTCCCCCTCCTGATTGTGAGCACAGGCCTCTGGCCCCTCTCCTCCCCTGGTGCCACCCACAGACCTGCCTCCCCCTCCCCACAGATGGGCCAGCAGAGTGCTGGGCCACACAGCCCCCTTGGCCAGGGGAGGACAGCCCCCTGGGATCTGAGGATTCTGAGTGTGCCGCCCCTGGCCCTGGCTGACCAGCTCCCTAGCTGCCCTGTGGCTCCAGGCCAGCTGTCAGCCCACCTGCACTCAGCAGCTGACGTGCAGCCTGCAGGAAGACCCGCAGAGAGCCCGTCTACCTCTGTCCCCTGCTCTCAGCCAGCGGGGGAGCCAGCTGCTCCCAATGGTTCTGGGCCTCCCAGCCTCCCTGTCTCAGCCCTAGCCCAGTGCCAGCAGAGAACTGATACCATGAGTCTCCTGGGGCACGCAGTAGCTCTCTACTTGAGGGCCAGATACACAGAAGTTATACTCTGCTGAGTGCTGCACAGCCAGCAGGGGCCAGACCAAGCACAGGGAGGACAGCACCTCAGGGCCTCCCCACCAGAGCCAGAAGAGCCGCTGGCCTGGACTTTGAAGTCCAAGAGAACAGCAGTTGTCATGTCCAAGCTCTGTAGGCTCGACAGAGCCAGTCCTCCCACTCACTGGGTCTTAGGTTAGGACCAAGAGAGTCTGGGCTGGGGGCTGCCCTCTACCCCTTCCTCCAGCCAGCTCCCTGACCAGGCAGCAATCTGATGGTCTTGCTCATCCCTGCCAGCTGCCCACACCAGGAGGCAGAGGCAAGGTTGGCATAGGGAGGGACCACAAAGGATCTAGAACGGCAGGAGCCCTGGCCTGGCTTCCTGTCCCTCTGAAGGCACTTGCCTCTTGCAGAGCCGAGTTTTGGTGTTCCCCACCCCCACCCCAGCCTCCTTTCCCAGGAGCATGTGGCTCTCCTGCTTTCTGAAATGCCTGTTTGTCCCCTCCCCCAGCCCCCCACGCTCGTGCACACAGATCCTCAGGAACATACGAAGCAGAGGAGGGGCTGGGCTGCAGCACCTCCAGAGCTCCCTCGCCCCCCTGCATTTGGTGGGAGCCTGGTGCTGAAATGACCTTTCTCCTGAGCCCAGGATATGGCCAGAGCCCCCTCTGGGGACCCCTCTGCTCTTCCCTGGCTGCCCTCTGCCATTTCTGCTCTTCCAGAGTCGGGATTCACCTGCCAACTTCTGCATCACCCTCTTCTCTCCCTCCTTCCCCAAGGACCTCCCCCCATTTCTTTCAGCCAAGCCATTAATCTGGAGACGAGATGGGTTTGCTATTGATTCTTTGGCCACTTTTTTTTTTTTTTACATTTTGTGCTGTGGTTCTTCTCACCCTTCTCTGCGTCTGTGTGTTTGTTTCTTTAAATGTTGAAGCTACAAGAAGCCTGGTGCTATTCTGTGTCTCATTTTGGAGGAAGAAAGGGGGGCCTCGCTGTGGGTGAGGACCTGAGTTGTTAGTTTGGAAATAGAGCAACTGTGTGTACAACCCTCATAGAGGTCATGTTTGGCCTTTTTATGCCATTCCTGTTAAATTTCACAATCAATCTTGGTTCAGGAACTGTAAATAAATTTGTTAATAACAAATAGCAAAGGGATAGGGCTGGAATGCAGTGTGTCAGGCCTTGATGTGCCCTCCAGTGACCCAAAGCAGGACTCAAGCCCAGCAGATATGGACAGAGTAAGTGGATGGCCAGATAGGAGCCCCCTGCAAGTGGGAGAGCGTATGTCACAGCCCCTGAGGGCCGAGGGGAGGTCAGGCGGCATCTGTCCAGTCTCTGGTCACTCATTTGGCTCTGCTGCTAAAGGGGGCCCCAGGAGACCTGAGGCCGGACAGATGGGTGCTGCCCTCAGTGGCTCCTTGGCATGGGGACTATTCAAACCCCTTCCACTCCTCCGCAGACGACCTTGACTCAGACTCCACAGGCACTGCTTCTCCTTGCTCCTGATCCCCTTTCCACATCCAACTCCTACAAAGGAAGCGGTGTCCTTCCTTCCTGTCACTGTCCCTGCTCTCCAGTCCACCCAGCCAGCCTCGTCAAATTCCTTTTCTTGGGTTTGCCATCTCTTCCCTCTGCCCTAAAACTCCATCCTGGAAAACACTTGCATTGATTCAGCAGGCTCCCCCCACTGTTCTCCAGCTCCTTCCTGCGGTCTACAGCCACTGCCTCCATGTCTGCACCTTCTTGCCCTTCCAAACCCGCGGAGACTCTGCCTGAAGCGCTCCACTGGGCTTGTCCCTTCCAAGGTCACCGCATAACCTGATAGTTCTCAAAGGCAGATTCACTTTCTCCTTTTCCACCTTGAAACCTGGCTCCCTTGCTCGACCCCACTCTAGCCTGGTGCTCCCCTCCCCCAGCCTCTGCCCTCTTGTACCAGCCACTTTCAGCACAAACCTCAAATGTCTGCCGAGTCAGTTCCTAGAGCCCTAACCAGCCCTCTAACACCCCTGCTTCCCCAACCTGGGCCTGGGGGACCTTTGTCCTCACCTCTGCACACCTTCACAGATGTGACCTGGGTGGAGAAAGTTCCACCCAGGCTCCTTTTCTGAATTCTCTCCACCTGTGCAAGGTGGGAAGGCAGGGAATCTAGCCACACCCTGACTTGGTGTGTCTTTGGGGGGTCCCTTTACTAATCTGGGCCTCCGTTTCCTCATCTTTCAGTGAGGGGCTTAGATGACATGACCTTCAAAAGTCCTTTCCAATAATAAAATGCCCTGATGGCCACCGGCTCCCTTAGATCCTTCTGTCCTTGCCACCACCACAGACCTACTTACCCAAAAACTTGTTCCTCCTTCCAAGACCGGCTCCCCTTCCCACTTTGTCCTGCGCCTCTCCTGGCGCCCTCTACCTCAGCTTCTCCCATCAGGCTGAGGTCCTCCTGGCCACTCTCCCTGATGCCCCATCCTCTCCTTACAGCCACCCTATCTCCCTGGTCTCTGACACCTCCTGTCCCCAGACCCTGTCCAGCCAGGCTGGTCCCTTGTCTGGCCACCGTGGGCACTCCGGCCCTGAGGCTGCTCTCTGACACTGAGCTGGAATCCCCCTCGACAACAGCAAGGATGCCCTATGGTTCGAGGTCCAGATTCCATACTCTGAGAATCCTATAGTGTGAGTCACACAGGCCTGAGTTCACTTCCCAGTCCTTCCCTTAACTCTGACCTGGGGCAAGGCTTCTGAGATGCTGTTTTCTTAAGCTGAAAAACAGATAATGGTAGTTTCTGCCTTACTAGGAAGTCACAAGAATTAAATCTGGTTATGATGTTATAAACATTCAACAAACTAACTTTTTATCCTCCCCTCCCCTCTGCAACATGTACCTGTGAGGCCTCTCTTTTGGACCTTTCAACAGAGCTCATTTTCACTAATCTCCCACCTCATGACCTATGGCCCTATCTCCTGTGTGTACTTGTGGGTGAAGCTGCTAAGGAGTTCTATGAGATGCCCTGTCCCCAGGCCCCCACTTTTCCAACAACTGGTTCTCCACAACCCGAGAAATCGCATGTGAGGGGGAGAAAGGGGAGTGGGGTGTATGCCGCACACCCCAACCCCGGCATATTGGGCCCTCGGGAGCATGACGACATTTGCGCACTACAAACCTCTCAAAGGATGGATGCCCCTGGGACCCCAGGCTCCTCCAATTCCTCCCTGAGCTTGAGATTGCAGGAAGGGTTCTCAAGGACAACTGAGAGGGGGGAAGGAGCACTAGACTTCCCTCGGGAAAGATCTCATCAGGTGAGGAGAGTGGTTCTTTCCCAGTGGGAAGGACAGGGCACTGGGCTGGGATCTGGGAGGAAGCAGAAGGACTTTCTGGTCCTGATGGTCTGGGCGTTTTCTCTGCTCCCCACCCCTCAGCATCCTGTCAACAGGCAGTCTCTCCATGTGCAGGGTAGAGGGCCCCAAGACCCCAAGCCACAAAGGAGTCCCTTGGGTCTAGGACAAGGGCCAGGAAGCTGTTTTTCTCCATGGCACCTTCAGGGCCACATGGATGGTGTGAGCCCAGATCGAGGGAGCATTTCTGTACACCAGGTGCTGCTCTGAGGATTTGAAGCCAGCCACTCATTTACCCCCTGCAACACTGTCTCGAAGGGGCATTCTAACCCCCATTTCACAGATGAGGAAACCGGCTTGGGGAGGCTGGGAGACCTGCTCAAGGTCACACAGCCCTTAACCAGGACTGGGACATCAGCTGGCTGCCTGAAGCCCTAAGTCCTGCTCTTCACGTGCCCCCACCCTGCCCTCGCCTGGCGTGGCCTCTGCAGCAGGCCTCGAAGCCTGGGCATGGGGCCTGGATAGACTCCGTTGGCAGGAATTCCCACCCACCATGTCTTCCAGGATAGAGTTTTTGGGCAGAGGGAAGGAGAGGGGCCAAGGGCAGCAGACACCCCTCCCTTACCTGCAGCTGCTGGGACTACATCTTGGCCCCACATCAGCCCAGCTTGGCCCCTGTGCAGGAAAATTTGAGGGAAGAACTGGCTGGAGGGCAGGACTTCAGGGAAGGAGGCGCCAGGCCTCTCGGTGGTAAGGGCTCCTGAAGGAGGGCTGGGGGTGGGGACCAGAGCCTAACAGCTCCCTCAGCAAGAGTGAACCAGAGGGTGGCCATCAAGACAGAATAGTGGCCACCAGTCTCTGATTTCCAGAGTCCCGTCCTCCTCCTGGAGCAAACAAGCAATGGGCAGAAGGGACCAAAGTAGCCCTCCATAGCTGTGTACTGGGGTAAGGATTCTCCCAGGGAGCCCCTGGTGTGAAGAGATGCTACCTCCACAGCTCTTGACCTCAGGAGGGAAGGTGGGTGAGAGAAACAGGCAGGCTCCTGTGTGGGAGAGGTGTGAAGCTTGTAGCAGAAGCGACACAGGAGTCACAGGAGTGGGAAGGCGGGACCTCAGCCTCGAGAGTGAGGTGCGCTCAAGGGAGGGTCAAGATACCAGCTGAGCCTGCTCGAAGCGGCCCACCCAAGGGAGAAAAGGGGGCTGTTGGGGGTCATGGGGCCATATAATTGAGCTACCGTGGGAGCTGGCTCAGAACGCCACCAGAGAAGAGCCAGTTTGGGGGCCGGGAAGAACTCTCAACAGGAACCTCAAGGAACCAGAGCCACAGAAAATGGTAGCAATGTGCCTCGACCAGGCCCAGGCCACAGACCGAGCATGCTGTGTGGTCTTGGTCCTGCTGGGGGAGGGGATCCAGACTCCCCCAGGCCCAGTGCCCTCCACTGTGCCATGACAAACCCCACCTATTCTTCTGGGAGGCACACGAGATTGGGGCTCACTGCTGTGGCCCTGGAACTGGTGGGACAAGACAAACACTGGTGTCTGGAGGAGTCAGAGAGTGGAAGGTGGGATAAACGGCCACTCACTGCCAGCTCTTGGAAGCTCACGTGGGTCCCTCTTTCTTGGAGTCTCGGGTTCCCCACCTGTGAAACGAAAACACTCTCTCCTTCCTGACTGAGTTCCTAAGGAATATCACATAGTAGGTCCTCATTCCTGGGAGCCCCTACACCCTGAAAGAGGTTTCCAAGATGTCTCCAGAGTGAAGGACCAATCAGCTCAGCCTTGCCGAGTATCTGGGTCTGGAGTGGCAGGTGGTTGTTGGGGGTAGCCACCCCGTTCCCAGCATTGATGTCAGCACCTCCCAGGAAATTGCCTTCTCACCTCTCCTGGGCCTAAAATAGAGCTGGGGGGGGGGGGGGTGCAGTCACGAGCCAGAAACAGCTCCCCCATCCCAGGCGGAGGCCCTGGGTCCCTAGGGAAGCAGGGGACCCAAGAAGGGATTCCTTGCTTTCACTCCACTCTGCAGTTACCTGTGGCCTCCCAGTGTAGGTTTGAGGATGCTCTCTGGTCTTGAGCACAAGGTTATGGTGGGACCTCACCAGCAGTGCCCGAGCCCTACCACACCCCCATCCATCTCAGGTCTCAGGCTCTTGAGATCCCTAGCTGAAATCAGAGATCCCAGCCCCCCAGTATGGGTGGGGGTCCATCTTACCCAGCAGCCCAGGAGCACTAGGGGGCTCAGTGGGAGAAAAGGTTGGAAGGTCAGGTAGGTTTGCAGACAGGGTAACCTTGTCTGGCCAAAGAGTGGAAGACAGAGGGTGGGTGTTTCCAGAGGTGTCTTCTCCTCAAAGATTTGGGCTGGCAAGGGAGGGGCAGGAATGAGGTATGCTAACAGCATGTAAATGACCTGGCTATTTTATATATTTAGGGGATAGAATTGGGGTATCCTGTGTGAGGGATTCAGGAGCCCAGAGTTAGTAGACCAGCCCTTGCTGGTGGCTCTGGTGACTGCAATCCCCAAAGCCCTCCTGGAGGCAGGAGCATCTTTGGCCTGGAAAAGGAGTCAGCAGGATGGAAAGGGGTCTGGACCCAGGGTGTGGGACGACTCTGCAGTGACCTGCTCTCCTGTGGGTGGGTGAGAGATCCCTTCGGTCCCGTCGCTGGTCCTCTAAACTTCCCAGCTCTAACAGCCTTCGACCGGGGACCTCGTGTCTGGGTCCAGGGAAACCCCTTCCTGGGTACCACGCCGGAGGGGCGAACCTGAGCCGGAAAGACACGCCCCCGACCCCCGACCGTGCGGTCCCCCAGACTGGCCGCCTCGGGGTCAGAGCCCGGCGTCCCTCTGTTTCCCGCCTTCCCCCCTACAAACCCAGAGGTCCTCGGAGCGAGGGATGGCCAAGGCAGGGGCCGCGAGATCGGGACGGGCGCGCCCCGCCGTGCACCTGCCGAGGGCCCCGAGGAGCCGCGGGAGGGCCGGTCTCCGGGCGGCGCCTCTTTTGTCCTCCCGTCGCGGCGGCCCCGGCCCTGGCCGGCTGGGGTGAGGGGGGGGCGGGGGCGGGGGAGCCCGGGGGGCGGGGGCGGGCCCTGGGCTCACGTGCTCGCCGCTCGGCTCTTAACCCGGCCCGCCGCCCAGCCGGGATGGCCGCGGCCGGAGCGAGCTGAGCCGGGCGCCCGCCCCGCAGCCGCCGCCGCCGCCGCCGCCAGCCTCGCCCCCCGCCCGGCCGGCGCCCCCGCCCGCGGCTCCCGCAGCCGCGCCTCCCGCCCGCGCCTCCTCCCGCCCTCGCCGCGCCGCTCGCAGCCGCAGCCCCCGGAGCCGGAGGATTATGAGCGAGCCATGAGGCGGCTGCGGCGCTGGGCGTTCGCGGCGCTGCTGCTGCTGCTGCCGCTGCTCCCCCCGCCCGGTGAGTGCCCCCGGCCCCGGCCCCCGCGCCCTCCCTGCCCCCGCCCCGGGTTTTGCGGCGCTTTCTGCTGCAGCCACATTTTCCTGCAGTGCTCGGGGTGACAGCCTGTCCGATAGCGGGGGGGGGGGGGGGGGGGGGAGAGCGGGGAGGACGGGAGGGGGGGACGGAGGGCGCGTGCACCCACCTGTCCCCATCTGGCCCGCCCCACCGCGGCCAGCCCCCTGCCGCCGGCCAGCGGACTCTGCAGGTCTCTGCGGGTGAGGGGGGGCAGTCGTGACAGGCGGGCGGGAGGAAAGCTCCTGGCCCCCTCCCCATCGGGCTCTTCCTCTGCAGGGGACCAGATCCGCCCAGCTCCAAGGGGCACACCAGAGTGGGGGATGAAGTGTGCTCACCCCAATCCCAAGTCTCCTGCCCCTCAGTGGGCATCCTCCTGCAGCTATGGCCTTGTCTCCTCAGGTCTTGGGACCCGGGGTCCTGTCGGAGCTCTGCACTGGCGGGTCTCACCCCAGTTGGGGAGTCCGGAAGCCCCTGAGGTCACAGAGCCCAGTCGTCTGGTGGGGGAGAGCTCCGGAGGAGAGGTCCGAAAGCAGCAGTTGGACACCAGGGTCCGCCAGGAGCCACCAGGGGGCCCGGTGAGTGGCCCTGGGTGTGAGGCCAGGGGTCTGGAGCAGGCCTGGAACCCAAGGAAGGCCACCAGGCAGCCAGGGTTTGGGCGCCTCCCCAAGAAGCCGGCTCCCGCAGCTTCTCCTTCTGTATAATGGGTGCTGGAGCCCACTAGTGGGGAGCACCCACCTGCCTCACTCCAGGCCCCCTCCAATCATCATGGGGATCCCCTATCCTCCGTGGACCCTGGAATGCCCAGGGTACAGTCCAGCCTTGGGTCAGGGTTCCACCAGCCCCCACTCCTCTCCTGCCAAAGCAAGTGGTTCTACACCAAATTGGGCTTGGGCAAGGCAGTAGGGGGCAGGGAGAAGCAGCTAAGAGCTCCATCAAGGATTAGGGCTCCTGTTTCTCATCACAGCCACCCTCAGTGGGCTTTCTTGGAAGAGCTGAGTGCTTGATCCTGCCTCAGTTTCCCCTCTGTGCACTGATAGGCTTGTCATTCTCCTTCCTGTCCTCGCCCGAGGGTGGGGCCTTGGGAAAAGGCTTGGAGGTCCCAAGCTCACCCACAAATGCCAGCTCCACCCGCCCTCTGTCCCTTTCAGCTGCCAGGCCCCTCCTGCCTCCCAGAGGAAAGTTAGGAATGAAGGAGATTAATTGCAATTAATAATTAATTAATATCATGTGAATAATAATTACCCAGATGGAATATTCATTCAGCACGGCTTGGCTCTCCAGGAGCTGGAAGCGGAAAGTTAGCCAGGCCAACTGGGGGCGGCGGAGGGCAGGATGGCAAAGGCCTGGCGGAATTAGGAGGTGTAGAGGAGAGATTCGGAGGAGGGGTACAACCGCGGTCTGGGAAGTTTGGCAGCTGGGAGTGGTGGGAGGTAAATTGGGCTGGGCAGAGGGAGGAAGGAGGGAAACGGAGGCTAGCATTACAGACATCTGTCAGACTGGCATCTGGCCCTGCCTAATGTACTTGGTTAAAAGCCCTTAGGGGAGGTGGAGGGGTTTGTGGGGGGGTGGGGGGATACTCGGGAAATGGAATAGAGCAGGAAGGCAGCATGCATAATAGATGGACCATCACTCAAGGCAGTGAGGAAGAGGGTGGTTAATGGTCCTGAGCAGGCAGGCCTGGGTGGGGGTGGGGTGGAGTGGGGGTGGAGCAGGGGTGAAAGAGGAGTTGGAGGCTGCCTTCAGTGTCTGCCCAGGCTCCCTGGGGGTGGGCCGCAGGGATGGTTCCAAAGCCAGGGATGGGGTATCCTGGCTGGGTTTTGTCCCTGATCCAGCTTTCATCCTTGATGTCACCCGCATCTGAGAACTGTGCACCCAAGCCTGTGTTGGCTAGGAGTTGACTGCTCAGCCTGACTACTGGGTATGCAGGTGACAGGGAAGTCTCTTTGGGTGTTGTTCTGCTGGCTGAGTGGGTGGCATGTGTGCATTTGTGATATGTGTGTGAGTGACCAAGTCTGAATATGCCCAACAGGGTGTCTGAGGGGGTGAGGTTAGGAGTGGAGGGTTCTGTGGATCTATGGGGCAGTGGTCGCCTCCAGTGGGGGGTCTCTCTAGCATTGAGCCTTCCCAGGGACCTCCCTGCAGCCTCCCCAGGGGACGTAGTCATAGCCCTGCCTTATCTGTACCTCAGTCTCCCCTGGGGTGGAATTCTCACAACTCTTATAAGGCAGGTAACTTTTGCCTGCCCATTTTACAGATGAGCAAAGTGAGGCTCAGAGAAGTTGAGTAACTTGCTCAAAGTCAATCAGATCTTTTTTTTTTAATTTTTTTTAATGTTTGTTTATTTTTGAGAGAGACAGAGAGACAGAGCATGAGCGGGGGAGGGGCAGAGAGAGAGGGAGACACAGAATCCGAAGCGGGCTCCAGGCTCTGAGCCATCAGCACAGAGCCTGATGCAGGGCTCGAACTCACAAGCTGTGAGATCATGACCTGAGCTGAAGTCGGATGCCCAACAGACTGAGCCACCCGGGTACCCCAGATCTTTTTTTTTTTTAATGTTTATTTATTTATTCTGAAAGAGAGAGAGTGAGAGAGCAAGGTAGCGCAAGCGGAGAACGGGCAGAGAGAGATGGAGAGGGAAAGAATCCCAAGCAGGCTCCGTGTTCAGCACAGAGCATGATGCAGGACTTGATCCCATGACGCTGGGGTCATGACCTGAGCTAAAATTAAGAGTTGGACACTTGGGGCGCCTGGGTGGCTCAGTCGGTTGGGCGTCCAACTTCAGCTCAGGTCATGATGTCACAGCTCGTGGGTTCGAGCCCCACGTCGGGCTCTGTGCTGACGGCCCAGAGCCTGGAGCCCGCTTCGGATTCTGTGTCTCCCTCTCTCTCTGCCCCTTCCCCGCTCATGCTCTGTCTCTCTCCTTCAAAAATAAATAAACATTTAAAAAGTTAAAAAAAAAAAAAAAAAGAGTTGGACACTTAACCGACTGAGCCACCCAGGCGCCCCTCAAAATCAACCAGATCTTTAAGCAGTGGAGTAATTCTCTCCCAGACCCGGTACTTCCCGCCACAAGGACTCTCAAGTTCGGCACAGGGGCAATCCCACGTGTCCAAAATATTTCCCCCTGACGGGAAGGACACTTTGCAGCCCTCTACCTCCCACCTGACATTTCTCCCTGAAGCACTTCTGGCCTCGGCATGTACGGGGCTGATGATGGAGCCCGTGTAGTACTGAGCCCATGTCCCAGCAGGAAGTGCCACACCCTGGCGCTGCTGGGCTGAGTCCGAAATTATTGCGTTGGTTTGGAAACTCAGGCTGAGCAAGGTGTTGAGCCAGCAGCAAGATCTCTATTTGCTGCAGGTCATGTGGCGAGTCTGGGGGCACACGCTGGCCAGCGGGATGAGGATGATGGGGCTTTGTGTGCTCACCTGCTCTGGCCTCGGGCCGGTCATATCACCTGTCTGAGGCCTAGCTTCCTGAGCCCTAAAACCAGGATGATTTATGATAACATCAATCTCAGCATCACTCACCTCCAGAAGGTGGCGATAGGAAAGGGTTTTGTGTGCTGAGGGCTCCTGGTTTTGTGGGGGATTGTGAGGGAGAGAGAAGGTAGCCAGGAAGGAATTTAGAAGCTAGAGAAATTACAATTGCTGGGCCCTTACTGGGGCAGACACTGTTATGCCTTTACATATATTGATTTTATGTAATGCTCATCACTGCCCTAGGAGATGGGGCTGTCGCTATTCCCATTTTACAGGTGGGGGGAGACAGGCACAGAGAGGTGAAATAACAAGCCCAAGTCACACAGCACTTAAGTAGCAGAGTCAAGATTGATACACTTGGGCCGGCCTGCCTCTCTCTCAGGGGTATAGTGAAGAGGGCCACAGGGGTCCCTTTGCCCTCTTTGCCACTGATCTCAACACCTCACTTCTGCCCAGTTTGGAAGAAAGCTGGGCCTGAGGCCCAGAGAGGTGGGGGAGCTTCTGGAAGTGCAGAAACCTGTGGTCACAGGGAGCCTGAAGCTGAAGGATGAGGCAAAAGAATAAGCAGGGCCACCGTGTACAGTTGGGCTGGTTGTTCACTGCACAAGGGTGCCCCAACAAGTAGACTGAATGAAATCTGTGGGCTCATGAGGCTACGTGTGTTCCGAAGGGACTCTTCTTCTAAACCACACAGAGCTGCTGTGTGGGTCATGCCTGCCCCCTGGGGAAACCCAGACTCCTTCAGAACCAAGAAAAGGGCAGGATGTGGGGGAAGCAAACAGGATGGGGGTGGAGAAGTTCCAGCCTCCAGGCCTAGGAGATAGACTTATCAGAGCCAGCTGGAGGAGGGGGGATCCTAGTCACTGGGCTGAGCTCCTGTGAAAGCTGTCCAGACCAGCATTTACTGGAAATGCTACCCCGGAAGCCCTCTGCTGAGGGTGTGTGTTTCAGTGTTTGTGTTTTCTTGCTGGAGGGGGTCAATTCAGCAAGGCTCAGTCCCCTGCCCTTGCTAGATGGCAGTCATTGCAGGGAGCCACCGGGTCTGTGCCTGGAGCCCTAGTACCCCACTGGGGTTATGGCCGTGCAGCCAAGGTCACAGCCCTGTCCTGGGATTGGAGCAGGAGACGGTTCCTGGGAGGGGGCTGGTGGCCGGAAACTGCCTCTGGGACTTGAGCTGAGCCCAGCTTGCTCTGGAAGGGTGAGGGCTGCGAAGAGAGATCATTCACGCAGGAGGTTAAGCTTGGGTCTGAAAGGCTCTGGGGAGGACAGCCTTGGTGGCTCCTGGCTCCACTGCTTTTGACTGAGTGACCGGGGTCAGCCACTGCTGCCTTCTGAATCCCACCCTCCTCATCCATAAGATGGGGCTAATAGTCGTCTCTCCTTTGCCAGGCTGCGTGGAGGATTCGAGGAGGTGATGTTTGTCAGATGTCCTGCCTGGGATTTGGCGAGAGCAGGTGTTTAACATCTGTAAGGCCTGCCCTCGCTCCTGCGTGTCAGGGGCAGGGTGCTGGGCAGCTGGCACCAGCTTGAAGGCTGGTGTCTGAGACAGAAGCCAGGGCATTTGGGGGTTACCTGTCAGGCTCCAGGTGGTGCTGGTGGAGGGTGGGGACAATGTGGCAGGAGTCTTGAGTTCTCCCCGGCCAGACTGGCCTGTGGGCTTGGCCTTGCCTGATCACCCCTCCTGGCTGCCTACAGGGACCCAGTTGCCCAGAGTCTGTCCCCAGAGGGACTAATGACCCTCTAAGGAAGTGACTGTCATCAAAAATTTAGGTCAAATCCCATTATCAGAAAATGTTCAACCGTTCTCACGGTCTGGGATTCCCGCTGTCCTGCGGATCAATAGAGCCTCAGCACATCGCGGGGGGGGGGGGGCTTACTATTGTGGGGAGGGGATTTCTCCCAGGTGGGACCCTGCCTCTCTGGCTCCTTGCCATCTGCCACTACCCAGCCCATGTGGTTCATCTAGTCCTCAAAGCCCTGTTTAGCTGGAACAGGTACACTCCATTCTTCAATTATTATCATTATTATTACTAATCCTTGTGATAATAACATATTAAAAAGGGCTTCCATCTGATCTCCATGACAAACTCATTTTACCAATGGAGAAACTGAGGCTCAGGCCTTCGGATGCCTTTCCATTCAACGTGACTGTTGAGCCCACTGGGCAGGGAAAAAGGTAGGCACAGCCTGTGCTTCTGGGGACTAAAAGTCACCGTGCAAGAAGTTGAATCAGTGATCAGAGAAACAGACGTCCAGAACTGTGTGCTTAAAGGTCCAGGAGTAGTGGGGGCCACAGCCCTCTGTGGGTTGGGCAGTGCTGGCTTTGTAGACATAGTGAGGAGGAGAAAGTCATGGGAGGAGATGGAAGTTTGGGAGGAGATATTTGGGGTGACAGTCTGAGGGGCAGTGCTTGGACACTCGAATTTTCTGGAGCATCCGAGAATCCTCCAGATCCTCAGTCTCCCCCTTCCCGAGCCAGTGATTCTGTAGGTCTAGGGTGGGGGCCTGGCATCTGTATTTGTGATTCTGGGACTTCAGTGGGATTTTTGCCTCCTTCTTTCTGCACCCCACATCTAGGTGAGCCTGACACGGAGCATAAGACAATGCCTAGGGGGGTGAACGGGCTGGTGACAAGGGAGCTTTAGGGAGGGCACAGTCACTGAAACCAGGTGGCCCCAGCTGCCATGGCAGACATGAACTGCAGCCCCAGGGTGAGATCTGACCCCGCACCTCCCCAGCATGGCCCTGGGCCAGTCACCTCCAAGTGTCTCTCCCTGAGCCTTGGCCTGCCATTTGTAAAATGAGCACCAGACGACCCGGGCGAGTTGAGATCAAATGAGCCAGGGCACGTGAGAGCCGGAGGCAAGAGCAGGGCACGGGGTCGAGGCCCAGCTGGCCGGTCACCAGCAGCGCTGAGCTGGGCACAGAGGAGGGTGGGTAGGTGGGGGTGGGTGGAGGGGGACAGAAGGGGCTCCCGAAGGAGGGACTGAGGGATGATGCGCGAGGTCGGGGGCAGGTCAGGGGCAGGAGGCAGACCATGCAAGGAGCAGTTTGGCTTTGATAGAACTCGGGCCTAAAGCTTGGCTGGGGGAGAGGGGGTGTTAGGACTCTGGTGCCAACAGCAGCCCCCACCCCAGGTGACTGGAGAACAGGGGTCCTGGGGACCGAGGTGGGTTTGCCTGTTCTTTCTCTTCCTGAAGACAGGGAGTGTCCCCATGAACCCCCTGCCCAGCTATCTGGTTTCCCTCCTCTTCCTCTACCACCCTTGATGTCTCCCCCAGCCCTTCCTGGGCCCAGCCCCCAGCCCCAAGAGCTGCTCTGGCTGTCATTGGCCCCCGTGCCCTGTGCCCTGCTGGGGCAGGGGCAGTCCAGCCCAGGTTGGGCCTTACCGGGTGGGGAAAGAAGAGGCTGCAGGAAATGGTGGGGACAAAAGGGACCTAGTGTCTGCTCTTCCAACAGTCTGGGCTTTCCCCAGCGTGGGGGTCAGCTTGGTCTGCACAGAGATGGGGGAGGCCAGATGGTTAGCTTGCTGACTTCCTGCGTGGGGGAGATCCTGCTAGCACCAGGGCCGACCCTGCCAGAATTCTCCAGGCCCAGGACGACCCCCACCACCCAAAGCCAACCTCACAGCTTGCATCTGGGCTCATCTTACCATTTTCGTTGGGGAGATCTGAGGCTCAGAGAGGCTGCTGGATCATCCCTGAAGCTGCACAGCCTGAGAGAGTGGACTCAGGGCAAGGAGCCTGAACAGGCTGCACCTCTGGGTGGCCAACAGGGGCTTTCTGTCAGGGGCAGAAAGAACAAGGAGGTACAGGCTTAAGGGCAGGGAAGGGCAGAGGTAGGCTAGGCAGGGACAGGTGGGAAAGGCAGAGATAGACCAAGCCCAGGAGGGGAGAAGGAGGGCCGAGGGGGTGGGTGGGAAGGGTAGAGGCCCAGGGGCACGGAGGAAGCAGAGATGGGCTGGGCCAGGCCAGGGCAGGGAGAGGAAAACAGTGACTCCTTGTCCTTGACTTTCTATTTCAATTCTGATCAACGCTCTAAGGGCTTGGGATGGAGCTTGGAGCTCCAGTCGGCCTGGAATGGGGCAAGTCAGTGTCCTTGGTGCTCAGAGGGCTGTCTACCTAGGCTCTGCGCCTTCACCCCCCCTCCCCCCACGACCTCTCATGAATGCTGGGCCATTTCTGTCTTATCTTATCTTTGGGGTGAGGAGGCCTTGGAAACTGTTTCTGTAGGCTTGAATCACAGCTCCATGACTTCTTAGCTGCGTGACTTTGGGCATGTTAGTTAGCCTCTCTGTGCTTCGGTTTCCCCATCTGTCAGATGAGGATAACAGTGGCATCCATCCCACTGGCTTATTATGAAGATCAGATATGATAATACTTGCAAAGTATTTAGAACAGTGCCTGGCACATAATAAATGCTCAATAAAAATGAGGAATCTAAGTGATTGATGAGGAAGCCAGCTAGGACCAGGCAATGAGATTCTGTGACCTTGGGGCTCCCTTCTAGCCTGCAGCCTGCTCCCCACAAAAGAAAGGCAGCAGAGAAAAGCCTCACATCTGCATGGCCCAGTGCTGGGACCCTCACCTGGGGATCTGGATTTCAGTCTTCTTAAATGAATATGGGGGTGAAGAAGGCTCTCCAGTCCTTCTGGGGCCCTTGCTGCGCTTCCAGGTCTTTGTGAGACCTGACGCTTGGTGTGGGGACATGAGAGCCCAGAAGGCCAACTCATCCCCTGAGTCCAGACTCTCGTGCCCCCTCTTCTCTTGAGGTCACTGTTCCTCCAGGCACACTAGCTTCAGGCCTGGAGTCCCCACTCCCCACAGAAGCTGGGTGCCCAGACCTGGAAGGGCAGCCATCTTGCTCAGGCCTGGTATGTTGCCATGACAACCTGGAGCCTCCCACTGCAAAGGCCCCTCTGAAAAATTTATCAGGAAAACTTCCGTGTTTAAAAATTAACCACGGGATTGAAATATTAAAGATGAGCTGCTTTGGGCAAGGCAGAGGGCAATGGACTTGGGGGTAGAGGAGCCAAGTTCTTCCCTCCTGACAGGATGGCATCTTCCCATCACCCCAGCTTCCAATTCTCACCCACGCCACCCTGTCTGCAGAGTCCGAGGCCTCCTCCGTAAATTGAGGCTGGGGCCAGGATACAGGAAGGGAGGGGCCTGCTTTACAGGGCCCAAGGATCACACTGCACCCCATCTCCGGCTTGCCCCTTTCCCATGGTACTTCTGGGGGCTTCCCTTTAGTCCACGTGAGGGGGGGGGGCTGCCAACGGGGGGAGGGTGGTGTGAAGCAGTGGGCGGGCTGAGTTCCCTTCCATCCCCGCTGCTTGGGTAGACTGGCCCCAGGAGGCACCTGCACCAGGTGGATGGGCTGCCCCCTGCCCCCCGTGCTGCTCACAGTGCCCCGGGCCCAGAGGGTGGGTTGGGCTGTACCCAGGGGTGCGTTCTCCTGTCCCTGCTCCCAGGAAAGGAACAGGGTCTTGGAGGAAGATGAGCTTGTACAAAGCATCTCCCACCCAAATCAATGGTCCCGTCAGCTGCTGGGCTGGGCCGTCCCTTCCTCCCCAGTGCTACTCCCTATTCTGGGATTCCTCAGGTTGACTCCCCTCTGCCCTCTCCCCACCCCCAGCCTGTCCACCTGGCCCAGGTGAGTTTCGTCATCCCAGCCTTCAACTCAAACTTCACTCTGGACCTGGAGCTGAACCAGTGAGTGTGGCCGGGAGCCTGGGAGAAAGGGCAGCAGGCGGGTGGGCAAAAGCACAGCCTAGATGCGGCTTGGGGTGGGGGTGGGGGGGGGATGGGGGCAGGGCCGGGTCCTGCGGCCTGAATCTGAGCTGGGGCAGGACCCAAGCCTGACCCAACGCCAGCGGTGATCCCCCTCCTTTCTCCCGCCCCTTCTGTCTGTTCCAGTCACCTCCTCTCCTCACAGTATGTGGAGCGCCATTTTAGCCGGGAGGGGACAACCCAGCACAGCACCGTGAGTGCCTTGGGAAGGGGACAAGGGAGGTGGGACGAAGAGACGGGTGGTCCCTGGAGATGGGATCCGAGGTACACCTATATTCGGGTGGGCCCAGCCCCTTTGGGGTCCTCCATCTGTCCCACCACGGAGGCTCCCAGAGTCTGAGTCACCATGGCGAATGGCGTGGAGCCCGAACTCCCGTCACCCAGCTCCCAAGGTCTGACTCCCAGCCAGCCTCTCTACCTGACATCAAGGCTTTCAGGGACCCTTCCTGCTCCATGCCCCCCAGACTCTTCTAGGAGGGGACAGTTGGGGAAATGCCCTTCTTGCTCAGCACCAAGGCCTTGGGAATTCCTGGCTGCCTGGGACACCAGGGTCCCAGCCCCGGAAGCCCAGGGGCCTGAGCAAAGATGAATGAGTGTCTATAAATAGCCTCCTTCCTCCCCACCCCCACCCCCGCACCCCTCAACCAGCCAGTTCAGTAACTGGAGCACAAGTAATTCTGCAGGAGCAGGGAGGGGGTGCTGGCCCCTCTGACCCGAGAGCCCCGGCCAAGTGGACACAGGCTGCTCACGGTTCCTCAGCCACAGACCGTGTCCAGAGGGGGGTCCACGGAGGCAGCGGTGTCCGTGAACGCACTGTGTGTGCAGTTGAGTGTGTGTGCGCTGGGGGGCGGGGTGGGGGGTCCACAGCTTTCATCTGATTAAGCGAGCTCATCTGTGGGAAGCGCTCCGAACAGTGCCTGGCACACGAGCACTAGCTCTTCTCGGAGGAATCTGTGAACCGTGCACCAGATGGTTGAGAGCCACTGATGTAGTCCAGCTTCCTCGTCTTGTAGGTGAGGTGAAGGAGGCTAGGAACTGGGAAAGGAGAGGGCTAGGAACTTGTCCAGGCGAAACAGCCAATTAGGAGCACACCCGGAGGGGAAGCAGGACCCCCAGGAAGCGCAGCCACCTGCGCACCGAGCAGCTTTGGTGGCCCTGACCTCTCCTGCCAGGGCAGGGGGCATGTCTGCTCACCTCCTGCTCCTCCAGGGGGCCGGAGACCACTGCTACTACCAGGGGAAGCTCCGCGGGAACCCCCACTCCTTTGCCGCCCTCTCCACCTGCCAGGGGCTGCAGTGAGTATGGGGAGGGGCTGGGCGGTGGGAAGAGCCTCCAGTGCCGGCCTGGGGATGCATAGTGGGGAGCTGCACCTCTCTCTCCGCAGTGGGGTCTTCTCGGACGGGAACTTCACCTACATTGTGGAGCCCCGCGAGATGGCCAGGCCTCAGGAACCCCCCCAGGTGAGCCCCTCACAGTCCTCTGACAGCCCTCCTACGCACATCCCGATGGCTTGTCCCAATGGCTGTCGCTGCCTCCTCCCTTGGTAACCTCAGCCTTCCTGCCCTCCTCAGTCACCCCAGCTCTGGTTCCATCCCCCTGTGCCCTCAGCTCCAATGTCCCCTCTGTCCCTCAAGTAACCTCCCTTTGGGCTCCAGTGTCCTTTGCCCCTATCTCTCAGGGCGACCCCAGGTCTTGACCCCGGAATCTGAGCATCTGGGAGATCAGATCCGACATGGGAGCTCTGGCCAGTTCTGGGTCACCCTGGGGTGGGGTGGGGGGAAGGGCTGGAGCTGTCCCTCCCCATCTGGACTCAGAGCAGACCTGGTCAGCCCCCCAAGAACTAATTCCCCCTCATTGCAGGGACCCCTTCCCCACCTCATTTACCGGACCCCTCTCCTCCCAGCCCCCCTCGGATGCAGGGAACCAGGTAAGGGAGGGAAAGCGGGGCTGGGGAGGGGGCCGGCTGTGCCCCCCTCACCTGACCCCTCCCCCCAGGCTGCCTATTTGCTGCCCCTGCTCATTCTGCTCCTGTGAACCGGCCGAGGCTGAGAAGGAAAAGGCAGGTACGGGGGCCCGCACAGACCTCGGGCTGCAGAGACCTCAGGCTGCGGTCCAGAGCAGGACACCCCATCCAGGACTGGGGCAAAGGAGGGCTCAGACTGATGTGGCTGGGGGCCAGGGAACCATGCCCGGGAGGAAGCCCCCACCCCATCTCCTAACACCCGTGTCTACACCTGTACACACTATGGACAAACTGAGACTGCCTGTCCTCATACCAAGGCTGGGGAGAGAGGGGATCCCCACCAGTGGGGGACTGGCATTGTCCCTGACTGGAGTTCAGCACCCTCGAGCCTGTCCATGGCTTGGCCCTGACGCTGGGCATGGAGGGGACTGATTCCAAGTGCCCACCCACCCCCCAGGTCCGCCGGGGCCACCCTACTGTGCACAGTGAGACCAAGTACGTGGAGCTGATCGTGGTCAACGACCACCAGCTGGTAAGATCCCCAGCCTGGGGGCAACTCTGGGAGGGGGGCACGAAGCAGCCTGGGCCTCCGCCCACTCTCTTTCCTCCCAGTTTGAGCAGATGCGCCAGTCGGTGGTCCTCACCAGCAACTTTGCCAAGTCCGTTGTGAACCTGGCGGATGTGGTGAGCCGCCTCTCTTCCCTTCCCACTCCTCTGTCGCCCCTGCCCCAATGCCCCGCCACACACAGGCTTCGGGTGAGCTTGGGGGGTGGGGGCCCTGTCAGCCTCGGATAGGGAGAGACAGACTGAGGCCCTCCCCCAGCCCTGTCCCCCCCCCCACTCTCCTGCCCTCCAGCCCCACCCTCATCTACTCCCCTCTGAGCCCAGATGTACAAGGAGCAGCTCAATACCCGCATCGTGCTGGTTGCCATGGAAACCTGGGCCGATGGGGACAAGATCCAGGTGCAGGATGACCTCCTGGAGACCTTAGCTCGGCTCATGGTCTATCGGCGGGAGGGCCTGCCTGAGCCCAGTGATGCCACCCATCTCTTCTCGTGAGTCCCGCAGCCCCCACATCCTGTCAGCCTCTCATGGTTGCTGCAGTGCACAGGGTTGCTGAACACCTGCTCTGCGTCAGGTGCCCTTGCAGGGCCCGGGCACTGGGCTCGCCTTGCACCAGCCCCCAGCCACTTGTCACAGGCTGGACAATGTCCCTTACATCTTAGGCTGATGCCCGTTTTCCCTGACCCCAGTGATCTTCCTCTGCTTATCATCTTCCTTTTGTCCCCTCTTCTTTTTTCAAACTGTCCCAGCATTCCTTCCTCAAGGACCCAATGCCCGAAAGAAGAAAAAAATCTGATAAAACTCCTTATGATTAGAGATGATCTTATAGGAGCCTCTCGTTTGACTTATGGACAGACAGAGAGAGGAAGGGGCTTGCCTGAGGTCACACAGGCTGACAGGAAAGGCAGTGCTCACCTCCCCAAAGAAGGGCTCTAGTGTAGGAGGCTCCCCAGCCTCCCCTTCACAGCCTAGGGAAGGCACCATAGGCAAGGCAGGGGGTTCTCCTGACAATCCTCTCCCTTCCAGGGGCAGAACTTTCCAGAGCACCAGTAGTGGGGCCGCCTACGTGGGGGGCATCTGCTCGCTATCCAGGGGTGGGGGTGTGAATGAGGTAAGCAGTGTGGGTATGGCTGGGGGTGGGGGTTGAAGACAGAGGGACTGTGAAGGGCATGAGCCCTGTGTCTTTGGACGGATGTAGACATCTTTGTGTTCCATCTTCCTCACCTCAAGTACGACAACATGGGGGCCATGGCAGTGACCCTGGCCCAAACGCTGGGACAGAACCTGGGCATGATGTGGAATAAACACCGGAGCTCAGCAGGTATCAATGAAGACCCATGTGGCCCCACAACCAGCCTAGACCCACTCCCAGCAGCTCTAGAAGTGAAGAGAGTGTCCATGGGAGGGGGGCAGTCCTCCACCCTCCCTTATATCCACTTGGCTCACTCCTCAGGGGACTGCAAATGCCCGGACAACTGGCTGGGCTGCATCATGGAGGACACTGGGTGAGTTCTTAGGGACAAACTAGGGGAGGGTCTTGGGCGAGGGAGAATCTGGACCCAGTGGGTGGTAGTCTGGACCCAGTGGCCTCGGGAGGCCCAGCTATTGGGACCACTTAGGATTTCAATAAGCTCAGTTTTCAGTTTTCTGAGGACCCTGCACCAGGAGACCCACATTCCCTAGCTGGACACAAAAACTGCTAGGCTGTAGTGCGCGCTGTCGCCACTGGGTGCCGCCAAAGCCTCGTTTGGAGGCACCTTTCCGCCTTAGCGCTCCAACCTCCCAACTGCTGAGTCCTGCCTGAGGTTTGGAGTGGGGTGGGAGACAGGAGCAACGTCCCCTGCTCACTTCTGCTTGGTGGCAGGAGGATTATTATGCAGTCTCCGGACACACAGATCCTCAGGCTCCTCGAGATGGTGACCTACTACCCCTATGCACCCCATCCCCAATCTTGAGAAGGGGCGAGAGAGTGGGCCTGGACTCAGCGGCTCCGTCCCTTACCCCTGCCCAGATTCTACCTGCCCCGCAAGTTCTCGCGCTGCAGCATCGACGAATACAACCAGTTTCTGCAGGAAGGAGGCGGGAGCTGTCTCTTCAACAAGCCTCTCAAGGTACTAGCCCCTGGGGGGGTGGGGGGTGGGTGGGACGTGGGAACGAGGTTTGGACAGGGTCCCGGCCAGACTCCCGACACCCCTCCCCCGTCCAGCTCCTGGACCCGCCTGAGTGTGGAAACGGCTTCGTGGAGGCGGGAGAGGAGTGCGACTGTGGCTCAGTGCAGGTGAGAGACTAGTGAGGGCTCCAGGTGGGTGACAGGAGCGCGCGCCATTGAACGTCTGGGTGGGGAGGTTCAGGACTTGCCCACCTCCCTGCCCTTGTCCCCGCGTCCCTCAGGAGTGCAGCCGTGCGGGCGGGAATTGCTGCAAGAAATGCACCCTGACTCACGACGCCATGTGCAGCGACGGGCTCTGCTGTCGCCGCTGCAAGGTAAGGGGCATCTACCGTCAGGGCGGGACGGAAGCACACCTAGGAGGGATGGGGGCTGCGGACTTCCCGATAAGGGGTGGTGCTTAGGGAGGAGGAGCCGCCGGAGGCGGAGTAAATGTGGGGCGGGACTTGACGCAAAGAAAGCGCCAATGGAGCGGGGGAGGGGCGGGGCGTGCGCCCCCCAAAGGTCCTGTTAAAGGCGGGGCTACGAGGAGCGGGGCGAGGCACCTATCCGGAGGTGGTGGGAGGGGCGGAACCGTGAGCGGGCCTGGGGGTGGTGCTGAGTGGGCTGGGAGGGGCCGAGGGGCGGGCGAGGAGTTGCCAAGATGAGTGAGGGGCCTCGAGAAAGGCGGGCGGGGAGTCGGCGGTTCTGGACTGAGCCACGATCCCTTTCCCAGTACGAGCCGCGGGGTGTGTCCTGTCGAGAGGCGGTGAACGAGTGCGACATCGCGGAGACCTGCACCGGGGACTCGAGCCAGGTCCGTCCGGCCCAGCCGCCCTGAGGGACCCTGGGCGAGGCAACCCCTATCCCTATCGCTTTGGCTCCGCGGAGCTACGTGTCTCTGAGGCCCTTCCCTCCGCTGCTGGTGTCGCCACCGCTGGTCAGCCTCAGTTTCCTCGACTGAGAAACCGGTTCTTCATGCCTCCTGGTTTTGTTTCTTCAGTCATTATATCAGTATAGTCTGGCTGGGGTTCCCAGGGCCTGGCACGGTGCCTGGTGTGTACTCGGGATCAAAGTGTGTAATAATATTAGTTAACATCTCTTAAGTCCTTATTACGTGCCACGTACTTAGTTCCATTTAGTTCTCCCAGCTCTGTGAAGTAGGTACAGGATACAGGGAGAGGCTATGGGATTTGCCAGTCTGCGTCGTCGTAGCCTGAGTTCTGAGCCAGACCTCTTGTCCTTGACATGAAAGAGCACTGAACTATGAGCCCCACGAGGGGCGCATTTGGCACCCCTTCATCCCTCGGCTCTCAGTCCAGCACCTCTCCCCACAGTGTCCCCCTAACCTGCACAAGCTGGATGGTTACTACTGCGATCACGAACAGGTATGATGGGGTGGGGGCTCCTCCTCCTCAGGGCCTCTGGCTCAGTACAGTCTCTTGTCTTGTATCCATTCTGACCACTCCGTGTCTCAGTCCCTTGTCTCCTGTTTTTCCTTAGGGCCGCTGCTATGGAGGTCGCTGCAAAACCCGGGACCGGCAGTGCCAAGCCCTTTGGGGCCACGGTGAGTTTTTGGCTGGGAGTGGGAGAGGGTCTCTGGAGGACCCAGAATCAAGAGGCTGAGGAGTGGCAAGTTCTCGCTAAAAATACCCTCTTACGAGTGCGTGGCTCTCCAGGATCTCAGGAACCCAGCTGGACTGGGGATCAGGCCAGAGTGTTGGAGATGCAGGCCTGAGGTCCCCGGGCGGGTGCTGGGGTGAGTGGGTGACGCTTGGCATCATCTCCTTACAGCGGCTGCTGATCGCTTCTGCTATGAGAAGCTGAACGTGGAGGGGACAGAGCGTGGGAACTGTGGACGCAAGGGGTCAGGCTGGGTCCAGTGCAATAAACAGTGAGTTGCCAAGGCTCCTGGTTGGCCTCCCCAGCTCTGGGGCTGGGGAGGGTTTTTGTCAGAGTTGGGACAGAAGGTTCTAGGATGAGCCTATGAGTCCCAACAGAGAATATGTGAAAAATTAGGCGGTGGGGAGAAGGCAGATTCGAGTTCAGAAGTAATGGTAGTTAGTAGTTGGATTGAAGGTCAGATTTGGGGCTCACTGTCTCCATGCTGCCCCAACAGGGACGTGCTCTGTGGCTTCCTCCTCTGTGTGAACATCTCTGGAGCTCCTCGACTGGGAGATCTAGGGGGGGACATCAACAGTGTCACCTTCTACCACCAGGGCAAGGAGCTGGACTGCAGGTTTGGGCTCGGACCCGGTCTGGGGAGGGGCAGACTGCAGCCGCGATGGGGGTGGGGGACAAGGGCTGAGGCTGGCCATGCCGGCTCCCCCAGGGGTGGCCACGTCCAGCTGGCTGACGGCTCCGACCTGAGTTACGTGGAGGATGGCACAGCCTGTGGGCCCAACATGCTGTGCCTGGATCATCGCTGCCTGCCTGCCTCTGCCTTCAACTTCAGCACTTGCCCCGGCAGCGGGGAACGCCGGATCTGCTCCCACCACGGAGTGCGTGCCTGGAGGCTGGGGATGGTGGGAGGAGCTCGCGACCGGCAGGACAGAGCCCCTCTCACGTCTGCTGGCCCCACCCCACCTCTAGGTCTGCAGCAACGAAGGGAAGTGCATCTGTCAGCCCGACTGGACAGGAAAAGACTGCAGCATTCACAACCCCCTGCCCACGTCTCCACCCACGGGGGAGACGGAGAGATATAAGGGTGAGACTGCAGCTGGCCGGGATGGGGCTCTGTCTCTCCCCTTCTCCACGCCTGTCCCTGCCAACCAAGCCCTGCCCTCCTCCCCAGGTCCCAGCGGTACCAACATCATCATCGGCTCCATCGCGGGGGCTGTCCTGGTTGCAGCCATCGTCCTGGGCGGCACGGGCTGGGGATTTAAGTAAGAGACACACATGCGCCCCCCACACCACTAGGTGTTCATTGTGTGTGGAGGGTGGGTATTGGAACCCCAGAGTGTTGGAGCTGAGGGGGCCTTTCTGAGAAGTTAGCTAATAAGCCAGAGTCTGAGCCAGCCACAGGGTCTTGTTTTGCTCACATTTAAAAAAACCAAGAGGTTTACATTAACAATCCTGATTTCTAGCTTCTCTTGCAAAAGAAGACTGGCCCTCAGTACGTCTCAGCACGGCCATGGAGTGGAGCTGAGCAGGGGCTGCCTAAAACAGGGCTGTGTCCTCTGTCCCTAGGCCCCTAGTCCCCACCTAGCCTACAGTGTTCTGTGAGCATCTGAGTCTGGGGCCCTCGAGCTGGTCTCACCTCTTCAAGGTGCAGAGGAGGGACCTGAGGCCCAGGGTCATGTGGTGCGTTAGTTGCAGAATCAGGACTCAAACCCAGGTATCTCTCTCTAGGCCTATCTTTAGTGACCAGGTCCTAGGGACCCTGGCTAATCTCTGGGGCAAGGGGTCTCATGGGAGCCAGAAAGGCCCTCTCTGAGAGAAGGGTAAGGTCACAGATGGCTCCTTTTCTTTCCCTCTCTGCCTGTCCTCTCCTTGGCTCCTGAAGAAACATCCGCCGGGGAAGGTACGACCCGACCCAGCAGGGGGCAGTGTGACGCCGGCCACGTCATCCCTCCCGCTGTGCCTGTCTCCTCCATCTCATTCGTCACCTCACATTCTGTCGATGGGGGAGCCAGGGGCTGATTCCCCACCCCTGCTGTCACTGCTGTCACTACAGGGGTGGGAGAGCCCCGCTCCGGAAAGAAAGCCCTCAGCCTGCCCTTGCCCCTTCCTCCTGCCCACCTGCCCTCCCAGGCCTTGGTCCATTTACTCCTGCCCTTCCAATGGCCACATCACCCCTGCCCAGGTGGGCCCTGGAGCTGTGTCCCCTCTAGTCCCCATCCCCGGGGAGAGGAGCTACCTCTGCGTCCCATCTGTTTTGTCTTCCATGTCACCGCTGTCTGAACTTCCCACCAGATCCCCTCCCTGGCCAGCCTGTGACTTGCCGCCTCTAGGGCCCAGCACTGACCTCCTAGGGCCTGGCTCAGGGGCTCTCCCTCTGGGCCCTGCCTCACATCCTCCCCTGATGCCCCCTCTCCGTTCCAGGTCCGGAGGGGCCTAAGTGCCACCCCCTCCCTCCGAGCCTGGCGCCCACCGTCTCCGCCCTGAACCACGAGGCTGCCCCCGCCCAGCCACGGAGGGAGGCACCATGCAAATGTCTTCCGGGCCCAAGCCCTTCAACTCCTGGTCCCATGGGGGTTTGGGTGGGGGGGTGTGGCCTCGCCCTTCACATCACCAGGGTGGACCAGGCCTGGGGCCTTTCCCTCATGGTCCCTCACCCCACCTCATGCGGCTTTGGCCTTGTACACCAACTCTCCCTGTGTGAATGTAGCTTCCATCATCACGGACTGCCGCAGCTCAAGGTGGGGGGGCGGCTAGAGGGATGCCCTCCCCCCAGTGGGCATGGCCTGGGAAGGCCCTTCCTCAAAACCAGGCAGCTGGGACCAGGGTTTTAGCTCTCTGGGACTTAGGGGGAGGGGGCTGACATCTACACTTTTTTTTAACTGAATCTTAACTGATGAATGTAACTTTGGGGGTGCTGGGGCGAGGGAAATTGGGATATTTTGACATTTCCAGGAGGGACCAGAGGAACTGAGGCCTGGCCCTTCCCTGGGGCCCTTTCCCTGGATGATCACACCTGGAATCCTCTCATTGAACATAGCTGTCCCCAAGCAATGCAGGGGTGGGGCGTCCTTGCTTGCCCCTCGGCCCAGCCCTGTGGAGCTTGGAGAGCAGAATGAGCGCCAATTCAAACCAAAGCTGCCTGTTCTGTGCCCAAGGCCTAAGTCATGGGTGCGACGACCACATGTCCCAGATTGTCTACAATTTCAAAGTGACCATCCTGCTGTCCCTGCCAGGACGCATGTATTTGGGGGTCTAGAAAATACAGTCCCTGAACTAAAAAGGCACCTTCCCCCTTTCAAGAAGGGTGATTCCGGGGCTGACTCAGGGTTTAGGTGCCCCCCCCACCCCCCCTTGTGGCCTAGAGGTCCCAGGCTGGGCCATCTTCCCAGGGAGGATTCTCCCAAGCAGGAAAAGCCAGGGGTGGCCCTGTGACTGGAGGGTGAGGGCTTTTGCCTGCAATGTACAAGAGGAGGTAAGAAAAGGCAGGTCTCCTATATGATCCTCAGCTTCTAGAAAAGTCCTCAAGGCCCTGTCAAACTCATTCTGCTCCTTACCCCCATTCCAGGGCTGAGTAGTAAGTTTACAGCTGTTCTCCGCATTACGTCCTCCGATTCCCACTGCAGCCGAGCCTGAGAGATAGGCCGAGGCTGGGCGGGATTCCTCTGCCCTCCCATGAACTCAGTCCTGCCCATGCATGGCCTTCCTCAAGACCCACGGGACAGTGAAGCCTTGGCTCGACTGCTAAAAACCAGCTGGCAAGGGCAAGATGGGGATCAAGCTACCTTATGGGATGAAAGCCACAAATGAGCAGAGCCCCTCTCCCCAGGAATACCCCACCCAGACTCAGCAGGGGTTTCTGAACACCCCAGGGCCTTTGAGCTGTTATAGTCCCTCTGTTTCTGGGGCATCTGTGAGGAGGAAGTGGCTCCCTGTTTATCTGCACCACCCCTCAGGGCAAACGGGACTGAGACCCATTGACACCCTTTTGGGTGGCCGGATGTGGCTACGGTGGGGTCCTCAATACTGTGGTCCAGCTGGCACTGCCCAAGAGAAGGGGGGGCGGGGCACCCTCTGGCCAGTCCTGCTCCACCAGCCCCACAAGCAGGAGGGGAAGGGCTGGGGTTTGCACCGCTGCTGCCGTGCCGGTACCGGAAGACACTCTGGTGGTACGCGTGTGCACACAGCCGGCGATGCATCTGGCACAAGCATTCGGATCCACATCTCTGCACAAGTGTGAATACCTCTACACACGCAGACATGCCTGTGTGTGCACACACGCGGGAGTGGGCGTGGGGATGTGGAGGACTCAAGACCTTCTGCGACCAGTCCACCTGGCTCCCAGCCGTCTGCATCCTCCCGCCCCACCGGGGCCGGGCCCACCCCGGCAGCACCCAGGGAGGAGTGGAGGCTGCCCTGGCCTGGGCCTGGAACTGGCTCCATACAGCATCCTGTAAATATGTCATCTGGGGCTCGGGGTGGGGAGGCAGGGACAGGAACATCAATTAAAGATCATGTCCTGGGGCTTCCATGGAGCTCACACCAACCTGTGTCTCTTTTTCTGTAAATGACCTCACTGTGACTCGGGACCCTTCCCTGGCCCCAGAGGGAACATGATGACTGGGCCACTGAGGGGAGGAAGTGAGCACCCAGGACCAGGCGCTGGGAGACCCGGGCGAGGGGGTGTAGTTTTCCATTCCCGGCCAGGAAATAGGCGCAGACTGGGTGGAGGGCCAGCCCTTCCGCTTCCTCGGCTCTCCCACCAAAGATAACTGCCTTCCTCTGGCTTTGGCAAAGCAGAAGCGGAGGTGAATAGGAAGCCTCTTACCCAAAGGCAGGAGACCCAGCTTCCCTTTTATGGTTAAGGTCAGAGAAGCCTCTCTTGCCCCCGAAGAGATTCCAGAAAGGTGGATAAAGCCGCTAATCTGGTCCTGGGGCACCTGCTCTTCAGCCTGCAGAGTTTGCTGTCTCTCACCCCTGCCACTCTCCCACCATGCCAGAGAGGGACTGAGCAAGGCCAAGGCTTCGAGCCCCTCCCACCCCACAGGAACTATCTTCCCATCTTCCCCTTTAGAGGCTTTGGGCCTGGAGGTGTCTGGCTCTGGAGGTCCTGCTTATTCAGGGGAAAGATAAGATGCGAGGCGGGGGCAGGGAATGAAGGCAACGTAAGATACCAAGATACTGTAGAGGTCATGGGAGCAGGAAATAGCAGCAGCGGTCATGGGCTTGGAGACAATGAGCAGCCCCAGAAGCCTAGCCCCCCACTGCCGAAAGGGCAGGTGTCCCAGGACCACGGCAGCTCACAAGCAGAGAGAGTAGGATTCAGGGCAGCGCCAGCCCCGGTTCCTGGTCCCCACCCTGTGGTGACATCTGAGTCCCCCCAGGATTTCGGGAACACTCTACCCCCCATCTCTTCACCCTAGCTGACCAGGCAGCCCAGCTGGAATCCCTCTCAGACCCACCAGTCACTGCCTGCCTCTAGACTTGCCCTGTCTGCTCTGGGTGGGAAACCTTCATTTTAAATTTTCTTCATTCCTGCTGCTGCCTCTCCACTCTCCTTCCTCATGTCCACTCCCTTCTTGTTTCTCGGTCTGTCCTGACCTTCAGACTCTGAGGCGTCACACGGCTGACCCTTCAGGTAGTGAAAGATGCGGCTTCTGGAAGAGGGCATGAGGGAGGCTTGTTACTGGTGACTCGTGAAGGTCAGCACTCAGTCACTCTTGACATCTGCTTCTCAGCCTCAGGCCGAACCCCGGAGCTTGAGAAGTCACCTGTGTGAGTGCCCAGAGGTGCACGAGGATGGCTGGCCATGGGAACTCTAGGGAGGGAGCCCCAGCCCTCTGCTGCCCTCTGCTGCCTGCATACCTCCTATCTGCCGTGGTGGAAGGCTCCATGGGCTGGAATGGAAGGAATATCAGATCTGGAAACAGATAGTCTGGAAAAGTACTTACTTTGGTTTCAGAACATGTCACAGGCAGTTCTGGCAGAGTGTTTCGTAAAGACTGTGGAGGGGGACCAGAAGTTCCAAATTTGCTGTAAAGGCCACTATTGTGAGAATTCCCAGGTACGTGTTTTTTCAAAAGTCAAAAATCCTTTGATAGGATTACCACCCCGGACTGTCTCTGAGTCACCCTCCCGAACCCGGCACTCACCTGTTCAGAATTTCTGGATGGATCATGGGTTCAGATTTCAGTTCCCAGTTCTGTGTGTGGGCCTCCTTGGTGCCCTCCTGAGTTGAAGGTGGCCACGATGGACAGCCGGGGTCACTAAGCCCACCCTGCACTTTGGAGGTGCTCAGAGTGTGTTCGTTGAGTCGAAGGAATGACTATAAATTGATTATAGCTCATCCCAGTGTCTAGACCAGTGATGTCCAATAGAATAAAATGGGCGGCCCAGGAAGGCTAGCTACGTATGTGTCTTTAAATTTTTTAGTAACCTCATTAAAAAAAGAAGTAGGTAAAATGAATATTAATACTACTAAGCAAATCCAGTATGTCCAAAATATTCTCATTTCAACATGTAATCGACATAAAATGATCATTGAGATGTTACATTGTTCTGTTGTTGTTGTTGTTTGTGCTAAGTCTTTGAAATCAGCAGTGTATTTTGGACCTAAGGCCACACTAGCCACACTGCAAATGCCCCAAAGCCACCTGCGGCCGGCGGCTACCATGCTGGACGGCACAGGTCTAGACGAGAATTACTAAGTATCACTTTCTAAACCCAGGAAACTGAAAGAAGGCAAGGCCAGAAGAGGGGAAATGAACGAGGGCAGGATGACCTTGGAAGGCTTGGGGAATTTTAACTTCATCTAGAGTGAGAGCTAGATGCTTCCGGCCCTGGAAGCGGTTCCGGCCCTGGGGAACGTGCCGCAGGGAGTGTGGGATTTCTATCACCCTTTCAGAAGCACAGCGGAAGCCAGGGGCAGCCCCGGCCCGGAGGCTCAATGCCCAGGAAGCCTCCTCTGGCCCAAAGCGCTTCTCAGGCAAAGGGCTGTCCAGCAGCGGCTGAGCGTCAACTTCTGGGCTTTGAAGCTGGAGTTCCATTCTCATTTCTTGAGAAGCCACAGAGGTAGTAAGGGAGTAAGAGCTGCACCCCACCCGCACACAGATCCCCGAGGCCCTCCCACCAGCCCCTGAAACCCTCTGCACCGCTGGCCGGGCTCCAGCCTCCATGGGGGCCCGTCAGGCCTTCTGGTGTTGAAAGAAAAGGCAGGAAACAAGCGTTGTCGGGGCTGGGCCTCAGCTATGGCTATTGTGTAAGAGGTCTAAGGTCTTACAGCCTAAAGACCATCCCTGGTGACAAGTCCCAGAGCGCGCCCGGGAAGCCCTTGCAATGACGTGGGAGTCAGCGGGGGCCCGTCGTCACCTGACCCTTCGGGAGAGAAGTGTCTCCCTGATCTATGAGATTGACGAGGCTGTGAAGCCACGGATAACATCGTCCACGCAGAGCCCCACGAGAGCCTTCCACTCGGTCACACACAGCCCTCCAGGTCAGCTGTAAGGGGACAAGGTACCACCTGGTCCTCCAGACGGCTGACACAATGCCCCTGATGCTCGCCTGCCCTCTGCTCTCCCCATTCACGTGGTCCATCTGACCACGAATTAAGAATTGAGACCAAGTCTGACTCAGCCCCCAAGTTCAGGGATGACAGCTGTATTCTCTATATTCACTGGCCCCAAACTGCCTTGGGGGGCAGCCCGGGCCTCGGGGCTCAGGCCTTGAGCCCCCTCTGCCTTCTTGGGCGATGCTTTGTTGGGCTCCGAAGCATTAACTGCTGCTCCCCTCACCCCCACCCTGGCCCCTCATCACAGTCCCGGCCTTCAGACAGTTTGAACCCCTGCCCGCTTGGCAGCCTGCAGGCGTCCTGACGAGTGTCTGACCAGATGCCAATCTCTATTCTCCCCAAGAGCTGTCTGCTTCTCCCTGGCAGCTGTAGTGCCCACTTGGGTTTAAAAATAAACTCACTGTCTGCTTGCCTGACCCAGGAGCTGCCTCCGGGTTGAGCCTGATCCTGTCTGCCTCCGCAAGTATGGGGCCACCGCCTTGCCACCTCAGGGAACACGCTCTAGCGTTTCCGCTGAGGACAGACCCTACAAAGCTCGTCCTAGGAAACTCCGTTTTGTCACCTGTCACTTCTCCGGTCTGAAGGTCATCCTGAGGATTGAAGCACAGGTGTGGGGTGCTGCGAGCAGGACTGATCTTATGGGGAGAGCGAGCCCCTGGATTGTTCAGACTGGCACCAGTGCAAAACCGTGGTCTCCAGCCTCAGCTGGGCGCTCACGGCAATGGCGCAGGTGCACCTGCCCTCACCTGGTGGCTGCCTCTCCCTCTCCCCACCATTTTTCCTCCTTTGCTCATCACAAAATGCTCCCCTGCCCCGCATCCTCCTCCTACTTCACACTTAATCTGAACACCACTCTTAAAATCTTGCCAGCACCCCCCTTGCGTTTTTTTAAGTTTATTTAGAGAGAGAGGCGGCGTGAGTTGGGGAGGGGCGGAGAGAGGAGAGAGAATCCCAAGCAGGCTCTGCAGTGTCCACACAGAGCCGGATGAGGGGCTTGAACTCACGAAACTGCAAGATCATGACCTGAGCTGAAAGCAAGAGTTGGAGGCAACCACCTGAGCCACCCGGCCGCGCCGCTCCCCTCCCCACTGCCCGCCACTCGCATTCTTACTGTTGTTCTTGGGTCCTTCCCCGAAAGCATCAACTCCTCTGAGAGCCCCCTCCCCTCCAATCTTCTTAGGACATCATTCCACCACTCACCAATCCTCTCTTCTGATAACTTCTACTCCTCCTTCCCATAACCCAACAACTTTCTGTCCTTAAAAACAAAACCACGGCCACCAAAACCGGCCCCCGCCACGGGCCTCACATCTTCACAACCACACTTGTTGATAGAAACCCCTGCTCCCACTGCCCTGCTTCCTCACCGTCCATCCAGATGTTCGAGCAAACGGCGGAGGTTGCCAACTCCAAATGCATCTGTTTCTCCACCTCAACATCTGGATCCCGGCAACGGCCACCTCCACTTCTCCGGCCCTGCCCTCTCCAGTTCTGCCTCACCCCTGGAGCTCTGGATCACGCGTTTGCCCCCTCCTTGCCTCTACAGCTCATTTCAGGGTCACCTTCCCCTCTCGGCTCCAATGGCTTTTGGTTGCTTGAAAATTTTTGCCCTTGGACCTTTTCCCCATTTACGACTTCATCACCCACTTTATCTAATTCCTTTTTTTTTTTAATTAAAAAAATTTTTTTTTAAGTCATCTCTACACCCAACATGGGGCTCAAACTCACAGCCCTGAGATCAATAGTCGAATGTCCTTCCGACTGAACCAGCCAGGTGCCCCTATCTGGCTAATTCCTATTCAACCTTTAGCTCTTAATTTACGTGGCTTGTTCCAGAAGGCCAGCCTGCAGGCTCTCAAGCCCTCCCTAGGTCTACGTCCTCAATCCACATTCAGCCTGCTGGCCTGAGTGGTCCCCCACATCAGCTCCATGAAGGGGGGGCCGGGTCTGCCTTTCACAGTCACACGCAACATTCCTGGCACTCAACAGATGTTTGTTGAATGAAAAAAAGGAGGACCATCCACAGACCACAGCAGGCTGGCTGGTTGTGTGTTGGGCTAGGAGAAAGAGGAGAAACGTAAAATTGGACCTAAAAATCCAGGCTGGCTCACCACTGTGCTTGTTTAACTGGAGTTTAAGCTGGAATTTGAGCGACCTTTGGGATGTGGGAGCAAAACGGTTTCACTTGAGACATACCCCATGGCATGTGGTCACGGCAGAAACTTCTTTCCCAATGCACGATAGAAAGAAGAACTGACTTGCTGCTTTTAAAAGAGAATTAGAAGAGTCTATTTGCAAATCCTTCCTGTCCCCACCCAGCTTCCCTCTTAGTTTCTCTAGATGGATCGTCAGAAACAGCCTGCTTCCAGCACCAGCCCCCCCCCCCCCCCGCTTCTACGAACCTTCAAAGTCAGAGCCCCAGCCGAGGGCCCCCCGTGGGCACAGCATCTCCCGTGACCGTCACTCACCAAATAGGGCAGCGCCGTCACCAGCCCCACTTCACAGATAAGGAAACCCAGCCTTAGCGGACACACCCCCTTGAATTCACTATGTTTCTAGAAAATTCATCTGACACTGTTGCTTTTATGGAAAGGTCCTATTTTCTGCCACCCAGGACTCTCCTCATGTCTTCTCCAGAGCCTCTGCACAGGAACACTCAACACGTCCTTGTTGGTGAGGACGAATGACACCCTATGCCATCCCTGCGGCCCAGAGTGGGGGCAGCGGAGCCTTGAGGGACAAGTCTGCCGCCCGACACAAGGACCAATCGCTCCCTTCGAAGGACTTTTCTGCATTTTTCCCCTTTCCGAGTCTTTCATAAATGTCAAAGGTTTATAGTGTTTATTTGCTAAAATACTTGCCCAGCATCTCCAGGAGCTTAAGGGGAAAGAAGAAAGATGTGAGGAAAAAAAAAATCTAATAACCAGTGTTATCGCAAAGGGGATGGAGACCGAAATCCTGCTTATTCAGATAGAATTGCAGAATCTGGAGACCACGGACCCAAGAAAGTATCTGTCCGACGTCCCAGCCGCCTCCTCCTGCCAGACCCCCAATTTGGCCTGTATAGATTCCTGAACTGGAATTCACATGGAACACTTCAAAAACTAACAGATTCTTTTTAAAAAATGTTTATCTATTTTTGAGAGAGAGAGAGCAAGTGGAAGAGGGGCAGAGAGGGAGGGAGACACAGAATCTGAAGCAGGATCCAGGCTCTGAGCTGTCAGCACAGAGTCCAACGCGGGGCTCGAACTCACAAATCATGAGATCGTGACCTGAGCCAAAGTCAGACACTTAACCGACTGAGCCACCCAGGCGCCCCCAGCAACAGATTCTTTACCTGAAAACTTAAGCTGTAACCAAGTTCGGCCTCCCTCCAATCTCTCCGCACTGGTGTCCTCTCCCTAGGACAGTCCTTTAAGTACATGAACACCTTGGGAGCGACCCCAGGCAAGTCTTCTCTTCCTCAGGCTCCAGATCCTTCGAATTCAAGTGCTCCTCCCTGTCCTCCCTGTCCCACCGCTGCCTTCTGGGCACCCCCAACCTGCCCTCGTGTCTCCTAAGTGTGCTGCCCAGAAACAGAGAATACCTTGCACAGTGTGCCCAGAAGGGCTGGAGCCGTGGGTCTGTCTCCTTCGTTGATGAGGAAATCTTATTTCTGTGCAAGTAGTAACTGTGCTTTGATCAGACACATCAGGAATGTGTGTTTATTGGCCTTTATCTTACCGGGATTTGGCCTAAATCTGTAGACCTGAAATGTGAGAAAGTTATTGCTATTTTTTAAGATTTTTTAAAAGTTTATTTATTTTGAGAGAGAGACAGAGAGAACATGCATGCGTGAGGGGGGGAGGGGCAGAGAGAGAGGGAGAGAGAATCCCAAGCAGGTTCAGTACCACCAGCACAGAGCCTGATTTGGGGCTCAAACTCACAAATTGTCAGATCATGACCTGAGCCAAAGTCGGCCCCTTAGCCCAATGAGCCAGCCAGGTGCCCCCCTAGGATTTTATTTTTAAGAAATCCCTACACCCAGCGTGGGGCTCAAACTCACAACCCCAAGATCAAGAGTCGCAGGCTTCACCGATTGAGCCCGCCAGGCGCCCCTGAGAAAGTTCTTTGAATTAAATGTAAGATAGCTTTTATTTATTTTTACTTTTTTTTTTCTTTTTGAGAGAGAGGAAGAGAAAGAATCTGAAGCAGGCTCCACGTTGTCAGCACAAAGCCCGACACGGGGCTCCATCCCACAAACTGTGAGATCATGACCTGAGCCCAAATCAAGAGTCAGACACTTAACTGACTCAGCCAACCAGCTGCCTCTAATAGAGCTTTCAGTTTTTAGGAAGGTACCAGAAACTGCATGTCAATCCTTGTTCAAAGAACTTACTACATGTAGACAGTAGAAATTATGCTTGGAGAGACTGCTGAGAACCCAGGGTTAAGGATCTGTGTGGTCTTTTCCTTTTGGTAAGTGCTGCAAATTCACTTCTGTGAAGTGATCGCTCTTTGTTCTCTTGACAACATGGAGGCAGGTGACGCCACATTACTGGTAGCTGGAAATCGGAAGCTGAAGGCATCCACAGCTGTGCCATCCAGCCCGGTGGTCATTTAAACAGCGAGGTACAGGGGCTCCTGGGTGACTCAGTTGGTTAAGCGTCCGACTTCGGCTCAGGTCACAATCTCACAGTTTGTTGGTTCGAGCCCCGCATTGGGCTCTGTGCTGACAGCTCAGAGCCTGGAGCCTGCCTCGGATTCTGTGTCTCCCTCTCTCTCCCCAAAATAAATAAACGTTAAAAAATTTTTTTCTTTTTTTTTTTAAATAGCGAGGTAGGTCTACAAGTGCGTGCATGAGAAACACTCCCAGATGTAAATGAAAACCACAATGCAGGAGTGCTTGTGGGCAGGCACCTGACATGTCAGCTGCTATGTGCCCAGGAAAACACTGTGGGAGAATTCACAAAAATGGACCAGAGGTTACCCGTGGGGACAAACACTGCTGGGACAGGGATGTTTATTTTTCATTCATTTACTACATTTTGGTCATTTTAATTTACTGGCTGCCTAGGGTTTATTGGCCATTTGGGGCCAGGTACACGGTTACAGGGGGTCAGGAAGCCTCGCACGCAGTTTGGACGGTAAAGAGTGGGGTTCTCTCAACTTCCTTTTTGAGGTTCTGCAGTTTTGGTAGAAAAGAACCCCGCGGCTTCTGCTTGCTGCAGCCTGTAGTCCGCGGTAAGCAGAGGGGCTCCGATGCGTCTAGAGCCTCCTGAAGCCTGGAGAGGAGGAAGTTGGGAGGGTGGTTTTGAAGGAAAGTCCGCAGGAAAGCAGGGGTTCAGGGCGAGGAGGTGTCTCAATGGCCAAGCTGCAGGGGCAGTGGGTTTCCTGTAGGGGCCGCAGGGCACACCTTCCCCTGGTGGGGTCTGTGCCTGGTGGTTCTCTCTGTGGAGGGTTCTAATCTTGGGTCTGTAACCGACGACGGTTGTCCCGTGATTGACGCTGAGTGGTGGCTCCCCCTTCCAGCCTCCCCTCCCAACCTCCCGAGTTCGCTTGCTGGCTGGCGGTGGCCACGCAGGTCTGGGGCCTGCTGTTGGCTTGGCCAGGCTGGCCACCGGGCTGCTTCCTCATGGCCTTCCACAGCCAAGTCACAGGCGATCGTGCAGCTGGAGAGGCTGCCCCCCACCCCGGCCCCATCTCCCACACTGGCCCCCGGGAAGGTGGGCCCGCCGTTCTGGGGACTCCAACACGGTGGCCACGGACAGGAGGGTGGACTTCCCAAAAAGAGAAGCTTGCCCACCAGTGATGGCTTCCCAGGGACGCTCTGCCCTTGTTCGGGAGCTGTTACTGGAGGCGGAATCCCGGGGGTGCCAGTGATAGTCGCGGGTGAGCATGAGCGAGCAGCTGGAGCGTGGCTGCCATGCTGTCACTTGTGGGCTGGTGGAAAGCTTGGCGGGGACCACTCACGGGTCACAGCACGTGATTCCGGGTGGTGGGGACGGGGACGCTAGGCCCCCCGGGGACAGGGGAGACTGCGGAAGGCCACTCCATGCCCGAGGCACTAGGGGTGGTAATTTTAATTTTTAAAGATGTGCATGTATATCACCTTTAAGTGTCAGCAAGGATTATCTGAGTAGGGAGGTTGTGGGCTATTTTTATGCCCCACACATTTTTATGTATTTGAAGGTGAATAAATGCATGTGTGCTTTTAACAAGAGACAATGTTAAGAATGACTTTTTAGGGATGGGGCAATCATTGATGTCTTTTGTTTTCTCTTTGTTTCTGAATTTTCCAAGTCTTTCATAAAAGGCATGTAATGACCTTTATAACCAGAAAAAAATGTCATTAAACTAGAATAACGAACAAAGCAAAGGAAGAAAAAAACCCAGCAGGCAATGGTATTTGTGTTTATTTATTTTTTTTAAAGCCTATTTATTTTTGGGAAAGAAGGCGTGAGTTGGGGGGACAGAGAGAGAGGAAGAGAGAGAATCTCAACAGGCTCCCCCCCAGAGAGGAGCCTGATGTGTTCAAATTTACGAACCATGAGACTGTGACCTGAGCCAAAGTTGGATGTTTAACTGAGTGAGCCACTCAGGTGCCTCATGGTATTTGTAGTTTATTTTTATTTATTAATTAAAAAAAAATTAAGGTTTATTTTTGAGAGAGACAGAGACAGTGTGAGTAGGGGAGGGGGAGGGGCAGAGAGAGAGGGAGACACAGAATCCAAAGCAGGCTCCAGGCTCCAAGCTGTCAGCAGAGAGCCCGATGAGGGGCCCGAACCCACAAACCGCGAGATCATGACCTGAGCCGAAGTCAGACGCCCAACCGACTGAGCCACCCAGGCACTCCCATACCGTATTTTCTTTATCCATTTACCTGCCGATAGACATGTGAGCTGTTTTCATCTCCTGGATATTGTGAACAATGATGAAATGAACGTGGGTGTGTAAACATCTCCTTGAGGTTCTCCTTTCAACTCTTTTGGATAGACCCAGCAGTGGGGTTGATAGATGAATGAGTTTTTAAAAAAGCAGGCTGGCTGCTGGCCTGAGTTTGGGTTGACATGGCTATTTAAATTGCTACGGATAAAATTATAGAACCAAAAAATGGTTCGCATTAGAGGAGAGTGGCTATAAACAGGGAAGACCAAAACGCATTCCGTACCGGGAGCATGATTTCTTATCTTTCTGCACGAAGTGGCTCAGACTCAGCACATAGTTTATGCTCATAGTTTTTCTAATAGTTGACTAAAGCCTTTTCTATCTTCTGTTACAAGGCCTCAGAATCTACATCTGAGTCCAATCAAGGTAGGGTTACTAGTTTTAGCAAATAAAAATACAGGATGCTCAGTTAAATTTGAATTTGGGATGAGCAACAAATGATTTTTTTAATGTTTATTTATTTGTGAGAGAGAGAGAGCGAGAGCACAAGCAGGGGGAGGGGCAGAGAGAGAGAGAGACAGAGGCTGAAGCAAGCTCCAGGCTTCAAGCTGTCATCGCAGAGCCTGATGTGTGGTTCGAACCCACGAACCTGAGCTGAAGTCAGATGCTCAACCGACTGAGCCACCCAGGTGCCCCCCAATAATTTTTAATATATCAGGATTTCCCATATATAAGATATAATACATAAAAAAATGATTCACTGTTGATCTGAACTTCAAATTTAACCAGGCATCCTGTATTTTATCTGGCAATCCTAAATCAAAGGGAATGGGCATCTATTCCAGGCCAACTTATGCTGATCTATTCACAGCCTTCTCCGACGGTTCTTAGCTGTGCTCTGGCGTTTCACATTCCTCCTGACCACACAACACCCCCCCTATGCCCCATGCTGGAAGCTGGGCCCTTCCTCCTCCCAGCTATCTCCAGAGCTGGCTTGAATGGCCACTCACCGCTTAAGAGATACATAAAAGAAAAAGAGGTCCCCACCCCACATGCTCTCTTCTCGTCCAACAAGCCTCCAAAAGCAGGCCACTGGAATCAAACAGCATAATCACAAGCCGGTCTATAATCGAGACAGGGGGGCCGAGTGTGCCACAGACCTCTGTCCACGATCATTTTCCCGTTGGAACGTGAAGTAAACAATCCGCTGACCATTTGCGTTCCACCCTATTTCCAGGATTTTGCCTTTAAAAGCACCTCGAGGAGCCCAAATCGTCGCGCAGACCATTCTGCAGAGGCCGCGTCCTGTCAACGCTGTCAACAGCACCTGGGTACAGGATCGAACATCAGTCTGCCTGCTGGGCACAAGCCACAGCTGCAACGTGCTTTCAGAAAAATGGGCCAGGCCAAAGGGGCTCCCTGTCAGTGCTTTTTAATGTTCCCAGTGCAAAGATAAAATTTCACTTTCACAGGGCTACACAAACTAAAAATAAAATTGAGGGGGAAAAAAAGCGATCTAGTTCTGTATCATTTTTCCCCATGGTCAGGTCCCATTCAGGTCACTGGCTGTGCGCGGAAATCGGTTATGAACAGTTGCTCGGTTCTGCCTTGCCTGGGGTTTGAGGCTGTCAGCCAGCCATGCCCTCTGTGATGGCCCCGGAGAGCAGAGCAGACAAGGATACTTGTGGAAGGTTCGGCTGAGGGTAAAGAGGGAATCCGGTCAGATTTTCCTCGAGGCTCTAGCAGGGGGCTTCCTTAGGTTTTCTTTCACAATCCCTGAGTCTAGTTGAAAACAGGCCTGGCGTGTCAAGGGCAGGGCAAGGAAATGCTGTGCTACCTCCTCAGGATTGAGAGGGCAGCAGAAAACCAGTGGCTGGCGAATGCTTGTCACCATGTCATCTTCTCTTTTTCTTACTTTCCACTTCTGAGTCACTTCCTCTTTCTGATTTCCTCAAAGATGTCATTGGATGTAGGGCGGAGAAGTTTCTCAGTAATGACACCAACTCACTGACATAGAAGGTGAGATACTTCTCTTTACACGGGACTGGTCAGTCCTGGAAAGGAAGTCCTGAATCCATACTGGATCATGGTTTGAAAACTCCCGTACACACAGTTAGTCAAGGACCGCATGCTTCCCGGCACCCACCCCCTGCACATCACTTCTGGATTATTCTGCCCATCCCTCTACAGCCCTCCCCTCAGGCTGCCATCAGTCATTCTGGGCTGTCAGAGAAGATACTCATGTGCTATGCCAGGGTCTAAACCTCTGTGAAACAGATCATTCAAAATAATCCCTCTTCCCCTTTTTCTCCTGGCCCATTCTTTTTTAAACGTTTCTTTGCTTATTTATTTATTTAGAGACTGAGTGCGAGCGGGGGAGGGGCAGAGACTGGGAGACACAGAATCAGAAGCAGGCTCCAAACTGTCGGCACAGAACCAGACAGGGGGCTCGAACCCACGAACCACGAGACCATGATCTGAGCTGAAGTCGGACACTTAACCGACTAAGCTACCCAGGCGCCTCCTCAAGTTTTTCTTTTCCCTAAGCTAAGTGGTTCTCAAAACTTAATATGTGATATTACATGTGGAAAATTGTTGGGTGAAGCAAGTGTTCTGTGTCTTCTGGGGGCGGCTACTCAACTGTATGCATTGGTAACTACTAAACAAAAAGGGTGAATTTTACTTGTAAATTATACCTTAATAAAAGATTTCTTAAGAATCACCTAGGGAACTTAGTTCTGAATGTGGAGACCTGAGAAGGGTCCAAGGAACCAACATTTTAACAGGCATCCCTGTCTCTTCTTACACAGGCAGCTCAGTGGTCACATCTGGAAAAAACACGGCAAGTACAGCAAGGTCCACCCGGCAAAGATCCGCAACGCTGCCTGCCCCACCAGCAGCTGCCGCCCACTCCTCCGGGAAAGGAGTCAAGGGTGCAGGCCCGGATCTGTTCTCCACTCTGCCTCAACCTCTGAAAGTCTTCACGCCCGTGGGTGATAGGCTTCCAATCTGGGGTAACTAAAGGAGAGAAACCCAAAAAATATTGTACTTTAAGATTCACAGAAGTCTTAGAAATAGTTTTAAACTCCACACAGCAAAGATTTTTAACTTTGAGGAGGGAGGACACCTTTTCCAGGTATTAGTCTCTGTTCTGATGGCCAATCTGCCAAAGAATCCACTTTCAAAACTAACAGGGTGCCTTCACTGCTCCAACAGCTTGGAACGGCTCACAAGTTTATTACCAAATATGGCTGGCTGACCAGTTTACACTCTGCTGCTGAGGGTGCGCTCTTTGCGTGACCTACCAGCCAGCCTTCTGTGTCCGGGCCCAGGGTGGGGTGAACACAGGGCACTTTCGCAATAAATGCTACCCTCTCCTAACCCCCTCCCACACTTCCTTCCCAAAAGGCACGTTAGCCATACCAAGACCAGTGTGGGTCTGCAGGGAACATCCCTCTCAGAAGGCCCCCCTTTTGGAGAAAAGGCCCTGAGAACTACAGGGAGCGAGACAGGCTGTGTTCCCAGTTTCTGTGCTTAGACTCCAGACCCCCCCACTCCTCCTACACAAGGCCACATCCCCTTCCCAGATTTAGGATGCCAGTAATATGCCAATCCGCGTAGCCACAGTAATCAAGAGTTGTGTAACTCAGCTATGAACAAGGGCATGTTTTGAGCTCAAGTCACCTGCTTGGAAGTTTTTCTGCTCATCCATTCCCACTGAGATCAGTTTACAGGTGAATGTACTAGGAGAGATTTTCATATCAGGTTTTCTGTACAAACCAGTAAGCCATCAGGTACTATTTTACACAAAGAATGGGGTAAAATCCTCAATAAGACATTTACTGGCAGCTGAGTTCTCAAGTTTGGGAAAAGACGCACAGACCACAAATGAATCTTCTAAACTGTATTTGGAACTCACAAAACATTTGGAACTGACAAATCTTCCTAGAGACAAGGTCCCGAGCACAGAAGTCTGTCCCCACCATAAAAGTTTTACATTAACTGTACAGAACAAAATTAGCAATGAGTGATCTTTGGCACTAGAATGGTAATTCCTTAGCTGTTCATACAACATCCAAACCACACATGACATTAGATTGCTGGTTAACAGTTGAAAATTATATTTCAATTACCTTAAAAAGCTAGAAGTCCTAGCTAAGTTTTTCAGTATCAATATGCTAACTGTATCTAATACTTAGTGCCTGAGGTAGAGACTTCTGTAAGAGCTTTATTAGAGAAAACACAATTGGAAAGTACAATAAAGAAAAATTTCCAATCTTGGAAGCAAATAGCCAATGTCTTTGCTGGTTCAACAAGCCAACCTTGAAATGTAAAACACTTACTCCTTTTATTTCTGTAGGGACTTTGCATGGGAGTAAGACTTTCTTTTGTTTGGACTCCTGGATTTTAGAATACTATGGATTGTCTCTTTAAAAAAATTTTTTTTTATTATTGAGAGAGAGAGAGAGAGAGACAGAGTATGAGCAGGGGAGGGGCAGAGAGGGAGATGCAAAATTAGAAACAGGCTCCAGACTCTGAGCTGTCAGCACAGAGCCTGACCTGGGGCTCGAACTCAGAGACTGTGAGATCATGACTTGAGCCGAAGTCGGAGACTCAACTGACTGAGGCACCCAGGCACCCCTGGATTGCCTCTTTCTAAAAAGTATGACTATTAAGGTGGAATGTGCATGAACCAAACTCACTTAACGTTATTATTAAAAACAACACAACTGCATTAGGGGCAACAAATAAAATCTTTTAATCTCTCCATGATGTGTGGCCAGAATGTAACTTTTATTTCCAAACTCTACACTGTAGAGGCGCTGGGGCTTTCTTATTTTCAGGTGGTAAGGCTCTTCATGAGATTACATGATTTTATACAGATACAATTAACCTAATACCTGGAATCTTCCGATCAAAGTGACCCACAACTGTGTATCTTTGACTTCCAGGTCCCTTTCAGTCAAGAAAGACCCTTCCTTTATAAAAAGGCATTTCTTAAAGTAGGTTCAAGTATAACATACTTGCCTTTACTGCAAGCTAGCTGGCCAAAAATTTATCACAAACTGTAGATGTTAGAGGTATACGGTCTCCTAAATGAGACAGAAGGAATAAAGCATGGACATTTATAAGCTGAAAGGGTAAAGCATCAGTATGACTAACGGGAATGACATTTAAGTCCATTCTTGGTATAAACTGCTTAAAGCCAAGTGTTTTAAGCCATCACAGACTCCTGTGATCAAGAGCACTGGAGGATGGTTTACTACTGCCATTGTGTAGTTTTGTCAACTATTTTTGTCTTGAAGACCCAAGTTCAGACACATGACCAATAAATAGTTGGTCTTTGAATACCTTTTACCATAGGCTCTAACTACTTCATAACACTTCCAAGAAGTAGCTCCTGAAACTTGGAAAAGTCAGGTGAACTGCTTAATTTTACACCATTAAGAAATGACAGAGTTACGGTACCGAATGAGGACTTTTTTTTCTCCTTAAAGACATAGGTGTCCTTGTAAAAGACAGATATGTGGGAGTTGTCAGGGCTGTGAAAACCATTTTAGATCACAAAGTTCATTTTTATCAAAAGTAGTTTTTTGCAGATTAGTCAAGGAAAATCCCCAGAAAAACGGGCTTCAAATGAGATAACATATTTGTGGCTTTCAATGAGCAAATATAGAAACAGGAAAAACTAAGTCATAAGGCAAAGATGAAGCCACAAAGTGAACATTAAGACTTCTTTAGGAGAAAATGTTATCTAATTCTCCCTTCAAATTTGAATTAAGAAAAAAGCCTGTTTTATAAATCTCTCCTGGTAATACATTTTAACACAAATGAGCAAAAAACACATCGGAATAGATCCAATAGTATATTAAGAAATATAAGCATATTGACCATATCCTGGTTCTAGTAGATGGAAGGACTAAGCACTCAACTATTTAGAGAAGCAAATGTCATAGGACAGACATGACTTTATGGCAATTCCAAGGAATACAATTTTGATAGGGGAAAAAAAAACAACCTGCGGACAGGCTTTTTATACTAATACCTGTAAGTTCCAGAATAACCAGAATGATATGTTTATAGATTCGATCCCAATTCATGGGTTAAGCTAGACACTGATAGGGCCATTTTCCTAATGGAGGTCCATGACATGCCATTATGGGGAAATGGCTTTGGCAAACTCCCATGGTTCAAAGGCTGAAGAAATGTACCAAGAAAGCAGTGAGAGTTGGGAACTCTATGTCATAGCTAAAACTTTGGTGAGAGAGTAGACTCGCACATGTGAAGTGACTTAGAATATTTTTCTATATACTTTAAGATATTGGAAGAATTATCCAGACACAAAATAACATTTTCATCGGAACAAGCCAAGAGGAAACACCGAGGGCACTGTTTGTAGGAACTAAGTAGACGCTTCTGGCATCACACGTCTTTGCCTGGCATTTCTGCTTGACTCCTGTCCTCTCTGTCACTCTCGAGCCCCCAGCCTTTCCTCTGGTGAAGCCACTGTCTCCTTCAGGCTCTGTGTAGATGTGCATTGAGTGTGTATGTATCTTCTGTCCTTTGGTTAAGAAATTTCCTTGAATCTCTAGTGACACCAGAGGGGACTGAGAGATCTTCATCTTAAATAAGCTTAGGTGTTTAAAAGCTTGCTTGTTTTCTAATAAGCACTTGAATTTCTTTATAAAACACTTGGTATGAAGGAAACTGCACGAGTCTGCTAATGATCCAGGACATGTCAGGTCTATTGTTTTCTGAAATTCCCCTTCAGTCTCTCCTGAGTTTACTTTCTGATTAAGGTGTTTAGAGATTATAAGGAGCTTCTCTAGGCTAAAATTTATAGATTAAGAAAAAAAAAAAAGGGCAAAAAAAATTAATGGATGGCTAGAAGCTGAAATTTTCTGAGTAGAACAAAGAAAGAAATGAAAAAGAAATGCCCAAAGGGTGCTGTTCCAGGATTCTCCTAAATAATAAAGAATGGACATTTTAAAATTAAGACCTAAAAAAGAATACTTTTGCAATTTCAAAGTCAGAGGTGGCTTGCTTTCTATTAGAAAACAGTGAGACACTCAAACCGAAAAGCTCCATGGGAAACAAAGGTCCCTTCCTTTACATCCTTACCAAGCTCTTGCTTACAAGCTCATAAACTGTAAGACAAACGATGTGAATGGGCTGGGAGAGCAAAGCTCTCCCACAGAATACAGGACTGAAAACATCAATAAAATACTGCAAATTGTAAGTGTTATGTGAACATCAATGCTTGTCATTAACAAATAGATATGCCTTGAAGGAATAAATTCTGAAATTCTCTTTAGGTCTATCTACAGATAGAATCCCCATTCTGACTGGTCTTCTATACAGAAAGAAATCTACATTGGCAGAAGTACAGAAATTATAAAAGTTACGCAGCAAATTACAAAAAAATAAGGAATTTGGATTTAGGCCTTCTGCCACAGGCAATACAAATGGCTCTGAGTATTTTTAGCTGAGAATTTTTTTTATTTCTAATGTTAACATCCAAAGAAAATATCCACCATTGGTTTCTTAAGAAACCAGAAAGGCAGGTTTCTGGATAGAGATTTAAGGCAAATCAAATAGGTCCACAACTAAACATTGTAGTAGGGCTCATTTTCCAGGCATGGCTTTGCAATAGAGGAATCTTAGGAACACCTCTGGTCAGGGTCTCCACGCTGCTACCAGACTGAGGACACTTTTGTGTATCAGCCTTTTGGGAGAACTTAAATTATGTACACACCTTCGAGGCATATGCTGGCAATGCTTGATAATTAAACGAATCCTGCAGTTAATCATTTATATCCTTTGAAAATACAAACAGGTTTTCAAAGATTGGATATAGGTGTGGGTAGGTGAATGAGATTCAAAGATTTCTTAAGTAAAGGAGAAAAGATCTCAGCCTCCTTCTACTGTGGACTTTCTTTCCAAGATTGAAAATTGATGCTTCCTCCTCCGGCTCCTGACATATCCGAAATCTTCCCTGCAACACGAGAGGCACTTTTATTAGGTGTAGCATCTATTAAAACTTTAAACCCAGGGTGGAATTTGCTGAACAAAGTAAGAACACTGGCCTAATAGGCATTACCTTAAGGATTTTTTTTCATTTAATATAAAAGTGTAACTACAGCGGTCCAATATACAAATACAAAAAAAAGTACTCATACTAAAAAAATGTACCATAATACTGTACATACAAAAACTTTTCAACAAGAATGATTTAAATATATCTGTTTTTTTCCAGATCTGGAAGACACAAATGTAAAGTTCTGTAACAGTATTATTGCTGAAATATGTGCCCACGAACACGGTGTTTCCCCTTTTCTCCCCCTTGTCCCAGCCCCGCTTTCAGAGTCCCCTGAGCGTGGATCATGAGCCAACAGCATCCCTGAAGATAACCAGAGCCAAATGTTTACTCCACGGAGGCCATTATTCAGTGAGCCGCTGCTTACCACGGACTATGGAAGAGCACAAGTTTTAATCCCAGCCAAGATTAAATCCAGACGGAGGTCTTTCCATCCCCTGATTTGCTACTAGCACTGCTCTTGTTGGACCCAGCTTTGGACCCCACTTTGGCTTTTTTTTCCCGGGGACCATGAGGGTTGTTTTGGTGACTGTAGGCCTGGATTGCTAGATCCAAGCGCTCCTGAGCCATTTTGATCTCCCGCTGCAGAGTCTCCAGGTCAGCTGGGAGGTTCTCCTCATGGCTGCCATACTGTTGTTCCTGGGCGATGTTGGCCTTGTTTTGCTTGTAGGCAATCTTAGCGTTGGACAGTTCGGTGTACTGGATTTGATCTGGTTTGACGGCAATGTTATAGCCAGGGGGAGCAGATGGTGTATTCCAAGTGAAGGGATAATTATAAGCACCCGGATCTTCCAGTTCCCTCCTTTTACTGTTTAGTGAGTCTCGAATTGTCCCGAACCCTAAATGAAGCATCTCCCAAATGTTAAGCAATAGGCAAAGGCCTGTAACACCATACATTATCAGAAGGAAGATGGTCTTTTCAGTGGGTCTCGAAATAAAGCAGTCTATCTTATGAGGGCAAGGAAGTCTGCTGCACACATAAAATGGGTGGACTTGGAAGCCATACAGAAAATACTGCCCTATCAGAAAACCCACCTCAAACACGGTCCTTGCCAGCAACTGCAGCACGTAGATTTTCATAAGCCCGTCCTCCCGAATCCGCCGGCGGCCATCGTGCTTGGGTTTAGGTTGGTTCTGCTCTTTATTTTCTTTTTCACTTTCCAATTCCATTTCCGGATACATCATGGGATCCTCCTCATGGTCCTCTTCTGTTTCTTCCAGAGCCCGGTGCTGTTTCCAACGCATTGCATAGGGTTTGCTCCGAGCTGTTTTCTTGTCTGCTTCGCCATGCTCCATCTTGGCAATCTTATGAATGGCGTAGCCCAGGTACATCACCGAGGGGGTTGCCACCAAAATGATCTGGAATACCCAGAAGCGCACATGGGAGAGGGGTGCAAAGGCGTCATAGCAGACATTCTCACAGCCTGGCTGCTCCGTGTTGCACACAAATTTGCTTTGCTCATCATAATAGATGGATTCTCCTCCTACAGCTGTAAGGACAATCCGGAAGACAATCAGTACAGTGAGCCAGATCTTCCCCACGAATGTGGAATGGTTGTGGATCTCCTCTAGCAGGCGAGTCAGGAAGCTCCAACTCATGGTGATGGAATTGGTTTGCCCTGATAAAAATGGAAAAATGAAAAATGTCAAAGGAAAATCAACAAATACAAAAATCTGAACAACTTAATTTTTTGATGGTATCTCTAGGAACTACTTTTTTGAATACGTGAAATCTAACTTCAAGGCTCATGCCAGAGTGCTAATTAGAATAAAGAGCATCTCACTCTCTACTACCCCCAGGAAGGACAATTCACCTCAGTCTATGAGCACATCTTTGGACCTACAGAATCCTAGAAGTCTGGTTAGCTTTCATGTCTTCCCTAGTTCCAAAGGTAAAATTGTAGCTAACATCTGAGATGTGTTTCTCAGACCCAGCATACTAGATTCTTTATGCATACTATTATTTCATAAACTTCTCTGTGAGATATAAATAAGGAAATAGTGAGAGGTGTAGCTATTCTTTCCAGTCATGGTAAGACTCTCACCGAGAACATAATGGGGACACTTGGGTTGGACCCCATTGTGAAGAGGTACCTTATTAGGAAATTTAAATTTTGGACCTGGTGACAAAGTATTAAAAAGAATTAAGGAGATGATACAGCTGCAATAACTGGCAATGATCAAGAACTAAAACAAAAGACAGAAAGGAACTAGGAAGACTAGGAACTGGCTAGACTGCACAGGATAGCAGATTCCAGGATTCTGTGTACTGCTGTATTTGGTTTATGGTAGATTTACGTTTGCAAACTGTGGTGTGAGGACATTAAATCCAATCCATAGGCAAATCCATTCAAAACAGCATTTTGAAGGGCAGTTTTATTCTGAGATTCTTAGATCTATACGCCCAGCATCTGGGTAACAATCATCTAAATGAGATGATGTATATACAATTCCTAACGCAACCGCTGACACAAAGCACACTTCTCTCTCCTTCTTCTCTTCTTCCCACTCCCAGTTTACTTTTGTAGATTATAGGTGACCATCAGCATCCAAGAAGTTTAAATATACTTTACCTGTTACTCAGAACTTCTGTTATCCAGAATTTTCTTAGAGAAATGATGTTTTGCTTATAACTTTTCCAGATTCCCTCTGGAAGGAAAAAAGACAAGTGAAGGTCACAAGCTTCCTCCTACAGAAAATAATCATTAAAATGCCATTTTCAGGAAGAAACAAGTTTTCTATGGAGCAGAGGAATTCATCAGCATGAGGAAGAAACATGCTTGAGTTTGAATACCTCCGTATATTCCTCCCAATACATGTGATAGGAGAAACTATGTTTAAAGTGACCCAAAGATTAAGTTATTGTAGTCTAAGAAAATACGACAGGATAGAGTGCCTGGGTGGCTCAGTTGGTTAAGCGTCCGACTTCGGCTCAGGTCATGATCTCGTGGTTTGTGAGTTTGAGCCCCACATCAGGCTTTGTGCACAGAGCCTGGAGCCTGCTTCAGATTCTGTGTCTCCCCCTCTCTCTGCCCCTCCCATGCTCATGCTCTTTCTCTCTCTCAATAATAAACTAACACTAAAAACATTTTTTTTTAAAGAAAGAAAAGAAAACACGACAGGAAGATGAGTCATTCATGAAAATCTGAAGCAGATCAACTCTGGCACCTATAGGAAAAAGCCAAAGCAGAAAAATCTCAACAAATTTAAGCTGGGTCACTAAAGGCCTTGCGAAAATCTTCACCCTGGATGCTCTATTCCCGTTCTATTCCCTGGAGCAGCTAATACCTCTCACTGGGATTTGAATGGCCAACAATGAGCAAGCTGTTTAGTTAAAACACCCAACAGCTGGCTCTCAGTCACTGGGACACTTGAATACACTGGAGGTGATTTACAGCTTCACACAAAGAAACTGCTCACGGAAAGAAAACACCTGCATCTGTACTGTGATTTTAAAAAAATAGTAACACCGGGGTGCCTGGCTGACTCAGTGGAGCATGTGACTCTTGATCTCGGGGTTTTGGGTTCAAGCCCTACACTGGGTGTAGAGATTACTTTAAAATAAAATCTTGCGGGGAGCGCCTGAGTGGCTCAGTCGGTTAAGTGTGTGACTTCGGCTCAGGTCACGATCTCACAGTTCGTGAGTTGAAGCCCCACTGGGGCTCTCTGTGCTGAAAGTGTGCAGCCTGCTTAGGATTCTGTCTCTCCCTCTCTCTGTGCCTCCCCCTCTCATACATACTCTGTCTCTCAAAATAAAACCAGGACAAATTTGTGTGTGTGTGTGTGTGTGTGTGTGTGTGTGTGTGTGTTAAAGTTTATTTGGGAGAGAGAGAGAAAGCACAAGTGGGGAAGGAGCGGAGACAGGCAGAAAGAGAATCCCAAGCAGGCTCTGCACTGCCAGCGTAATGCCTGATGTGTGGCTGCAATTCACGAACCATGAGATCATGACCTGAGCCGAACTCAGACGCTTATTAACCAACTGAACCACTCAGGAGCCCCCACATTATTACTTCTTATCAAGTTCTGCCAACTTTGAATAGTCATGGCCAGGAGTCATCCATAAAGTGCCAACTTTGTTCATTTGCTATCATTTAATTTAATAAATTTAAAACAATCTCTAAGTGTTATGTGTTCGTAGTAATTTAATAAGAAAAACTGGTGGTGATGGGGGTAAGATATTGGGGAAAAAACCTGGAAAATTTTCCAAAACGTCAATGAAAAACTAAGAAAAGGGGTGCCTGGGTGGCTCAGTCGGTTGAGTGTCTGACTCTTGGTTTCAGCTCAGGTCATGATCTCATGGTTTGTGGGTCTGAGTCCCAAGTAGGTCTCTGTGCTAACAGTGCAGAGCCTGCTTGGGATTCTCTCTCTCCCTCTCATTCCGCCCCTTTTCTGCACTATCAAAATAAATAAACTTAAAAAAAAAAAAGACAGATAGTACAGGCACCTACAGAACATGGAAGTATCAAGATTACATGCAGAATCTGACCACCCAAGCATTTTACCACTACTCTCACTGAATACACAAGTTATAAAACCACAAGAGTAATATGCAATCTTTAAATGGTGACATAGTCAAGTTTCTAACACAACTCCTGTAATGATTCACACCCCCAAGTTCAGACTCAGATTTTTCCAAACACCACATTTAAAGCATTTTCCCTAAAGCCTGAAGTTCGATTTACTCCAATTAGTCAAAATCACAGTGTAACTGTTAGAAAACTCCTCCCCTACACCTCTCTCCATACCAAAGACAAGTATCTTTTTAGCAATTAATGTGATGAAAGAGTTCTCAACGGTTCAGCATCTCATATAATAATCTACCTTTTCTGGGGGGAGGAGGAATTAGTCCTATGTCCTTCACAGCTTATAAAGCAGCAATTTATACACATATAGAAGTAGGCACTGTACACTGGTTAAGATATAGTCTAGACTTAGAAAATGTTGAACCCTAAGAACCTGGCTTCCCAAGGGCAATCACAAATGCCACAGTACCCTGTACCCATACCTTCAGTATATGTGATGTGTTTAGTAACTTAACTCCAGCATCTCATAAAATGGGTAATGGGAAATTTTCTTTCTTTAAAAATGTTCCACTACAGTTCCCTTTCTTCTGAACCATTTTTTGCTCTGCTATCAGAAACCTAAAATTCAGGACATAATCTTCTCTGACTTCCCTTTTTCAGCAAACAGACATGAATACAGAATGGAGAGTGAGTGTGTGCAATTACTCTGTGAATGGCTCTCATGGAAACATAAAAATCATTTCCATACTTCATCTTTTAAAGCAAGTGCCATGGGAGCACAGGATGAGTGGAGCACGAGTGGAGCACATGGGAGCACAAGAGGAGGGGGATGGCAAGCTGTTAAATGTTTTTTCTAAGAAAGCCCAATTGATTTACATGTACATATGTACTTATTATCCTCCTGAAAAAATATATTCTTCATGCTTTGGTTGAATTTATCTATAGACAAATTCTAGGAAGCAGTATTATTAGGTCACAGGAAATGTAAATCTGCATGGCTCTTGCTTTGCACTGTCATCCAACTTGAAAAAAAATTTTTTTTTTTAAATATGCATTTTTGAGAGACAGAGAGATCATGAACAGGGGAGGGGCAGAGAGAGAGGGAGACAGAGCACCCCAGGCAGGGCTCAAACCCACGAACCGTGAGATCATGACCTGACCTGAGCCAAAGTCAGACGCTTAAGCGACTGAACCTGCCAGGTGCCACTGTGCGTTTTTCTTAAAGATTTTTTAAGTAATCTCTTTCCCAACATGAGGCTCAAACTTACAACCCCAAGATCAAGAGTCGCACAGTCTACCAGCCAAGCGCCCCTCAATTTATGTTTTTTTATTTTTTTTTTAATGTTTATTTATTTTTGAGACAGAGAGAGACAGAGCATGAACGGGGGAGGGTCAGAGAGAGAGGGAGGCACAGAATCTGAAGCAGGCTCCAGGCTCTGAACCATCAGCCCAGAGCCCGACGCGGGGCTCGAACTCACGGACTGTGAGATCGTGACCTGAGCTGAAGTCGGATGCTTAACCAACTGAGCCACCCAGGCACCCCCAATTTATGTTTTTAATATACCAAGACATACTTCCCCCATATCCTTCCCCACTTCATGGACTATTTCTAGCCTTTTGCCCATGTATTTGTAGAATATATTCTTTTTTTATTAAAAAAATTTTTTTAATGTTTATTTTTGACAGAGAAAGAGAGAGGGAGACACAGAATCCAAAGCAGGCTTCCAGGCTCCAAGCTGTCAGCACACAGCCCAACGCAGGGCTTGAACTCAGGAGCCGTGAGATCATGACCTGAGCTGAAGTCAAATGCTTAACTGAGCCACCCAGGCACCCCATGCAGAATATATTTTAATATAGTATAGACATTAATCATTTGGCATTTAACATAACACTTCACTTTATTGTCTTCCTTTAATTTTTATTTTTTTTAAACGTTCATTTATTTTGAGAGAGAAGGAGAATGCGAGCAGGGAAGAGGCAGAGAGGGAGGTGGGGAGAGAATTCCAAGCAGGCTCTTGGCTGTTAGCACGGAGCCTGATGTGGGGCTCTATCTCACAAATTGTTGAGATCATGACCTGAGCCAAGATCAAGAGTCTGAAGCTTAACTGACTGAGCCACCTAGGTGTCCCTCAAATTTTGTTTCTATATAGTCACATCAGTCAATTTCTTGAATAAATTCAAAGGTGGAAAAACTATTCCTTCTAGGATGACTTGTTAAGTAAAGAATACTACAATTCATGGTAGCCCATAATTCAAAAGGATTCACACAAACAAAATAACACACACTGAAAAAAAATGTTTGCTTATATAACATTTATTGGACACAAACCAAATGTGTTATTTTTAGCCCGTTTTCCAAATAACTAAGGTTACAAATCTACCTTGTCTTGTACTAGAAAACAGAATTTTAAAAATTAGTTGGCATAAACATGGTAATAAATTACATAATTCCCTCCCAAATTCTTTGTATTTAAAGTTTTCTACAGTTATACCCTAACAGGATCCAAAGTTTACCACATTTTTCTGTAGAACAGAACTCATAGGATTTTTGAAGATTAAATACAAAGCATATTATTTGGATTATCCCAGGAGGTAGATCACATGATTAGATCTCTTCTCAAGATGAAGAAATGAGATCTAGAAAGGTTACAAAATTGCCTAAGATCATACAGTTATTAAAGTGGTTGGGGCGCTGGGGTGGCTCAATCCATGGGATCCGAATAAATTCACAAAGATCGGGGCACCTGGGTGGCTCAGTCAGTTAAGTGTCGTGTCCGACTTTGGCTCAGGTCATGATCTCACGGTTTTTGAGTTCGAGCTCTGTGTTGGGCTCTCTGCTGACAGCTCAGAGCCTGGAGCCTGCTTCAGATTCTCTTTCTCTCTTTCTCTCTCTCTCGCTCTCTCTGCCCCTCCCCTGCTCGTGCTCTTTCTCTCAAAAATAAACATTAAAAAAACTTTTTTAATAAAAAAATTCACAAAGATCAAAAGGGGAAATTTCAGAGTTTAAGATCTTATGTGCAGAATGAACTCAAAGTCAAACAAAAAGAACTCAGGTTTCTTGGCAGTTGGGAAGGAAGAATAAAACTAGAAAAGTGGTATCTCCAACAGAAATGGTTTAATTACTTATTTAATAAGTTTATAAGTTTAATTACTTACTCGGGCATTGAGAATAGGGACAAGAGAAGTTGGTATAAACTCCATTCAGTAGACACCGGGTCTGATGTGCCAGTGTCCTGTACAAGGGGAGACAGTCAAATGGCGGACATACACGGAGCTAAGAGCTGTGCCAGACCTCAAGGCAAGCACCATCACTCCCAACGCTGCTGCAACTTTTGGGTTTGTCACTGCATCAGACTGGGAGCCCCTAGATGTTGTGTCTTTCACCTCTGCTTCCCTAGCTTCTAGCAATAACTGGCACATTTTAAGTGTTAAATAAATGTTTGACAAACATGAATAAATGCATTCCTATGGGACCTGCTTTATACTTATTACAATCTCTCCACTTTTTTCTCCTAGAAAACAAATTCCCACTGCATCAGCCTGTCCATAAAAAGAATAAGCAGCCTCATGAGGCAATGAACGTTGCTTGGTTCACAGGACAGTTTAAGCAGAAAATGGGCTGTTGTATGGAGTGAGGTGTCAGGTAAAACACTGGACTAGAAATTAGTAATTTTCACTTCAAAGTTTTTGTTTTTAATCTCTGTTCAACACCTTTCAGAAAACCATTTGCTTTCTCCCTAGTTGTCTCCCGACAAGAACATCCAGCTCTTGATTTCGGCTCAGGTCATGATCTCAGGGTTGTGGGATAGAGCCTGGAGCCCGCTTGAGATTCTTATTCTCTCTCTCTCTCTCTGCCCCCTCCCTTGCTTACATGTGCTGTATTAAAAACAAAAAAAAATTTTTTAAAGATAACTGGCTGTTTAAAGTAAAAATGGCAACAACTAATTATTGTAGGAGTGATCTTTCTTTCTTAAAAAAAATTATTTTTAAGTCATCTCCACACCCAATGTGGGGCTTGAACTCACAACCCCGAGATCAAAAGTCCCATACTCCATCAACTGCACCAGCCAGGAGTCCCTGGAATTTATATTTATTATCACACTTCTTTTACATAGAAGTAAAAGTAGTAAAACAATAGAAGTAAAAAACAATATCACAAAAAGCAGAGAGAAAGGAAATGGAAATATACTGTTGTAAGGTTATCATATAATACAAGAAGTGATTATAATATTGAAAGTAGACTGTAATAACTTAAAGATGGCTGTAGTAAACCCAAAATCAACTATTAAAATAACAAAACAATGTTACAGCTAATAAACCAATGAAGGACATACTATGCAATCATAAAAATAAATGAGACAAAGAGAATAAACAGGAGGATGGTGGATTTAAACCCTATGACATCAACAATCACATTAAATGTAAACAGGCTAAATATTCAATTAAAAGGCAGAAATTGGGGCACCTGGATGGCTCAGTTGGTTAAGTGCCTGACTTTGGTTCAGGTCATGATCTCGCAGTTCATGAGTTCGAGCCTTGCATTGGGCTCTGTGCTGACAGCTCAGAGCCTGGAGCCTCCTTCAAATTCTGTGTCTCCCTCTCTCTCTGGCCTTCCCGCGCTCATGCTCTGTTTCTCTTTCTCTCTCAAAAATGAATAAACATTAAAATAAATAAATAAATAAATAAATAAATGGCAGAAATTGTCAGACTAAATAAACAAGATCTAACTATATGCTGCCTACACAGAAATCCACTTTAGGTATACAGCCACAAAGAGATTAAATGCAAAACTATGGAGAAAGATGTAACATGTTAACAGTAATCAAAAGAAAGGAGGAGGGGCACCTGGGTGGCTCAGTCCGTTGAGCATTTGACTTCAGCTCAGGTCATGATCTCACAGCTCGTGAGTTCAAGCCCCGTGTCGGGCTCTGTGCTGACAGCTCAGAGCCTGGAGCCTGCTTTAGATTCTGTGTCTCCCTTTCTCTCTGCTCCTAACCCACTCACATTCTTTGTCTCTCTCAAAAATAAATAGGAAGGAAGGAAGGAAGGAAGGAAGGAAGGAAGGAAGGAGAAAAAGAAAGGAGGAAAGAAAGAGAAAAAGAAAGAAAGAAAAGGAAGGAGTAAATGACATGCCTGAGTGTCTTTTAATTTCAGCTCAGGTCATGATCTCAAGATTTGTGGGATTGAGCCCCACGTCGCGCTCTGTGCTGACAGGCAAAGCCTTCTTAGGATTCTCTCTCTCTGTCTCTCTGCCCTTCCCCTGCTTGCTCACTTTCTCTCTCAAAATAAATGAACATGTTTTTTTTAAAAAAAAGAGGAGGGGCCCCTGGGTGGCTCAGGTCATGATCTCACGGTTCAGGAAATTGAGCCCCACATTGGGCTCTGTGCTAGCAGTGTGGAGCCTGCTTGGGATTCTCTCTCTCTACCCCTCCCCCACCTATTCTTTATATAAATAAATAAACTTTATTTAAAAATTTAATTAAGAAGGAGAAGTAACTATATATTACCAGAAAAAATTTATTTCAGAGCAATGAATAGCCTTAAATAAAGGTCCTTTTACAATGATAAAGGGGTCAATTCATCAATACAACATAAAAATTCACATGTTTATACACATATTAACAGAGCCTCAAGAGAGGAAGCAAAAACTGATAGAACTAAGAACAATTGACAAATCCACAATTAATAGTTGGAGATTTCAACACCGCTCACTCAATAACTCACAGAATAAACAGTAAGCATATAAAAAACAAATACTACTTACTATCAACCACTAAACCACAAAACCACTGACATTTAGAGTACGCTCCACCCAACAGCAAAATAACTCAATTTTTTCAAGGACACAGAGAACTCGTACTGAGATAGACCGTATCCTAGGCCATTATCAAAGTTGCAATACATTTGAAATTATTCAACGTTTTGTTTTTTTTTTAATTTATTTTTGGGACAGAGAGAGACAGAGCATGAACGGGGGAGGGGCAGAGAGAGAGGGAGACACAGAATCGGAAACAGGCTCCAGGCTCCGAGCCATCAGCCCAGAGCCTGACGCGGGGCTCAAACTCACGGACCGCGAGATCGTGACCTGGCTGAAGTCGGACGCTTAACCAACTGCGCCACCCAGGCGCCCCACATTTGAAATTATTCAAATCATACAAAGTATGTGCTCTGATCACAATAGAATTAAATTGGATAATCACTCAAATTGACTATCTTCCCCTATTCTCTCTCTTATCATGGAAAAATCTCCATACGAATGACCCAAAAGAACTGTTTTCCTCTTCTCCTCCACCCTCAAAACACACCTCCTTACATTTCCAAGACCAATTACTAACAATTTTTTTCAGAAAGTTTTATTCAGAAAGTTTTATTTTCCCTATAAAACAAACAACAAGAGGTGCCTCGGTGGTTCAGTGGGTTAAGCGCCTGACTCTTGATTTCAGCTCAGGTCATGATCTCATGGTTTGTGAGATCAAGCCCCGTGTCAGGTGCTGCACTGACAGCTCAGACCCTGCATGGGATTCTCTCTCTGCCCCTCACCCACTCATGCCCTCTCAAAAATAAACAAACTTGGGGCACTCACGTGGCTCAGTCGGTTAAACGTTCGACTTCAGCTCAGGTCATGAACTCACGGTTTGTGAGTTAGAGCCCAGAATATGGCTCTCTGCTCTCAGCGCACTGAGCCTGCTTCAGATCCTGTCTCCCTCTCTCTCTCTGCCCCTCCCTCGCTTGCATAAAATACAACCACGCTTTCTCTCTCTCAAAAATAAACATTAAAATAAATAAACTTAAAAAAAAAAGAACAAGACACAATTTAGGATTACTGAACACACATGTGCTAGGAAGCATACAAAGTGCTCATTTATTTTAATCCTCATAAAATCTTATCTTTTAGATAAGAATCAGGTTCATGAAAATTGAGTAATGTAGACAAAGTCAGCTATTGGCACAGGTTGGTTCAAACAGGCTAGTTTAACTCCAAAGTCTTTTATTTTTGCTATGCAGTATTTTCTTAACTCCAATATCCAATAAGGCATTGATTTATAAATTACTTCACAATGCTCTCAAATACAGCATGCCCATCTGAATCTGCATATGTAAAATACCTTAAGAATTGAAAACTACCTAAATGGCTAATAACTGATGATGAGTGGTGAATAAACTATGGTAACATCTATGTGATGGAACAGTACACATATCAATAAGCCTAGATACCACCAAGCTACCAAAACTACTTGCCAATGATAACTTCTACAGTGCCAAATTCAATGGTCAATTCTTATTCAACCTTTTAAGCTATATATATTTTTAAAATGTTTAATTTGTTTCTGTTAAATTTCTAAGAATAGGGGCGCCTATGTGGCTCAGTCCGTTAAGCGTCCGACTTCAGCTCAGGTCACGATCTCACAGCTCGTGGGTTCGAGCCCCGCGTCGCGCTCTGTGCTGACAGCTCGGAGCCTGGAGCCTGCTTCCGATTCTGTGTCTCCTTCTCTATTCCTCCCCTGCTCACGCTCTCTCTCTCAAAAATAAATAAAGATTAAAAAAAATTAAATTTCTAAAAATATTTTAGAGAGAGAGCATGTGAGCAACCGGGGGAGGGACACAGAGGGAGGGAGACAGAGGATCCAAAGCGGGCTCTGTGCTGACAGCAGAGAGCCTGATTCAAGGCTCAAACTCAAGAACCGTGAGATCATGACCTGAGCCGAAATCAAGAGTCAGATGCTTAACCGTCTGAGCCACCCAGGCACTCCTAAGCTGTATTTGATATACCTGATTACTCCTTCCTCTCCAAAATACTTTTTTTTTTTCCACTTGGCTTCCCTGATACCATACTCTTCTGGCTCTTATTTTTCAGTTCCTATTTCAGTGTCACTTCTCCTTTTCTAAACTTCTAAATACATGTCCTGATTTTTATCCTATCTTGTTACCCTATCTTTTTCAGTGTTCTTTGCAGGTTCCTCCAGCCAGAATTCAACTTGTAAATGATGTCCCATTTGCTTCAACATTTCCCTGAACTTTAGGCCTGAAATTCAACTGCTACTCTACATCTCCTGGATGTCTTAATAGGCCCCACATTTATCATACCACAATCCTCCCATCCTCCAAAGACCTACTCCATTTTCAGTTTTCCAAATCTAAGTAAATGGCTCCACTATTCATGTGGTTCCTCTGGTCAAAAACCTTCAAGTCAGCCTCACTCCTAGCCAAACCATTGGCAAATCCTTCCAACCACTCCTTACCACCTCCACTACTACCACTCTGATTCAAGCCACCTTCTTTTTTTTTTTATGTTTTTATTTATTTTTGAGACAGAGAGAGACAGAGCGTGAGCAGGGGAGGAGCAGAGAGAGAGGGTGACACAGAATCCAGAGCAGGCTTCAGGCTCTGAGCTATCAGCACAGAGCCCGACGCGGGGCTCGAACTCACAGACTGTGAGATCATGACCTGAGCCGAAGTCGGACGTTCAACCAACTGAGCCACCCAGGCACCCCAAGCCACCTTCATTTCTAACCAGGACTACTGTAAAAGCAAAATCTTCTAACTGGTTTCCTAGTTTATGCTCTTATCCCTCTCAAATCTATTCTCCAAAAAGTAACCCCAGTAAAGCTCTTAAAAAGTAAGGCAGATCATGTCCCTCTCCTGCTCAAAACTCTATTGGAATAAAATAAAAAATCTTTACCAACATGCCCATACGACCATAGTTCACTTCCTGGTCTCATCTCCTTCCATCCTCCCTCTTGCTCATTCTGACTCAGAAATACCTGTATCCTCACTGTTCCTCAGACTGCACCAAATATGCCATGCTTTCTCTCTCTCTGCCTGTCCCCCCTCTCTAAAAATAATATATATTCTTAAAAAAAGAAAAAGAAAGAGTGGGGGCACCTAGGTGGGTCAGTCAGTTAAGCATCAGACTATTGATCTTGGCTCAGTTCATGATCCCACAGTTCGTAAGATAAGTCCCAAGTCGGGCTCTGCACCGACAGTGCAGAAATAAATAAACAAAATATATAAACAATTTTTAAAAAGGTGGCTCAGTCGGTTAAACGTCTGACTCTTGATTTTGGCTCAGGTCATCACGATCTTAGGACTCATGGGTTCGAGCTGGCAACTGGTTCTGCTCTGACAGGGTGGAGCCTGCTTGGGATTCTCTTTCTCCTTCTCTCAAAATAAGTAAACATCAAAAAAAGAAAAAGAAAAGACAAGACAAATATGCCATGCTTTTGTCCCAAGACTTCTGCACTTGCACTGGCTATTTTCACTGCTTGGAACGCTGTTTTCATCAATACTGGCAGGACTTTCTCATTCAAGTCTGCTCAAAAGTCACTTCCTTAATGAAATGTCCCCCCTGGGGTGCCTGGCTAACTCAGTTACTAGGCATGCCAGCCAGGTACCCCCTTGGTAACTCTTTCCTAGGTAGAGACCTAATCTCTCTACTATATAAAGAGTTCCAAGAACAAAAACAAAAACAACAAAAACCTACCCCCCAGAACACCCAACAATCCAAAAAGAGAGGGGCAAGGGACACAAGCAGACATTCCATGGCAACCACCCCCCCCCCCCAACAAATTCCCCTTAAAATGTTACACAACATGGATGAACCTTGAAAAAAATAATGTCAGGAGTGCCTGGGTGGCTCAGTTGGTTGAGCATCCAACTTTGGCTCAGGTTATGATCTCATAGTTAATGGGTTCGGGCCTCACATCAGGCTCTGTGCTGACAGCTCAGAGCCTGAAGCTTGCTTTGGATTCTGTGTCTCCCTCTCTCTCTGCTCCTCCCTCATTCATGCTGTCTCTCAAAAATAAATAAAAGTTAAAAAAAAAAAAAAAAGAAGAAGCCTCTTAGACTAGAATATGATGAAGAATGTTTGGGAAGTAGCCATAGAGAAGGCTGAACAGGGAAGTCAAAGACCAGTTTGCAAGAGAGTCTTAGCATACCATGGAACCTCAAATTAAAGCATGTAAGTAGTGATGAATAAAGGAACCTCACATGTGGTCCACAGACCACCTTCATCAGAATTACCCAGAGCGCGTGTTGAAAACGCTCATTCTCACATTCTATTTACCCAACTGCCACTCCCAGACCTACCGAATCAGAATCTAACCAAGCTTCCATGGTTGAACATGTAGGTTGTTTATAGTGGTCTGTTGTAATACTCAACTCGGTACACACACCCATTTCTAAAAGAATTGCTGGTGAACCGTTGTACATTGCAAAATATATTTTTGCACGTTTACAAAAAAAGGTCAATTTCTTTGCCCTCTAGCTCTCCAAAAATTCTAAAGCTTTTGATTTGTATTACTAAATTACCCTTCCAAAAAGCCGGTACCTATTTATTTATATTTCCACTATCAGAGTATGAGAATCTGGTTCCCTCATTTCCTCACCAATGATTTCAATATATTTTTTAAGAAACAAAGTCTGGGTTAATAAGAGTTTAAATTATAAGAAGTTTTAGACTATCACAATCACTAGGGAAATTCAAACAAAAACCATGAGATACCACATCACACCCATCAAGATGGCTATTACCAAAAAAGAAAAGAGAAGAACAAATGTCAACAAAGCCATGGAGAAACTGGATCCTTGTTGAGCACTGCTGGTGGGAATCTAAAATGGTGCAGTTGCTATAGAAAACAGTTCGGTTACAGTTTCCTCAAAATATTAAATATACAATTACCTTATGATCTAGCAATTCTCCTGGGTATATAGTGAAAGAAACAAAAGCAGAGATGCCAAGAGATTTTGTATACTCGTGTTCACTGTAGAATTATTCACAAGAGCCAAAAAAGGTAGAAGCAACCCAACTGTCCACTGACAGATGAATAAACAAAACATGACATTTTGTAATATACAATGGAATATTTTTCAGCCTCGAAAGGAAGGAAATTCTGACACATGGATGAACCTTGACAACATTTTGTTAAGTGAAAGAAGTCAGTCACAAAAGGCAAATGTTACATGATTGTACTTACATGAGGTACCTACAATAGTCAAATTCATAGAAACAGAAAATAAAATGGTGATTGCCAGGGGCTGAGAGGAACAGGGAACTAGTGTTTAATGGGTACAGTTTCTGCTGGGAAGATTCAAAAGTTCGGGAGATGGTCATACAACGATATAAATTTACTTAATGCCCCAAAGCTATACACATTATATTTTTTAATTTTTTAATTTTTAATTCATTTTTTAAATATATTTTTAATGTTCATTTATTTTTGAGAGAGAGGGGGAGAGCATGAATGGGGGAGGGGCAGACAGAGGGGGAGACAGGATCTGAAACAGGTTCTGTGCAGACAGCAGTGAGCCTGATGTGGGGCTCGAACTCATGAACCAGAGATCATGACCTGAGCTGAAGTCAGACGCTTAACCAACTGAGCCACCCAGGTGCCCCAAAGTTATACACTTTAGAAAACGGTGAAAATGATAAATTTTATGTTAATACCACAAAAGGATAAAAAAGTTTTAGACTAAAATTCATTCATGCAATTGGTACTTATCTATCATCAAGAAGCTTGCAATGTAGTAGTTTGTAGGATATTTACAAACACGTTTTAAAAACTACAGTTGTATTCAAGAGATATTTACTATACAGTTATATATGCTAAACAACAGAGAACTAGAAGAAGCAAACTAAAATCATCTGTTAACTTTCAACATATTTTATAGTGTAGTGACACTACAGGGAAATGCTTTACTTTTCAGTTTATCTGATTCATTTTTTCCATTGCAAGCTCTTTACTATAACGTTGGCCACAAAAACAGTTAATCCAAAAATACCACTTTCATATATATCTTTGGAATAGACTCATGTAAAAAAAGCTCCCAAGGGTTCCAAATCAACAACAAAAAAACCCAATAACTTGTCCCTTGTCAATTTTTAATCTAAACGAAACTATAATAAACAGGAAATTAAAAATTTTCAAGTAAGTAGTGCTAAATTCTAAATGTTTTACAAATGCAACAACAAAGTCCAAATGGGTCAGAGCCAAGTTTTAATCTCCCTCTAATTAAAAAACAAACAAAAAACACCCCAAGCCTATTACAAACCAGATTTTAAAATCTTAGTTTCTTTTAAAAATTAAAAACAGGGGGGGCGCCTGGGTGGCTCAGTCGGTTGAGCGGCCGACTTCGGCTCAGGTCACGATCTCGTGGTCTGTGAGTTCGAGCCCCGCGTCGGGCTCTGTGCTGACAGCTCGGAGCCTGGAGCCTGTTTCCGATTCTTGTGTCTCCCTCTCTCTGCCCCTCCCCCGTTCATGCTCTGTCTCTCTCTGTCTCAAAAATAAATAAACGTTAAAAAAAAAAAAAAATTAAAAACAGGGGCGCCTGGGTGGCTCAGTTGGTTAACCATCCAACTTCAACTCAGGTCATGATCTCACAGTTCATGAGTTCGAGCCCGGCACTGGGCTCTGTGCTGACAGCTCAGTGTCTGGAGCCTGCTTCAGATTCTGTTGTCTCCCTCTCTCTCTGCCCCTCCCCCACTTGTACTCTGTCTCTCAAAAATAAATAAACATTAAAAAAAATTAAAATAAAAAGAAACCCAACTCATTTTCTCAGAGTTCCTCGAAACTGAGGGTCAGGCCTGTGATCTGTGTGTGCTCTGCTGGTGAGATGCACCATCAAGAGTAATTCCACGGACAGCAGGAAGGATCTGGCAAAGTCTGCTCTGGGGAGAGCAGGACTGAGCAAGGGAGAGCTACCAACTTTCAGGGGTCCCAGCTTCTGGGTCCTGGGCTCAGCCGCAGTGTGATCTAATGCCAGCAGTGGAGTCTCTTGGAGACTTGCCCCAGTGGGGTTGGTCTCTGGCCCTCTGGGCATATAGGGAGTCGGCCAGCTCTCTCAAATCCTTAATAAATTAAAAAAAATTTATTTATTATTTATTGTTGAGAGAGAGAGAGAGAGAGAGAGAGAATATGAATGTGAGTGGGGGAGGGGTAGAGAAAGACAGAGGGAGACACAGAATCTGAAGCAGGCTCCAAGCTGTCTGCACAGAGCCCAACGTGGGGCTTGAACCCACGAACCGTGAGATCATGACCACTCACACTCTGTCTCTAACTCTCTCAAAAATAAACATTAAAAAAATGTGTCTTAATAAAAACAAAGTCCAGGATGAACTAAAACTAATATTCTAGAATAGTGATTCCTAACCTTGAATTTTATGACAACAAGACAGTGCAAGCACTGAACTTGGAGGTAAGAGATTCTAACAGGCACTTCAGGAGTATTTCTCCCCACCCCACCCCGTTTTTTTTTTTTCATTTGTGAAATAAGTGGAGAATATCAGATGATTTCTAAGATCTTGCCTATTAACATTTAATGAAAATAACCTCAGGCAGAATAAAATTCATAAAACAACCAACAAATTATGTGGCATTCAGAACTCTAAGGAGCAGGAAAGAAGTAACTGCAGTGAAATGAAACAATGACAAGATGTCAAATTTTCAAAAAGGCATTTCCCAAACAGTCATCCCCCCGGAAAATTTATGGTTGAATAAAACTAAAAAAATGTAATATTGACTCACCATGATTCTAAAGTATTAACTATCTGGGCATCCCAGATCATGAGCTGAGCAATCCACTAAGAATCGTGCTAGTGACTCACACTCCTGAATGAGACTGCTTTATGTGCAGAGACAAGGCATCAATTAAAGGGTTTACAATGAAGTTTTGTTTAACTGGAATGCTTTAAGTGGAAGTTAATTCTGCATGAGCGATAATAGAGGTTTAATAACTAGCTAGTGACAATTTCTAAGCAAAAGCATCATGGCAGCTCACTAGCAAACAGTAATCTATGTATTACAAACACACAAACAACTTGTTTTCAAAAGAGGTCTTGGCTATGGACATTATTGGAGAAACACAAAATTTAATTTATTGTGAGTCAAATTATAAAACCTAGTGGAAAGTAGTTTGAAATCTCGGCTCTATTAACCAACAAGGAAACAAAGTACATCACTATGAGCTGAAGTGTCAATTTGTGCGGGCAAAAAGCCACTCTGTTTAAATGTAAGAACCTTCAGGAACCAGCTGGAGAAGTAAGGGGAACCTGGGATAATGCATTCATTCACATCCTAAGTGGTACTGTCTTCATGTAAAAAAGGACAATATTGGTACACTTGTCCAAAACAGCCTGAGTTTAGGTCAAATCAACTGTCTGAATAATCATCAGTCTAGGAGAATGAACATGTCTAAGACAAAATAAAAAATGTGTAACATTTCCAATATGACTGCATATAACTACATGTTGTCCAATATGACAACATAAAATTTGCAAAAAAATACCATCATCCACTGATGGTGAGGGCAGTCTGATACAACCTTTCCGGAAGGCACTGTGGTTAATATTTATCAGGAACTTTAAAATGTTTATATCCTTTGATCAGTAATTCCACATCTAGTAATTTATCTAAAATAAGTGCCCAATATAAGATAAACTTTATACAATTTACGACATAACTTCATGATGAAATACTGCATAACTACTATAAATCCTGTTTTAGAAAAGAGACCACAAAATTCAAATGCATACAATTATTTAATGACAAAAACTAAGACTAGTGGTTGCCTAGACCTGAAAGAGATGGTGGGGTGGGGTGGGGTGGGGGGAGGGAGTGACTGCTAGTAAGTATGAGGTTTCTTTTTGGAGGAATGAAAAGATTCTAAAATTAAATTGTGGTGATGGCTACACAACCCTGTGAATATAATAAAATTTTTGAATTGTACATTTCAAATAGGTAAACTGTATGGTGTGTATGAATTCTATCTCACTCAAGCTGTTTAAGATACCAGTGAGGGGATACAAGTAACTGAAACAAGAAAATGGGGCCTGGAAAACAGGCACCAACCAAAGGGTGTGGGGCGGGGGGGGGGGGGGGGGGCGGCTACTGCTTATTAGCTACAACTATGGGAGTTATCAGACTGTCCTATCTTTCAAAAGAAGTCTTCGAGGGGTGCCTGAGTGGCTCAGTTGGTTAAGCGTCTGACTTTGGCTCAGAACATGATCTCGCAGTTCATGAGGTCGAGCCCCACATCGGACTCTGTGCTGACCACTCAGGGCCTGGAGTCTGCTTTGGTTTCTGTCTCCCTCTCTCTATGCCCCTCCCCTGCTCGCACTGTCTCTCAAAAATAAATAAAGGTTAAAAAATGAAAACAAGGGGCGCCTGGGTGGCTCAGTCGGTTAAGCGGCCGACTTCGGCTCAGGTCATGATCTCGCGGTCCGTGAGTTCAAGCCCCGCGTCAGGCTCTGTGCTGATAGCTCAGAGCCTGGAGCCTGTTTCAGATTCTGTGTCTCCCTCTCTCTGACCCTCCCCTGTTCATGCTCTGTCTCTCTCTGTCTCAAAAATAAATAAACGTTAAAAAAAAAAAAATGAAAAGAAAAAATGAAAACAAGATGCCTTTGACCTGGATTTTTATGTGAAGTCTGATTTTCATACAAATTTTTGATTGCAGTGTAAAATACCTACAGAAGATAAACAGAAGCATGCAGCTCAATGAACTTTCACAAACTGAATACACCTATGTAACCAGCACTAAAATCAAAAACGATCACACCCTTCCTACCCAAAGGGAAACCGCCACCCTTACCTTTAACAGTACAGAGTACTTTAGCCCAGGGATAGGTCTTTGTTATGAGACAGTTGTGTGCACTGTAGGGTGCTCTGAAGCAACCCTGGTCTCTTACAGTTGTGGCAACCAAAGATGCCTCCAGACACTGCCAAATGCCCCTTGGGGAACAATATTACACCACACTGAGACCCACTGGTTTACCCTGTTCTTGAGCTTAATATAAATGGGGGGCACCTGGGTGGCTCAGTCGGTTGAGCGTCCGACTTCGGCTCAGGTCATGATCTCGCGGTCTGTGAGTTCTAGCCCCGCATCAGGCTCTGTGCTGGCAGCTCAGAGCCTGGAGCCTGCTTTCAATTCTGTGTCTCCCTCTCTCTCTGCCTCTCCCCTGCTCATGCTCTGTCTCTCTCTCTGTCAAAAATAAATAAACATTAAAAAAAAAAAATTAAAAAAAAATATAAATGGAATCCTACAAAATGGACTCTCTTGTATCAGAATCATAAAGAATATACTCTTTTGTGCCTGACTGCTTTTGTTCAGCATCTGTTGAGAGTCACCAATCCTGCTGCATTTAGCTCCAGTCTGTTCATTCTCTTTGCTTTATTATATTGCCATTGTGTGACTATATCACAAATTTATTCATTCCACTGCTGATGGGCATTTGAGCAGTTTCCAGTTTGAGGATATTATGAATAATGCTACTATGAACATTCCGTATAGGTCTTCTGGTGAATATATGTATGAATTCCTGTTGAATACCTAGAAGCAAAATTGTTATGTCAGCTTCAATAAGTTAGTACTTTTCCAAAGGGAGTTGTATCAATTTACACTCTTGTCTCCTTTTCTTTCATGCTAGCAATAGAAAAAAAAAGAAACTTAAATAATATTGAGCCAGATATCTTATAGCTGAATATATATACCCTGACAATTTGTGACCCGTTTACAAAGAGTATTTCAGGGGCACATGGGTGGCTCAGTCAGTTAAGCATCCGACTCTTGATTTTGGTTGAGGTCATGATCTTGTGGTTTGTTAGATGGAGCCCCACATCAGGCTCTGCTGAAAAGCATGAAGCCTACTCGGGATTCTCTCTCTCCCTCTCTCTGCCCCTCCCAGGCTCACGTGCATGAACGTGCGCTCTCTCTCTCTCAAAATAAATAAACTTTTTAAAATAAATAGAATATTTCATTATATGGGAAAATGCTCACATGTAGTAAAGAGACAAAAAACAAAAAACCTCCAGTAACATAATATGCTTGAAAGGAAATACATCAACATTAACAATGGCCTATGAACGATTTCTCTTCAATTTGCTTTTTCAGTATTTTCTACAATAAACATGTAATAATGGAGTTGGCAAAGCTTTCCTATGCAACAAAAGCCTTGAGGGAAATTTAAAAAGTAGGTCGGGTACAAATTTCATTTTGCATACATTCATAAAGACCTAATTAAGTAATGGATAGATCACAGAAAAGTATAACGATCTCATAGAGCCATTGATACAGTTACTACCCACCCCTGTATACAGGGGTCCAAGACAGAACTTATATAAAATTCTACTCCAGAGTAAAAGAGAGTCTAGAGGGTAATTCTTAATTTGTAAGAGTGTATCACAAGATGGTAGTATATTTTTTAAGATTTTCTTTTAAGTTTATTTATTTAAGCAATCTCTACACCCAACATGGGGCCCAAACTCACCACCCTGAGCGAGCCAGGTGCCCCAAAAGAGTAGTATTCTGACATGATGGCTTATATAGCAGCTTACTATCATACTGTTGCTCCTCTCATTCCTTTAGAAACTCACTATAAAATGGTCCAGAAGCAACACAGAAAATTAACATATCCAACATTCCCTTGAAATATATAGTTATAATTGCTACCTGCTGGTTACTATCTGAGCTGAGTATTTGGAAAGAGACACCTTTATTTTAGAAAATGATTATTAAAGTAGCCACCAAAAACTTACCAGTCTCCATTATAAGTGAGTTCTATTAAATGTTTATTTGACATGTGAAAATGTTATAAAACTCTTACTTCCTGTCCTAATCACTCTACTTAATTTTCTCTACTTTGTATCAAGGATTCTTCTATTGGGACAAGAATATGCCCATAATATTCAGTACAAACCCAAGGGACATTTCTTCCAAGAGAAAATACTAAATGTTAATATACTACACTAGGTAAATTATTTAAACCAAAATCATGTTACTTTAATGCTCTGAAGATTAGCTAAACTGGAATCTTAAAAGATCACTATTCTGAGCACTGATCTCATCTCCATTTCCTTACTTTGAGTAACCATGCTGATATTTACGTAATTTCAAACCACAAAGGAAAAAAAATGACAGTTCTGAGGCAAAATAAATAAAAACCAGTAGAAAATAAACTTAAAAAAAAAAAAAAAAGTAAGCTCTAAGATCCCAGTAGGAAACAAACTTCTATTAAAAGCATTTTCCAGGGCGTGTAGGGGTGTGTCTGGGTGGCTCAGTTGGTTGAGCTCAGGTCACAATCTCATGGCTCATGGTTCAAGCCCACATGAGGCTCTGCGCTGACGGCATGGAGCCTGCTTGGGGTTTGTCTCTCTCTCTGCTCCTCCCTGGCTTGCTCTCTCTCACAAAATTAAACATTTTTTTTTAAAAAGAGCATTTTCTGGGGTGCCTGGGTGGCTCCGTCAGTTAAGCGTTAGGCTCTTGGTTTCAGCTCAGATCATGATCTCACTATTCATGGGCTCAAGACATGTGTCAGGCCCATGCTGACAGTGTGGAGCCTGCTTGGGATTCTCTCTTCCTCTCTCTCTCTCAAAATAAATGAATCCACTTTAAAAACAAACAAATAAATAAAATGCTAAAGGGCAGGGCAGGGAGCACCTGGCTGGCTCAGTCTATGGAGTGTGCTATTCTTGATCTCCAGGTAGTAGTGAGTTCGAGTGCCATGTTACGCAAAGAGCTTACTTTAAAAATATTCTCAGGCACCTGAGTGACTCAGTCAGTTCAGCGTTTCAGCTCAGGATATGATCTCACAGTTTGTGGGTTCAAGACCCGCATCAGGCTCTGCACTTCCGCACTGACTGTGCGGAGCCCACGTGGGATTCTCTCTCTCTCTCTTTCTCTAAATAAATAAATAAATACATACATACATACATACATACATACATACATACATACATACTAAGCCTGATTTAAATTTCTCATTGAACTAGTAACCATAATTAACTGGTAGCCAAAATAAATCTATTCAGTAGAATGCTTTGCAAGCTATGCATATATAGTTTCCTTCCCAGGATATACCTCAAATCATAAACACATTTTCCATCCTCTTCTTTTCTGAGTTCAAGTATAATAGGATACAATGGCTTCAGATACACAATTCAATAGAACTGAGACACTCTGAGACACTCTCCCAATTCCTAACGATTTGTCCAAACTCAAAGAAAAACTTTCCTAAGTCAATCTGAGAAGTGCACATCTGCTTGACCTGCTCAACATACAATAAATATATACAAAGCTTTTACTCTGAATAACATGAACATCTACTACTGAACTAGAATGTAAGGTCAAAGCAAGCTAGTCGAGTTAGACACATGAACAATAAAACCCCTTTCAGAAAGTATTATATGGCTTTTCTCATGAAAGCATTTTCTATACAAATCTAGACAGGCTACTCTTCAGGTCTATTAAAAAGAGATCCTAAGGGGTGCCTGGCTGGCTCAGTTAGAAGAGCATGCAATTCTTGATCTCGGGGTTGGGAGTTTGAATCCCATGTTGGCTGTAGAGATTACTTAAAAATAAAATTTTTATTGGGGCGCCTGGGTGGCGCAGTCGGTTAAGCGTCCGACTTCAGCCAGGTCATGATCTCGCGGTCCGTGAGTTCGAGCCCCGCGTCAGGCTCTGGGCTGATGGCTCGGAGCCTGGAGCCTGTTTCCGATTCTGTGTCTCCCTCTCTCTCTCTGCCCCTCCCCCGTTCATGCTCTGTCTCTCTCTGTCCCAAAAATAAATAAAAAACGTTGAAAAAAAAAAATTTATAAAAAAAAAAATTTTTTTTTATTAAAAAAAGAGGGAGGGGCACCTGGGTGGCTCAGTCAGTTGAGCGTCCAACTTCAGCTCAGGTCATGATCTCACAGTTCATGAGTTAAAGCCCTGCATCAGGCTCTGTGCTGACAGCTCGGAGCCTGGAGCCTGCTTCATATTTTGTGTCTCCCTCTCTTCCCCCCCTCCTCCACTCACACTCTGTCTCTCTCTCAAAAATAAACATTAAAAAACAATTTTTTTTTTAAAGAGGGAGAGAGAAAGATCCCAGGAACACACTTTTGACATTTAAGCTTAAAAATCATTATCTTGGGGCGCCTGGGTGGCTCAGTCCATTGAGCCTCCGACTTCGGCTCAGGTTGGGCTATGTGCTAACAGCTTGGAGCCTGGAGCCTGCTTCAATTTTCTCTCTCTCTCTCTCTCTCAAAATTAAAATAAACATTAAAAAAAAATTTTTTTAAGTTACAGTTACATAGGCTCACACACTATTAGTGTTAAAAGAAATGTTACAGATCAGCTAGGCCAGTAGCCCCTCATTTTTAGGGTCTGAGAGACTTTATGTAGTAATTACAAGAGTTTCTAGAGCCCTATATAATAGTGGCGATACACATAGTATCTGATTTTGGAAAAAACACAAAAAGATAAAACTTTACTATAAACTGTTAAAGTTTTAAAATAAACTTGTAGGGGCGCCTGGGTGGCGCAGTCGGTTAAGCGTCCGACTTCAGCCAGGTCACGATCTCGCGGTCCGTGAGTTCGAGCCCCGCGTCAGGCTCTGGGCTGATGGCTCGGAGCCTGGAGCCTGTTTCCGATTCTGTGTCTCCCTCTCTCTCTGCCCCTCCCCCGTTCATGCTCTGTCTCTCTCTGTCCCAAAAATAAATAAAAACGTTGAAAAAAAAAATTAAAAAAAATAAAAAAAATAAAAATAAAAATAAAATAAACTTGTAATTTATTTATAATATTATTTATATATACATTTGAAAAGGTCATATATATTTGTAAGACACTATTTTTTTAAATTTTTTTTTTTTCAACGTTTTTTATTTATTTTTGGGACAGAGAGAGACAGAGCATGAACGGGGGAGGGGCAGAGAGAGAGGGAGACACAGAATCGGAAACAGGCTCCAGGCTCCGAGCCATCAGCCCAGAGCCTGACGTGGGGCTCGAACTCACGGACCACGAGATCGTGACCTGGCTGAAGTCGGACGCTTAACCGACTGCGCCACCCAGGCGCCCCGATAAGACACTATTTATATAGTTCACAGATAATACCTGCATGGATTCTAAGGTTATCTTTCAATAATTCTGCAGTGGCCCATTGTTTGATATCTGAGTATGAGACTATATCCTTATTTTACCTAAGAGGATATTAAAGATCAGGATAATGTGCTTAAGCTCACACAACTAATAAGCTGCAAAGCCTAGAATACAACTTGGGACCTAATGATCTTTTTGCTATACTATGTGGGTGTACTGTTTAATTTTATTTTCAGACCACGCATAAAGTCACTGAAAAAGCTGATTATAATATACAAGCAATATAAATATAACTGAAGAAAACTCTCATTTAAAACAGCAAAAAAGAGGGGCGCCTGGGTGGCTCAGTCGGTTAAAGCATCCGACTTCGGCTCAGGTCATGATCTTGCGGTCCATTGAGTTCGAGCCCCGCGTCAGGCTCTGTGCTGACAGCTCAGAGCCTGGAGCCCGTTTCAGATTCTTGTGTCTCCCTCTCTCTCTGACCCTCCCCCGTCATGCTGTCTCTCCCTGTCTCAAAAATAAATAAACATTAAAAAAAATTTTTTTAAATAAATAAATAAATAAAACAGCAACAAAGAGGGGAGCCTGGGTGGCTCAGTTGGTTAAGTGTCTGACTTCAGCCAGGTCATGACCTCGTGGTTCATGAGTTTAAGCCCCGAGTCGGGCTCTGTGCTGACAGCTCAGGCCTGGAGCCTGCTTTGGATTCTGTGTCTCCCTCTCTCTCTGCCGCTCTGCCTCTCTCCCACTCACACTCCGTCTCTGTCTCTCTCTCAAAAATAAATATTAAAAATAAATAAATGAATAAAAATTAAGGAAAAAAAAGGGGGTGCCTGGGTGGCTCAGTAGATTAAGCATCTGACTCTTGACTTTGGATCAGGTCATGATCTTGCAGTTAGACTCACAGTTCCTGAGTTGCAGCCCCACACTGGGCTCTGTACTGAGTTCTGTGCTGGCAGCACAGAGCCTGCTTGGGATTCTGTCTCCGTCTCTCTCTGGCCCTCCCCTGCTTGCTATTTTCCCTCTCAAAATAAATAAAAATAAACTTAAAAAAATATTAAATAATAAAATAGCAACAAATAGGTGAAATACTTAGGAAAAGACTAACAAGAAACAGAGATTTTAAATGAAGAACACTTAAAAATTACTGCCAAGGAACACCAAAAACTTAAATTCTTAGGACAAAACATTCCATGTTCTTGGATACAAAAGCCATCTTAAGATATTAGTTCTCCCTAAATTGATCTAAAATGTAATGCAATCTAAAATACAATGCCAAAAGGATTTCTTAGGAACCAGACAAACTGATTCTAAATTAACATGAAAGGGCACCTGGCTGGCTCAGTTGGAGGAGCATGAGATTCTTGATCTGGGGATTGTGAGTTCAAGCTCCACACTGGGTGTAGAGATTACTTTATTATTATTGTTATTTTTTAATTTACTATTTTTTTGAGATAGAGTGCACATGAGCAGGGGAGAGGGGCACAGGGAAAGAGAGAATCCCAAGCAGGCCCCAGGCTCAGTGCAGAGGCAGATGCAGGGCTCCATCCCACAACCCTGGGATCATGACCTGAGCTGAAATCAAGAGTTGGACGCTTAACTGACTGAACCACCCAGGCGCCTCTAGATTACTTTATAAAATAAACTTAAATGAATGAATGAATGAATAAATTTAATGTTAAAAAACAAATAGTAAGAATGGTAGAGAACTTTCTGAAAGAGTAAGGAGAGCATACAAGCTTCTCTAGATATGCATTATAAAGTTCTAATAATTTAAAAGGTGAAATTGGCAAAAAGATCAACAGATCAATAGAATGAATGTAACAGAATAGAAAGTCCAAAAGATCAAAATACATCTGGACATTTAATGTATGATAAGGTGACATTTCCAACAAATGGAAAAATGATGGAATATTCAATAAATTATAATGAATTACTATGGGTAGCTATCTGAAAAAAATTAGAAGTTGGACCTTTATTTATTTATTTTTTTAAACTTTTTTTGTGTATTTATTTATCTTTGAGAGAGAGAGCGCACGAGCAGGGCAGGGGCAGAGAGAGGGAGACACAGAATGTGAAGCAGGGTCCAGGTTCCAAGCCGTCAGCACAGAGCCCAACACGGGGAATGACCCACAAACCGTGAGATCATGACCTGAGCTGAAGTCGGACGCTTAACCAACTGAGCCACCCAGGCACCCCTAGAAGTTGGATCTTTAAATTCCAGATGAATCAAGGATCTAAAATTAAAAACAAAACAAAGTTAGACAAAGCCATGGCCATTTTTTTCTTTTTTTTTAAATTTTTTTTTAACGTTTATTTATTTTTGAGACAGAGAGAGACAGAGCATGAATGGGGGAGGGTCAGAGAGAGAGGGAAACACAGAATCTGAAACAGGTTCCAGGCTCTGAGCGGTCAGCACAGAGCCCGACGTGGGGCTCGAACTCACGGACCGCGAGATCATGACCTGAGCCGAAGTTGGACGCTTAACTGACTGAGCCACCCAGGCGCCCCTATTTTTTTCTTAACTGAGTAGAGAAGACTTCTAAAATGATATAAAACCTAGAAGTCAAATGAAAGAAATGACAAATTCAATTATACAAAATACAATTTTTGGAAAACAAAAAAAAATACTGTAAACAACTCAAAAAATATACTGAAAGGTAGGGCACCTGGGTGGCTCAGTCAGTTAAGCGTCAGACTCCTGACTTCAACTTAGGTCTTGCTCTCACGGGTTCAAGAGTTCAAGCCCCACATCAGGCTCCATGCTGATAAGTGCGCGCTGACAACTGCAGAGCCTGCCTGGGATTCTTTCTCTCAAAACAAATACACTTTAAAAAAAAAGATATACTGAATAATTAAAATGATTTGCAATTCTGAGTAAAAGGTTAATTTCTCTAACACATAATTCTAACAGATCAAAAATAAAAAGACCATTCAATAGAAAAAATGCAATGGATATGGAGGTCTCAGAAACATATTAATGGTTTTTAATAACATGAGAAGACATTTAATATCACTTGTAATTAAAGATTCACAAATTAAAACTACACCAATATATCATTTTATATTTATCCACCTGGAAAGAGATAAGGATTGCTAACAGGTTATTGGCAAGGAAGGATGTATAAAGTCATTCTTTGTGCTTTACTACAAGTGGTGGGGTGAACTGGTACATGAATCCCATACTTTTTGAGCCAGAATGCCAATTCTCAATGTTTATCTAACAAATAACACTCACAGACATAGAAAATAATGTACAAGAATATTCACTGCAGCACTGCTGATAATGTGCTGGAAAGAATTTAAAAGTCTATCAGGAAGGGACTGGGTAAAGACATTACAGTACATCTGATAGGCAAAAAGTATGAGACAGCTCTATTTCTAATGATATGAAATAAACTGAGATACATTAGTGAATGATGCAGGCTAAAGAACAGTGTGTATAGTATGCTACCATTTATGTATGTGTGTAGGGACATACTGAATGTATGGGTACCTCTAGAAGAATTCCCAAAAAAAGGTAAATAATAATTGCTTCAGCAGAAAAAAAAAATGAGTGACTGAGTACGAAGAGAAGACTTACTTTTCACCGCAAATCCTTTTATACCTTTCAGATTTTATGCTACATAATGTATTACCTACTCCAAAAAAAGTCAACAAAGTGAAATTCTCAAGTATAAAACTGTTGACATTGGCCTTAATGTAGAACTGTCCTAGTGTCTTGGGACATTAATTATACTGACCCTTGGCCCAGGAAGAAATGAAAATCAGAACTAGGTATAGGATGTCAAAGAAAAAAACTAATCTTCAAGTTCTTTATTACATCTGACAGTCTGCCTAAACCGGCTAGGATTATTTTCTGGGGTGGCAAGAGCTCCCTTTGTGTACATTATACCATTAGTGACCACTGTATTTTTGGTCTATTAAAACTGCTAAATAATTTGACAATAAATTATATTAATAAACAAATAAATAAATAAAACTGCTGAAGATTGCTCAGGCCATGGCTATTAGTAAGTTTACAAAAGTAAGTTTTACCAAGGAACTAGCACTATATTGGCCTATTAGACTAATAATGCAAAAAACAACATACAATAATGAGGCTTCTAATTAGAAGAACAAGAGCTTTGTCAGAAGTTACTTTACTACAATCAGCAATTATAATTAAAAAAGAAATTAGAAAGCACTCAAATAATTGTTGAATACAGAAATGAACTATAAGCTATAAGCTAGGTGTTGTGATACTACTTGGCTACCCAAGATAGATTATTACTTCTGATTTTATGGAATATACAGAAGAGTCTAATGGTGAAATAGGCATCATACAAATAATTAATTAAAACTGTGATAAATCCTATAAAAGTGCAGAGTACATTGAGTTCCCTACACAAATCTAGGATTATCAGAAAAGATTTATCCCCAAATTGATATTTAAGCATATTCTGAAGAACTGAGGAGCTGCTTTCCAGACAGAAGAATTAGCTACAGCATGTACAAAGTCCTTGGGTCAGCTTTGAACCTTTAAGGAATGGGGGGAAAAAGTCAGCAAGCTAGACCATTCATAACAAAAAAGTACAAAGAAACGATGCTGGAGAAGTAGGCAAGGCCAGATCACATCTGGTTAAATGAAGATTAAAGGGAAAACAGAAGTTTTCGGGTAAGTGACTTGACTAAATTTGTTTTATAAAGATAATTCTAACTGCTGTGAGAAGAGTAGATGAGCATATACTGCTTAGGTTACATACTATATGTAGTAACAGTATAAAGAAATGCAAAGGAACAATAAATTCAACTGGTGATTATCTCTGGTAAGGAGGCCCACAATGGAGGCTGGAAGAAGGAAGATGCAAGCAGGTAAGGAAACACAGAAGACCCCAACTGTAGTGGTAATGTTTTACTTCCTAAGCTGCAAGGTGGTTAAGTATTTATTGTAGTATTACTTACTACTTTTTCTGTATTAATATCCCATATTACTGACCCCCTTTAAAAACAAGAGTGAATGAGGAAAGACCATTTATAATTGACTCTAACAGTCTTAGGACAAGGTGGCCTGCCTAGACTAGGATGGGGAGACTAAAAGTAAAGAGAAATCGCAAGAGTTGAGCCTCAGTAAGTTGCTGATAGAGCCATTTAATGAAATGGTACAATGAAGATCTAGCTTTGGAGCCAAGATCAACAGGTCAATCTGGGCAACTCAATTCAAAGTACCTCTGAGAGTGGTTAAGTGGAGACGTTGAGTAGGCAGCTGGGATCAGAAAATAAGTTTGAACTACAGGCAAAAATTTGGGAGTAACTGAAGCCACAGAACAGATTAGATTAGAGGATCAAGACTTGAGAGAAACCATCAATTAAAGATCTGGTAGAAGAGGATGGGGGGAAAACCTGAATAGCCAGAGAACAAGGAAGGAAAATCAGAACCCAAGAGAAAAGAGTACTTCAGAAAGGACATTTCTGAATCCAAATAAACACCTATTCTGAAATGGGCAATTAGGAATCTGAGGTCCAAGAATGAGTCAAAGGGAATTCCATAAAAATAGAAGTCCAGATCTACTTTATTCTGAACATTCCCAAAAGGAATGTTGTAACACTGTTAAGTAACAATAAATTCAGTCAAAACTGATAAATCATACAAAGATGTAGACGAAAATAATCTCTGTAAGTATGAGTCTTGAATGAGTTAGAGATAAGAGGGTAATGAGGATGTGTGAAGTTTATTCCATTTCTATAAAAGAAAAAAATAAAAAAACTTACTCCAAAATCCTATACGTTTCTTTTGTTCCAAAGATTTTAGATAATTTCCAAATTGCTAAACCTTTCAGCATGTTAAATTCAAAGTGCTCAAAATATAAACATTCTGAGAGCAAAACCCACATAGTATTCATCTTCAGCACCTAGTTCAGTGCCTAACATAAATACTTGAATGAAAGAAGAAAAAAAGAAGTTCACTAGAATAATGAATGGCCACCAGAGTACTTTTGTCCAAATTGTGCTGGTGCTACATGCACTACAGCTTCAAAAAAACCAGCTTTAACTGAGGGCTCTACTCATTCCACAGAACACTTCTCTTCTTCAGAAATAAAATGCTATCTGCAAAGAGATCTCATCCTTAGGGGAAAAAAACTGCTTTGGGCAACACATTACACATACAGGTCTAAATATCAAACTTGAGGGCTGTCAACTCCTGCAATGTTGGAGAGACTCAAGAATGTACTACCACCATATGCCAGCCAGTACTGCCTGTCTAGTCATTCATTCTAATAATTTTTTAAATTTATTTGTTATTGAGACACAGAGCGTGAGCAGGGGAGGGGCAGAGAGAGGGGGAGACACAGAAACTGAAGCAGGCTCCAGGCTCTGAGCTGTCAGCACAGAGCTCAACGTGAGGCTCGAACTCAACGTGAGACTCGAACTCACAAACTGTGAGATCATGACCTGAGCCAAAGTCAGATGCTTAACTGACTGAGCCACCCAGGCGCCCCTCTAAGTCATTCATTCTAAAGACCTGTAGAAAACAGCAATGCTCAGACTTAATAGATCCTTACTTCCACAAAAACTAAACTCATCAGTTGCAGTAGTATGTATGAAAATTGTTGGCACTTAGCTGATAACAGTTCAGAACTGTTAAGTTTCAGGTTAATGGTATCAGCTAAGATCTGTTATCGTATGTATTCTCAAATGGTCTACAAAAAAACGTAATCCCATTTTTCTTTGCCTAAATTTTTTTTTTTAATTTTAACATTTTTATTTACTGTTGAGAGACAAAGTGAGAATGAGCATCAGCAGGGGAGGGGAAGAGAGGGAGAGACATAACATCTGAAGCGGGCTCCATGCTCTGAGCTGTCAGCACAGAACCCGACATGGGGCTCGAACCCACGAACTGTGAGATCATGACCTGAGCCGAAGTAGGACACTCAACAGACTGAGCCACTGAGGCACCCCTCTTTGCCTAAATTTCTATCCAATATTTCTGATAGGAGCCGCACGTTTCTATGCTACAAGCAAAGCATCAATTAATAAAAATAAGTAAATACATTTGCAAGTAAAAAAAAAAAAAAGCACCAATTCAGAAAAAAATAAATATGCTTCCAGTTGCACTAACTATTCAGACTCATAATTTTAAAAAGGGAACACCTCTCATTTATTTTGAAATGTGAACAAACTTCAAATAAAAAAACCCCAGCTTTTTGGAACTCATCTCTGCATTGAATTAGGCATGGAACAAACCATCCATTTATTAAGAGAATGATACTCCGGATTTTAATTACCTATTTTGTATTCTAGAATCCCAATTACTGAATTGACAGGAGAGCCTGGAGCTAAGGTGGGAGGTGTGTGGCTAATCAGAGGCAGACCCTCCATCCCTTCCCTTTGGCTAATTTATACAAATAATTAAAAGAAGGACAAAAAAGTTAAGGGGTAACAGTAGTTAAGTCAAATTGTTATGTTGAAGATATGTTAATTTCTTAAATCCTTTGGATTGAAGACTAAAAGTCAATTCTACCTTCGTTAACGGACTAGAAAGGTACTGGGTCCTCTGCTCCTGTTTCAGAGAATTGTGGTCTAGCACAGATGGAAAACCAATTCTGAAGTCACACAACCTCTAAAGAAGCTAAAAGCGTTGACTTTTAGAAAGGATGTCTGCAATGCTTTGGAAAAGTGCACAACAGTTTAAGACAAGTAGTATATAATATTAAACCATTACAAATCAGGACAAGTGAAAAAGAGAGAACTTCCATATAGCTCCTATGTATTCTCTTCAAAATGTCTTTTAATTACAACACTCTGCTCACAAAGACCTGGCCAACACAATGATGCAGATTTGTTTACCACAGCTTATTACATTTTACCCAGAAGAGTCAGTTCATGTTTCTTGAATTCTCCCATCACATAGCACGTAAGAAATCCAAAGCAACTGTAATATACCATACTAAGTTCCAAAAAATAAAACCAACAAAAACTCCAGGAAACGAACCACAATTCACAGTGTATTTAGTCAGGAGCTCTGGAATTAAGCTTATTTTTCTGAATGCTTTTTTTAAATTTTATTTATTTATTTATTTATTTATTTATTTTTAATTTTCCGCATTCTTAATCTGAATACCTAAACTCTCTTTAGGGGGTAAAGAATTTGATCCCTAAATTGCATTATTAAACCCCTTTTCTATACATATGTGATGTATTTGAGATACACTGTTCTCCGTTTATCAGAATTAAAACCCCTTTCATTTATACAACCTGATTTTTAAAGAGCTTTCACACATACTCACTTGAAAGTATACACAACAGGAACGTATAATAATTTTGGACTACCCAGGCACAAGATAAGGCTAATTCAGAACTTACTCTAACTCGATTTACTCGATTCCACAAAGTGCAGTCTTCAGGCTAACAAAATAAAGCGTGAGCACAATGAAATCTGTACCACTGCAGGTTCTCAAGCAACAAATACTCCTTCAAATGATAATCCAAACTCGCCCGCTTCGCAAAGAAAAACGAATCCCACTCTTTGAAACAATCGCAGGGGAAGAGGGGAAAAAACGCAAATTCTAAACCACACATTCACGTAAATCCTTTCAACTCAGCTCCAAACGCAGCCACCAACCACACAATTGGCCACAATCACAGCTTTAGCGCCTTCTCTTAATTTTGAATCTGGAGATCGAGGGGAAAACAAAACAAGTCGTCCAAAGTTTCACGAAGTGGAAAAAAAAACATTTTAAGTAAAGGAAACATGTTCATCAAGAGGCGACCGCGCCATTTCCCCCCCGCCCCCCGTTTCCCTCCTTCCAGCCCTCGAACTAAATCCTGTCTGAAACACTGATGGGAGGCAGGAGTCCCGGCAGCGGTGTTAGAGGAAAGAGTCAAACGAACCGCACGCCGCCCGAAGAGATGTCAGGCACCGAGCGTCGGGAGACAAAGACCAGCCCGCGAAGCGCCCCGGCGGCGAGGGGCGGCCCCGGCGCGGCCCTGCGCCCCTAACCGCCCCGAGGAGTTGCGAGCACCGCCGAGCGCCGCCCAAGTGCGCGCCCGGGGTCCTCCGGGCTCCCCGCCCGCCCGACGCGGCCGCCGCCGCCCTGGCCCACCCCCGGGCCGTTTCCCTCCCAATTTGGGAACCGCGCGCCCAGGGACAAAGGGGGAGGGCGCGACGGGGGCAGCGGCGGGCCGCGGGGCAGACGCCCCTCCGGGATCGGCGGGAAGTCTCGGCAGCACCCCCTCCCACCGCACTCTTCCCGGGACCCCCATCCCCCGCGTCCCCCCGCCCCTTCTCCGGCCTCCCCATAAGTTCTCCCGCCCCCCCCCGGCCCCGCCCCTTGCCCGCTTCTCAGCCGGCCCTGCGGCCGCCCCTCACCGGGCGGCGTGTTCCCCCGGAGCCGCCTCCTCCGCCGGGCCTCGGCCCGTCCCGCCGGCCGCCGCCTCATGTGCCCCGCGTCGCCATCGCCTTCGCCGCCACCCGCGCCTCTCCTCCAACTCTCGCCGCCGCCGCCGCCCTCGCCTCAGTCTCCAGCCGAGGCCGAACCCGCTCCCGCCGCCGCCTCCCGCTCCCGCCGCCCGGACCCGCGGGGAGGCGCCTGCGCACTACGCGCCGCGGTGGGGGCGGGGGCGTCCCGCCGCGGCCTGGGAGCAGGGGGCGCGCGGCACGTGGCGCTCGGGTGGGAGGGGGCGCCCCGGAGCGCGCGGGCGGCGGCGCGAGCGTCCCAACTTTCTGCGGTCGGGCCCTCGCGCGCTCCCGGGCGGTCCCGGAGGTGCAGAGCGTGTGGGTGCCACCCGCGTGGAGTCCGGACCCGGGTGGGCGCAGACCTCGCCTCCCGCACAATTCATTCCTCCCGCTTGGTTCTCGGGACGGCAGTCCCCCGGCGCGCAGTGCCTCACTTGGGCGGGCTACTAACGGCGCCGTGAGGACACGCCTTACCTGGGCATTTTAGGTTGGTCCTGCGAGCTGGGGAGTTGTCTTCCGTGCGCTCCGCCGAGGCCTGGGTCCAGTGTGACACATCAGGATGCTGATGCCCCGTTCTAGGTTCTGCTCCTCCGGGCCCTCGTCGGGTTTACCATCCTAGCTCTGCGTCGTGGCTTTTAGTGGCGCTCTGGATACTTTTGAGGTCCTGGACTTCTCAGATTAGCGAGACCCTAATAGGCCATTTCCTCTTAACCCCTTGCATCCCAGCAGGATCCCATTCAAAGGACCTTCGGGAGATTTGCATGGGAATCTCCAGTCTTAAACTTGCTCCAAGGAATCTGAAAATTCAAATGCTTTAAGGACAGCGAGTCCATGCGTGACGACCGAAGGCGTACTAAGGAGAGTACTTTGTATAGTGTTCGACGACTCCTGTACTCCTGAGTTATCTCCTTTGACCGTCACTGTACAAAAGGACAGGCTTCCATTTTACTCTTTTGACCAGAGAGGAGATTAAGCTCTAACAAATGAGGTGACAGGTCAAACGCTCCCACCTCTCAAGCCAGGCCGGAACTAACGGCTGGTCCAGAGGGCTGGGCATCTGGCCCACTGACCAAAGTTGTTTGGCCAGCACGTTTTCTGAAAGTATGATTTAACTGCCAAAATTTTTAAATCCAGATTTTTGGCTTCTCTCTAGTGAAAGAAAAAAATTGCTCCCTTTGAGCCTCTAGGTTCATTGGGCAGCTACTTCTGAGTAATATTTGTTTATTTCAACTTAACTGCTTGAGTCCATTTCATTACCTGCTTGGTAATGTTCTCCTCCCCACCCTGCCCTGCCCTCTGCCTCCACTTTCCATGCCTCAGTCGTCCCCAGGCCCCTTCATTACCACATTACCTCTCTACAAATGAATTTAAAATGACAAGTGTAACGACCCTGTAAATATAGGAAAATACGATAAAAGAACATGTCAAACTAAACGCAAGAGACATCACTGTATAAGCTGATTGAAATATTAAAACTAACATCCTGCTAGTGCGACTATACATTGGAACAAATCGCTTTGGAAAATGGCAATTATCTGCTAAAGCTGAACATATGAATACACTATGATTCTGCAGTTCCATGGAAATTCCACAGAAATATATACAAATGTTTGCCCAGGTACATGTATTAAAGTATTCATAGCGGCACTATTTGTGCTGGAAACCACCCCAAGTGTCCAACAACTGTACAAAGGATAGATAAAATGTTATATTCACACAATGATCCCTTATGCGGCAATAAGAATGAACAATCTACAATCACACACGAGATAGAGGAATCTCACAAAACTTTCCATTTATATAAAGTTCAGAAACAGCCCAAAGTATTCTGTGCTGTTAGGAGTAAGGATAGTGGTTACCTTGGGGGAAGGATAGGCACCCGGGAGCATGAGGGAGCTTCTGGGGGACTGGTCCTGTTCTAGATCAGGATGCTAAATACACAAATGTGTTCAGTGTTCACATCTGAGCCGTACACATTTGATCGTGCACTTCTTCGTGGCATAGTAAGACTTCAATAATAACCTTTAAAGTGCTATATTAAAATATGGGGCACCTAGGTGGCTCAGTCAGTTAAGCGTCCAACTCTTGATTTTGGCTGAGGTCAGGATCTCACATTTTGTGAGACTGAGCCTCTAGTCTGGCTCTGCACTGACAGCTCGGAGCCTGTTTGGGATTCTCTCTCTCCCTCTCTCTCTGCCCCTCCCTCTTTCTCTCTCTCTCTCTCTCTGTCTCTGTCAAATAAATAAATAAACATAAAAAACATTTATACATTTATAAAGTGTGTTAAGACATTTGATTATAGGGGCACTGTGTGGCTTATCTAGTTAACGTCCAAGTCTTGATTTTGGTGTCGGGCTCTGTGTGGCAATGCAGAGCCTACGTGAGATTCTCTGCTTCTCCCCTGCTTGCTCACTCGCTCTCTCTCTCTCTCAAAATAAATGAATGAACATAAAAACACTTATATATGTATATATTGTATATAAAATAATATGTGAATAAGCATGTATTATATATTGTGTATAAATAATATATATTAAATGTTCATTAGGTATTATTATCCTATAAATTCATGGATGAAACTGCTGAGGAAGGCTTCCTACCTTTTAGCATTGCCCATTCTTCATGGAGATTTGGAACAATACCCTTTCTTTCTTTCTTTCTTTCTTTCTTTCTTTCTTTTTGAGAGAGAGACAGCATGTGAGCAGGGGAGGAGCAGAGAGAGAGAGAGGGAGATACAGAACCTGAAGCAGGGTCCAGGTTCTGAGCTGTCAGCACAGAGCCCGACCCGGGGCTCGAACTCATGAACTGTGAGATCATGACCTGAGCTGAAGTCGGATGCTCAACCGACTGAGCCACCCAGGCGCCCCAGAACAATACCCTTTCTATATTTGTTACCTTACTACCAAACCTGTAGCCCTGTCTCTTCTGGTAGAGAAACCTTTTAAAGGTGGAAATAATGAGACCCAAGGAAGCTAAGCTGTTTTACCTCTGGATAGTTAGAAAACAAAACTAAACAAAACAGAAATAAAATTCTTCTCTCTTCTATCACTTTGCCAGCTAGTAACATCTCTTAATTCAGTTATAGGTGGGAAACTGAGGCCAGAAACCCGAGCCAAAGTGATGTGGTTTGAAGTGTTGGGGTTTGAAGCTGATAGCCAAGAAAGAATTCTTGAGAGGTCTTCAGTGCAAAATGGTGATTTTATTAAAGCACGGGACAGGACTGTGGGCAGAAAGAGCTGCACTGGGGTTGTGACAGGTAACTGATTATATACCTTCAGGTTGGGAGGCAGTTAGGGATAGAGTAACCCTCTAAGGTATTTTGGAAACAAGTTTTCCAGGACCTTGAGGGGCTAACTGCTGTTAGGAAATGGTCATTTATTACTGTTTCTTAAAACCTCAGTCATGAAACCCTTCAGATGTATATCAGGGGGCCGTAAGGTTGGAGTATGATTGCTAACATATATCTTGGTGGCAGGAGGTGGGGGAGTAGAGATAAAGGAAGTTTCCAAAGGAACTTTTAATTTCTTTTTTAATGCTTAATTATTTTTGAGACACACACACACACAGAGTGCAAGTGGGGGAGAGGCAGAAAGAGAGGGAGACACAGAACCCAAGGCAGGCTCGAGGCTCTGAGCTGTCAGCACAGAGCCTGATGCGGGGCTCAAACTCATGAAACATGAGATCATGACCTGAGCCAAAGTGAGACACTAACCGACTGAGCCACCCAGTTGCCCCCCAAAGGAATTTTTATATGTTAAAGTAGACCTACAGGATCCTGGGGTGGGGGGTGGGGGGGTGGAAATGTTAAGCTAAGATTCCCTTTGCCCTTAGCAAAGTGTCATCATCGAGGCAGCTGAGCCCCCAGAGGAAGGTCACTGACTGTTCAAGGCCTTGCCAATGGGCTGTAGGCAGTAAGAAAATTTAATTTTTCATTTGTCTTTGTTTCCCACATCAAGGGGATCTCTGATCCAGGGAGTCACCAGGGTCTGGAGCAAACCAGGGCAGCTATTAGAATGTGAGTTTTCTGAGGGCAGGACCACTGCCTGCCTCTCAGTTTCTGGACCAGAGCTCAGCACATAGTAGGTGCTTAGCAAGTATATGCAGAGTGAAGAGTGAGTGATTGAAAGCTTGCCATGGCTAGCACAAAAAGGCAGGCTACTGGAGGGAAGGAAAAAAAGCCTCAAGCTTCAAACAGGGAAATGGGTCTGGTTTCCAAGCCTCTGGCAGAGAGGAATGGAGCCGGGTGCTGTGAGAACCGCATCACCTTTTATTCACATGGGGCCCAGGCAGGAAAGGATCAAAATCCAGTCTGAAAACTTGAGAGTCACCCTGGGGCTCTGTGGTTTGGGAACCGTAGGGTCAACTTGAAGACTGCAGTGTGTCACTATTTCCATTACACATTTTCCAGGGTCCCCACTTGGCCAGTAAACTCAGAGTAGATTCTCGTGTCCTGGGGGATGGGAAGCAAAGGCTCAGAGAGGTAGGGTTTTGTCAAGCTAAGGTTGTTTTTCCCTCAAGGGAAGCCTTCACGGTAAGATAGTAGGGAGTTCCTGGAGAAATGTTTTACCCTGCCAGCCTCAAGTTATTTGTCAACGGGCTACAGGTTATAAGGAAATTTATTTTTATCTGCCATTTCCTTCTGCCTTTGTTTCCCACATCAGATGAGACCCCCACAGCCCGTTCCCTGAGCCCAGTTAGCAGTTCCTGTGTATTAATGCAGAATTTTAAATTAAGGTCAATTTACTTGCAAATGAAGAATAAGTGAAGTGTGCAGGAGCTGGGGGAGGGAGGAGAGAGGGGGGAGGTGGGAGAGGTCCCGTTCCGGTACCATCCACCAGGCAAGGACTTTTGGATGCACCTAAAATGCAGGGTGCTGGGGCAGGAGCTAGTCTGTGTTGGTGAGAAGGAGTGGGGTAGCTGCACAGTCATTGAATTTCTGCAAGTTCGCTCTGCCCAGCTCTTTGCACTTGTTTACTCTTATTTCTAAGATGGTGTGAGAATGCGATGGTGAAATGTACATGGGGGCACCTGGGTGGCACAGTTGGTTGAGTGTCCGTCCGACTTCGGCTCAGATCATAATCTCTCCGTTCGTGAGTTCAAGGCCTGCATTGGGCTTGCTGCTGTTGGTGCAGAGGACACTTTGGATCTTCTGTCGCCTTCTCTCTCAAAAATAAACATTGAAAAAAAGAGAAAGAGGGGGGCGCCCCGGGTGGCTCAGTCGATTAAACTTGAGTTCAGGTCATGATCCCGCGGGGTCTGTGAGTTTGAACCCCACATAGGGCTCTGTGTTGACAGCTCAGAGCCAGGAGCCTGCTTCCGATTCTGTGTCCCTCACGCTCTGCCCCTCCCCTGCTCGTGCTTTCTGTCTCTCAAAAATGAATAAATGTTAAAAAAAAAAAAAAGAAAAGAAAAGAGAGAGAGAGAACTGTACACGAAGTCACATTATTCCTTGATATGTTAGTTTTCCACTGGAAAGTGGTCTATAGTGGTTAACATTATTGGTTGGATGGGTCAGTCATTTACTTGCTCTCTGAGCCGTGGTTTCTTCATCTGTTAAATGGGGATGAGATCCATCTGTTGGGATTGTTGTGAGGATTAAGTAAAATATGTAAAGTGCGTAATCCTCGTAGGCTCCAAAAGGCATTAGCTCCTTCCCACAGTGTTCTTTAGAGGAAGCCAGGTAATTTGGGTATTCAAAAGCATGCAACATAAGGATCTTAGCAAAACGTTTCCCATCTCTGGAGCATCCATTTGTCATCTGAGACAGGTGTGTATAAATACACAGCTCCAAATTGGTCCTTCACAAGATGTGATTCTATGTCAGCCTCACTACAGTCAGATGCAGCCTTCCAGTCGCTATATCCACCCTCTTAGGAGCTTTTTAAGATTTTACCTTTAAAAAAAAAAACCAAAAAACATTTTATTTATTTGTTTATTTATTTTGAGAGAGAAGAGAGCATGCGTGCAGAGGAAGGGCAGAGAGAGCATTCGGAGCAGGCTCCAGGCTCAGCGTGTGGAGCTTGACCCGGGTTCCATCTCAGTACCGTGAGAACACGACCTTGAGCAGTAAACAAGAGGTGGAGGCTTAACTGACTGAGCCACCCAGGCGCCCCGATTTCACCTTTGTAAGCAGGCCCCATACCCAAAATGCGGATTGAACTCAAGACCCTGACTGAGCCAGCTAGGAGCTCCCCGGAGCTTTTTATTTAAAAAAAAAAAAATTTTTTTTTAACGTTTATTTATTTTTGAGACAGAGAGAGACAGAGCATGAACGGGGGAGGGGCAGAGAGAGGGAGACACAGAATCTGAAACAGGCTCCAGGCTCTGAGCTGTCAGCACAGAGCCCGACGTGGGGCTCGAACTCACGGACCGTGAGATCATGACCTGAGCCGAAGTCCGCCGCTTAACCGACTGAGCCACCCAGGCGCCCCTCCCCGGAGCTTTTTAAATACGTGCATAGTCTCCCCAGAAAGATAAGAGGTACCAAAGGCACTTTCCTGGTCCCAGGCCCATGACTCTTGGGGTGTCCTTGGAAGCCAGTGCCTGCTTTTAGGGGGAGGATGTCTTACCCTCTCTACCCCGGGCACTTTCTAGAGGGTGCCTCAGTCTAGCCATGTTGTCTGGAAACTTCCACTGCCCCAGCTTGTTTCTGTTCCCCCCACTCTTTGCACCTCAAGTCCCTGAGACACTACTATATATGGCCTAGTGTTTTCTCTCCTGTGATTCCTCCAGCCCTTCAGTCTGGGTCCTCCCCATTCCAGGCCCAACTCAGATCTTCTGTTCCTTATCCAGTTCATTCTTCAGCATCGCCTCCCTCACAGCACTCCTTAGCTCAAGGCAAAAGAGCTGCTGGCCCTCTCTCCCCTGTCCTGGCCCTCAGCTCCCTGGAGCTATATATAGCACAGCGGTGCCTTAGATTGTATAGAGCTTCAAGTCCTGGCCACCCCTCCTCCCAACAGAATGGGGAGAATGAGCCCAAAGCTTCCTGTTAGGGTGGGGAAGACAGAGAAAGGAGGTTGGAGAGGGACAGGGGTGTGCTGAATTTGGACCACCCAGAACGTGGTAACCTTTCTATCTGTTGTCAGAGACTTTCCGCTTCTCCCCCAGCCTCTACCCGTTGTTTCCTGACGCTTGCTCATTTGGGAGGAAGAGGAGCAGGCAGCATGGAGGGAAATTCTAACCATTTGGGGAGATGCTACCTCCGTTTTACAGATGACGGCACAGACTCAAAAGAGGTTGAGTGATAGAAGACCAAATATTCAGAGAGTGGCCAAGCAGCTAACTGACCCCACGTCTGACTCTGACTCTGGCCTATACACTCTGGATTCGTTAAGTCTGTCCACATCACTCAGTTGAGACCCCTTGAAATTAGAATGTCTCGGGGTGTGATGTGACCTGGAAGAAAAAAAAAAAAGGCGTACGACATAAATGACTATGGAGAAATGCTTAAATAGCAATAATTATTGAAGACTTGGCCTATTAACAAAAATGTTATTTTATCTTCTCTGTTTACTGAAGCAGGACTCTACAGAAATGTTCCTTGAAGTTTTGGTTACTGTGTGTTCTCAGAAGTAAAAAGCAATTTTATTTCTTCTATTTCAAGACTTTCCCTCTGCTTAATAGTCCTCCCATTCATCCAGAACAGTGAGATTTGATTTTAGGAACAGTTAGAAGTCTGGTTCTTTTTTTCTGTCACTTATTGTGACCTGGAGCGGGACATTTAACCCAAGCCTCAGTTTTTCATCTGTGAAAGGGGAATAACAGTACCTACCTTACAGAGTTATGAGGATGAAATAAAATAACCTCCTTAAAGCAATTAGCACACTTCTTGCCCCCTAGGTGCTCAGAGAACCACAGCAACTATGTCTATTATTATTTTCTCAATTCTGGGCTGAGATGCTGTAGGAGCATCAACAGAATCCCAACAAGAAGGGAGAACTTCTCAATTAAATTGAACTTTGCCCTCTACAGCTTGGCCCCTGTTCTACAAAGGGCTTGGAGTTGATCCTGATTCTTGCTCTGTGTCATCCAGGCATTTCCATCCCCCTACCTCTGGCCTAGACCATCCATCTCTTGAGAATTCAGGTCACTCTTGGGACCAGGAGAGGCAGCCTGGGAGAGTGTGTGTGAATGACTGGGAGGAGAGTTCCCATGGACGCTGGGGATATGTGAGGGCTCTGGGGAGCTGCTGTGACCCTGGGTCTCTTCCTAGAGCAGTGAGTGCTGGAGAGAGAAAAGAAAGACATCAGCTGCTGGACGGATTTTCTGTGCTGTAAAGCCCCTTTAGGACAGGCACACGGGGCTGAGTATCTAGGGTAAGAACAAAGCGCTGGGATAGAGTGGGATTCTCCGTAGCGTACGTCAATCTTTTCACTCCTGCTTAGCAAGAAGGTACTTTCCTCTTCTCCGAATCCAGGATGCTGAGATTGATTAGCACTCCTAAGCTTCAGCCTCAATGGAGAGGGTTTCTGCTTAGCCAGCCCCTGGGAAGTAGGCTAGAAGTACAAACTCTGGAACCAGTCAGACCTACATTCAGATGCTGACACTGCCATTTACTAGCTGTGCACCTTGGAGATCATTTAGCCTCTCCGAAGCTCAGTTCCTTCCCTACTGTATAGAACATTTGAGAGGTCTGAAAAGTAAATACCTCAAACAGAATAGGTGGTAAGCCTGGCCACTTGTCACCTCTGTCCCTAGTGAACATCATCCCCCCTCTCCCCATGCCCCCGTCCCCCACCTGTAGTACAAGGATCCCTGGAGATGCGAGGTAGTCCTAGCGGTTACAAATTGGATGAATCTCCCTGATCCAGAAAGCATCCTTGAAAAGGATCAAGACCAAGACCAGAGGGCCTGCCTCCCACAATTGGGGCATTTTATTTACAGCCCACTTTGTTCATGAGTGTTTGAAGCAGTATAGCTTGGGGGAGAAGCCATGATCTCTACCCTTCCTTGCCTCGGTATTCCGATCTCAGTTCTCTGTATCAAGTTCCTGTTTGATCCAACCCCTTACATCCATGGGAATTACTGGACTGAATCTAGTTAAGGCCTCCTGCCATGTGATCTTTCATTACTTTCTAGTGCATGGAGCTCTGGCCTGGAACTCAGCAAATGGGGGGTTAAGACTGATGCCCTGGCCTATCTCCTCCCCTCTCCATTCCAGACTTCAAAGTCCACAGAAAGCTCGCTTCCCTGACCCCACAGTGGCAGCTCCATCATCAGCTCCTGATCGGTTCAAAACAGCAGATGCTGAGCCCTGGCCGGGCTGCTTGCACTCTACTTTCTAGCCATCTCCTAGGGTAAGCACCAGCATGTTAAGAAAGTGTGGGGCCGACAGTCCTTGCTCCTCCAGGAGAGAGGCACCTGGAGGTCACCTCACGCAGGGCGTCTGTCTCACGGGTTAGACCTAGAAGGCACCCCACAGGCAGAAGCCCTTGTCTAAGGACCAGGACTCTGGGACTCTGTCTAGTTTGTGATCAGAGCAGATGTTTACTGGGGGGTTAGCAAGTAGAGCACTAGGGGTCACCAGCCCAGGGAGGGAGGCAGGGGGTTGGCAATCGCAAAGAACCTGGCGAGAAATGGAAACGGGAGCAGTTCAGGGACCAGAATTAGTTCTGTTAGTATTAATGTCCAAAATCTATGCTAAATTATTCACAAATCAATGTCCAATTATTTTAATTTTTGGCTCTGGTGACTCGGTAACCAGTGCTGGAACACTGTCTGGGATGGCCTGCTTCCCTGGGGCCAGACCTGCTCTGTGGGATCTGCAGCTCCCAGAGGAGCAACCCTCACAGACTCCAGGCCAGTGGGGGTCCCAAGGCTCAAGGCCTGTTCCTCTCGCCCTCATCTGTGGATTTTTCCAGCTGCTTTCCTTGACCCAAGGATCACATAGGGATACAGATGGAAGGAGGGGGAAGCAGGGAAAACAGTCAGAATGAGCTGGGGAAGAGGCAGACGTGAGGAAGAAGGGATGGCGGTAGTGGTCCAGCCATATGAGACAGGACACTTGGGACATCTTCTCAAGTAGGGGCTGTGTCGGGGATGGTAAGAGAGGTTCTTAGCAGGCAACTCCCCTCTTTTTCCCCCAAGTTGAGGAGAATTGGGGGTTCCTGTTATGGGGTGCCTCCTTGTAGGACTGGGCTGAAACCTCAGAGCCCCAGCTGCTGACATCTGGAGCCAGGATCATGTCTGCTAACAAAGGCTGGTGGGTACCACCTGAAGGCGAAGACAGTGTGTCTGAGAAGTTCCTGAGGAAGACCAGGGAGTCTCCACTGGTGCCTGTAGGTGAGTGGTAAAGTAGGGAATGAGGGGCCTTCTCTCACGGAAAAGGTCTCCTAGCCCTTTCAAAGGAAGCAGAGGACTCAAGCGTCCTGCCCATGGAACAGCCAACAGCTAGGAGAAGAGTGAACCAGCAGCAAAGGTGCCAAGGGAAGGGACACGCCTGACAAGGAGTCTGGATGGGTGGAGGTGGTGGCCGACTGACGGCCTGGGGTGCAGGGAAATGGGGGGCATCGACACCAGCATCAGGATGGGAAAGAGCGGTCTGGCGTCTCCCAGGGCTTCCTTTCTCCAGGCCCTGGGAGAAAAGAAAAGGAGCTGTGGGAGCCAACATGGCTGGAAGAGGGTCCGGAGCAGAGCAAATGGGGGGTGGGGGAGGCCCGTGATGGGCTATTTGTATGTAGAGGGCTCACTGGAGGTAGACAGCCACTTTGAAAATGCCATTGGGAGTAAACAACTCGATATTCTCTTCATAGTCCCCCGTCTCCCACCATGAAGCGGCACGGAAGTAGGGGTTTATCCAGATGCCCAGCCTGCCCCGCCTGCAAAGGGTCTCATCAGGGGAGCCATGTGATCGGTGACTGAGGCCCAAGGGTCATGTTCTCTGCCTACAGGCTTGGGAGGCTGCCTGGCAGTGGCAGCATACCGGATTTATCGGCTGAAGGCTCGTGGTTCCACCAAGATGTCCATACACCTGATTCACACCCGAGTGGCAGCGCAGGCCTGTGCCGTGGGTGCGGTCTTGCTAGGTGAGGGGCTGGTGGGGGTCACAGAACGAAAACGCAGCTTGTTAGACAAAATCTGGCTGTGAGTCCCGATGGTTAAAGGACCATGATTTCAGTCCCACCAGGCTCCATGGCAAGTGGAGGTTTGGGTGAAACCCTCAAACCAAGCCATTTTCAGGGGTCCCTGCTTGGCCTCCTGTCCCAGGCCCGTGGGGATGGTGCACAGTTGGTTTTATGGCAGTCTGTCCTGAGAGGTGAGAAAAGTCACACAGCAGAACACATGCTGAATTTCCCTTCCTCTGTGGGTCAAGGGGCAGACAGCTACTTACTAGCTGTGTGACCGTTGACAAGTCCCTTTCTCTGAGCCTCAGTTTCCCCATGTGCAACATGATGGTAAGCACCCTGGCTTGCCGACCTCGCAGGTTGCTGTGGGGTTTCTCAGAGAGGTAATCTACACGGAAGGGCTCTGCAGGTACTTGTAGCAGCTACTGAGAGCTAGAGCAGAAAGGGAAGCTGAGCAGGGAAGCTGGACCCTCAGGGGAACGGCTGCAGTCAGGCTCCTGGGAGAGCCAGGGGATGGCTGCAGGGTTGGGTGTTATGGGCTGTTTTCCCTTCTCCTTCCTGCAGGTGCTGTGTACACGATGTACAGAGACTATATCAAAAGAACAGCACCGGATGCCGGGGAGAAGTAGGATTCCTGTAGGGCCCGGGGCAGCCAGAGCCTCGTCCATCAATCCCTGGTACGTTCCTAATAAAGCATTTTGAGGAAAATCAAGTCTCTTCTTCACACGGGGCAGAGCTTTGAGGAAAATCAAGTCTCTTCTTCACACGGGGCAGGGCAGAGTTAGGGACCAGTAGTGGCTGGTGTGTGTGTGTGTGTGTGTGTGAGAGAGAGAGAGAGAGAGAGAGAGAGAGAGAGAGAGAGAGAGAGAGTGTGTGTGTGTGTGTGTGTGTTTGAGAGAGAGAGAGAGAGAGAGAGAGAGAGAGAGAGAGAGAGTGTGTGTGTGTAGGTTTAGAGAAAGGTTTGGAAATCAGAGTTCTGGCCCCCAGCTCCAGGGGCAACAGCCTCCAATCCCAGAAGCCCAATACCTCCTAAGCCACCCCAGGTCCCAACCAGAAGCAGCACGGTAGAGAGGACCGGGTGGTAGGTGCAGGGGATGGGGGGGTGGCAAGAAAGTGGCCCCGATGCTCACGGGAGCACTGGATTACGAGGCAGGCGTCCCTCCCACCACAGGCCGCTGTCCTGGGGACCCAGGCAGGAAGACTGCAGCTGGGAGAAGAGACCGTGAAGCTTCACATGAGATGACATATATTCATTCAGAACCCAAGTGCCAAGACCAGACTGTTGGAGGAAAGGGGGAGGGGCAGGGGGAGTAGGGATGAAAGGAACAGAGCAAGGCAGAGGTCAGAATGTTCTGTTCATTTAAAATCCATGTCTAAGGTCAAACTTGTAAAAAAAAAAAAAAAATTCCATGTAAATCCTGAAGACAGGGCCCCTTGGGGTTAAACACTTTGTCCCCTTCTCCTTCTCCGAGCCCGAGCTCTTCTCTGTTCCCTGGGAATGGAGCCAGGCAGAGGCTGCAGAGGAACCAGGAGGCCAAATACTCTTCCCTCGTTGGGACTCTGGGTTGGAGGCTTTGAGGTTGTTAAAAATGGCCACAGCAGCTCCCAGATGCTCTCTGACAACATGGAGTCCAGGTCACACCAGGTCCCAGCTTCAAGTCCAGGATACAGCCCACTGCAGGGAGCAGGGGCTGCCAGGAGTCCCGACACTCACATGGGGTAATTGAGCACAACATCCTGCTTGGCGAGCTCCAACAACATGGGATCATCAAAGAACTTGCTGATGCTCACATCCTCACTCAGTCCCTGAAGAGAGTGGGGACAGATGTAAGAAAGAGCCCTATGTGGTGGTCGATTGAGCTGGAGGCCGCCTGAGGCCTGTGCTGGGGTGGGGGGCTGGTGGGGTGAAGCTGTGGACCAGCTATTTCAGGAGTCACCACTGGAGAAGATAAGGCGCTCCCTTCCTGGTCAGACTGTGTCCCGGGTCTGGTGGCCCGAGGCCTGGACAGATTGCACCTCTTTGCGTTGTACGGTAAACCGCTCTCAGTCTTTGGGAGAAGGGTCCCAAAGGAAGAAATGAAGAGAGATCCAACTCCTGCCAAGAGCCCTGGGGATTAAGGGCTGGCAATGGGCCTGAGGGACACATACCTTCCTGCGACGGGTTTTGATCATGAATTCTCGGGCCAGGTGAGGAGCTGGTTGTGGCTCCAGGGGACGGATGACAATGCTCTTGTCCAGAGGATCACCGGGCACAATCTGAAAGGCAAAGTGGTTTCCAATGGTCCAGCACTTTTCTCTAGGACGTTGGAAATCTCACTTGGGATTTGAAAGGGGAACAGACCAGAGAAGACTGGCCTTGAACAGGTGGGAGGCCGCACTGGCCAGCCTGCACCATTTTCTCACCTGCCAATGGTGGAAGACAGACAAGGAAAAGGCCTGCCCCTGGGTGTGAGTCCGCAGATCGGTCTCAAAGCCAAAAGAGTCAATGGCGGGGATGAAAGCTTTGATGGTGTAGAGAGGGGAGCCTGGGATGGGTGCATCCTGAGTCACATGCCCCCTGCGACAGAAAAACAAAGGCTGAGTTCCTCATCCTTCAGAGACCAAAAGCAGAGAAGGAATCTGTCCCAAATATACAACACAGAGTTACCATCAAAGAAAGAATAACCACAATCGTGCTACAGTGGATGGAAAAGGCTGGGGGGGAACTCAGTGTCATTTCCCATGTCAGCCAAAGGGGTAGTGACTGCTACATTTGAGTGGCAACACTGAAGGGACAAGGTCCTACAGACATTCCCCCACTGACACATTTCAGTACTTTCCCGGCGGGGTTCTCCACAGAGAGGCGTCCAAGAAGGAATCTCAACTTTTTATCTGCAGTGAAGCAGGGGTCTGCCTTAATCCTTTCCTACTTTATTTTGAAAAACCAGCTCACTAGGTTCTAGGAGCAGGGACAGTACAGGAGGTCCACCTCCTTCCCCACGGAGCCCAGTTACTCTTGCGGTGCTCCTGCTCCCTGCACCATCCCTAACATGCCCACGGCTCACCTGCGCCTGGCCAGGACAGTATACACAGCAGAGACACAATCTGCAGGGGCCTGGACCTCCACGAAGTAGTAAGGCTCCATCAGACGAGGAGTGGCCTGCAACAGGGCAAGAAGAAAGAGTTCCTTAGCTTGGGCAAGGCTGAGGATTGAGGACCTGGATAGAGAAAAAGGCTGGAGGGACTGTGGTCTTGAGACCCGCATAGCTGGAATCTCCACATAGTGCCCCAGAGCAACTCAGCTCCACTCACTTACCATGAGGAAGGCAGAATAGACAACTCTCCTGGCCGTGGGGATGATTTGGCCCCCGCCCCGGTGCAAGGGCTCTTGGGCAACCACTGCATCCAGGATCTTAAACTTGACATTTCGAATCACTGGAAAGGAGATGGGGGAGTTGATGACTGAGGAGTGGTTCTGGTGCTAGTCAAGGGCCCACGCGCAGGGCACCAAGGAGCCTCTAGCAGCATGGCGGCTGTCTTAAGATCACAAAAGATATGGGACAAAATCACCCTGCAGATGGGTGTTCTGATAGGATACTAAGGCCTATAGCAGAGGACAGAAGTTAGGCACACATTCTTTATGTTTGTTTCAGGCCACGCTCAGGCATTGTAAAGCTTTCCTAGAAGTTTATGGGATTTTTTTTTTTTTTTTTTGTAGATACTTAATTGTTTTTGGATATAGAGTAAGTGCTAGGAATTGCACCTTCCGGCCCACTAATCCAACCTCGTCTATAAACCACTCTGATCCCATCTTCCTCTTTATACCTCTCCTCAAGCACATTCCTTCTCAGGACTGAGAAGCAAATGTCCGTCTAGAAATGACTTCCCTTCCGGGATGTCCCAGGCAATAGCACTTGGATGGGGAGGGAGGAGAGGAGAGGAGAGAAGAGGAAGCTGACCTAGGATATGGAATGGCCCCATGTACCCCAAGCTGCTTCTCCTGCCAGGTCCTGTACATGAGCCCACCCCACCCCACCTCATACACCCAGGCAAAAGGACCCTACAGGGCTGGAGAGGGGGAGGCAGAGGCACTGTTGGAACTTACACTCGTCACAGAGGGGCCCCTCCCTGGTTCCCCACTGGAAACCTTGAACAATGCTGTCCTTCACTGAGCCAAGAAGAGCCTTGTCCACCTGCACAAAACATGAGGGCCTGTGAGCAGTGACCCTGGCAACAATCAGTTTAGAGGGAGAAGGTAAGTATACTGGTAAGAAGATTCACCAGAAGACACAAAATACTTCTGGGAAAGGAAGTACACTTTGTAGTTTCTTCCACTCCACAGCAAAGAAACCACTGCATGGCTCCCGTTAGTTATGCTGTACCTCAGAAGGCAGGGTATCATCCACCAGGATGTTGGGGCCGGTGGCATCAGGGCCAAAAGCCCAGATAGAACGGGCAGCCAGCAGATCCCAATCGTACTTGGTCTGGAAGAATTCTCCCAGTTTCTTCCTAGGGGAAGGAGGAGGAAATGGAGGTTTTCTGGCAGCTCTGCAATTTCTGCATCCTGGGGTCACAATTCCCGTCTTCCCGGGGGACAGTTTGCTTCCCAGAAGGACACGTGGTATCAGAGCCTGGGGAGGCAAGCCGTAGCGCTTCGTCTCCTTTCAGCCTTGAAACCAGAGCCACATTCTCACCTGTTCCACGTGATCTGGACCACCTCATTCTCTATGTCCTCGGCGAGGCCCTTCTCGAGAGGCTCAGCAATCATGGTGATCTTATTCCTAGTCAGAAAGGAAATGAGTAATGATGAGGATCAGCAGAACTTGAAGAAGGGGCGTTCCTAAGGAGAGGGTGACAAGGCAGTTACATCAGTAAAAGCCAGAGGAGCAAAACAGAGCAAAAAAAGTTCATTTTCTGTCTTCCTTCACTTGAATCTACCACTCTTTAAAAAAGTAGGGTCTCAAGGCATCTGGCTGGCTCGGTCAGTGGAGTGTGTAGCTCTTGATCTTAGGGTTGTGAGTTCGAGCCCCATGTTGGGTGCAGAGATTACTTAATTATAAAATTTAAAAAATTCTCACAACAACAGAACTGTTGCTAGGGCAAAATTGTAAGACGATCATATTATACGGAGAAAAGTGGCAGTTGGGACACTCATCCTTGGGGAACCTATAGCAAAGAATTCCACAGCATCATGTCTACAGGCCTAAGGCATGAGAGTGCTAGGTTAGAACTCAAGCATCCTAAGCCCCCATCCTGAGACCTAGGGAGTCTCTATTTCCACAGTACTTGTGACTGGGGTGGAGTTGAGGAGGGGGGAAGAGAAAGTGTCCCCTGTCAGTCCCAGGGTCACTCTGACACCCAGCTCACTTCTTATTGGGCGTTTCAGCAAAGCACTTGAGGGAAGATGTCTCCACCACCGTCTCACAAAACGTGACAACGGGGTCAGCCACCTGGGAAACAGAATAAATTGTTAGGCAAGATCTAATTTTGTTGGAAGGACAACATTCTGCCAAAGGGAATTCTGAGGTTCCCTTGGCACTACCTTTGTGACAAACCCGTCTTATTCAGCGTCAGCAATGAGTACAATAGCAGGTGAGAAATCCTTACCAGCACTAAGGAGACTGAGAAAACTTCGTGGAGTGTGGAGTTTCTGTTCCTGAGCCAAGAGTACGTGGGAGTCAAACCTGGGCCTAAAGTATCATCCCCCAAGGACGCTTTCAAGGTCTGTTCAGCCGTCCCACAACCACTCACTTAGCACCTCCCGTGGCTCTGTCACAGCTGACACTAGGGACTGACTGGCGGGATCCCCTTCCACTCTCAACACCTGGCTCTGAGTAGCAGAGCTCCTCCCTGAAGCTCCCACATGGCCAGCCACCAGGGAACTCAGTATCTTCTAGACCACCAGTCCTGGGCACCTCAGGAGGAGGATCTAAGAGGGGTACTTGAGGGCGCTCTCTCCCACCACCACAGGAACTGGGAGAAAATGGGTACCATCTAGGAGACTGAGGCCATGCAATGGGCACTTTAATCAAGGGGCCACGTCACAACCTAAAGACAAATCCAGGAGAACCAGTTCTCACTCTCTCCCTGAAACCCTCCGCTGAGCCCTAATCACCAAAGATGGGTTAACTGTATAACTGTTTCCTTAACAAAAGACCAAGAATCACTTTGGCTTGGGAGCCTGGACTTTAAACTATGACACAGAGAATAACCCTGCAGAAAGGGGCAAACCAGATCTCAAATACCTTCCCAGATAGGGAGCAATAGGTCATGCTTTTCCCTAACATGTCTCCTCCCCAATAGGGCCCCCCCTCTTCCCTCAGGCCTTCCAGGGGAATCAAGGGTTTTGTTGCTTATAAAATCAGTCTGGAGCCATGAGTCAAGCTCCTGGCCAGGCGGGTACTCAAGAAAGAGGATGCTGATTTACCTTGATGTCGATCTCTGAGTACATCTTCCGTAAATCGTGCATCACACAGTCTAGGTACAGCTCCCCAGTACCTAGAATCACGTGCTCCCCAGACTCTTCCACCTGAAACGTAACAGGCCTGGTGGTCATAGCCTGGACCTCTTATGCCAGCAACAGCAGCTAGAAACACAATCAATGCTAGAGCCCAGGAGGAGGTGCCCAAACCCACTACCAGAATCAGCCACTCCTCAGCATCAGTTCCAGCCTCTTCAAGAAGGATCAGTGGGGAAGTGACCAACGGGTAAATCCTCAGGACATCTGGACCATTCAGCACGGTGCTGCTGGGCATTAGGTCACCGATTTAATTTCCAGCATAACCGTTTAGGGAAAACCCTGCCCTAAGTCTATGGACATAAGCTGACCCTTTAGCCCTGGCCAGCTACTCAGAAAAGTATGCTAGCAGGCTCAAGAATGTAGAAGGATCAGAATGATCACTTTTCCTTCTATATTTTCTGGAAAATCAATTCATAGTATATATATATATATATTTTTTTTTTAAGAAAAAAAAATTACTTCCTCACAAAATGTATTAACTGTGATTGTCATTAATCCTGGTCCCTAATATTTCTTTTTTTTTCAAAATTTATTTACTTATTTTATTTTTTATTTTTCTTTAATAATTATTTTATTTTTATTTAATTTTATTTTTTATTTTTTTAAATTTACATCTAATTTGGTGCAACAATGATTTCAGGAGTAGATTCCTTAGTGCCCCTTACCCGTTTAGCCCATCCCGCCTCCCCCCACCCCGTAACCCTGTTTGTTCTCTATATTTATGAGTCTCTTCTGTTTTTATATAATTTTTGTTTCCCTTCCCTTATGTTCATCTGTTTTGTCTCTTAAAGTCCTCATGTGAGTGAAGTCATATATTTGTCTTTCTCCGACTAATTTCACTTCACATAATACCCTCCAGTTCCATCCACATAGTTGCAAATGGCAAGATTTCATTCTTTTTGATTGCCAAGTAATACTCCATTGTATATATACACATCTTCTTTATCCATTCATCCGTCGATGGACATTTGGGCTCTTTCCATACTTCGGCTATTGTCGATAGTGCTGCTATAAACATGGGGGTGCATGTGTCCCTTCGAAACAGTACACCTGTATCCCATGGATGAATGCCTAGTAGTGCAATTGCTGGGTCGTAGGGTAGTTCTAGTTTTAGTTTTTTGAGGAACCTCTATACTGTTTTCCAGAGTGGCTGCACCAGCTTGCATTCCCATCAAAGTATACTTTCTAAGACACATCTCTTTCTCATCTAAAGATACTGTGGAATATGAACACATGCATGTGCACTCGCAGCACCCTCCCCCCCCCCCAAAACGTGTCTTGTTTTCAAATGACAGTAACAGACAGGGAATACTTGCTTTCGACATAGGCTGCTGGAAGCAGCAGATCAGAGACAGCTGGTGGACGTGAAGCAGTGGGCGGCACAGACCTGTCACCGGGGGCAGCTATTGCAGACCTTGAACATACCTTGGTGGTGAGGGATGGATAGCTCTTGTTGACCTTGCGCAGACCGTCCAGCATCTTGGGTAGCTCTGAGGGGTTGACTGGTTCCACGGCAATCTTGATAACGGATGTGGTGTTGAACTTCAAGGGGCGGAAAATCTGAGCCTGAGATTCAAAGTGCAGAGGAGTGAGGGCACGTGGCCTGAGTAGGCACCAAAGGTACAGAGGTCAGAGAGGAGGAGACCACTCCCCAACCAGGAGCCAAAGTGCTGCTGGGAGGCAGCCTGAAGGGCCATTTATTCCCATGTAATTGGGCAGAACAAACAGCAGGGAAAAGATAAAGCAACTGCTCCTAACTCTTAGCAACTGAGTGGAGTGCAGGGAGACTCGAGCTGGGTCCGATCTAGAAGCTTCAGCCTGTGCTCAGGCCCAGAACCAGGAAGTGGCAGTGACTCCGGGTTAGTACCCTGTGAGTTCCCATGGGACCCTCCAGCTTAAACTAATCCAGCTGCCTTTTCAGAAACTCTACCTCCTCATTGCCTCGGGGTTCAGTTATGGTTGCTGTCTTCACAATTGGTTGATCAACACCTTCGATGAGAACCCAGTTGCCAGCAGGAACACGGTTCACCTCAATGTGGTACCTGGGGCAACAGATGAGTGAAATAAGGAGGGGTGCCAGGCACTGAGCCAGGAGCAGGGGTGAACCAAACATACATCCCATTAGGGGAGGGGTACAACAACCAACCATGTAACCTCACATATATGTACAACTGACCCAGGAACAATGGGGCCCCAACGCCCCATGTAGTTGAAACTCCACATATATGTTCTGACTCCCCCCAAAACTTTTTTTAAATCTTTTATTTATTTATTTTTTTAACGTTTATTTATTTTTGAGACAGAGAGGGACAGAGCACGAACAGGGGAGGGTCAGAGAGAGAGGGAGACACAGAATCTGAAACAGGCTCCAGGCTCCGAGCCGTCAGCACAGAGCCCGACGCGGGGCTTGAACTCACGGACCGCGAGATCATGACCTGAGCTAAAGTTGGACGCTCAACCGACTGAGCCACCCAGGCGCCCCATCCCCCCAAAACTTAACTATTAAAAACCTACTGTCGGCTGGGGGCCTTACCGATAACATAAACACTCAATTAACACGTTTCGTATGTGCATTCTATATGTGTATTCTACACTGTACTCTTCTAAAAAATAAGCTAAAGAAAAGAAAATGTTAAAGTCATAAAAGAAAATACATTTGCAGGATGATAGTGTATTTACTGGAAAAAAAAAAAACCCACATTAAAGTGGACTCGTGTAGTTTAAACCTGTGTTGTTCAAGGGTCAACTGGAATTACAAACTGGTTAGCACATGGAAGAAAGCTCATGGTATTTTAGGAGGACAAAAGAGGAAAACCTAATTTCAGGTGGATACTACTGGTAAGCAAGGCCCTGCCCGAGGGGTAGAATGTAAGGAGATGCCAAAAGCACCACAGAAGATACTGCAACTCTCCTAGGCCATCAGTCCTCTGCCTTCTAGGGAATGGGTGGATTTGGAGAGGGAAAGGGGGCCATCGGCAAGGTACAGCAGGCACGTCAGAACAGAACTGCCTTGACTCTGCTTGCTAGCTAAGAAGCCGAACTTATGAATTCACAAGCAGCCCAGAGGCCCAAGCTAAGTCTGGTGCTGCAGATAAGGAACCTATAAGGGATCTAGCAAAATCTTCTATCTTGGTCAAAGAATAGTCCGTGGAGGTTGGGAGACAATTTCTTTTGGGAAGAAACATAAAGGTTGTGACTCAGAAACACAGAAGAGGAATAGAGGATTAAAAAGAGTAAAAATAGAAAACTTACAAAAGTTTATATAAGCCATTCAAAACTCAAAGGCAAGGCTCTTGGCATTATCCCAACAGTAGCTGCCTTTTGGCCCTAGCAACTCTGGGTAGTAAGAAATAGAAGTCAACAGATGTGAGGGAGCGTCAGCTGATGCCCTACTGAAGTGGCCCATGCAGCTGCCGTGACAAGGCCAAGGCATGCCTCTGTAGGCTACTATTGGCGGTACCTGGCCACAGAGATCCAAAGACGACCCACGGTGCATATCTGGGAGTCTTCCTCATCCTCCAGGGTGTAGTTCTCCCCCAGCACCTTCACGGGCTGCCCGGCATGGATGGTGCCACTCAGCACCCGGCCAAAGGCATGAAACTGAACTCCATCATCCGTGCTGTACATCTTGGTGGTGTGGCACATCAGGGGACCCTGGAGGTGGGGACAGAGTGCAGGCTCGACCACACATATTCCCAGGGTAAATACCCTTGTCTCTACCTCCTTGGACGGCAATGACACGGCTCTGCGAGGAGGCTGCCCAGACCTAGAGGAAGATGTGTCAATCTCCTGGGAAAATTCCAAACCATGCCCTACCCCCTGATTAGCTGGCAGATGTCATAGGCAGAGCAAAGCAAAAAAACTTTGTCTTTTCTCTAGGAGGATGAGGGCAATGGCGAAGAAAGGCAGGTTTAGGATGGCAGATCGCCACTGTTAACTTGCAAGATGACAAGACTTGCTTGCCCCAAATTCCCTCCGAAGATGTAACACAATTCTCAGTTGGTCGTTCATGCTGAGAAATTAGACTGAGAACAGCTGGGAAAAAAAATTTTTTTCAATTAATAAATTAATTATTTTTAAAGTAAGCTGTGTAGGTCCAATGTGGAGCCTGAACTCATGACCTGGAGATCAACAGTCATATACTCTACTGACTGAGTTGGCCAGGCATCCCTGGGAAAGACTTTTTTTAAGTACATTAAAAAAAAAATTATTTATTTTTGAGAGAGAGAGAGAGAGAGAGAGAGAGAGAACCCGAAGCAGGCTCTGGGGCTCAAACCCACAAACCATGAGATCATGACCCGAGCCAAAGTGGGACGCTTAACCAACTGAGCCACCCAGGTGCCCCTGGTAAGGACTTTTTTAAAGCCCAAAGCTGACAAAGTTAGCTACCATTTGTTGAATGTTTACTGCCTATCAGGCACCATGCTAAACACAACTGTAAAACTTTCTTACTCTTATTTAATTTTGTAACAGTCATATACATACTATTATCCTCATTTTACCCACCAAGACTCTTAGAAAGATAGAATAATTTTCCCAAAATCATAACACTAGAAGTGGTAACCCTGGGTCTTGAATTCAGGCCTGTTTGACTTTGTTAACGGGGAGTGGCAAGCAAGGATGGAAAGAAGGCATCATTCCTATGACCAGAAAACAGCATCTCCAACAGAAGGAGGAAAAAAAAACAGAAATGGGGGTTTTCCCTTACGTCAGGATCACAGTCGCTCATGGCCTCGCCGAGATCAGAATCCACACCGCCAGTGTAGGTGTGCTCAATCTTGGGCTTGGCGCCCACCTTTGGAGAGGGGATATGCTGCACACACATGTCCACAAAGCCTGTGGAGGGAGAAGACAAAGCCATTACTCTACACTCACAGGGAGAAGTGACGGTGAGTTATGGATCCACTGGTGATGGCCAGAAAGCTAAAAGTGCAGGGACTCATTTTCAGCTCTTAAGCTAGGGCACCGTGAGCCCAGCGGGAAGTACCACCTTGTTTCCTGGGAGTATGCTCTAAGAGCAAGAAGCAGGGCTCAATGGTTCCTTGAACTCAGGTGACAAAAATTTTCAAGTGTCTGTTATCAATCCATGATCTTTCATTGAATATAAGCACTTACTGAGCACTTACAATAAGTATCCCAGCTCTTTAGATCTACTCAGAACAATCCGAGTTGACTCTCTCTTCGGGAAATACTGCATATGTTTCTGTTCAATACATCATCCTGTTTTCTTTTTTTTTTTAACGTTTATTTATTTTTCAGAGAGAGAGAGCAAGCGAGCAGAGGAGAGGCAAACAGAAAGGGAGACACAGACTCTGACGCAGGCTCCAGGTTCTGAGCTTTCAGCACAGAGCACAGCGAAGGGTTGGAACCCATGAACCGTGAGATCATGACCTGCACCCAAGTCAGACGCTTAACCGACTGAGCCACCCAGGCGCCCCATCATCCTGTTTTTCTAACAGCCAATAGGCCATGAAAGAGAAAACCTCCATTAGCACCTTGGGGAAAGCAGATCTGTTTTCAGTTGGTGTCTCCTAGGTCAGATGGATGACCAGCCGAGAATGAACTACTAGAATCATGCACCTTGTGGATTCAGACACCTAATAACTACCAGAATCAAGAGATCGCTGGCGCGCCTGAGTGGCTCAGTTGGTTAAGTATCCGACTTCCACTCAGGTCATGGTCTCATGGCTTGTGAATTCGAGCCCCATGTCGGGTTCTGTGCTGACAGCTCAGAGCCTGGAGCCTGCTTCAGATTCTGTGTCCCCCCCTCTCTCTCTGCCCGCCCCCTGCTCAAGCTCTACTGTCTCTGTCTCTCTCTCAAGAATAAATAAACATTAAAAAAATTAAAAAAAAAGAGAGAATCAAGAGATTGCTGAGGGGACCCTTAGTCATTACCTTTACTACCTCCCTTATTTTACAGATGAGAAATTCGAGTCACAGAAAAATCAGGTGGCTGACCCAGGTCTCACCACATAGAAGGGCCAGGGCCACAATAGAACCAAGATTCAGGTCTTTCTCAATAGGTCCAGGGCTCATTCTACTATATCGCCTGCCTTCTGTGCCACTTAAATAGAGGAGACAGGAGCTTAGGAGAAAAGAAATCTGAGCCTGCTGCTTTTCCCAGTATTTCCCATCGCTTATGAGTCTATTTACATCACTTATGAGTCTCGTAAAAATACTAGAACCTCGGAATCTGTTTCAACGTCTCCTTTATTTGCACGCTCCTCCTGGTAGGGAAATATAATTGCTTTTGTTTCCCAAGATAGAGTTCTTAGTACCATCCACCAAAGGAAACAGCTAGGAGAAAAATGTAGGTGCTGTACATCCGGCTTGCAGTTTATTTAAAAAAGCCTCACATCTCTGCACATCACTGGAGTGAGGAAAAGGTCCCCACGATACATGTGGCAGAACATGACAGTGATGGGAAGGGGGCCATGAGCTCTTTTGTTACCTGTGAATTCACCAAAGAATTTTTTGCAGACCAGCCTGAGCAGGGGGCGGATATTCAGCTTAAGCTCTTCTTTGGTCAGATGAATGCCAAGCTCATCCAGGGTCCTGGGGAGGCTGGTGTCCACGTCACCCACAACCTGTGTTGGTACCAAATACCATGTCAGCTGTAATGATGGCCCCAGCATGTTGCCTGCTATAGAGGGCAAGGGAAGGCCAAAGGGCAATTTGAAGGGTCACTGCGCCAAGTTCTCTTCTACAGGGAGAGCTCTTGGCAAGGACAGCCATTTGGTTTGAGAGAAATCTTTGATATCTACTCTTCAAACCAATCCTGGGGGGAAAAAAGGGGTTGGTTAAATAAACCTGGCCCTCTCTGATGACCTTCAGTGCTGCCCCCTGGTGTCTGAAAAGCAGCATCTCACCCCACTCAGGAAATCCCTTACTCTTCCCTATTTAGAGACTTCTCAGATTTAGAGGATCACTGCACCGGAAGGAACCAAAAAAGGTCACCTAGCAGTCCATCTGCTGGTAGGGCAAGGCCAAGCTAAATCATTCTCAGCAGACTCAAGGTCTCTAATGAGACAGACTCTATAAATTTCTTTTATTAATCCATTCCAGTCTGACACAAGATACTAAGTATTTTTCAGCACTAATAAATTTTAATCATGTTATTTTGTCTTGTTGCTATGTTTTACTCTTTTGTCAGCTGGTATGGCCACACACGTTTTGTGTATATGTGTGTGTTAACTGTGCACAGTGCTTATTAAACACTTGAATATCTTATAACTGTCTTGGGAAAAAGGTCTACGAAAACTCCCGTACAGTGTTACCCCTTTACTTCTGCTTTTTAGGTAGCACAAATTCATGCAAACTCAATGTTATACTCTTTTCTTTGGAGAATCCTACATGTCTAACTGCATCCTTACCACTGTCTGATGCATCTTTTTTTTTTTTTTTCCCAAGTAAGTTATATGTCCAATATGGGGCTTGAACTCACGACCTGGAGATCAAGAGTTGCATGCTCTGCCGACTGAGCCAGTCAGGCGCCCCGTGATGCATCCTTTCCGATTTGACAAACATCACATATATACAGGCCCAGAAAAGTCATTAAAAAGCAAGCTAATACAGCCATTCTTTTAATGGCTACAAAATACTTGAGATGTACCATAATTCATTTAATCAGAATCTCACTGATAAACATTTAACTTATTTCCAGTTTGTTTCCCCCCTTATAAAATATATATATATATATACACACACATATACACACACACACACACACACACACTATACATAAACCAATTATATCTGTAAATCAAATCCCTACAACTGAAATTATTAGTTCTCAAGTATCAAATCTTTATACAAAATTTCTCCATTGCCTTTTCTTTCTTATCTTCCCCCCTTCACTCTGAATTCAACGGCACTTAGAGGACCATAGATCTAGAAGACTGGTGAGCAACTATCCTCATGCTTAGTAAAACAAAACTGAGCAGGTTTAGGGGCAGGGGGAAGTCTGAGTTCACCAACTTTTGTACTCTGTGTTTAGAAGGGCAGGCCTGAACCAGGCAGCCTGACATTCTCACCTGAGCAAGGATCTTATACAGAGGCTCCAAGATAAACTCCACAAAGCTCCTCTGGGAGCTGCTGGTTGGGGCCTTTTTTGTGAATTTTCGTCTATTAAGAGGAAAAAAAAAAAAAGAGTTATGGGTGGCCCAGCAGGGAGAAGGCTGTGTCACTGACCCCAAGGGTGAATTTCCTAAGTTCTGAATCTGAGCAGGGTGAAGGGGAAGGAATGTGTATGTGATCATAACATTTCCAAAGAGAGATTCCCAAGAGAGCATATGGTTATGACTCTCGTGCATGCCTGAGCTGAGCTGTGAAGACCTCAAGAGAAATAGGCTCATCCTGTTAAGAGCTCATGAAGCCAAACCACTTAGAGGAGGATTATTCATGTTTAATAAAAAAGTAGGTTTTGGGGCACCTAGGTGGCTTAGTTGGTTGAGCGTCCAACTTTAGCTCAGGTCATGATCTCGTGGTTTTTGAGTTTGAGCCCCACATCAGGCTCACTGCTGTCAGCCTGTCAGCACAGAGCCCACTCCAGATCCTCTGTCCCCCCTCTCTCTGCCCCTCCCCTGCTTGCACTACCCCCCTACCCCTTCCCAAAAGGTAGGTTTTAATCTTAGGAACTCTTTCTCTGTCCTCACTTCCTGGAAAAATGAACGCCCCCTCTAGAGAGTCACTTCCCCACTCTACTTACGTTTTGGGGTTGAAGTAGATGTCACCCCAGAGTCTTTTAGCAAATTCCTGGTAGTTAATGTCACCTGTAAGAGAAGCCATATGATTATAATCTACCTAACAAAGTATTGTTTGAAAGCCTGCATACGTGGTTCTAGATGCGTAAGTGGTTTATAGCTGAGGAATTCTAGCACGTTCCTTCCCAAGGTCTGGACATTTCCTTGTACCCAGGCAGGCAGACAAGGATACTGAGGCATAGACAAGGACAGGACTGGCCCAAATTAGACATGGCTACGCTGGAGCCAAAATGAGTACCCAGGCAGCTCTATGTCTAGGAAGCAAAGAACTGAGCTATGGACAAGGATACGGTTTATATGCTTTCCTTCAATAAAATAGGCCCAACCGCCCACATGCTATGCTCTGTCTGCACCTAAACACTGTTCCTTCCAGAAGTGGGGCTTAATGGCTCCTTCACTCTTCCCTGATCCACATAAGCTCTCTGCTGCCAGTGTGGGCAGTCTCCCAGCTGCAATGCCACGCTAAAGCTCAAACTAGCCCCAAGCCTCTGGAAGGCAGACATCTAGTCCTCTGGAGAGAAAACTCCAAAGCCTACCTTTGTCTCATCTTTTACCAGTTAATATTTTTAGTTTGACTGTAACTCTTAATCCTGGTCAGGCTGAGCCAAGCAACGGTGGCTTTTAGAATTCAAGATCTTCTCAATCAAGAGCTCCTGTTAGCCAATTTGGTCACATGACCAACTCTGTCATGAGTATTTCTATCTAGATGATTTCACTCAAGATGCCATAAAGGATATTCATCACTTTTCCCCTAAAGCCACGCTCCCCTTCAGACCATTCCCCCTTTTACTGAGGCTACCTTGGCATTTCATCCAGGTTCAAAATCTTTTTCTTCCCCACTTTGCTAATTACCAAATTCTTCCCTTCTTTCCCACATTAGTTAGTGACTCTCTCTCCTTTGAACCACTGTGTCTTTTACACGCCTCCATTACTGCACCTTATAGTACAGCATACTCACTGGACTGAGTTGCTTGAGTGCTCACAAGAACTAGGCCTACCGTGCTGGAAGTTTAATAAACGCTCAGTGGAAGAAAGGGTGAACTTCTCTCTGGTTCTTCTCCTCCTTTTCAATCTCACTAATAACAGGAACCCAATATTCACGATCCTGTATCTGAATACTGGTGAAAATGTCTAACCGGGTGTTCCTTCCTGTACCCACCCTTCTTCCTGGCCTATCTTCTATCAGCTTTGCACGTGTCAGCCTACCCCAATCTTTAACAGCTCCCAACTGCTCACAGGATAAAGTCAAAATTCTTTAACCTGGCATTCCAAGCCTTCCTCAATGTGGTCCCAACCCAGCTTGCCCACAGCTTTACTTCAACTCTCCCCTTTGGTGAAACAGTTCACCATTATTAAATAGGCCATGGGTCCAAACCACCCGCCTCTGTACCTCCTCTTTCAATGCTGCGAATCTAGAACTCCCAGCTCTCTACTCTCCACCTGCCCATGAAGCCCCATCTCTTCCTGCCCAAACTGATGTCATACACTGTTGTTCAACACTCTGTAGGTTTCCGTCTACCCCTTGGACAGAGTTCTTAGAAGTCAGAGATTGTTCCCCATGCGTTGCCAGATTCTTAGTTAAGAGGACATGACATCAACTGTGGAAGTACGGTGTGATGGAAAAAACATCAAGTAGATTCTAGTCCCAAGCCCACCAGTAGGTTCTGTAACCCTGGGCATAGTTTTCCCATATGTGGAATGAAGGGGAAGGACTCAATGATCTCTGATATTCCTTTCAGAGCTGACTTCCTAGAAGTCCCAAACATGACTTTTCTCCCCTCCCCTCCTTTGTAAAAATATAAGTATACAGAAAGAATGCAAATGGGGGAGAGGGGCAGAGGAAGAAAGAGAGAGAATCCTAAGCAGTCTCAATGCTCAGTGCAGAACCCAGTGCAGGGCTTGATCCCATGACCCTGGGATCATGACCTGAGTCAGATGCTCAACCAACTGAGCCACCCAGGTGCCCCCATACATGGCTTTTCAGGAGGATGATACTGGAACCCAGAGCTGGCTCCTTTGTAAACTAACAGTGGGTTCCTAGGATGGGCAATACTTTCTCCTGAGGCTCAGGGCCATTTTCAATCAGAAACTAAATCATTAATACACTGTAATTACAGAAATGGTCTTGGATTTTGCTTCACATGCTGATGTAAAGAATATTCAGAGACCTGGAAACCAGAACCCTACTCAGATAAGTTTTATTTATTATCCATCTACTTTTCCTTTTCAAAAGAGCCATCTAGAAACAACTAAATGTATGCCTAATGATAAGAAAGTAGTTAAGTTATAGCACATCTATACAGGGGAGTAACTGGCAGTGACAGAAAATAATTGATAGAAATGAATTTTAATAAAATAATTTGGCAAATTCCTGTGATCCGATGCTGAGTGAAAATTTATCTGTGTTATGTTTTATATATTATTTATGTCCCTCTATAAAATGTGATCTCATTTATGCAGAACACTAAACACAGAAAGAACTATAAAATGTTTGCATGGTTATGGTAATGAGGTTATGGGTGAGTTTTGCTTTCTTGATGAGATTTTACTGTATCGTCCACGTTTCTACAATGAGGATGCAGTGGATAAGTACATATTAAAAACACAAACAAACAAGTTGCATTTGCCCATTTCTTTCACAAGAGCAAAGACGAGGGTGAAGGACCACTGAGTGGTGAGAACAGAAACACTGGAGCTCCAGTGCCTGTCAGCTGTGAGACCTCTCACCGGGCCTCTCCGCAGTCCTCAAAACAGGGTGAATTATGACCTCCTCGAAAGGACAGTGTTGGATACTCAGGACATGGTTGTTACCGGAATCTGAGGGAATCGGGAGGCACAGAGGTAAAGAGCACAGGAGTCTCCTGGAGTTGGGAAGCCGGCCCCAGAGCTCTGTGCCAAGGCTCCGGGACCTGTAAAATCATTCAGCTGGGTATCCCGGGGGACTGCAAATCCAACTCGAGCTCTCGAGTAGGCCTACAAAATGTCCATGTGCCTACAGATGGCTGGAGAGACAGCCAGAAGAAGCACCACTAGTGACAGACATTCCATCCCTGAGGAAGAGGTCTGACAGGGCTTTGCGCCCATGGAGAATTACTCTCGGAAAATATCTGTCTCACGCTAACAAAGATTCTTATTCCTAAAATGAGCTCCCTTTTCACCCATTTCTTCCACAGTCACCTTTACTCTTCTATTCTTTAGAAGCCACTTGGCCCAAAGAAAGGGTCTAGGGGCCAAACAGAGACCGAAACGTGACAATAATAGTTGATAAAATGCTCCCCCAAACAGGGGACCCTGGCATGAAGCCAATTCTAAACTCTTCAGCAGGAAAGGCACCCATGACTCTGGGGAAGCTGGGAGACAGCCCGCCAGCCAGAGCTTACCGAAGGTGTCAGCATAGATCTTGGCAAAGGAGCCGAGTGTGAAGCAGATGCTGTACTGGGAGCTGGAGAAGCAGACGTTGCCCAGGAGTGGGGAAAGGATCAGGTTCTCATCGGTGGAGTACATGCTGAAACAGAGACAGTCATGAGTGCAGAGCCGGGCTGTGCAGCAACACCAACATAATGCCAAGGGTGAAGGGCGGGGACTCTGTGTCATCACCCCTCTCCAGCCCTTGTTCTCAGAAGGGGCTTGCATAACACACTCAAGTGCTGCCAGCGGCCTGGCCCAAGAAAGTGACATGATGGAGTTGTCCCCTAACTCCCAGTAACAAGCTGACTTCCCAGTGCTGGGAACTTCGTGCATGATCCTGGAGAAGTTAACTGCACCAGACACACAAGGGGAAACTTGGAGGTCAGAGACAAAGCTCTTGAAACACAGGAAAGGAATCTGATGTGAAAGTGGAGTACCTTTTTGAGAAATCTCAATTTCACAAACACAAACAGACATAAATATCAGAAGTGAATAAAAAACAAAAGACAAAATAAGGGCAACTTTGCTCCCCACTCTCACTGCCCAGTTCCTCTTTATTTTATTAGGCGTTGTTATACAAATTCACATGAAAACTTTATCTTAAAGGCCACGCAGAAGCCACAGCATCCCAAGTTCACTAAAGTTTCAAAGAAAACCAGCTGTATACAGGAATTCAATCCACAACCCTAGCCTCACTGACAGATTGTTTTATGTAATTTCTTAATTTAGAAGTGAAAGTATTGGCTTCTAAAGAGCAGTTTCCTACCTTATTCCACCATATCCCAAGTTATGTTCCCCAGAGGCAACTGCTTTCAACTCTGTTAAAGCTGCTTTCAGAGCAATGGTCCTCATATTTCTAAATAATATGCTCACGTTGCTGTTTCTTGTTTAGAGGCTGAGATCAGACTTCTTATTTTGGTGATCGGGATTTAGCCCCATCCTCTATTTTAAGGTAATAAATAAGTTTATCATTTCATCTTTGGGGTTCCTGATATTATGTTGGTCTCCAGTCATTCCCGGTCCTTCTGGAGCCAGGGAGAAGAGATCACTGTTGAGAATTAGTACTACATACGGGGGAGGCTCCTGAAGGTAAATCTGTCTCTGGCCACGGAGGTACCATCCCCAGTCCTTAACTGGAGAGGTGTTCTCTCAATAGGACAGCTTCATTCTGGGCCCTTTGAGGGGCCACAATAAGTCATCCAGTCCTTCTGTCAGCCCGCAGATAAGACTGTCTTTATGATATATTTAACCTATTCTTCAAAGTCACCTTGATACTGTATTGTGAGGTCTCCCAGCCATCGCTCATACTTATTAATATAAGCCTGAAATCCATCTTGCTGAAAAGCAACTATGTCCACAAAAACAACAGCCAATAGTTCCTTCACTTACTGAATCTGTGTTAATAACAGCAACTAACATCATTCATGGGGCAGGTACTGCATGCTAAGCACTATGCTAAGTGGGGTTACATCAAATATCTACCTGATTTCTTTAAAAAAAAAAAAAAAATTTTTTTTTAACGTTTATTTATTTTTGAGAGACAGAGCATGAGCGAGGGCAGGGCAGAAAGAGAGAAAGAGAGAAGGGCGCGAGAGCACGCACGCTCATGCTGAGCTGTCAGCACAGAGCCCGATGTGGGGCTCAAACCCACAAACTGTGAGACCATGACCTGAGCCGAAGTTGGATGCTCAACCGACTGAGCCACCAGGTGCTCCAAATATCTGATTTCTTATCACATCCCATTAGGTAAGCGTTATTATCATTCATTCCCTTTTTACAGAGGCAAAACCTGAGGCTCTACAAGCATCACTTGCCCAGGTTCACACACTTGGTATGGGGTGAAGGCGAGACCAAGTTGAGAGTCCCAGGTATTGAACACAACACAGAAGTGAAGGTGGGTCTTAGGCTGTACAGCCGGTGAAGGCACAGGGTCAATGAGGCCGAGGTTGTGGAGTCAAACCCTATAGAGCCCTGGAATGTGCCCCTAGCCTTGTCCAAAAAGCTCGTTATGTACTCCCAAGAAATCAGGGTTGCCCCCCAGAGGTGTTCAAGGTTAAGATTTGTAAAAAACAGAGTTCCTGAGGACAGGAAATCCACACCTGGGGTCCTATACCTTATTTATTTATTTATTTAAGTTTATTTATTTCTTTTGAGAAAGAGACAGTGCAAGTGGGGGAGGTGCAGAGAGAGGGGGAAACAGAGAATCCCAAGAAGGCTCTGTGCTGTCAGCGCAGAGCCCGACGTGGGGCTCGAACTCACGAAACTGTAAGATCGTGACCTGAGCTGAAACCAAGAGTCAGACGCTTAACAGACTGAGCCATCCAGGAGCCCCGGGTCCCATACCTTATTAATCCGTTGACCTCATCTACGATGTGGCGCAGCTTATAATAAGCATCAGTTGGCGGCAGCTTTAGCTCCAGGATCAGCCGGTCAATCTTGTTGATGCACACGGTGACCGCCAGCCTCTCCTGTACTGCGTGCTTGATCAGCCGCTCTGTGTTTAGCATCACCTGAGAGACACAAGACCCAGAAAGTGGTGGTAAGAGCAAAAAGGGCAGAAAAGTCCAGAGCAAAGCCAAAGAAGGTACTATCTGAAAATACAAACTATGAGGAAAAGAGAACCTCGGGAAACTGATTATTGGGTGTAAGCAGAGGGTAAAGAGGGCACCTGGCAGGATTGAGATACGACTAAACAGCCTGATGATGCTGGGAGCCAGGTTTCTCAGTGCTGGAGAAGGGACAGAAGCAGGCTTAGGAAGCAGCTATGGTACTGAATGGAACTGTGGGCATTAGGATGAAAATACGATTTCTTCATTTTTTATTATTTATCCCATTTAATATGTATGTGTAGAAATAGTTGGGGCACCTTGGTGGCTCAGTCAGTTGAGCGTCTGACTTGATTTCGGCTCAGGTCATGATCTCAGTTTGTGAGATCGAGACCCACATTAAGCTCTGTGCTCACAGCGCAGAGCTTGCCTGGGATTCTCACTCTCCCCCCTCTCCCTGCCCCTTCCCTACTCACGCACATTCTCTTTCTCTCAAAATAAATAAATAAAAACGTAAACAAAAAAATAGTTATAGATGTGTGTGTGTATGTATTATCTGTGTTCAGTGAAAAGATCTAGAAGTAATGGACCCCAGGAGCAGTGAACACACCATGGCGTTTGTTTCTATCCCAGTCCCCACTACAAGGAGCCAGAGCTCCTTGAAGAAATAGCTGATTCCAGGACTGGGGCAGGTAAAGCACAAAATGAATCCAGAACATCTTTTTGTGCCTGAAAGTAAGGAAGTACTCCAAAAAAGATGGGGCATGTCAAAAGAACAAAGGAGCTCTACCTAACCAAATCTGGGATAGAGCATCAAAATATGTAAGGAAAGTAATGGATTATAACCCACTGAATGAAATAAAAATCCACGTATCCATACTGACAATAAATAAGCAAATGGGCGAGAAAGGAAAGCCCTTCCTCAAAATAGAATTCTAACCAAAAAATATAACAGGAGGGGATGCCTGGGTGGCTCAGACAGTTGAGTGTCTGACTTTGGCTCAGGTGATCTCATGGTTCACAAGTTCGAGCCCGGCGTCGGGCTCTGTGCTGACAGCTCAGAGCCTGGAGCCTGCTTCAGATTCTGTGTCTCCCTCTCTCTCTGCCCCTCTTCCTCTTACACTGTCTCTCTCCCTCTCTCTTTCAAAAATAAATATACATTAAAAAAAAAGGAATAATAAGAGTTAGAAAATCATCATTTGCAACTACTATGGAAATAAACTAGGAATGATTAATGGAGGATAAAACTTGGGGTGCCTGGCTGGCTCAGTCAGTAGAGCATGCGACTCTTGATCTCGGGGTCATGACTTTGAGCCCCACACTGGGCATAGAGCTTACATTAAAAAAAAAAAAAAAAAATTAACAGATGATAAAACTAATAGGCAAAGTTTGAAAAGGAGTAGAATGTATACAGAGCCTCAAGGTATCTCTCCACAAATTATTTATTACCAAGGGGGAAAATAGTAACTTTACACAGGAGAAAACTGGTAAACCCACCTTAACCAAGCAATCAAAGTTAGTATCACCAATAATGGGATAAGGTAACACCATGGGCCTCCTAATGTGATGGACTAAGAACAATACAGCTACATTTGCACTTGGGTCAAAAATAACCTGAATGCGATCAGGAGCAAACATTCAACGAGGCCAGATGGAGAGACATACTACCAAACAAGTATAATTTATACTCTTCAAAAATGCCGTTATAAAAAAACCAAGAAAGACTATTGAATAGTTCCAATCAAATGATTCCAATTAAGAGACTGAAGAGACATGAGGACTGAATGCTAAGCAGCATCCTTGATCAGAAAAGAAAATTCTATAAGGGACACTACTGGGACAGTTAGTGAAATTCTGTAAGGTCTGGAGAAAAAGATCTGTACAACAATACTGTATCAATGTTAAATTCCCTGATTTTGGGAACTGTATTTTGGTCATGTAAGTGAATGTCCTTGTTCTTAGGTAACATGCTGAAATATTGTATTTTGAAATAATTCACGGGGAAAATACACACTCATATGTGTGTGTATACATCTACAGAGAAAGAATTACAAAGCAAATGAGGGTGCACTCCTTGTACTGTTCTTCCAACTTTTCAATAAACTTGAAAGTATGTGTATTCCAAAATGAAATCAAATAGAGGGGGAAGAAAAAAAAAAAAAGCAACTCTGGCTCCCTCTGCTGGCAAAATCACCAATGACAACACGAACAAGGTTAGCCAAATTACCTAATCTCTCAATTTAGAAATATACAAGATGCCTTGAGTCTTTTGATTCCAAACTCTATTTTAGAAAAACTCATTGGGGCGCCTGGGTGACTCAGCTGGTTAAGCATCTGACTTCGGCGCAGGTCACGATCTCACAGTTTGTGGGCTCGAGCACCGCACTGGGTTCTGTGCTGACAGCTCAGAGCCTGGAGCCTGCTTCAGATCCTGTGTCTCCATCTCTCTCTGCCCTTCCCCAGCTCATGCTCGAGCTCGCTCGCTCTCTCTCAAAAATAAAATAAACATAAAAAAATTTAAAAAAAGAAAAACTCATTAATATTTAAAATCCATTTACACGAATATACTCTCCTCCCTCTTTTAATTACATTTGTCATTTTATTTTGGGTCCTATCATTTTGACCTTCACTGGACAAGGAGTGAAGAACTCATACTGAGAAGTAATTGTGACCTTCATAGGCTGCCTTAATTTCAGAGCAAACGTGAGCCTTAATCCCACAGACTTTCATCGTCTCTGGTTCCCAGCTCACTCAATGCACTAGGCATTGTGTGGGGCAAACCTAACATGGAGGAGGGATCATAAGAGGGTAGCGGCAGACTCACCCCTTCAGCCGCATCGATGAAAAGGACAACTCCATCTGAGATGCGCAAGCCAGCTGTGACCTCATCAGAAAAATTCACATGTCCTGAAAGGCAAATACCCAGTAAGTCACCTGCGTGGTGGCAGGATGACGCAAATTAACTTGTAGGTAGCCTAAGGGAACACGGCAAAGCATGTGAGCCCCCAAACATGTCCTTTCCCTTCTCCCCACAACTCCCTACATCGTATAAAATTCTACCAGGTAGAGTCATGTGCTTGGATTAAACTTTTATACAGGGGGTCCCCAAACACAAAAAGAAGGAAGTGTTTGCCTAGGAGGGCAATAACATCGACATTCACACACCAGCTAGGTCTCATCAGCAGTCAGCAGAGTTCTGGGAGGCACAAGACGATTCAGAGGCTGGAGAAAGGGCAAGAGGGCCTGGTGCGTGAGAGATAAGCCAAGGTGCTGCCGGTGGGGGACAGGGACAGGGGTTGAGAGGTATCAGGGCACTGGGCATCCGAGGATGAGAAGAAGGTCAACCTGTCAAAGCTCCAGTTTTTCTACTTAAAACTCTGCCCCGAGTTGGTCCTTTCCATTAGATAAAGACACAGTCTGTCACAGGGCAAGGTATGCTGCTCCTGTGACCTGTATGTCCACCGCCACTTGGTGCACTGACCCCACGGTTTCCTTCAAAAGACTTAGTGTGCCCGAAGCCAGGGCCATGTCTGACTCACCTTCATTATCAAGTGTCTAGCATGGGGCCTGACACAGGCTGGAATGAGTCAATGAATGAGACTCCATAATATTTAAATATTTTAGAGCAGAGCAAAGAGAGGAGCGAAAGAGAAGGCCTGCTGCACAGTGCTTGCTAATTAACTAGTCAGAAGCAAAGGAGACAGTGAAAAAGGAAATTATCTCAACGAAAGGAGAAGTGAAGGAATGTAAACACAAAGATGAAATGCTCTGTTCTATTCTGGAAAGAGAGCACAAAAAAAAAGGAGGGCAAGGTCTCATAGTAAAAGGAATGTCCCACCTGGAGTGTCCATGATATTGAAGAGGTAAGACTTTCCTTTGGTATCTGGCAAGACCACTGTCACTGGAGTGCTTTTGATGCCAACACCTCTCTGAAATCACGAAGAAAGAGTGGTCATTGGGATTTCTTCCTATGCAAGAGGAGTTCCTTCTGCTCCAGGGGCTTGCCAGTTGCTAGTAGTTACGCTGACGTCTCTTCTTGAGTGTTATTTTTATCTAGGCCTCTAATCAGAATGACCCTGAAGATGAGCTATCTTGGTGTTAAACATCATTTCTGCAGAGGTCTCGTTCAAATACAACAAAAGTAAAAATAGGGGTGCCTGGGTGGCTCAGTCGGTTAAGCACCCAAGTCTTGACCTCAACTCAGGTCACAACGTCACGGTTTGTGTGTTCGAGCCCCATGTGAGGCTCTGCGCTGATGGTGTGAGGCCCGCTTGGGATTCTGTCTCTCCCCCTCTCTGCCCGCTCTGTTTTCTGTTTTTCTCTCTCTCTCAAAATAAATAAACTTAAAAAGAAAAAAAAAAAAACACAAAAAACCAAAAGAACAAGTAAACCAGGATTAATTTAAATCTTAACAGAGAATCCAGGATCCTATGATCTTAATACATGGTTAACAAAAAATAACTAAAGCATTATGTAAGTGCAATGAAACATCCTGCTGCATTTTAGGGTTTCAAAAAAAATGAGACCCTTTTGGCCCCGGCTGCCACCATGGCACCCATGAAAAAGCTTGTGACAAAGGGGAGCAAAAAAAAAAGTTCTGAAGTCTACCCTTGACTGCACCCACTTTGTAGGAGATGGAATCATGGATGCTGCCAATTTGGAGCAGTTTCCTCAAGAGAATCAAAGAGAATGGCAAAGCCGGGAATGTTGGTGGAGGGGTTGTAACCATTCAAAGGAGCAAGAGCAAGATTACTGTCATTTCTGAGGTGCCTTTTTCCAAAAGGTGTTTGAAATATCTCAGCAAAAAATATCTGAAGAGGGGCACCAGGGTGGCTCAGTCGGCTGAGTGTCGGCCTTCGGCTCAGGTCATGGTCTCACAGTTTGTGAGCTGGAGCCCCACGTCAGGCTAGTTGCTGTCGGCACAGAGCCTGCTTCGGATCCTCTGTCTTCCTCTCTCTGCCCCTCCCCAGCTTGCGCTCTCGCTCTCTCTCAAAAGTAAATATTAAAAAAAATTTTTTTTAATTTGAAGAAGAATAATCTGTGTGATATGTAGTTACTCGCAACAAAGAGAGTTATGAATTGTGTTACTTCTGGATTAACCACGAGGAAGAAGAGAAAGATTAAAATGCATTTATCTGGAATATTTTTTTAAATTTTTTTTTTTTAATTTTTTTTTTTTTTTTTTTTTTAACGTTTATTTAGTTTTGAGACAGAGCATGAACAGGGGAGGGGCAGAGAGAGAGAGAGACACAGAATCAGAAGCAGGCTCCAGGCTCTGAGCCATCAGCCCAGAGCCCGACGCGGGGCTCGAACTCACGGACCGTGAGATCGTGACCTGGGCTGAAGTCGGAAGTCTAACCGACTGAGCCACCCAGGCGCCCCTTTTAAATTTTTTAAATATTTATTTATTTAAATGTTTTTATTTATTTTTGAGACAGAGAGAGACAGAGCATGAGCAGGGGAGGGGCAGAGAGAGAGGGAGACACAGAATCGGAAGCAGACTCCAGGCTCTGAGTGCCAGCACAGAGCCCGACGCGGGGCTCGAACTCACACACCGCGAGATCATGACCTGAGCCAAAGTCGGACGCTCAACCGACTGAGCCACCCAGGCGCCCCTAATATTTATTTTTGAGAGAGACTGTGTGAGCTGGCGAGGGGCAGAGAGGGAGGGAGACACAGAATCTGAAGCAGGCTCCAGGCTCTGAGCTGTCAGCACAGAGCCCGACGTGGGGCTCAAACTTGCAAACCGTGAGACCATGACATGAGCCAAAGTCAGATGCTCAACTGACTGAGCCACCCAGGCGCCCCTATCTGGAATATTTTGTATGAGTTCTTGAATAAAACTTGGGAACCAAAAGTTATAAAAAGAAGTAAGTATTAAAAACACTCTAGTCATACATGTTAAAAAACAAAAGCTAACATCTGTTAATTACTTATCATAAGCTTGCACTGTTCAAAGTTCCTTTAGTAAATAAACCGCACTTACAAACTTGAGCTCTCCATGTGGTCATTTAAGAAACAGAGACAGAAATAAAGGAGAGAGGAAAGAGAGGGGTCAGAGAGCAGGGGAAAGATCCAGATGGAAGAAAGAGCCACCAGCTGGAATGGGAAAGACAGTGAGGTACGCTCACTGCTTTACACAGAATAGAAGCACAATGACAGAGGTACCCACTCTCAAAGAGAAGCTACTCCTAGAAAGAGATCATCATATAGATGGAATCATCTCATGGGTTTTGAGGATGATGTCATTTAAAAAATCCTGTTGGGTTTCTATATAACTTATTGCAGAAATGTAGATATCACCTGTTGGGCCTTGCCCTACTAGGCCAAATTAAAAGTAAGGGTAGGAAGGTCCCCCCACCTACCTTAAAGCTTGCCTGCCCACCTCTCTTTCAAGTAATATATACAGATCAGGGGACGACTGGGAGAAGCAGCAAGATAAAGAGACGTGAGGTGGGAGTGAGAGAGGGAGTACAGTGTAGAGCAAAGTGTTAGCATAAAGGCTCCCCCACATTCCCTATAGAACTCCTGATGGGTCTGGTGTGGGCAACAATTGGATTTCCCCAGGAACACCTACCTCCTGCTCTGTGAAGAGGATGTCAGTGTAGCACAGCTGAAAAAAAAAATGAAGCGCTGTTACCAACTGACTTCAGACTCCTCTCCCACACAAACCATCAATCACTTTCCCCCACCAGCTCCCAACTCAAGGGTTTCTGCCTCAGAAGGATAGATGGAAGACAGAAGGGTATCCTACAGAAATTCCAAACAATGAGACCAGTGCCCTCTCAGATGGAAAATGCTCCTGAATGGATTTTTTGGGGGGTTAGGGTGGTCACCGAGGACCAGGTATGGCTGGAGAGCTCAATTTGATCAAATACACTGAATTCTAAAGTGGTGAAGGGAGACATATCCAGCCTTTATGGAACGCCCCGCACGTCAAAACACTCAATCTAGCAGACACAGAACATTTATTGCTCTGAGACTTGCAGCCACACTTGGCCTCATTCACAGGCATTTAAATTTATCATGAAAACAACAAGGTCCAATTGTATTATATTTATAGAGTAGACTATTAATACTATGACAGGAAAGAACAGGCTATAAAAGTCAGGATATATCAGAACAGAGGAAAGATCCCAAGTGCAGAACAGATCATCCAAAAATACTGCAGGTTAATATTCTCTATGCTCTCGAGAAAGTTAAAATTACTTTCTTAAAGGCTATGAATAGAGATTACAATTATAAAGCAGCACTTTGTAGGTGTCATTATTTATAACAAGAGTGGGAAAGTGGAAGGAAGGGGAAAGAGAGAGACACCATATTCTGAATGGTTCATCCTAAACCCTCCACAGAATTTCTACTCACATCTTGGTCATAGCGCTTCCTGATTTCCGGGTGAGTCTGCTCTATTAAACAATCTACAAAACATGTCTGAAAGGGAAGAGAAGGTTAAGATCTGTCAAGCACAAAGGAAAATCTACTCTACCCCTCCCCCAGTGCCCAATACACCACATAACTTAGGGATAAGGAGAGGAAGAGGAGAGCAAGGAGGATTATGGGACAGCAAGGGATTAACACTGAAGCCACAGGATTATTTTCAAATGAAAGATGAAATCTTTCTTGGACAAAGCATTCCCCCGGGAAATGAAAACTTATAAAATCAGAGTAAGGCTCAATTTCCCCTCTTCTGTCCAGATGTAGACACAAGGCTGTAAGTGGCTTAGAAACAGGCTCCACCCACCTGCTGCTCAGGAAAAGCTAGAATTTCACAAAATGGATTCACACTACGCATGGAGGCCCCCCAGAATCAGGAGGTCCAATGTTATGGCTTCAAACCCCAACCTGTGACTCTGAGGGCTGAAAAAAAGAGCAGGAACTAAGAGAAATCCTGTTCCAAGTAGCTGAAAGTTCTCTCACCTTGCCATGGTGGAGATGGCCACAGAGGGTCACATTTCTGATGAGCTCCGAGTTATCCATCAAATCTGCCAAGAAGCTGAAAGGAGAAAGGGAAAGAGAAAAGGGACTTTGGCAAAAGCTTCCAAGTGGGGAGTGGCACAGAGCTGTTTCAGGTATTTTGTCAGGAACAACTCTCAGACCAACTGGAGAGCACTCAGAGGCACACGTGAATTTCTACATCTACGTGGTTCTGGTTCTGGCTCTGGGAACAGAAGAGACTTACCCGCGAGGTGAACCAACCTATGAAATGGGGATTTCACCAGTAAAATCATGAGATTTCAAAAGCAAGCAAGAAAAGCAAACCCAAATACCAGTACGAATACACACGGGCACACACACAAGGACTGCCCCATTCAAAATCTCCAGGTTAGACACTATAGATTTATTCCATTAATGCTAAGGGGACTCAAAATCACTGAGAGAGCTTCTCTTTCGAAATTGTCCTCAGAGCTAGTTAACAAAACTTTTGAGAAACCCCCATCTCGTTAATGAGTTCCATCTTGATCAAAACCAGCACTATCTGTCTTGTTTATCACCCACATTACTCATGGCAGGTAGCCTTCAGAGGACTTTGGCTCTTTGAAATCTCTAGCCCGCTTTCAAAGACTGGAAATTTGGGGGAACCTAGGTGGCTCAGTCGGTTCAGTGTCTGACTCCTGGTTTTGGTTCAGGTTATGAGCCCAGAGTCATGAAATCAAGCCCTGTGTTGGGCTCCACATTGAGCGTGGAACCTGCTTAAGATTCACTCTCTCTCTTTCTCTCTCTTTCCCTCTCTGCCCCCTCCCCAGCTCACACTCTCTAAAATAATAAAATAAAATAAAATAAAATAAAATAAAATAAAATAAAATAAAATAAAATTAAATTAAAAAGTTTAAGAAACAAAGATTGGAAAATTTAAAAAATCACCAGTGAGAACACAAGAGAACATGAAGCAAGTTTGGAAGATAATTGAAAAGTTGCTTCCAAAGCGGCTGAATGAGGGCAGGTGAGCTGACCATTCCAGAAGGGACCCTACTCTTTCAGATGTACTAGATGTCAACATTTTTTTTTTTTAAGTTTCATTATCTAATAATGAGTCACAAGCACTTCAACATAATGGGGACCTTACAAATGCAATTCATCAATGAAAATATTTTCAAAAGTCTGCTGTATGAAGAGTCTAAGTACTCTACACATGTATCCACCTACTTGTGCCCTCCTTTCCAAAATATAGAATTGTTATATTCCCCAAACACTTAGCAATCTTATCAAGTCAAAATGCCCTCTGGTGGTCTCAGCACTGACCATTACAATACCCAGTTCTGTCTCCAAGGGTGGCTTCTAATACCAAACTAAGGGGTTGGAAGAGAAAAGGCTGAGGTCTGAATGAGAGCCAGGAGAAAAGTTAAGATGGACTCTACATAGTCCAGCAACCATGTATGCTCAAGGAAAATTCTGGCAAATTGTAGGGGAGGAGTTTTGCTTTTATAATTCATTGGTTACTTCAACCACAAACCACCTCCTACCTCCACAGAAAAATGAACCCACACTATTTGTGCAGAGAGGCTGAGAAACCTTGTAACTTACTCCATTTCATACACCGTGACAGGTAAAGTCTGCTCCATCAGAGTGAACTTCTTGGTTTTCACCGGCTTAATTATAGGTTCTAGGCAGGAAAACAAAAGTTGTGACGTGCAGGTTGGCATAAAACATAAAAATACAGAGCCCCATTTCAGTAGACTGAGCTTTCAGAATGTATGATATGTGACATCAATTTATGTTATTCTCAAGGATCACTCATACGTTCAGACACGTTTGGGAATGCAGTTTGGCACAAGACAGAGAAGGCTCTCAAACTATGGACTGAGGGGTTTGGACTTCATTTTGTGGGAGGAAGGGAAAGGGACTGGATATAGGCTGAGATCAGTGTCAGTTCAAAATCTATCCTTGCATTTATGAAATCCAACCACTTCCCAGAAGATGAATGAAAATGATTAAAGAAGTGGAAGATCAGCACTGTGTGGACTGGGTAAAGGAGTTGGGATTCTTTGGATGGAAAAACAGCTCACACCAGACAAAGAACTTAAAATACAGTCATAAGCACCGAACCCAAAATTCAATAAATAAAGAAGCGATTCCTATTTGCTTAGTAACAAGCTACAAGTTGTACTACATATTAAAACAGGGTTAGACAAATCTCAATTCGGAAGCAATACTGAGCATAGTGAAGAAAAACGAATGAGTTCATTCCCTGAACTTTCCACACCGACCACGGCTGCGAACTGAAGCTTTCTTGATCTCACCTCTCACGACCCGGTGCCTGCTGACTTACCGGTGAGAGGCTGGGTGTCTTCCTCTTGCACGATGGTCTCCACCTCAGGACCGTACACCTCCTCAGCTGTGGGGTAGTACTTCTTGTCCTCGTGCAGCACCACCTCCATCCCAGGGTGGTCCTCATCGTGATCTCCTACGTCATCATCATCGTCGTCATCATCCATCTAAGAGCAAGAGAGGGGAGGAGGTCCTGAGAGGCACACACCTTTCCTTCTCAGTGACCGTCTACGTCATGTGACTCAAGAGCAATGACGTCACAGGCTTGACAGCTTCTTATTTTGAGTTCAGCGCCAGGGAGTCAGTGGGGCAGACTCTACTCTTGCGTGATCCTTTACAAAGACAAGTCTGTACAGATGGCTCTCCTGCTTCAAGCTAGCCCCTTCCTACATGTGGATCACAAGTGGACGGAGACTGGAGAAAACAAATCGCTTATCATAACACATCCTTTCAAGGGGAAAAATCACTTCCTTCAAGGGCAGAAGTCAGAAATAAGAGGTAGAAGCTGGGAACAAGTGCATACCTTTAGATTTTTTACTTAGATTCAGAGCTGTTTTTGAAAAATACCTTTGTGACAGATAATAACAGGTGTTGGTGAGGATGTGGAGAAACTGGAACCCTCAGACACTGCTGGTGGGAATGTAAAATGGTGCAGCCACTTTGGAAAAGTTTGGTAGTTCCTCAAAATGTTAACCACAGAGTTACCCTACGACCCAGTAATTCTGTTAATAGATGTATACCCAAGACAACTGAAAATCTAAGTTACACAAAAAGTTATACACACACGTTCATAGTAGCATTACTCACAATGGTCAAAAAGTGGAAACAACCCAAATGTCAATCAACTGATGACTGGATAAATAAAATGTGGTATATTTATACAATGGAATATCATTTGACCAAAAAAAAGAAATATTTACACCTGCTACCACATGGACAAACCTTGAAAATATTATGCTAAGTGACAGAAGTCAGACACAAAAGGCCACACATATTGTAGGATTCCACTTATATGTAATGCCCAGAATAGGCAAATCTATAGAGACAGAAGGTAGATTAGTGGTTGCCTAGGGCTGGGAGAATTGCAGGGCAATGGTTAAGGGGTATGGGGCTTCTTTCTGGGATGATGAAAGTATTTTACAACTGTTTGTGACAAATAAAAAGTAAATAAATAAATAATATTTAAAACGGGGTGCCTGCGGGTGCCTGGGTGGCTCAGTCAGTTAAGCGTCTGACTTTAGCTCAGGTCATGATCCCAAAGTTCATGGTTCAAGCCCCACATCAGGCTCTGTGCTGACAGCTCAGCTTGGAACTGCTTTGGATTCTGTGTCTCCCTCTCTCTCTGCCCCTCCCCTGTTCATGCTCTGTCTCTCAAAAATGAATAAATGTTAAAAAATAAAAATAAAAATAAAATAAAATGGAGTGCCTGGGTGGATCAGTTGGTTGCACATCCAACTCTTGATTTTGGCCTAGGTCATGATCCTAGGATTGTGGGATTGAGCACCGTGTTGGGGGCTCTGTGCCGAGTGTGGAGCCTCATTAGGATATTCTCTCTCTCTCTCTCTCTCTCTCTCTCCCCTCTTCCCCCTCCTACCCCACCCCTTGCCTCTCCCCCTCTCCCCAACTTTTGTATGTGCTCTCTCTAAAATAAAACTTAAGAAATAAATAAATAAATAAATTAATTAATTAAAATAGTTGTTTGTGATGATGGTTGCCAGTGAGAAGGAAAACTAGGGGGTTCCGGGGAAGCCAACAGAAGAGGGGATTTTAAGGAGGGAGTGATCAGCCGGGTCAGATGCTGCAGATAGGCCAAGTAAGATGAGGACTGGGTCTGGGGCAGAGGTCACTAGTGACTTTGACAAGAGCGGGCTCTGTGGAATGGGAGAAGCAGAGGATAGAGATGGGTTTGACATAAAAAGGGAGGAGAGGATTTGGAGACAGCAAGTATCACTAACTGTTTTGAGATATGCTGCAATGGGAAGCAGGGTAACAGGAAGGGGGATATTGGATCAGTTAAGAGGATTTTAAGGTGAAATATCAGCATGTCTATATGCTGATGGGAATGATCTAGCGGAGGAAAAACTGGCACAGGAGGGGGAGAACTCACAGGTAGGTGAGAAGGGATGGGACCTAGTTTCTAGTAGATAGGAACGCAAACAAATCATCCATAAGAACAGGAGGGAAGGCATATGGCACAGAGGTAGGGAGGTGGGTGGATATACTGGTGGGAGCCTGTTTTCCTTCACACAAATTCCAGCACGTCAACTCTTTCTTAAAAAGAACAAGAAACCCTCCAGTGGTATGCCGACTGGCTACCTCTATCACCTTTACGCTCTACTTCTATTAACATGACCTGACATTATATTAGCTCTCTGGGTAGCTGTACATATTCTCCTGGTGGTGGCCCCACAATGGCTATTAAGCCAGTTCCCTCCGGCCCCATACTGCTGACTGCATTTTGAATCTAACTGTAGGATTTTATGTAATAATTTCCAACTACCTGTAATTAATTCTAGCTGGGTGTCCTGTTGGTAGCTCAAACTTGACAAATCTAAAATAAAACCACACACGTGCCTTTTTCTCATTTCTATTTAATAACCAGTGTTCTGCTAGTCATCTCACTGCTCCCATTTTCTTCACCCCCGCACCTCCACACCTGTGCACCCTTCCACCGTGATGAGCTCCTGGCCTCCTGACCCTCCCTTCACTAAAGGAAGAGTCCCAGCATCGTGCTTTGATCATGTCACCCCCCTTTCTTTTTTTTTAATTTATTTTATTTTATTTTTATTTTTTGTCACCCCTTTCTCCCAGTTCTCCATTCAAGGCCTTCCAGAGTCTGGTCCCTCCTCCTCTGTGCTTCATCCCTGCAGCCGTCCTCCAAGGACTGCGCTGTGGCAACTGGGAGGAGAAATCATTTCCTCCTAACATGCAACCTCTGGGCTCCTGCTCGTTGCACTCCTTTCTAGAATGTTCTTCCTTCTTTCCTCCCTCCATTATCAAAATTGTATGCACCTCTTTACTGTTACATCAAAACAAAAACGTTTTTAAAGTCTGTGCATCCCGTGTGGACAGGGAGGCTACAAGAACTCTCGTTCTGCTGGAAGCAGTATTGACTAGTGCAGGCAAGGTGAGGAACAATCTGACTGCACTTCGTGAAAACCCCTGAACTAAACTAAACCCCTGAAATAAACACATTAAATATGTACCTGATCCTGGGATCTGCAACTCTGCTTTTGGGAATATAACCCAAAGGCATTTTCACATGGTACAGAAAGGGACATATCTGAGAATATCCGCTGCAGCTTTATTTTTGGGGAGGAAGAAAGCAATGCCCACCAGGGATTACTGAGCAGCAATCAGACCAGACGGACACACAGCACCAGAGGATGGATCCAAAAGCACATCACTCACCGCAGTGCCTGGTGGAAGAAGTGAGAAGCAGGAAGACACAGAAACCTGATGCCACTGCGGTACTTACGTTAACAATGCAACCACTCACATTTTATACATCATACAGAGACACACGTGCACGTGCTATAATGATTACTGTGGTAACAGGCACAATAAAGAGATAAAAAGGAATTAATAAGTAAACTAAACAAGAGCAGGACCCTGCATGAGCAACAGTATCAAGGAGCATGAACCAGAGTAGGAGGAACTCAACACTAGGGACTGAGGGGAGAATGTTCACACATAGCCTAAGCGATCCCATTTTTTCTTTAAAGTATTTCTTTGTTAACAGCATTAGTGAAATATAATTGACATTCCCCACAATTCACCCATTTTAAGTGCACAATTCAGTGGTTTTTTAATATATTCAGAGCTGTGCAACCACCACCACAAACGACGTTACGTTTTTGTTACCCCAAAAAGAAATCCTGTACGCTCCGGCCATCACTCCCCAATTCCATGGCCCGAATTGAAGGCAACCACTAATCACTCCACTTTCTATCCCTACAGATGCCTCCCCAGTCTTTGGCTCCACTATGAACATCACTTCCTCAGATAGCTTTCTTGGTCATCCCAGCCAGAAATAATCCCTCCTTATAAACTATTACTACAGTACTAAGATAAAATTATTTAAATGGCACTTGTCCCTCCCTGCTTCATGCTATACATATTTTCATACTTCATCTCTCCTGGTGGGCAGTAGGTTCCTGGAGGGCAGAGATAGTGCCTTGGCTCTCTCTGTATCATGATCCCTTGCAAACAGTAAGTGATTATAAATAACGAATGAATTCCTTTATTTAGCTCAGTATTCAAGTTTGTTGAGATCACTCTGAATTAAGAGTCTGCTATCCAGTGTGTTAGCTTATGTCATGTGTGAATTCTCTATCTTCAACTAGGTCATTGATAAAATGGTTGAAAGGATGAGACCAACCATGGATGCCTGGGGCACGTCACCTCTGGTGGTGATCCATTAATCGATACTCTTTGGGTCCCACTGTTCTATCAGCTGTGACCTCTCCTAACTGTATTATAACCCAGCCCATATTCCTTCCATGAGGCCATCATGAATTATAATGATTACCTTAGGAAGAGTGAAATAGAATAAGGACCAAAAAGACTTTCTATCTATTTGATCTGAATGAGAATGTATTCACCAATTGCTTGTAAGATGAAAAATAACTCTTTAAAGTATTCTTAAAAATTGTTTTTAATGTTTATTTTTGAGAGACAGAGAGTGAGAGGGGGAGGGGCAGAGAGAGGGAGACAGAATCCAAAGCAGGCTCCAGGCTCTGAGCTGTCAGCACAGAGCCCGATGCAGGACTCAAACTCATGGACTGTGAGATCATGACCTAAGCCAAAGTCAGACACCCAACCAACTGAGCTACCCAGGCACCCTTCTCTTTAAGATATTTTTAAAAAGAAAAACTTGGATCGAGCACATGGGTGACTCAGTCGGTTGAGCATCCGGCTCTTGATTTTGGCTCAGGTCATGGTCCCAGTCTTGTGGGATTGAGCCCCTTGTCGGGCGTGGAGCCTGCTCGGGATTCTCTCTCTCTTCCATTCCTCCCTCTCACAATAAATAAACATTAAAAAAAAAAAAAAAAAGGAAAAAACTGGCTTATAAAAAAAATTAAAAACTGGGGCACCTAGGTGGCTCAGTCACTTAATTGTCTGACTTCAGCTCAGGTCATGATCTCGCAGTCTGTGGGTTCGAGCCCCATGTTGGGGTCTGTGCTGTCTCTCTCTCAGAATAAATATATAAACATAAAATAATTATTAAAAAAAAAAAGGTGCAATGTGACAGATGTACACAGGATATTATGGGAGCACAGACGATCCAGTACTATTTTTTCTTTTTTAAGAGAAAGATGAAAATTGCAATAAATTTGTTTTACCTCATCAAGATCTTTGGTCTCTCTGCCCAGTTCATCATCATCTTCATCAGAATCAAGCTCTGGTCCAATATAATTTCCAAACTCGTCATATAAGTCCGTATCCATGATGCTAAAATTCAAGGAAAAGAGGAGTGAGATTCTGGCAAGGTAGCCAAGGTCTCCACAACACAGCCCCGTATTTCTAACCTTACAGTTGACTGTATCCCTCCACACATCTCCTCTCCAGTTACAGCCACCCACTGACTGCTCCTCCCCAAGCCCTGTACTTTCCCCTCCTCGCTGTTCTACTTGTTGTCCCTGTTTCCCTTCTCTTCTCCTATTCTTGTAATACTAAAAAGATTTTTAACTTTAAAATAATTTAATACCAGAGAGTTGCAAAGTAGCACAAATAATTTTTTTTCCTAAATTACTTGAGAATAAGTTGCTGACAGTGCCTCATCACCCCCTAATACTTGAGAGTAGGAGTTTAGCAAACTATGCCCTGTGGCCAATCTCGACTACTGCTGGTTTTCATACAGCCCCCAAGCTAAAAATGCCTTTTATTTTTAAAGTTGAAAAAAAAAAATCAAAAGAATATTTCATGATATGTGCAAATTAATTGCATAAAATTCAAATTTCAGTGTCTATAAAAACAGCTTTATTGGAACACAGCCGTGCTCATTCATTTATAATGTCTGTGATTGCTTTTACACTGTTAACAGCAAAGTTGAGTAGTTGCAACTGAGACCATATGGCTCAACCAGCCTAAAATGTTTACTATCTGACCCTTGGTAGAAAAAGTTTTCCAACCTCTGCTTCAGTGTGTGTGATTCCTACAAACAAGGACATTTTCCTACATAACCAAAACACAACGATCAAAATCAGAAAATGAATAGTGACACATTACTACCACCTAATCCACAGACCTCTATTCAACATTCACAAATTGATTTTTTTTAAGTTTGTTTGTTTATTTATTTATTTAGAGCAAGCATGAGCAGGGGAGGGGCAGAAAGAGGGGGAGAGAGAGAATCCCAAGCAGGCTCTGCATTGTCAGTGTGGAGCCGACGCAGGGCTCAAACCCACAAACCATGAGATCATGACCTGAGCCCAAACCAAGAGGAGGATGCTTAACTGACTGAGCCACCCAGACACCCCCACAAACTGTTCTAATAATATGCTGCACAGCAAAAAAAGCCAACCTAGGATCCCACGTTTGCATTCAACAACAGCTCCCCAGTCTCCCCTTGACTTTTATGACACTACACTTTTGAAGGTTACAGGCTACTGATTTTTGTAAAATGTCCCTTAATTTGGGCTTGCCTGATATTTCCCTATGATTAGATTCAGGTTTTGTTTTTTTGGCAGAATATCTCAGAAGTAATGCAGTGTTCCTCTCAGTGCATCTCTTATCAGGTGGTTCATGATTTTAATTTGTCTCATTAGTGGTGATGTTAATTTAATCACTCAATTATGGTGATATTTCCCAGACTTTTCCAATGTCAAGTTACTAGTTTTATCATTGTAATTAATAAGTATTTTCTGGGTTTTCTCTACTTCAATTATGGAAATTCTATTTAAAGTAATAACTCAAATGCCACCTCCTTCCAGCTTTTCTAGATCCTCAATTTCTCACTCCCCTACATTGCTATAGCCTTTTGTACCTTAATCAGCATTTAATTCTGCCATGAATGACAGTTTACTACTAATTAACCTCTCCAACAACCCTACAGTTTATAAGTAATAACAGACCAGAGGTGGGGTAAGGGTTAAAAGAGTTCAAAGACCTAGATTTGAATCCTAACTTGGTCACTTAATAACGATATACTTCAAGTAAGTTACTGCACTCCTCCAAATCTATTTCCTCAACTGGAAAATGGAGTGAGTAATCTCCACTGCATAAAAAGTATGAGACTTAGGGGCACCTGGGTGGCTCAGTTGGTAGAGCATCCTCTTGATTGTCCGTCAATCAAGAGTTGAGTGTCCAATTCTTGATTTTGGCTCAGGTCATGATCCCAGGGTTGTGGGATCAAGCCCTGTGTTTGGCTTCATGTTGAGCGTGGAGCCTCCTTGGGACTCATTCTCTCTCTCTCTCTCTCTCTCTCTCTCTCTCTCTCTCTCTCTCTCTCCCCCCCCTCCCCGCCCCCACCCCAGACTCAATAAATGTTAACAAGCATTATATTTTAGACATTCTTTTTTTTTTTTAATGTTTATTTTTGAGAGAGAGAGAGAGAGAGAGAGAGAGAGAGAGAGAGAGAGAGAGAGTGCACAGGCACAAGCGTGTGATCAGGGAAGGGGCAGAGAGAGAGGGAGACAGAGAATCTGAAGCAGGCTCCAGGTTCTGAGCTGTCAGCACAGAGCCCCCTGCAGGGCTCGAAACCACAAACCACAGATCATGACCTGAGCTGAAGTGGGATGTTTAACCCACAACCACGCAGGCACCCCTGGCCATTCTTGAATACAGGGACCTGTATTCCTTGTCCCTAGCTGCCAATGCCTAAGATAGTACCTTGCATAAGTAGAAGTGGATAAATGTTTCAAATATTTAATTCTGAGATAGTGATATTTATCTCAAGTAAAGGACTAGCTCTAAAACTTGTAACTAAATGTTAGTAACTTTCATGTGCATAGAGATTCTTTTTACTTCCAAAGAGCTATCACATCTGTGCTCATTTCATTCTCCCAAGATCCATGAAATCGCACACATTTTTAGAAAAGGCTGCTAATGGAACAAACCAAGCTGATGTCTACTCCAGAGTCATTGCACTTATTCTCTTCTCAAATGCTCTTCCCTTGGATATTATACCGTGTTCCTTCATTTTACTCAGGTCCCTTCCAAAATGTCACTCTCTGACAATGTCACTCTAAAATAAAAATAGTCCTCCCTGGGGCGCCTGGGTGGCTCAGTAGGTTAAGTGTCCGCTCCTGATTTTCGGTTCAGGTCAGGATCTCACGATTTACGAGATCAAGCCCCTCATCCGGCTCTGTGCTGGCAGCGTGGAGCCTGCTTGGGCTCTCTCTCCCTCTCTCTGCCCCTCCCCCACTCTTTCTCTCAAAATAAACATTATAACAAATATAGTCCCCCTACACACATTCTCCAACCCCCGACTTTCACTGTTTTATTACTATTAGCACTAGTCCCTCCTTCACATGTATCTGTTCACGCCATTTTCACTATCATCTCCTCAACTATGATTTAAGCAAAGTCGTTTGTTTGTTTGTTTGTTTGTTTTTTCACTTAGAACTGTGTTGGCACAAAACAAGCCCTCGGTAAGTATCTGTTGAATGAATGAATGCCTCCTACAAGGTACAGAGAAGATAGCTGACTTGCCCACAGTTGCACAAAACTAGTGGCCAAACCTCACTGCAGCTTCCCGCTACAGAATAAGGACGGAGGGAGCTTGGTAGAGCAGGAGTGAAGAAGGCAGAAATGGAAGAGGGATGAGATGGGACTGGACAGTAAGACAACGACCTCTGCCCAGGAAAGGAATTTTATGCACGGTCGACATTGAGGGAAGCCCGGAATCGAGGTGCGGGCTGTGTGGGGGGGGGGCGTCTCTTTCCCTTTCTTGCTCCACGCTTGTTTACCCATCTGTAAAGCGAAAGGGGCAGAAAGCTTACAACGTCCCTTCCAGATCTGACATTGTTTAATTTCTCATCCCAGCCGGAGCAACTTGCCCCTGACGCTGACCCCGCGCCAGCTCACCTGCCGCTCTCCCAGCCAAATGCTCCTAGTCCGCTGCCGGAGACCGCGCTTCCGCCCCACGCCGCCGCACCGCTGCGCCCGCCGTTCGGAAGGACCCCGCAGACGCGTTTCTGCTCCGGGGACAGTCCTTTGCCTGAGGGCCGGCTGGGAGGAATGCCAGCCGCGGACCCAGGAACCGAGGAGGTGGCGTCGTGGGTCCCCAAACCAAGATGTGGGCTGCTTCAAAGAGACTGAGGCCTGAGGAGGCACGAATCTGATCAGGCGCCTTGAAGACACCCTGAAAAGGGGGGGGGGGGCCTTCAGGACGATCACGTGGCCAGGCTGTAGGCGCAGTTGCTGAGCAACTACAGCTGCTGGGCGTGGTCCACGTTGAGCTGTGCTGTTCTGGTGTATCTGGGGATTCCCAAAGAAAGCGAGGAAACCAAGGCCTGAGCTCCTGGGGTGGTGGGTAGGGGCGGGGGAGCGGAAGAGTTAGTTTGTTCTCTTTCAATGATTGGGGAGGACTCAGAACTGGACAGGCGCCAGGACACCTGAGTTCAGTTCCTCGCCTGCCCAGACCCCTTCTAGGTGTTCAGCTTACCCACGCTGGGGTGGAGCGGAAGGGCTAAGGGGTTGGTCCAGACCTCCTGCTTCCCTGCCCTAGGGCTGTTGGTGATGGCTCCGCCACAAAGTCTGGCACAAGGCGGCAAAAGTTTGAGGTTCAGAGAGGTCTCAGCAAGTAAATGCCAGAGCCCGGACTAGAACCCATGTAGATGATTTTTCTGTAGAACGGATCAATCAGCCTCACATATAAGCAGAGGTTGCAGAAGTACAGTGGCAGAACTGAAGAGGTTGCTCAAGTATCTAGGGACCTGTGTTCCAGCCCTGTTCTGGACGGAGGCATTTGGAAACTGGGATCATAGAGCCCCTTGCTCTGCCACTTCTGCTTCATTTCCTGCTCAGTCATTGTATCTGGTTTGGGTGGAAAGTATCATTCCCCATTAAAAACATTTAATGATGGGTGAAATTTTATCCCTGGGCTCAAGAGTATAGTTAACTGTAGTTCTGCTTCTGTGGGAGGTCCTCTGTCATAGCACCTCACTATAGAGTGAGCCCATATGGAATGGTGAAGGGACTGAATCCTGAGACCCAAATGTCTCTTCAGTAGAAGCACCAAAATTAAAATATTTTTAGAGGCAGAGAACAAAATTAAGACAAGGCTCCAGGGGCGCCTGGGTGGCTCAGTGGGTTAAGCGTCCAACTTTGGCTCAGGTCATGATCCTATTGTTTGTGAGTTCAAGCCCCACGTCCGGGTATGTGCTGACAGCTTGGAGCCTGGAGTCTGCTTCAGATTCTGTATCTCCCTTTCTCTCTGCCCCTCCCCCCTCACACTCTGTCTCTCTCTTCCTCTCAAAAATAAACAAACATTAAGAAAAAAATTTCTAAAGACAGGGCTCTAAACTGAAAGTCAGTATTCTGTACTTTCCGTGACAAGTCTTAAGCAAGTTCTCACTGCAACTCCGCTCCCCCTGTAGAGAATTAGATTTTTTTGAGAGAGAGAGAGAGAGCATGCGTGAGGGGAAGGGGGTGGGGAGAGAGAGAGAGAGAGAGGGAGAGAGAGAGAGAGAGAGAGAGAGAGAGAGAGAGAGAGAGAGAATCCCAAGCAGGCTCCACGCTCAGCAAAGAGCACGACTCGGGGATCAAACGCACGACTGCAGGATCATGACTTGAGCCGAAATCAAGAGTCAGACACTCAACTGACTGAGCCACTCAGGAGCCCTGGGTGTTTTTGTAACACCAGATAAGTGGAAAGATATCTAGAGTACTTTGGGATTTTGTAGGCTGGCAAAGAATGCAGACACATCCTCCTCCCTGATATTGACCTTCCATGATGTCCATTTCCTCTGCCTTCCTAGAAACAGATCATGGAAAGGAACAACATCATTGATTTCAAGGCTTTGGAGAAAGAGCTGCAGGCTGCACTCGCTGCTGATGAGAAATACAAACGGGAGAATGCTGCCAAGTTCCGGGCAGTGGAACAGAAGGTGGCTTCCTATGAGGAGTTCAGGTTCGCTTAATGCTGTTTTTCTCAGGTCCTGTTACTATGTGGACAAGTGTGGATAAGAGCATGTGTTTTGAAGTCAGACAATTCTGGGCTCAGTCCTGACCCTACCTTCTGCTATGTATCTGATCTTGTGCAAGTTATTTAACCTCTCTGAGCTTCCATCCCTCATCTGTAAGAGAGAGTAACTATTGTTATGATTAAATAATTACATGTAAGATTTTGAGCACAGTGCCTGGCACATGGGAGGTGCTCAAAAGCTGTCAGCTATTGTTGCTGCTATTATTATTGTCATATTGGCTTGTTGATAGGTTTAGTCTCTATTATGCAAAGTCTAGCCACTTCACATCCACAGATAGCATTAAGTCCGTCCTCCAGTCTCTGGCTTTTGCCCACAGGGGTATTGTCCTTGCATCACATCTGAAGCCACTGGAGCGGAAAGACAAGATAGGAGGAAAGAGGACTGTGCCCTGGAACTGTCACACTACTCAGAGAGGGACCTCCCAGGAGGAGGCCACTGAAATCTCCCAGGTGGGTGAGGCCCAGCCTCTTCAGCCCAGTAGGATTCTCTGCCCAAACCTCTAATCCTGTCTCCTTACCACCCATACTTCTTCCTTATTTCTCATGTTAAACCAACAGAGGCAGGTTTCTGCCTCCAATCCCAGAAAGAAAAGCAACCAGCAGATGGTGAGGGTGAGTTAAACTGGGTGGAACAAGTCGGAAAGGTGGGCCAGGCAGGTCTCCTCCACGACTAGTCCTTTGACTTGCACTCCCAGATGAGACTGGAGTTGTTCTGCTCCCAGGTTATACGGTAGGTAGTATAATGATCCTGTGGCACTGTTGGGAGAGAGGCCCAGCCTGTCAGATTCTTAACAGTCACCTTGAATTCCTTTCTCTCTTTCTGAGGTTTCCATCATCCCTCTGCCCTGCTCAGAGTAAAGCCTGACTTACTCTCATAGAGTAGGGCTATGTCTGCATTCATCAGTGGGAACATCCCGGTACAAATGAGATTCTCAAATCATGGCCGGGTTCCTTGGGACCCTCCCTCCCTGTCCCATTCCCAGTTCCCTCATCTGAAAACCAAGCCTACAGGGACCACAGCCTACCCAGTGCTCAGAGAGCAACACTAGAGCTAAGATGAAAATCCACAGTCTCCCCTCACTGTCACTGTCTCAGTGTCGCAGAGCAGCTGGGAGAACTCTGGACTTCCTTTCCTTCCTTGTGATCCAGGAGAAAACACTTCTCCAGCCCGAGACCTCCGCAGAGTTCTACCGTGCTTGGCGGCGACACCTGCGGAGTGGGCCAGAGCGCTACCAGGCCCTGCTGCAGCTCGGAGGTCCAAAGCTGGGTCACCTCTTCCAGATGGACGTGGGGTTCGGACTTCTAGGGGAGCTGCTGGTGGCACTGGCCGAACACGTGAGGCCAACCGACCGGTTGGTGGTGCTAGGGATCCTGTGCAGCCTGGCCAGCACCGGGCGCTTCACCCTGAACCTGAGCCTGCTGAGCCAGGTGGAGAGAGAGGCCTGCAGAGGCCTGTTTCAGAAGCTGCAGGCCATGAGTACTCTCAGACCCACAGAGGAGAAGGAGGGGCTCGGCCAGGAGGAGGAGCGGGGTCTGGAGGAGCAGCCTGGTGAGATCCAGGAGGAGGAAAGGCTCTTGCAAGAGTTGCTGGGGGTGTACCAGGTGGATTGACCGGACCAGTTGCCTCCAGAGCCCCCCAGTGGTCACTGGAGGCTTTTTCTGCTTGTTGTCCTGGGGGCTCTGCAGGACTGTAATGAGAAGCCCACACCTGATTTCCTTCTCAGCTTGGAATTTTCAGAGCAAATAAAAGAATTAAATCTTCCTGACTTTTCCAGCCCCTTGGTGGCTCAGTATTCTGAACTATGTAGATCAGCAGGATGGTCAAGGGCCTAAGAACTTGAAAGAGTTTTGCTTCCCGCCCTTCCTCTGCCAAACCTCTAGCCCATGGCCATGAGAGATGAGTGTGGGCCCAACCAGATGCTGGCTATACCAGTTAAAGCCTCCACTCAAAAAAAAAAAAAAAAAAAAAAAAAAAAAAGGAAAAACCAAAATCATTAATCTTCTGTGGTAAACAAACACTGATCTCCATAGCTCTTAACAAGAATACCCCAATAAATGATTGGACATTTAATCGACAAATAATCAAAGGCTACCTCCTTTGAAGTAAGGTATTTTCCTCAGGGACTGAATTCCTGTGCAGGCTGGGCCTGAGAAAGCCCCAAGCAATCAGGTTAGGTCTGGCCAGCCTCCTAGGCTGCACATCTGGCCAGATGTGCAGGCAGGCGGGTTTTCCTCAACTCCTGGATTAACCAAAGAGAAAACCTTTCCACCAAGCACCCAGGCAGGGCCTAGAGCAGGAAGGCAGAGATTTTCCTGTTCTAGCACTTCTCATTCCGGTTTCCCCTGACCCATTCTTGAGTGAGTGCCAGTGTTCTAGAATGGGGAGAGGGCCAGGTTCTAGAATGGTTTTCCCTCACGATCCTATCTGGAACAGGAGAAGGGCATCCTGTACATCAGCTAGGAATAAATTGCCTGGCCTTTGGCCACTTTCTCTGCAGACTCTTGCTTCTCTTCCTGGCTGCCCAATCCTTTCTCACCCTGGCAGTGATTTCTAGAAGCCCAGACCTTCAGTGCCTTGGTTTTGCCCTGCCCCCTCTGACCATTGCCTCCTGCAGGCATGAACCTGGCCCACACCACGGTGCTCCTGTGGGTGTGGGGGAGTCTCCAGGCCTTTGAAATCGTGGAGAAGGAGGACATCTTTCAGAGGACCCCCTGCCCCGCTTTTCTGATATTTGACAACGCAGCCTACCTGGCAGACATGAGCTTTGAGCTTCCCTGCCGCTGCAAGCCTGAGGAGGTGTCTGCTGTAGTCTGGTACTATCAAAAGCACCTAGGGAGCAGCCACACCAAAGTGCTGACAGACTTCGACGGGCGGGTGCTGACCGAGGAAACCCAGGCGCGCGTGGGCAGTGACATGCTGGTCCGCTTCAGCATCCGCATGTTCAGCCTGTTGGTTTTCCGGGCCCAGCCCGAGGACTCGGGCTTGTATTTTTGTGGCACCCGCAAGGGGGACTACTTCTATGCCTATGATGTGGACATCCAGAGCGGTGAGGGAATGGTGGCCACCTTCAAGGACCTGGGCCAGGAGCCCTTTGCAGACGAGCACCGTGGGAGCCTCCACATCTTCACCGCCTTCTGGGAGTGGACCCCCTGCGACCGCTGTGGGGTCCGTGGGGAGCAGTGGCGCATTGGCCTCTGCTACTTGAGGAGCCCAGATCTCTCCCCACGCTACCAGAAGACGCTGCCTGATGTGGTGTCCTGTGGCTCGCAGGCCGTGCCCTGGAAGCTTCGGGCCACGGCCAGGGAGCACACGCCCGAGCTACTGGTTCAGAGCTGCGTGGTGCCCTGTGAGAAGAAGACGACCCAGCAGGGCGTGATGGCCATCTTCAGTTACGTGTCCAAAGTGGGCAGCCGGCCCTGGGTGCCTCAGGTGCCCATTCAGTTCCACCAGCAGAGGCTGGGCCACGGACTCATCATCTCCTGTCCCGGGGCCCGGCCGGAGCACGCCGTGGCCTGGGACAAGGACCGCCAGTACCTCTACCGAACGCAGTACCTGAAGGGCGTCAACAGGTCCATGAGGGTGTTCATCGACCACGGCAACCATCTCCACATCCGCTCCACCCAGCTAAGTGACCGGGGCATCTACTATTGCTGGCGGCAGGGGGTGCAGGTCGCTGGGTTCCGACTGGGTGTCACGTCTCAAGGCCGCTACCGGCCCTCATTCTCGGACCCTGAGACTCGCTCCGCCGTGGAACTGACCCTGATAGGCTACCTGTTCATCACGGCAGTCTTTGTGGCCATTCACCTCTGTCGTTGCTGCTGTTACTTATTTCGCTGTTGTCCCAACTTCTCCCCCTAGGCCCCCCTCTTCCCCAGCTCTGAAGACCAGTTGTGCTCAGATGTGTCTGTTAAATGATACCGGATGCCTCCGGGTGGGCATCCTGGGCTGGGACGTGTGGCAAGGGGTGGGGGGTGTGGATAAATCTGTTAGTTACAACCTGCTCCTTGGCAAGTGGGGAAGCCTGAGGCAGGTAGGAGACAGGGGACTGAGGCCGGTACAGAAGTGGCCAGAGTGCACGTCTTCTGACATCATGCTCAGAGAAGGAAGAAGTGAACGTAATATTTATCAAACAGCCTTTTTGATGTTGGCATTATGTTTGAGGTGCTTTATTTTCTTGCCTTCGAGGATTGCCCAGTGGGTTGAATTGGGGGCAGCAGGGAGAGGAAAAGGGAGCCTAGTACCTGTCCTCTTTCCCTTCCTCCTCAACCTGGACCCCAGACTGGCAGGTAGAAATGTCAGGTTTAGGAATAAAGGTAAAAACTAGAATGGGGAAAAATGCAGGAGGAAAGTGGAGGTCAAAGTTAGGGCTTTCCCAGAACTGGGGGCTGGGTGAGAAGAGGGGTAGAGGGATGGAGGGGGGAGGGGGGAAGGGCACCAGGGCTGCCATGTGGAGCGGGATTGGAGGTGGGATTTGTCCTGTGGCTGCTGCCACAAATGGGGTTTGGGGTCTCAAGATGATCAGTAATAAGAAGCAACTTGAATCTTGTCCAAGGCTACTTCCTGCCCCCTCCCCCAGCCCCAGCCTCTCCTGAACAGATCAGAGTCCACTCCCGGGAAGGACATAGCAAATGTCTTTATTTACTTCAGTGACTAAAGGCTGCATGGTGCCCTCAAGGTTGAAGGTTAGCAACAGTGGGTGGCTGGGAGGGAGGGGGAAAGGGCACCAGGTCTTAGAAAAAGGGAGGGACTCTCACTTCTCTGGCCTTAACGGGGTGAGGGGGACCCTGGAGCAGGCCCTCTCAGCCCTATTTCCAGGCACAGAGAGTCCTGTGCCTGCCCACCCCAACCCCAATCTTCCCATGGAGCGGTGCAGGTGCTCTGGGTGGAAGTGTCTGCCCTGCACTGCCCCACCTCCAGACTGCAGGAACACAAACCAGAGCCTTTACTCTGCTCATGTCTCCCATTTTCTAAATTATAAAATAGGGTGCTACCTACAATATGGGGATACATTTTGTATTTGATAAAAGGCGCTTGGGTTAGGGAAAAGCAGTGGGTCACTGGAGGGTGGAGAATGTCAGATATGTGGCAGTGGCTTCACTCAGCAGCCTTTGCTGGGGTCTGGAGGCAGCAGCAGCGTTGGCTTAGAGGTTGGGTGGAGGGATTATGCAGCAAGAAAGGAGCCTTTAGAACTGGGACAAGGTGTGCCCTGCCCCCGGGGCCAGCAGCCCCCCTCTCTCTTATTTCAGCATTTTCAAGAGGATGAGTCACTTCCTTGATTCCCACAACCCAGAGGCCAAGTGTAACTGGCCATCCACAACCCCCATCTCTGATGTCTAGCATCATCCCCATGGCCTCCACCATCTCCACCTGCCTCCCCTCCAGCATTATGGAGGGAGGACTCCTGGGCTTGACCTCTCTGTACCCAACCTAGAGGTCAAGCAGCTCCCCTCTACTCCTTCTCAGCACCCCTTCCCTCTCCACTTACACTATAGATCCCCCAAGTCCTGAGAATCAAGCTCCCACATGCCCATGGCATGCCGACAGGGTGCCCACGTGGCAGCTCAGTGGGACTGAGACACTTGAATCATCACCCAGGAGGCCCTTCTGGGATCTGGGCAGGCCAGGTATTCTGTTTGGTGATTACTCCAGGTGGCAGGATGGCCCCACCCGCTCTCAGACTGCTCAGGGTCAGTCTAGAAGAAGAAACCTCTGTGGGGATTTCCCTTTCCTGTCCCAGGGTCTCCTTTTTCTCCAGCAGCCTGAGGACACTCAAAGGCCCACTTCCCAGGTACCCTCAGGGACCTCTGGCTCCGCCAACAGTTGCCATGACAATGGGGAGTAGGGAAATCCAGGTGATTTATTGGGGCCCCTACCTTCCCCCCCTTCTCTCCTTCCTCCTAGTTCTAACCCAAGCTGCTCACCCTTTGGGGTGAGTGCCTTGTTAGTTGGAGTTACTGGGTGCAGGGGGCAGGGGGTGCAGGCCTAGTACTGACAGAGCTTAGGGCAGCGAGCTGGCATAGAGACCGAGGGATGAGGGGAACAGCTGGGGTGGGTGGGAACTCGGGTCTGGGGAAATCAGCTATCAGAGACGGGGAGAGCAATCCCATCTCCTGCTCGGGCCTCTCACACTATGGGGTAGGGGCCACCTTGGGGGTCCTGCCTCACATCACATCCTTGTGCTCCTGCTTGGACTCCTTAATGACCTGCAGGGGACAGAGAAGCGCACAGCACATTAGTTAGGGGCCCACACAGACATCAGGCCCACTACCGCTAGGCTATGTGACCTTAGACAAGTCCCCAGCTTTCCTGGGTCTTTCTTTTCTATGCTGGGAACCAGAATTCTCCCATGCAGTTGTCAGGAAATGAGGTAACACCTGGAAGCACTTAGCACCATGCCTGGCACATGGTGGCCTGGTATGGTAAGATTAGCCAGTACTGTTGCTGGCGTGATGGCAAGGCGGTTATGCCAAATCCCCTCTTCCCTTTCCTTTGGCGGGTTCCTTTTATCAAGCTGGAAACTGAAAGATGGGAGTGAAAACTGCTAACTTTAATTTTCTTCTTCTCTCCCCCAGGCCTGGTGCTGGGGGCATCTGAGTCAGGGTGAGACGGGGGAAGACCCGTCAGTGCCTAGGCACCCAGGCTCCCTAGAACTGCCAGTGGAAGGGATAGGGAACTGAATTACATCCAGGTTCCTTCCCCTCTTCCAGAGCCTCCCTGGGAAGCTTTTCCGAGTGATTGAGAACCTTCTCTGTGCCAGTTCAGGCTTTTTTCCAAAGCCTGGCTTCGAAAATTCCTGGAGGCAGCCAGAGCCTGATGGGGCCAGAATCTCGGGTCTGCCCTCCTTACCTCTCCATCCCGCATCTCCACAGTCTTTACCACAATGTTCCTCTTAAGGTGGCCTTCTGACACGGACTTGGTGTCCAGGCTGGTTTCTGCAGACATGGGGACAAGAGGCCTGTGGGCTCTTGGGTCACTAGACATTTTCCCCCACCCCCAACTTCTCTATGAAACCCACAATCATGAGGATTGAGTATGAAAGTCTATCCCAACCAGGCAGAGAGGGCCTAGGATCCTTCATTATTATTATTTTTTTAATTTTATGTTATTATTTTTTAATATGAAATTTATTGTCAAATTGGTTTCCATACAACACCCCGTGCTCATCCCAACAGGTGCGCTCCTCAAATATTATTTTTATTTTAGAGAGAGGAGGAGAGAGCGCAAGCCAGGGAGAGGGGCAGAGGGGGAGAGAGAGGGAGAGAGAGAGAGAGAGAGGGAGAGAGAGAGAGAAATGCAAGGCAGGCTCCACGCTCAGTGTGGAGCCCAATGTGGAGGTTGATCCCATGACCCTGGGATCATTACCTGAGCTGAAATCAAGAGTGGGACGCTCAACTGACTGAGCCACCCAGGTGCCCCGGGCCTAGGCTTTTTCAAAGGGGATGAAGACCCCCAAAGTCCCCATGGTGCTAAGCAAGGCCTGGCTGCTCCATCCAGTGCTCTGCTCACTTTCCTGGCCTGGCTGCATTTCAGTCCCTCTGCAAGCCGTCACCTGGCACCTGGCTTTCTGACCACCCAGCACTGTGCCAAGGAAGGAGCACATGAGCTTTGAAATCAGGCAGGCCAGACCTCAAGTCCCAGCTCAGCCACAAGACTGTGGGCAAGTTAATTTACCTCTTCCAGCCTCAGTTTCCTAATCTGCAAAATGGGGATGATGGGGTCTACTTCTCTAGGTGGGAATGAGGAGTCCTTTAACTGAAATAATGTATGTTAAGTGACTAGCATGTTATTAGTGCTCAATAATCGTGGGTCCCTTTCCCGTTCCTGTTCCCCTCTTCTTCTTCCCTCTGCTAATTCTCTGGGCCCTACTGACCCTTTACTGTTTGGCACCTGGCAATATTACCTCGACGACCCACTCTGCCTGGTTAAACTTCTGATACTGAACTAAGCCCTGGGGGATACACATATCTAGTGTTCCTAAATTTGTGGAGCAGAAGATTTTTTTTTCCTTAGACAAGAATCATTTGAGGGCCACTTACAAGTAAGAAGTCATTTAGGTCCCCCCCCCCCCCCGAGAGGAAAATGTAACATGTCACACTAATATTTAAAATTAAGAGCAGGGAGCATAAAACTTTATCCACTACGAGAGCAGAAGTCCAGGGGGAAATGATCCTTTGGGCTGAATCAGCACTGAGCTGAGCTATGGAGCCTTGGGGACAGACGAATCAAGCAGAGAACCTGGCCATTGGGCACAGCAAGACCCTAGGGGCCTCCCGATGATGGGGAAGAGGAAAGGCAGAGGCTGGCGTTTGTTCAGAGGCCCCAGAGCATCTCATCTGAGCACCAGAGGACATATCACTTTGAACACCAGCCAGCTCTGCTAGTTTAACCTACATTTACTCTGTGCCAGGTCCTGGGCTGGGCACTGAGGTTGCTGGGAAAATGACACAAGCTTGGCCCTTTAGGAGAAAACCTGGGAGGAGGAAGCCCAAGAGGGCAGGGAAAATGGGCTTGGTGAGGCTCGTTCCCCGACAAGCTGAGAAAAGCACTGTGTCTGAGAGGCAGGCTGCTAACCGAGAGCCGGCGGGGCTCCATTTACAATCTGGTGAGCCTGTATTGGTATAACTTGTATTGTGAGCCTTTTGAGATGTCTTGTGACCTTGTGACTTTCCCCTTCTTTGGTGCTTTTGCCCCCTGTAGTGACAAGCAGTTAAAAAAACAAAAACATAAACATAAAACACTGAGATGGGCAGAGCTTGCTCAGGGATCTGCGGATAGGACAGAGGTTGAGACCTTCACCCGTTTCTGCTATAGGATGGGGCGCAGGGTTAGGGAGCAGGACACAGGGCAGAGCAGGACAGGAGCAGCTGCGGGCCCCACCTGGAATGCCCTGGGATACTGTGTTCTGGCTGAAAGCTCTGTGGTGAATTATGAAGGCCCCCTGGGCCCCTTTGCCCTGGTCCTTGGCCCCACGCCAGAGCAGCAGCCCACACGGGGCAGGAAGCGGGAATCCAACACCCTGCCCACAGGGCCCTGCTCTACTGACCTCGGATCTGCAGGTTGGAGAAGGTCTGCACGGGAATAGTGATGCTGAAAGACAGCAAAGGGAGAAGAGTGACTGGGCTGCCCAAGGTCATCCCCAGGTCAGGTCCCCGTCCAGGGTTATTGTGACAGCCTGAGGCCCTTCTCCTTGCCAGGAAAGGCTGAGCCCATCCCCTGGCTTTCCCCAGCAGCCAACATGCTCTCTGGGGCTGCAAGAGTCTGCAGGGGGCTGGGGTATTGTCTGGGAGGGGAACGTGTCTTTTGGAAGGACAGTGCAGGCCCAGAAGATGGCAGAAGGGAGGAGGAAGTGGCGAAGAAAGTTCCGAGGAGGCAAAAGAGGTCAGTTGAGGGAAAAGAAGTTCAGTCTTCATTGGGAGGGTGGGGAGCGAGCCTTTTAGTTTGGGGGGTGACCCAAGTCCTTGCCCTGGGACCTCATGGATTGAATTGAATCCATTCATTCATTCATTCACCAAACACTTATGGAATATAACTGTGTTAGGCCAGCACTGTGCTGGGTACGGGGGGATAGGAGGGGCTGGACGCAGGCTGTATAAGGCAGTCCCTGAAAGGAGCAAGGAGAGACCAGGGAGGGGCAGCAGGGAGGATTGACTCCCTAGGGCTCACCGGTTCTCCTCGCCCTCCAGCAGCTTCCTGTAGGTGGCGATCTCGATGTCCAGGGCCAGCTTGACGTTCAGCAGGTCCTGGTACTCCTGCAGATGCCGTGCCATCTCGTCTTTGAGGCTCTGCCCCTCCTCCTCCAGCCGGGTCAGTGCCTCCTGGTAACTTGCCGCCTCCCGCGCGTGGCGCTCATCCTGCTCCCGCATCTGCCTCTCCAAGGACTCGTTCTGTGGGTGGAGCGGGCTGGTGCCTCGGGGTAGAGTCACACCACCCCCACCCATCCCAACCAGGACCCCTGCCCTGCCTCTGCCCGCCCCCCCCCCCTCCCGGCCAAGTAACTTTTCAGAGCCCCAGCCCTCAGTCCTGGTGCCCGCCCCGGGCCCTTCTCTCCAGGCTGCAAGGCTGCAAGGGTTGCAGGTCCCCCCTCCGGCTTGCCCACACCCGCTGAGGCCCCGCGCTCACTGTGCCGCGCAAGGACTCCAGGTCGCAGGTCAAGGCCTGTAGCTGGCGCCGGTAGTCGTTGGCCTCGTGCTTGGCCTGGCGGAGCAGCTCAGCGTTGCGCGCTGCGGCGTCGGTCAGGTCTGCAAACTAGTGGGGAGAGGATCCTAAGCGGAGGCGCAGCTGGGCTGCACGTCTGGGGCGCACGTCTGGGCGGGTGGGAAGGCATGGTCTCTGGGAAATCAGGGAGATGGGCAGGACCCCAGGCTTGGTGTCCAGGTCTCCCCCAGGACTTTGGCTCTGGGTGGGATTATTCCCATAGACGGAGACCCAGGGAGGGAGGGCACACAACGCCCTGTAGGTCTCCCTCACTGAGCACAGTGCTTGGGCAGGGGACGACTGAACAGATGGTATTTGCCACAGAATCCAGAATCTCCTGGGTTGGCAGCTCTATCCAGGAGCCTGAACCCTGTCCTCCTCTGCTGTGGACAGGGGGTTCTGGTGAGCAGAACCCCGGGTTCTAATAGCCCTCTCTCCCCCCAACTTGGAGTGAAGCTCTCATGGCTCCATCAGGCCTTGACCTGCCCAGAACCATCACTGGCTTCTGCCACTGATACTCCTCAGCTTGGACCCTGGGCTAGCATCCCCGGACCACTGCCCCTCCGTGCTTTCTTGCACTCAGAAAGCCCCTTCCCTCTTCTCTTCAGGTCCTTAGGCTGCCAGTCTTGCCGAGCCCAAATGCCCTCCTTTCGACAATATCCACCCACCCGCATATAAACTCTGCCCAGCAGTGTTCTCTCTAGACACCATATTTGGGTGCACATCATATCTCCCTGGTCGAACATGTCTCTGTGTCCTGGGCGGTGCTGACAGGCAGTGGATGCTCAGTAACCCAGGACACAGCAGAGGCATCAAGAATGAAGGCTCCCAAGGGCAATGGCTAGGGTTAGACACCCAGTTCTACCATTTAGGAACCGTGTGACTTCGGGCAAATTAGTTAACCTCTCTGGACTCCAATTCTCTCATCTGTCAAAGAATAGTACCTTCTTCATAGTGAGTAAGATAATGTCTGCAAAGCACAGGGCCTGGCACACAACAATGTTGGCTAGCAAGAACAGTAGCAGGAACAGTAATAATGATAATTAACAGTCATGATAAGTACTTATTGGAAGTTATGACACCTGTGTGGCCCTGGGGAAGCCACCTCACGTCTCTGGTGAAGGTCAATCACCCGAAGAGGATCCTCTCCCAGCCTTCTCCACCCCATTCCCCCATTCTTTTGTATGGAGCCAGGAGGGCTGCCTGGAGGAGGCAGGCTGGCCCACAGTCAGGGCTACCTTGGACCGATACCACTCCTCTGCCTCATGCATGTTGCTGGCCGCCATTGCCTCATACTGCGTGCGGATCTCTCTCAGGGCTGCCGTGAGGTCCGGCTTGGCCACGTCCATCTCCACATGGATCTGCTGCCGGGCCAGCTGCTCCTGAAGTTCCTGCACCTCCTGGCCAGGATGAGAGAAGGGATGCCAGGGCTTGGGCCCAGGCCGCAGCTGGGGTTTCCCCACAATGCTATGCCCTTGTCTACCTGCCCCGTGGACCCTGACATTGGCTAAGGGAAATGGGACAGTCCTAGTTAGAGGCAGTGGCATGGCATGGGCTAGGTGAGGCAGAGGGTCATTTGGGAGCCTCATGGTCCTCCCAGGTTTGGCCAGGCAGGAGCACTGCGAGTGTGCCTGTGGGTTTCCAGGTTCCATAGAGTCGTGGATTCCTAATCCGTAATCTGAAGTCAGCCTCAGTGGTGTCTTTTAAAAACGAATAGCTTTCACTTAAATGGAGACAGGTGGCAGTGGGGGTGATGTCAGAGAGACTGTGTGACCTCAGCAAGTTCTTTCACCTCTCTGGGCTTCGGTCTCCTCCTCTGTGAGAAGGAGACAGTACTGGAAGGGTTTCTACCTCACGGGGCTGTAGTGAAATAAAAAATGAGAGAGACAAGGCCTGTTATAATTCTCAGCAAGTGGGGTGAGTGTGTGAGAATCTTACCAGGGGCTGAGGATGCTCTCTTGTCTCTGTCTCCCTCAGCCTCTCTGTCTCTCTGTCTCTCTCTCTCTCTTTCTCTCTCACTTTTGTTCTGTCTGTCTTTGTGTATTTCTCAATCTCACCCTCTCTGTCTCCGTCGGCTTCAACCTCTGTGTTGGCCTTACCTCCTCATGGATCTTCCTCAAAAACCGGATTTCCTCCTCCAGAGATTCAATCTTCCTCTCCAGATCCAGACGGGCTAGGGTGGCTTCATCTGCCTCCTGGAGTAGGGAGGGTGCAAAAGGCTGCTGGGACCCCAGACTCCTCTTCCCCACTCCCTCGCCTTGTCTGATCCCACCTTCTGTGGCTGGGGAGAGCAGCACATTGCTCTGGAGGGCTGGGCTTGGGGGCTGTGCTTGGGCGAGCTGCCCTCAACCCCTTACCCCCCTCCCTTGCCCCTCCCACCCCCCTGACCTGTCGATAGGTGGCCAGGTTGTTTTCGGCCTCCAGCCTCAGGTTGGTTTCATCCTGGAGCCTGGGGTAAGGGGACACATTCCTGGGTCCAGGCTCTTCTGAGGATCTTGGACCCCTGCCCCAGTCTCCCTGGAGGTGGCTGCCAGAGAGACCCTCTACCCCCTCCCCCCCACCCCCAGGACCAGTGGAATGGCAAGAGAAGCGAGGGACAGAGGGTTCTAGACAGAGCCTTGACCAGGAGGGTGAGCAGACAAGGGACTTTGCTTTAACTCATTACTGAGGTGCCTTATCGAGGTTGGTGCACCTGCTCCTGCTCACACAGGCCCCTCTGCCGGCGCACACTCACTGTCGCATGCACAAACACACTCATCCTCCTGCACTTGAGGGCACACACGCACGCCCTGCCAGCTCAGCAAAACACCGTGTCCCTGGGGTTTCCTCTGACTTTCGGAAATGAGTTTTATTAGAATCTCTGCTTCACAGCTCTGCAAGCTGAAGTGGCCTGACCAGGGTCATAAGCAGGTGACAGGCAGCATCACCTGTGTTCTGAAGCCAGGCCTGCCTGCTCCCTCCCTCACCTCCTTTCCCCCAGAGCCCAGTCCCCCTAGGGCGCACCAGTCTTCTCTTCCCGTTCCTCCTCTGTACGGACCTGGGCTCCACAAGGCCACCAGGCCCTGCCGTGAGTGAAGTGCAGAGACCCTGCCTGTGGGGTCCCTGACTCTTCCCACAGAGCTTGCCCCAGTGGGGAGGTGCTGAGAGTGCACCCAGTGGGGAGGTAGGTGCAAAGGGGTCTTTGGGTGGGTCTTTCCCCACCCAGTGGGGAGGTGCAAAGAGGTCTTTGGGAATCAGGTCCCTGAGACTCTAGGCCTCCCCCCCCCCCCAGGGCCCTCCGGTCATCTTGGGGAGCGAGGACAGCCCTCGCCTCCCAGAGGTGGGGCAACAGAGGGGCCGAGGAGCGTGGAGGCAGAGCCCCCTGCCCGAGACCCGGCCGGCCCGCGGTCACTCCTGCTGGAGCTGGCGGGGGCATCTTCCCTGTTCATGTGGTCCCTCTCCCTGGACCCCCTCCTCACTTCTGCCTCAGGGTGCCCAGGTCCTGCGCCAGATTGTCTCTCTCGACCTCGAGCCGGGCGCTGTTGGCGGTGAGTTGGTCGAGCCGAAACCTTAGCTCCCGCAGCTCAGCCTGGTAGACGTCGGCCAGCTTGGTGGGCTCCTTGGCCCGCAGCTGGTTCAGCTCCGCAGCCAGCGCCTTGTTCTGCTGCTCCAGGAAGCGCACCTTCTCAATGTAGCTGGCGAAGCGGTCATTGAGCTCCATCATCTCTGCCCGCTCACTGGCCCGGGTCTCCTTGAAGCCGGTGTTGAGGGCCCCGGCCAGGGAGAAGTCCACCCGGGCCGGGAGTGGAAGCGGCATCCGAGCCAGGGAGACGCGGGTGCCCGGCCCCAGACGGCGGCCGGAGGCCAGGGCTCCCCCCACCATCTCCGAGGAGGAGACGTAGGAGCGGCGAGCGGCTGAGGTGACCCGTCTCCTCTCCATGCTGGCCCAGCTCTGCCCGCTCCTGGGAAGCGAGGGCTTTATGGAGGCGTGGGCCGGCCTGGCACCGCCCAAGCTGCCCCTGGCAACGCCCCCCTGGCATAGCCTGAGGGGGAGGGGCTGGGCGACAGCTCGGCCATGGGGAGAGCTCTTCTCACCCCACCGAGGTCACTGTGCCCAGAGGCAGGGCCTCCTGAGCACGCCAGCCCCAGCCCGGCCACAGACAGAGGTACTAGTGGGCAGTGCCTGGGGCCGGATGCTGGGTCTGGGGCCCTGACCACTGGGTGAGGAGGCCCTTTCTCTGGGAAAGTGGGCCAAGAAAGAGCTGGACCAGATGACCTCTGACCTGCTTTCCACTTCTGAGATCCCATAACCCAGGCCTTCCCTACTCAGCACTCCTGCTTCAAGTGGCCGCTAAGTGCTGGGACTTTGGCAAAGAACAAACCCGGTTCCTTCACAGCCTCCAGAAGCAGCCTACAGTTACAGTTTCCTGCCTAGCCCCATTCCTAGCAGACTGTTGGACTCCTCCCCTCGGAACACAGGCGTCCCACGTTCCTGCTTTCTCCCCTTTCCCTGAAAGTCTGGGGCTGTGGGCTGGAGTTGGACACCAGCCCTTTGTCTAGAAGGTCAGTGAAAGTCCCTGTCTAGCAGTGGGGGGGCGGGGGGGGGGGGTGATGGAGGGAATGTGGAAGCCCCGAGGGGGCAAGAGAGGCAGAGGCTGCGTTCCCTGGCCTTCTCCCTGGGCCACACTTAAGCTCCTGCCTCAGTCCCACCGGACTCCTGTCCCCCTTGCTCAGCCTCTATGCACCCCTGCCTGGAGCCAGCCTTGACAGCTGCACAAAGCAGTTATGGATGAGCTGGCTGTCCCGGCTCCTGTCTTTGTTCCTACATCACCCTGTTTCTCTGGCCACCCCTCACCTCACTTTCACATTGGAGATTTATCTCCTTCGAGTTCCCACGCATCTGGCTGAAAGGATGGGAAAGGTCTCTGGGGATGGGTCAGTTTGGGAACCCAGGAGCCACTGGGCCCATACTAGGTAGCCCAGGGCCTGCGCCCTATAGCCTGATGCTTCAGATCCATCCCCCGCTTCTGTTCTGATCCCTCAGGGCCAGAGCCTCACCCAGGCCCCTCACTCATCTGTGTCCTTGGACTTCTGGGAAGCGGGCAGCCTTCCTCTCCCCACCCCCCTGCTGCCCATGCCCATGCCTGGGCCTCTGATCCCTTCTCCTGGGCACTTGCTGAATAGAGCCTTGTTTTCCACCACTGGTCAGGGCGCCACTCGGAGAGGGCAGCCCCTGGGGGGCTGTGTTGTCTTTATCCCAAGATGCCAGGCTGTTAGGCAGAGTACAGCCCAAGCCCCCAGCTCAAAGAGCTTCTCGGAAGCATCTGAGGGGGCTGGGGTGCAGCGGGGAGCAGGCTCTGTGCCCACCCCTGACTATTGTGTCTGTGCCAAGGTGAGTCATTCAGTGGGCACAAGGAGAAGGCCCTGGGGTGGCAGGGGGCGGCCAGTCCAGCTCTGCCAGGTCTCCAGCTCTGTAGACAAGGCCTGGCTGCCTGCCCCCTCGCCAGCTCCCAGAGCCCGCTCACACCCCTGAGCTCCAGTCCGGGCAATGCCTCTTACCCCACACTGGGTAGATGCTCTCCATTCGGGCATATTATGGGCTGCTTGCCGAGGTTTCCCCTGTGAGTCCCAGCACAGAGAGGGGAGGCGAGGATCCCTAAGTCTTCAGCCACACCTGATCCTGGACCTGAGCAGTAACATGGGGAGGGAAATCTTGAGGAGGGGACGCCCCATGACTTTTGATCCTGCTGAGGACTGGGGAGCTGGGAAAGGTCAGGGGACATTACAAGAAGAACAAGACTGAGGGCAAACCCTCATCCCCACTACTCTCTGTGTCTGGGAGCGGCTGTCCTTCCAGCTTGCCGGGCAAGTCACAATGTGCGGACTTCTCTCTCCGTTCCAGTAAAATCTAGTTGAAGGGAGTGCAAAGCCATCTTGGAGGGAAAATATGTCACAAGAGCAGGAAGGGCTTGGCAGTGAGGCTCACTGAATCGCACCTGTGTGTGTGTGACACAGCACTTGGGCAGCAGCAGAGGGAGGCCCCCCTTCACCCGCTTTGGCCACCTGCCCTGGACCTGTGTCACCCAGGCTTCTTGCTCCAACTTCAACCTCCATCTGACCCTAGACCCATCCCCCACGCCCCAGCCCTTAACCATCCGAAGATGTCCACACAAGAACCAGGCTGGTTGTGGTCATTTGCCAAACTTTCATTATTTTATATCACACATTCATCGTGGAAAAATCAGAAAACACAGATAAGCAAAACGAAAAAGTTCAATTAGCCGTGATTTTGCCACCTGGAGATAATAAACACTACCAGATTTCCCCCCACATCTATAAATTCTTTTTTTTTTTTTTTACAAGTGGGCTCATGCCGTACAAATTATTTTGTAATTTGTTTTTTTTTCACTCAGCAATATGTTGTGAACATCTTTCCATATCAATAAATATTTATCTACATCATCATCTTAACAGCTGCATGGCTCTCCACTGTATGCATTCATTTGCCCAAGCTTTATTGTTAGACACACACTCGTCCCCCGCCCCGCCTCTCTCTCCCTCTCTCTGTTCTAGATCCCACTATGCCGCCCAGTTGCTTCAAACACATGCAGCTCCCGGCATACCCCACTACTCCCATCCTTCTGGCCTGGCTGAGGCCCCATCTCTGCGGCCCCTCCTCTCCTGCCTCCCTAATCTAAGGGCCTCACCATCCGAAACCTCAAGCCAATCCCTACACTGATTTCTGGATAGACAGCAGAAAGCTGCAGGCCTTGGAGAGAGGATGCCTGGATGTCCCTCTGCAGGGCCTTCAGCCAAGATGTGCCCCCACTTCAAGCCAAGGTGGGGACAAGATGGTCTCCCACTCCCTATGCCCCTCCCCTGTGTCAGAATCTGCCAGGATGCCCTCCTGCTTACAGGGCCCAAGTGCCTCCTGGGACAGATCAATAGCACACCTGGCCTCAACCCACACACCAGATGCCTAGCGTTTTCTAAATTTGCCAGCTTCTAATTCAAGCCACTAGACTGCTGCCCACTGGCTCTCCTTGTGCCCCTGCCCGGTTCTCAGTGCCTGGCACAGCATGGCAGTCAGCAAGCGTGGGTGGGATGAAGAGAACTTGGGTCTCTCTGGTGGACTCCTTGGCCACTACTGAGTCCATCCATCCCATGTGGGCCCCGACCCCGAGGAAGGGAACCAGGCCCTGGTGGCCACTAGATGGCACTGCGCAGCTGCCCAGGTTCAAGAAACAGCAGGGCGCCGCAGAGGGGAGAACATGGGTCTCACAGCTGTAGGTAGAGTTTCTAAAACCCACATTTGTATCACCCAGAGGGATCACTCCATTTATTCTCTTGAGTTGCTTCTAACTGCAATGACAGTGCCCTCTAGAGGAGAGCAAGGCCACGGGCATTCAATGGCTATGTGATCTTGGATGACTTCATGAGCTTTCTCCGAGTCTCCATTTCCACACCTGTAAAATGGGGACTCGCCGCACTTACTTCCAAGGTGGCTGTAAGGATAAAGTCAGTGAAAGCCGGACACAGCAGCTGCTCTATAAACCATAGACTCCATTTAATAACACGTCCCCGGTGCTTTACCTATTTACACGTTAGCAATGGGGCGGGCGTAGAGGGGCCAGAGCTGGGTCCTCCAGGGGGCGCTGGCATGTCTTGTTAGCTCCACTGGGGGTGGGGAAGGGACAGTGTATAGGTACCTCCCCAGGACAGTTACCTGGGAGTATGGAGAGGACACAGGGGGCACCAGCCAGTGAAGAGAGCCTAGGAGGCAACACCATTTGCCCCCAGACCACGAGTTGTGTGTGGCTTTGGGTCTGCCAGGAGACAGGTGTGAGTTACCTCTGACTACCCCGGAGTAGCAGTTCCCAGCTTGCTTTCCCGCCTCCCTGAATCCCCCCAGGGGCTCTGTCCCTCCATCCTTGCCCTTCCCCAGCCGTAGACTTGAGGCCCACAACTCCATTGGCTTGAGAAGCTCTGGTGTTTTTATATTTTATTTTATCTTTCTCAAGTAGGCTCCACACCCAACGTGGGGCTCGAACTCACGACCCGCAGATCAAGAGTCGCCCGCTCCACTGTGAGAAGATCTTAGTGTCTCAACATGTCCCATTGGAGTGGGTCTCTCCTACACCTCAGCCTGAGGCTTCCCAAGGAGAGGGGCCCCATGGATAGGGGCTTCCTGATGTTAGGACCTATATCTTTCCATCAGAATGGAGTCTCCCTAACAATATGGTCCCTCAGGACACCCTCTCTTCTTGGATGGGAGCTCCCTGACGCAAGCGCTCATGGTTCACCGTCAGACAGGAGCTCCTTGAGGGCAGGGACTGTCTCCCCTTTTAGCCGGAGAATGGCTACCTCAGGCCCTGGCTGGTTCCTTCTCCTGTCATCTGTCAGCCTGTGCCAAGCCAGCTCTGCTGGTGAGAAGTGCCCAACTCCTGTGGCTGGGAAGTGGCCCAGCTCCTGGATGAACCCCCAGACTCCTTCCCCTTCCTCTTTCCTGGCCGCTGTCAGCTCGTGGTTGGAGGCATCAGCTCACTCACCTTCACAGACCCAGGGGCCAGGCTGCGGCCCTGGGGTTAATAAACTTGGACCCTTTCTCTCCCCGCCTCTCCCCACCCTCCCGGGCGCTTCAGCCTGCCCCCCACTTTCCAGCCTCTAACCCTGAGACCTGCTTTTTAATTGCTTTCCCCGATCTGTTCTGCTCCCTGCTCCCCTCTGTCTCCCTGCCTGACTGAGTCCCTCTGGGAGGGTGAGAGGCAGGGGCCAGATGTATCCCTGGTGGGAGGAGAGGGCTGGCAGGCAGCCTGTTATTTCCAATCCAGTGGTCTTCCAAATGGACAGGATGCGCCAGGGAACAGGGGTGGAAAGGCTGTAGGCGAGTTGAAGGGAACACTTAAGGAGAGCTAGAAAATACAGCCATGGTCTCCAGGCCCTTGGGGGGGGGGGGGACTCTGGTCGCTTCCTCCCCCTACAACCTCCATCCCAAGCCCTCCGAGGTCCCTCTTCACAAAAGAACCACGGAGGAGGGGAAGACAACCATGAACTAGATTCTGTCTGGGAACCAGGATCCCCCAAGCTTAGCTAAGAGCCAGAGAGGGACATTCCCGGGAAAACTGGGAGACAGATGAGCAGGGGCCTGAGATGGAGGACTACTAAGTTAGCAGCATGCCCCACCCCCTCTGGTGACAAAGTCCCCTGTGGGGGCCGAGCTGATGGCTGGGGGTGGGAGGACCCAGGGGGAAAAGCGGGGTCCCTTCTGTTGACAGGTCCCAACACTGAAGGAGGTTTGGGCTTACACTCGGGTGAAGGGGACAGGCACCATCCCGACTCCCTGCGTGAAGGGACAATGTCTTGTTCTGTGTCTGCAGCTCCTGGCACTGAGCCTGGTTCTCTGAATCGGACAGGACTTGGTACCCCAGTGTGGGGTCCAGACACCAGCTTCGGGGCCTCAGGCGGGCAAGGAGATGGGTGCAAAGGGCCTGGGAAGAGAGTATTCTAAACTCCCAGAAGTGGAGTGAGGGGCTCTGCCCAGAACCCCAAGGTGAGAGAGGCCAGGTGAAGCAGGAAGAGGGGCCTTAGATCAGGCTGGGCCTGCAGTGGATGGGGGCGGGGGGCATTGATTGCCGTGTCTCCAGGATGACTCTCTTTATGTAAGAACAATCCAATCTCAGAGCCTCATCGCCACCCACGGAGGTCAGCTGGGAGCTGGCTGTCAGCTCACTGCCCCCTCAGCCCTGGCCAGCTCCCTGCAAAGCTGGGACCAGCCAGGCTGCCTCCTGGCCAGCGGGACACCGTGCAGCGAGCACTCCCAGCCCGACCTCCTGTGATTGAGGGCAGGAGCCACACGTGCTTAACTCCATTGGCAGAGTCTTTGTACATTTAATGGGTCACCCGAGAGCATATCTTGCACCATGGAGCCACAAATGTTTGCTGAGCGAATGGCCGGTTGCAGAACATCCTTGTCAAGAGTGACCTCTTCCTCTTGTGGGCTGCCCCCAGCCTAGGCAGATTCTGCCTCGTGCGATGGACCCTGTTGTGTGAGGCTTGCCCTTCTGGCCCTCGTTACCAGCCGCCTTGTCCTGTGCCTGCTGCCCCGGTGCTTGCAAGGGTGATGGTGACCATCAAATGAGATGAATATATGTGAGGGCCCCAGGAAATGCGCAAGTTATTCCATTTGAATCCAACAGCACTCAGCCAGGTCTCCTAAGGTCAAGGCACCACGCCAGGCCGCTGGGGGCTACAGATGTGGAGCTGTGACTGCTTCTGTGGGAATCATGGAGCATGGAGGGAAAAAACTCATTAAGACTAATTGGAGAGGCGGGAACCCCAGGCACGCAGGAAGAAATGCCGGTTCACTTCTAAAGGCAAACAGCTTGGTGTTATGCGAAGAACCAGACCCTGGTCCGAATCCTGGCCCTGCCACTTGCTGTCTAACCCTGGGCACGTTTTGTTAACCTTCTTGAGTCTCTTTCCTCGTTATACCTCATAAGGTCGCAAAGTTTTGTGAGATGCCTGCAGCCGGGCGGGACCCAGGGCGCCTCTTCTGTGTTCTTGTCTCCATTCCTCCAAATAGGAGTCCAAACTGAGTGGGGCAGGGCTCACCAGGTAGAGGGGGAGGCTGCTCCCCCAGAACGGCGAGGACTCATTGGAAATTAGCAGCATTATTTACACGCTACTCAAAATGTGCTAAACACCTTTAACATGTTTGTTTTGAGAAGCAAGTTAAACACAGACTCCTATAATTTTATTTACACTATTAATTCATTCAGCCAGCCACGTCTTCCTGGAGAGACAGAGGTGAACCTGTGTTGAACCATCACAACCCAAATGAGTGGAAAGGAAAGCCACAAATAGGGTTGAGAGTGGGGCTTTTGGAGCTGGAGGAAGATTGTACTGGGTTCAAGCGGTCGGGGCTTAGCCTTGAGCCTTGAGCCTCACCTGAGACCTGGGGCCGCTACACATGCTCCCTGACAGCAGGACTCTTAGCAACCTCTGCCCAAGGCCGCAGAAGGATGGTGCAGGCCTGTACGTGGGATGCTTTCTTCACCCACTCAGGAGCAGAGGCCCTTGGTGGGGGATGGGGCCACGGAGTAAGCAGCAGAGCTCACCCTTAGGCCCAGACCTCAGGCTGCCGAAGGAGGCAGTGGGGAACGCTTTCTATACTCAGAATCTTCTGGGGAAGGTTGCTATCCTGTGCAGGTATATGGAAAGAAACACACACCAAGAATGGAGATGGTTTATTAATTATAATAAAAAAATATATCTATATCTACATGTACATATATATGTATATATGCAGAAATAAAGGATCAGAGGATATAAACGCGAGTATTAACAGCTCTTACATCTAGGTGGTAGCATTAAGGCTGAATTTCCCTCTCTTCTGTACGCTTCTTTTTACACTGAGTGTGCATCCTGTTTGCAGTAGAGTAAGAAATGATAAAGCTATCTTCATTTGGAAATCCAAACACCACTATCATCCACATCATCACTAGGATGGCAGCCCGGGGCTGGGGCTCCTGCTCTGGGCTGCAGGGATGAGGCTGACGGTGCCTCCCTCTCTCACACACCAGGGAGAGTCAGGCTGGGAGCCCCTACCGCGCCCAATCCCATCCCATCCCATCCTCGCCCCTTCTTCATTGCACAGCGGCCATGACTGCACAGAGCCCTCTGTTAGATGGGAGGGGAGGAGCAAAGTCCCCCAAGGCCACCTGCTCGCGTGGAGAGTGTTATGAACTAGGGGAGGTAAGGTGGTTGCACCTTTAAAATAGCAACATGTTGACACTCAAGATGAATATATACAGGCTGAGAAACTGAGTATGACAAGAGATTGATAAAGAGGGCAGGTAGCAAAATGAATGGCTGGTGAGGAGTGTTAATAAAGGAAGAGGGTGTTGCCCTTAATTGCTCCGAGGTGAGGAAGGCAGGTCAGGGCTCCTGGCACAGGCGGTTCCCGGGACCATGAGGAGCTGGTGGGTCAGGACACCTTGGTGATAGAGCTCCCAGATGACAGGGCTCCCCCAATCCCCATCAGTTCCTGCTGGCTCCTCTGGTTGCCAGGGCAGCGGGGACTGGAGGGGGGTTCTACAGGCCAGTTGGATGGGGACAGGCAGGGAGGAAGAAAGTCAGGTTCTGTCCCACTGCTCCCCACCCCCACTCTTCTCCCACTTCTCTCATCAGGGTCCCTAAAACGCTGGGAAATACCCCAGGCCTTCCTTTCACCTGGGTCTTGGCCCTCCTGTCCCCTCCTACTTCCTGTCTGCATCTCCCATTGTGGCCCAGACCATCCCTGTCCCCAGTGCCAGTCACCTGGGATTGTGAGGGGCCCAGCTGGCCTCTTCAAGGTGCTGCTGGGGAGGCGGGCGATGCGGCTGCGGCCACGGGCCACTCCCAGGGAGCGGGAGACTGAGGAACTGAGGGAGGGAGGGAAGGAAGGAAGGAAGTTAGGAAGGTCACAGCCACACCTTGGGACTACAGGGTAGGGGTGGAGGCGTAGAGCTAGACACTAAGCCTTGAGAGCAGGGGGAGGCCAAGCACCAGCTCGAGCTTCTAAGGCCAGATCTGAAGGCAGGAAGAGGCAGTGGGAAGGAGAGCTTCGTGGGGTGTGGCAGGGAAGTAGAGGTGAGGGGTGGGTGATCTGGTCCCCAGATTAACCAGTGAACACTGACCGTCTCCCTCATGGAGAGGAGCCTGTAGCGTTTCACTAAAGAAGGGAGCTACCCTTCCCTTCTGGTACAATCCTGTACTAGTAAGGGTCAAGGGAACCTCATTCAGTAAGAGAATCCGATGCTGGCCCTGCTCACAGGACCCCTGCTACTGGCTCCAAGGGGTCCAGAGACACAGCGGAGCCCCGTAGCTGGCTCAGCATCCGCTGCCCCGGAGAAAGCTCCGTCTCTCCCCACGTACTCCCCCAGCCTCACCTCGCAACGCGCCTCTTCTTGCGGGCTGAGCTCCCAGGGAAGGAAGATGTTGGTTTGGGGCCTTTCATGGTGAACAGGGGTACAGGTCCACTGCGGGAGGGAGGGAGGTAAAGGAAGGCAGGTCAGGAGGGAACCAGGAAAAGGTGCCAGCGCCTCCTCCCTCCAGCCCCCAGCTCGGCGGGTGGGGAGGTTGGATAAGATGACCTCTGAGGTTTCTTCCTACTTAGAGGTGGATTCCTCTCCCTGCCTCACTCGGCCTGGGCTGACAGTTGAGTGACAGGCCTGTTCTGGGAGAACATCCAGATGTCAGTTTCTGGCACGTGCAGGGAACTGGAGTTCAAACAATTTGACCCTTCCACCTGCCTGGCTGTGAGTCTGTTACCGAGAGGTGGTGCAGGCTGTAGGACGGGCAGGGCGTGTGGGCAGCCCACCGCCCTTGGCCTCACAAGTACAAGGTCAGTCTGCCATTTGTTCTTGGCTTTGGACTGTCCCAAGCTGGTCATCCTTCCCCTTTCCTGTGGGTGGAAGGTGAAGTTGAGAGCTTCATCGTCTCACTGAAAAATGGCTGAGTAAAATTTTCTGAGGATCCCCTTCCCAGTTCCAAATGCTGGGCTGGAGGGTAGAATCCGGGGTGGAAATGGCAGGAGCACATATTTATCAGCGGGACTTGGGACTGAGACTGAGCCAGAGAGTACCAGTGATGCAGAGGCACAGAGAGGGCTAGGCCGCCTCCTTATTCCTGCTCCCTGCTGGCCGTCCCTGAGAGGGGGTCCCGTTAGCTCCTTGTGGGCATGCCACAAACCAGCACAGAGCCGGCGGCTTTGAAGTATGGACAGACAAGCCAGGAAGGAGCAGCAGTCCCGGGCCTGGGGAGCGACACTGCTCAGACCAAAGGGGGAAAGACAGCAAATGTCCGGCTCTGAGAGTCAGGCTGGCTTCTACTCTTTGCAGCACCTCTGTTCCCTCGCCGACTCCCCATCCTTGGCCTGGAAGGATGGGAGGGAGGCTGGAAGGGAGACCCACCTGGGGATGAAGGGCTGATCCAGCCTGCTCGGCTCCTGGGGAACATTCTCCCAGCCAGTGCATTCAAGGAAACCCAGTTTTGAGGGGGGCTCCTCTGAGAGGTCAAAGGTGGCGTTGAGGTCCCGAGGGGGCAGGGCCAGAGGAGTAGAGCAGTTCTGCACGGCAGAAGGGCCCAGGGGCACCCGGCTTTTGATGACTGTGGCTGGGCAGATGCGAGGGGAGTGGCAGGAGGAGGAGGTCTTTCCCCCTCTGGGGGTGGTGGGCCCGAGTGAAGGCTGAGCCTCAGGCAGGGACCCCCTCCTCAGGCAGGGCAGGAAGGACTGGCGCTGGCGTTTGGTCCCCAGCTTCGGGGCTGGGGGGCTGTCTGGCTCTGAGGGGCTCGGTCTCCTCCTCCTCTTCTTCTCTGTGGGCCGCCGGGCTACCTGGGCTGGGGTGCGGTCGGGCCCTGGTAGGACCCCCAGAGTGTGCATGAGGCCACTCAGTCGCCTTGCCATGGTCCGGGTCACGGGGCCAGAGTATCCTGGAGACTCTGAACACAGAGAAGGCAGGTGTTAAGGGGAGATCAGGGACCATCCAGAAGGAAGGAGAATTTGTAGAATTGGGGGAGACACAGGAGCCCCTAACTCCACAGGTCTGCTGGGACTCCTGTCCACCGCTGCATGACCCAGCAGCTGAGGGCCCAGCCACCCCTCAGCACGAGCTGGGTCTTGGAGAGGGCATTGACAGAGGCAGAGCAGGGGCAAGACTCACCTGACTCTAAACGCAGCTCCAGAGGTGCCCCCCTGGCCGGGCCGGGTGTGCCTGAGGCCTCGGCTCTGGGCTCAGCTTTTTCCTCTTGTACCAGCTGCTGTAGGGTCTCGAACTCTGTGATCATGTCGGGGGTCAGCAGGTTGGCTGCTTGGAGCAGGGAGTACTGTCGCTGTGCCAGGCACAGCACCTTCAGGGCCAACCTGGAAGGGAGGGGAGGGGATCCCGCCCCTCCTCAGACCTGGCCCCACTGCTCCGGCGGTGAGGGGCACACGAGGGCGGGTCCCCTGGCTCCCTCCTGCCTTGCCCCCCACACTGGCGCGCCGGCCTCCCCGCCCTCCCAGCTGTGGCTCTTGCCCCGCTACCCCCTTGCTGGAGACCAAGGCTGGTGGAGATGGTCACAAGCAAGGCAGGAGGGAGGCTTCACCCCTAAATATGCGCCCTGACAAAGACAATGACCTGGGAGGTAGGGAAAGGGCACTAAATGGCCTTGGACCAGAAGGTCTGAGTTTCCTCTCAGCTCTGCCGCTTACTAGCACTTGACCTTGAGTAAGTTCATCCACCCAAGGGGCAATGTAAGGTAGCAGCAGTGAGAGCTAGGCTCAGGTCAGCCTGCCAGCTCAGATCTAGGCTCCCACACTCGCTGCTGTGTGATCTTGGAGGCACTACTTAACCTCAGTGTCCACATCCTTAAAATGGGGATAACAAATACACCCACCTCTTAGGGTGGTTGGGAAGATGAAATGAATTATTTGGTATATAAAGTATTTAAAGAGGACTAAGCACTGTAAAGTTAACTGTGACTGGTAAAATAAAAACCTCTAGCTTGTCAGGACAAGAGGAGATGAGATTAGATATGCTGTGTTCGTCTCGGTTCTGAGAAGACCCTCGAAAACGCATTCAGTCCACTTAATGGTGGGGATCCTGAAAGAGCTGGTGTGGATCAATGCACACTTCGCATGCACTGAGGGGCTATTTAAAGGGAATTATGAGGGTAATGCGATTATTGATATTGTACATTTAGATTCTAATAAGGCAAATTTCCTTCCTGTGAGGCACGCCTCTGTTGAAAGAATGGACACAGTTATCTCGGTGGGGATTACTCCTGGCCAATAATTTATCCTCAGGTAGCTCTACCTGCCCGGCCATCCCTGAGCCCCCTCCTCTGCCTTCACTGTCTGCTTGGGGAATCCAAACTCATTTGATAAAGCAGCCACCAGGCCTTTTTGAAAGAAGGCCGGATATAAATTAAAAAGGACACAGCAGAAACTCATTCTACATCTGCCTGAGCCACACATTATAAGATTAGACCACTGAGAAAAGTGAGTGTCTAGGGAGAAAAGCATGGGCTTGGATGTCAGGTGACCCTGGTCTCACCCTGTCCCTCTGGCCGTGTGGCCCTGGTACCCCATCTGGCAAGTGGGGAGCTGGCCTATACCACGGGTTTCCAAATTAGGTTTCACGAAACCCATCGGAGGACATTTAAAATGGAGCTCTGCTTTATCTGTTCTACATATTAAACTTCAGCATAAGATTTCATTTGAAGAAAGGACTTTGTAGCTAAAAAACATCCTGAAAAACCACTGAACTGGAAAATCTAAGATCCACTCAGTGCCCTGGTGGTCTAAGATTCTAAAGTCTAAAGCCAAAGAGAAATGATTTTCTATTATCTGGTTGTTAGGGTGTTTCCAAGTATGGAGAGGATCTAGCATGTTCTGTAGCCCCTGATACATGGGGTCTTCTGTCACATTTTATTAGTGTCTGTTATTAGCCCTAAGAAGAAAGGAGAATAAAGCCTATGTTCCCCAAATCATAGCTAAGAGTGAAGCACCTTGTCGGGGATCACAAAACCAGAGGCAAAGCAGAAAGGAGAGCCCTGGAGTTCTCCCTCTTCATAGCGGGGGACGCCAGAACAGGGAAGGGACCCTGACTCATCAGTGGGAGCCCTGGGGGCCAAGGGGACATCCTGCCAGTGCATCCTGGCCACTCCAGGGCCCCGGGGAGTCAGCAGCAGGAGATAGATAATGAGCCGCTGATTATTCAGGCTGCAGCATTTTTGCTGAGTAGGGAACAGACACTCCCCAACAAGAAATAAAATTAAACAGGCCCTTCTGTCCGGAAGCTTTAAATATACTGCCTAGCGTGAAGCGTGCTGGGGAGGCAGGAGTGGGGTTGGCAGCAGCAAAGCTAAGTGGCAGGGGATTTATGGTCTAGGGGCCAAGGAAAAACATACTAGCAGCACCTCTCTATTAAGCACAGAAAGAAGGGTCCAGAATCCATTTCTCTCTGGCTCTGGGTGGTGGTCTGTATTTACTTCTGAGAAGAAATAGCCACAATCTGTTGATGAAGACACTTGATAAACGCCTGACTCGGGACGGCTGTCCCTTTCTCAGCCCGCCACCCAACTTCTCTTGGCTGCTTGGTTCCTCCTTGCAGAGGACAGACGGGCAGCTCAGCCCCCAGACTGGGAAGCACAGCACTAGCCAGGCAGCCCTGCCCTAACTTGGTGCTTGCCAGCCAAATTCTGGATGGAATTTGGTGTTTTGCTCACCAGTTATGTGGAAGAATAGAGATGACGGGTAAGTACACAGAGTAGGTGATAATCTTAAGTCGTTGAAAGCAGATCAGGGACAACATTGAGGGAAAAAGACTCGACTCTCAACTAGAGCAGAACCAGAGCACTGGCGACGTGCCGAACACCGGCTCCCCCCCCCACCCCCGAAGGTCGGAACCCATCGCCTGCCACCCTGGACCCCGGAGAAGAACGAGAAGACACCTACTGCTTAGAACAGTCCCTGCCCAAGTTCTGTGGTGAGAGGCAGCCCGTGTCTGGCTTGGGCTGCAGGGTCAGGCCCGGGGACCTTGGCAGTGGGTGTCTGAGGGTCTGCTCTGGTACCTGGATTGGAACCTAAGGAGGAGAGGAGTCACAGGTAGAGGGGCCAGGATGGCCACCCTCCCCCACATAAGCAGATCTTAAAATCCTTCCCTCTTCCAAGGGGGGATGAAAGAGGGGATCTTGGGCTGACCGGGTCCCATTTGATCCTTTCTCCATCCCAGACTCCTCCTCTCTCCCTGCTCCCCTTCTGGTAACATGCATGCTTGTCACTTCCAGACATAGGCTCTGACAGGGACGCCCCTTCCTGCACAGGATCTGAAAGCCCCTTAATGACTAACACGTAAGACATCCAGGTGGGGAGCCCAGAACTGAAGAGACTCTGTGAGCTGAGGAGGGACATTGCTTCCAACCCTCCACTAGCTCCAGGTCCTACCTCCTCGGCTGGGTCGTCTTCCTTGTCCTCTGGGGGCGGTTCCCGGTCTGGAGAGTTCCCTTCCATGACCCTCCCCACCGGGGCCTCTGGCCCCAGGCTCTCCTCTGGAAGGACTGCAGACCCTGGGTGGAGCTCTGGGGTGCAGGGCTGGCTGGGAAGATGGGACGGTGAAGGGCAGCTGGGAAGGATAAGGGGGAAAGGAGGGGACTTGAGAGGCGGGAAACAGGGTCAGGTGGGGAAAGCAGGGAGGGGTGGGGTCTCTGTGGCACCAGGTGGTAGAGAACCATAAGGGATGGATGCCTGGGTAACAAGTGGGCAGTAGCAGAGGGTGAGAGAGGGAGTTGGTGATTTCCTGGCTTAGGAAACAAGGATGCTTGTCTGTTAATTTTACCTTCTTTTAAATAGTATATGCTCCTTATACAGGCTGGGGGGTGCCACTAACTCATCTGACACAGATCATTTCTTCTATTCTTATTTTACTGAGAGGTGCTATTAGGGCTGTCTAGAATACGCTGTGTCAAATGAGAGAGCACTGGAGGTGGCAATCAGTGTCCTGGGCACTGGCTGGGAACCCTCAACCCCAGGTGGCAGCACAGAAGCTGGGGAAGGGGGGCTTTCCCTGCTGAGCTAAAGAGGGTAAGCACGGAGGCAGGACTCACGCTTGCTGGGGAGGGCCGGATCTGGGGGATTTCGGGAGGTCTTGCGGTGGCGCCTGGGCTCCCGCCTCGTACATTTGGAGCTTCTCCCTCAGGGCAGCCACCTGCAGTCAGAGCAACCCAGCCTCTCAGAGCCCCAGGTGAGCACAGGAGCTGAGGGGTGGGCACGGAGCCCTGGCGGCGCCCCACTGCTCACCTCTGGCGCCCTGCTTCCCGGCCAAACTCCCCAGGAGGGCTCCTCACCTCAGCCTGCAGCTGCTGGCAGATGGTGGCATACTGGCTGATGTGACAGTCCAGGCTGATCACATTACTCTTCAGCTAAGATGCGGGGCAGAGAGGGGGGCAAGGTACAAGAGAGATTTCACGTGTTCATTCAAAGCGGCTTTTAGCCACCACCTCCGATGACCAGGCACTATGCTAGGCGCTTTACTCACATTCTCAAGAATCACCCTCCCGACTGGGGAAACAGATCAGGGAAGGGCAGCGATTTGCCTGGGACCACAGCAAGAGGCAGAAGGATGCTTTGGAACCCAAGACTCCTGACTCCCTGACCAATACACTCTCACCAGGCCAGGGGCTTCCCAGCAACAGCTCCAGGAGCATCAGGGCTCCTCAGAGGAGGCAGGCACAACTCTTTTATCTGTGTTACATGTTACTGTTTATGTTGTTTGGCTGAAAATATTGTCCTGCTGCTAAAAACAAGTCTGAAAAAGATCATTGGCCAGCACTTGGCCACCCCCTTCCGTTGTCTCCCTTTTTTTTTTTTTTCTAATTTTTGAAATGTTTTTTATTTTTGAGACGGAGAGAGACAGAGCGCAAGTGGAGGAGGGGCAGAGAGAGAGGGAGACACAGAATCGGAAGTAGGCTCCAGGTTCTGAGCTGTCAGCACAGAGTCAGATGCGGGACTCGAACTCACGAACTGTGAGATCATGACCTGAGCTGAAACCCAGAGTCAGACGTTTAACCAACTAAGCCACCCAGGCAACTGAGCCACCCAGGCATCCCTTATTATTTTTTTCAAGTCTGGAGACTGTCCTGCCTCTCCCGCAACTGGAGTCTTCCCAAGGATGGGTACTACATGGCTTCTATAGCAGACTCGCCCTGAAGACTGAGCCTCGGGGACTTCTTCCCTCTGCCTTGGGGGAATACTCAGGTAGCGGAGAGAGCTGTGTGGGTCCCACCCCTTCCTCCTCCTGCACCCCCCACAACAGGTTGGCCATTTCTGGCTGCCACACACCGAGAGCTTGATCTCTTTGGCCCGGTCAGCATACTTGAGGGTGTTGTATGTGTCCTCGTAGGCCAGACTGGAGGGGCTGACGGTAGCGATCATCACTGTGCGACAGTTGCCCCCGATGGAGTCCTTGAGCAGACGGGTCAGTTTGCTGTCCCGGTAGGGCACGTGAGACTTACGGCCCTGGGGAGACAGAAGGGGGCATGGGGTGAGGTAGCCGGACTGGACGGATCCAGGCTGAGACCCAGGGCTGGAGGGAAGGAACTTTGGCTTTAGGCCCCCAGTCCCCACCCTGAGAAGGACCCCGGGTCTGTGCGGTTTTACCTTTGCGTCGGCCAGGGCGTTGAGGACGTTGATGAGGGCCAGCAGAGAACGGTTGATGTTGGCACCCTCCCGCAGCCGCTCCCCCTTCGCGTGGGTGCTAGACGCCCGCTCCGAACCAGCCAGGTCAATCAGGCTCATTTTGGCCACTAGAAGGGCCTGAGTCAGACCTGGAACCCGGTCCTGCTGCTTCACGAAGATCTGGGGGCAGATGGCAGGGGTGAGGGGGTGCTGGGTATCAGGAGCCCCAGCTTCAGGCTCCAACCCCTGACCCCTCTCACCTGGAAGATGGCATGGGAGCGGGAGGAGGTAGCATTGGCGTCAGTCGGGTGCTGCGTGCGGTTGCGGTTCCCCCTGGTCAGCATGTCCAGCAGCTGCTCAGCTGAGGTTGGCTACGGAGGAGATGCCCAGGAAGGGGGCTGCGGTCTCCCCAAACGGGGCTTCTCCCCCAACAGGGAGAGCTGCTCTTCAGAACCAATGTCACCTCCTGGCTCCCACCACCACCCCACGATCCAGGGGATCCCCAAACTGCCTGGTGAGAGAACCCTGGGGCCGCTCCTGCCGCCCGAGCCCAACCCCACACCTGGTGGAAGGAAAGTCCTTGCACCACCACGCCCTTGTCGGGGTCCTCACGGATGGCCAGGGGCCCCTTGGGCTCCAGGAGGTCGTGGATCTGCTCATTGTACACCTGCGGAGAAAGGAAGCAAGAGAGAGGCCTGAGGTGCAGGGCAGGGGCAGCATGACAGAACACCATGCCAGGAGTGGCACTTTGCAGGATAGTGTTAAATGGCGAGAGCAGGACGGACAGGTTTAATTCCAGTGCAGTCTCTCTCAGAGCTGCGTCTATGCTCTCTGGGCTCTCAGCAAGCTCCCATCGGCCCACTTCCTACCACCCTCTCTCCCCACTCTCTCTCCCTTCTCCCCACCTTTAGGGGTTGTGAGAACGAGGGGTGAGGCTGCCCAGGGCCTGTGAAGGAACAGCCCTACCTCCTGGTAGCTGATGAGCACCTCGAATCGCTTCTCCTCCTGGTGGGCCTCAAGCCGCCTGTACAGTTCCATGGTGGTCAGGTACATGATGCCGGGGTCCCCCTCTCTTCCCAGCATGGTGTGCGTCTTCCCAGCCCCGGTGGCCCCATAGGCAAACACTGTGGGGGACAGAGTGGGGGTAGGGTGGTGGCAGGGCCAGATCCGCCTTCCCTAGGGGTCCCCTTGCGCATTTCCACCCAGGCCAGCCCTCCCCTTCTCCCCTAGCCCCTCCCTCCACCTCCCTGTGCACAGCTCCACTGCCACTGCCCACGCGCATCCCACCGAGTTCACACTGCGGCTTTTGAGTTCTCCATGCCTATGGCCCAGCTCCCCTGTGGGCTTGGGGCTTCCAGGGCAAAGGGGTCTCTGCTCTGAGTGAGAGCTTCTCCCTTCCCCAGTTCAGGCAGCTTCCTCTGCTGCAGGCCTGCTGTTCCTTCCCTCACATTACTAACCTCCATTCGTGATCATGCATTTGTGGGGGTGATTTGTGATGAATGTCTTCCCCCCTCTAGAACGCAAGCATGAAGGGGACAAGGAACATGTCTGTCTGATCTGCTTCTAGAGCCCAGTAGAGCGTTTCACAAAGGAGAATGAATGGAGGACCCACAGGAAATGAAAGGGCCAAAACCCTCCTCAGCAAGTGCCCAGCGGAGGGGAAGGTGGGCACATGTCAGAGGGCAGATGAAACCCTTAGAAGGAAGCAGGGAGGCAAGGCCACTACCAACCAGGGCTTTTCCTCCTCGCTGCCCAGATTCTCACCTGAGCAGTTGTAGCCCTGGAGGAAGCTGTCCAGAATGCTGTGGGTGGTGTGCTGGAACACGTCCTGTTGGGTGGCCGTCTCACCAAAGACCCGGTCAAAGACAAATGTCAGGTCTTTGCCCTTCTTCTTGGGGCCATCATGGGTACTGCCCCATTTCAGGCCAAGGAAGCCCCCATCGGGCTCCTCAGGGTCAAACACCAGCACCCGCTCATCCACCACCTGAACGACAGGCCGCCGCTGACTCTCCAACTCCCGTGGGGTGGGAGGCCGGACCCGCACCACGACACGCACCTTGCTGTCCTCTACCGCCATCACCATGGCAACACCTGGGCAGGCACACAATGGAGATGAGGACCAATCTGACCTTCGGCCTGACGAGGCGCCCCCTCAGCCTTGTTGCCGGTCAAAGGCTTTCTCTCCCTCCCTCCCCAACAACTGATCTTCATCTGATACCTCAAGAGAATAAGAATCGCCAGCACCCATCAGTAAATATCTTTCTCACTTGAAATGCCACCTATCCAAATGACTTTAGTGCTTTCAGAGGCCCACGACTGGGCTGCTATGTTCCACAAATCTGTCTACACCCATGCCAGTGCCACAGTTTCCATCTCATTCCTTTACGGTATGCTTTTTTCTAGTAAGGCAAGAACCACCTCCCCTTCCAACCGCCCCTCCTGCCCCATTAGTCTTTCTTTTTCATAAATGTCTTTAATTTTTTTAACATTTATTTTTGAGAGAGAGAGAGAATGCAGGGGAGGGGCAGAGAGACAGGGAGACACGGAATCCAAAGCAGGCTCCAGGCTCTGAGCTGCCAGTACAGAGCCCGATGTGGAACTCGAACTCACAGACCCTGAGATCATGACCTGAGCCAAAGTCGGCTGCTTAACCGACTGCACCATCCAGGTGCCCCTTCAGAAATCTTTTAACTATTTTCCATGCATTATTGTTCTACTTGACTTTGGGAAAACGTTATCAATTCCACCCCCAACCCAGAACACAACCCCCAAACCCTATTGGGATTACAAATTGGAATAGTATTGTTTACACATTTATTTTACATTAAAACTTTCCATGCAAGCACATGGCTATTGCCTTTCTATTTATTCAGATATTTCTTATGTCCCTCAGTTAAGATTTTATAGGTTTTCATCTCTTCAGATAGGTTCTGTAATTGTCTTTGGAATACAATTCCCAAGTACTTTAATTGCTCTTATGAAAGGAGAACTTTCCTGCATCTCCGTTTCCAGGTGGTAATTGCTAGGGGAAGAAACACAATTGTTAATTATACATTTGCCTTCTACCCACTCCCCTTAAACTCTTACTAATTCCAATTGTTTTTATTAGAACTTACTGAGTTTTCTGAGTACAGTTATAGATCAGAAAAAAAAGGTTTTTTTACCTTTTTTTCTCCATGGTTACGCCAAATATTTTATTTCTTATCTATTGCATTCCCTAGAACTTACAAAACAATGTTGAATAATAATGATAACGGGCATCCTTGTCTTGCTCTTGATCTTAAAGGAACTAACATTTTAGTGATTCACTATTTAGAAATTAGTTTTGGACAAATAGTTAATTATCATAATAGGAATTTCCTTCACTCTTTTTAACTTCAAGTTGTTATCAGGAATGTTTAGAATTTTACCTAATGATCTTTCAGCATCTCCTGATATGTTTATGTGGGTTTTTTTCTCCTTTATTTTGTTGATGTGGTAAATTTTTTGATATTACTCTTGGTATCAAACCAACCATGCATCATTGGTAAAAAAAAAAATCCTACCCTGGCCACACTGAAGTTTTCCTTTTTTTGTTGTTGTTTTTTTTGTTTTTTGAGAGAGAGGGCGCAAGTGAGCGAGGAGGGGTAGAGAGAAAGGGAGAGACAGAGAGAATCCCAAGAGGGGCAGAGAGGGAGGGAGGGAGGGAGGGAGGAAGAGAGAGAGAGAGAGAGAAGTGGGGCTCACTGAAGCAGGGTTCATGCTCACCAGAAACAGGTCTCATGCTCACTAGATGAGGGGCTTGAACTCAGGAACCATGAGATCATGACCCGAGCCAAAGTCAGATGCTTAATGGACTGAGCCACCCAGGCGCCCCAGAAGTTTTCCATTTTTTAAAATTAATTAATTATTTATTTATTTATTTTTGAGAGAGAGAGAGAGAGAGAATGAGTGGAGAAAGGGCAGAGAGAGAGGGAAAAAGAGAATCTTAAGCAGGCTCCATGCCCAGCATGGAGCCCAATGCAGGGCTTGATCTCACCACCACGAGATCATGACCTAAGCTGAAATCAAGGGTTGGACACTGAACCAATTGAGTCACCTAGGCGCCCCTGAGGTTTTCCATTGTTAAATGGCTAAATGTGTCAACCTTCTTTTTTTTATTGTTTTATGTCATATTTAAGAAGATATTCCTTCCCCGAGGTAATTTTCTTATATTTCTGTCTCATACTTTTTCTTACATTTAGCTCTTTATCCAGACAGAATTAATTTTTTTGTGAATGAGGTTTCTAAATACCTTTTCTTTCTTTCTTTCGATGTTCGTCTATTTTGAGAGAAAAAGAGCATGCATGTGCATGTGCATGAGCAGGAGAGGGGCAGAGAGAGAGAGGGAGAGAGAGAATCCCAAGGAGGCCCCACACTGTCAGTGAAGAGCCCAACATGGGGCTTGATCTTACAAATCGTGAGATCACAACCGGAGCCAACATCAAGAATCAGACACTTAACTGACTGAACCACCCAGGAGACCCTCTTAATATCTTTTCTTTCCAAATGGTAAGCAATTATACCAAGACCATTTATTCAATAGTGCATTCTTTCTCTACCAATTTGAAATGCCACATTTAACATAACTATATTCTCATATGAACATGAATTTATTTCTGGGCTCTCTATTCTCCTCTACTGATAGGTTCCTCCTGCAGTAACTTGTAATCGCAGTGGTTCCATTACACACATCACCTTTGTTCTTTTCTGGGCTATTCTTGGGCATCTTGTCTTGCAGATGATTTTGGAATCAGCTTACAGAGTTTTATGAAAACACCTGCTAAGATTTTAATTGGGACTACTTTGAATTTATGAATTAGGGGCGCCTGTGTGGCTCAGTCAGTTGAGCATCCGACTTTGGCTCAGGTCATGATCTCACGGTTCGTGGATTCGAGCCCCGCGTCAGGCTCTGTGCTGACAGCTCAGAGCCTGGAGCCTGCTTTGGATTCTGGGTCTCCCTCTCTTTCTACCCCTCCCCCACCTGCACTTTTTCTTTCTCAAAAATAAACAAACATTAAAAAAAATTCATAAATTAACATGAAGACAATTGACATCTTTATAACATCAAGTCTTCCCATCTAGGAACATATTTCTATCTTTTCATTGTTCACAACTTTATAATCCTCAGTAAAATTTCAGTTTTCCTTACATGAGTTTGTCTATTTCTTGATTGGCTTATTATTGGTTATTATATAGTCTTTATTAGGCCCTTTTTATTTATTTATTTTTATTTTTAAATTTTGTTAATGTTTATTTATTTATTGAAAGAGAGACAGAACATGAACAGGGGAGGGGCAGAGAAAGAAAGGGAGACACAGAATATGAAGTAGGCTCCAGGCTCTGAGCTGTCAGGACAGAGCCCAAGGCGGGACTCGAACTGACGAACTGTGAGATCATGACCTGAGCCAAAGTTGAAGTTGGAAGCTTTACCGACTGAACCACCCAGGCACCCCTAGGCCCTTTTTAAAATTGCATTTTCAGGGGCGCCTGGGTGGCTCAGTCAGTTAAGCGTCTGACTTCGGCTCAGGTCATGATCTCGCGGTTCGTGAGTTCAAGCCCCGCGTCAGGCTCTGTGCTGACAGCTCGGAGCCTGGAGCCTGCTTCAGATTCTGTGTCTCCCTTTCTGTCTCTGACCCTCTCCCGTTCATGCTCTGTCTCTCTCTGTCTCAAAAATAAATAAACGTTAAAAAAAAAAATTAAAATTGCATTTTCAGGGGCGATTGGCTGGCTCAGTTGGTGGAGTATCCAACTCTTGATCTTAGGGTTGTAGAGATTATTTAAAAATAAAATCTTTGGGGTGCCTGGCTGACTCAGTCGGTAGAGCATGAGACTCTTGATCTCAGGGTTGTTAGTTTGAGCTTCATGCTGGGTGTGGAGCCTACTTAAAATATAAATAAATAAATAAATAAATAAATAAATAAATAAATAAAATCTTTAAAAATAAATATATCAAAATAAAAAATAAATAAAATTGCATTCTCTATTTTTTTCTCCCAGAATATGGGAAAGCAACTCCTTTCTGGATGCAGATCTTGTATCTGGCCACATTACTGATTTCTCTAATAGACTGTCATTGATTCTCATAGGTTTTTCAATTAAATGATGATATAGTTTGCAAAAAATGAAAGTTACTTTCTATTTTTAGCTCTACTATATTTAGTTCCTTACCCTCCACTGTCCATTAGGAATGGACATTACATTTTATCAAATGCTTTTTTTGTTGCAGCCTGGATGATAACAGTGTTTCTCCTTTTTTTTTTCTTTTTTTTTTTTTTGGTAGCTCTACACCCAACATGGGGCTTGAACTCACAACCCCCAGATCAAGAGTCTCATGCTCCACTGACTGAGCCAGCCAGGTGCCCCATTCTTTAATCTGTTAATACAGGGGATGGCATAGACAGATTTCCTAATGTTGACCCGGTAATAATTCCAAACATTTATTTGTCTATTCCCTCTTGATTTCACCTCACATCTCTCTCTGCTTTTTTCATTCTCCTTCAAGCCAGCCTACCAAGGGTAGAGATGGAATTTCTGGAATGCAGGAGTCGTGGATATCCTGGAAAAGTTCAGCCTACCTCTAGGGATATATTAACAGGGTTTAGGAACAGGGGCTGTTTCTGGGGGATATGAATAGATGAATGCTTTCCCAGGAAAGACTAGGTCCTACTGACAGGAAAGAAAAGTGAGATTTCTCCCTAATACTCCAGTAAATTACTCAGTTTTTCCTTTGGGAATGAAGCAGAATTGAGCTGATTTGAAACTCTCAGTCCCTATCCCCACACTTTGTAATTTCTTCCCCACACAAAACAAGGGGAAGATATCAACCAATAATAATCTTGTTACACTGTATAGTTCTTTTCCTGTCCCAGCAATCAGACTGCCATAATAAACATAAGAGCTAAATGCTCACTATGCAGGGGCTGTTTGAAGCACCTTATGGATACCACCTCCTTTCATCTCCATTGCAATCCCACAAGATAGATACTATTATTATACTCATTTTTCAGTGAGAAAATTGAGACAGAGAGGGTTAAGCAACTTGCCCAAGATCCCAAGGCTAGTAAGTGATGGAGCATGGTTCCAGCCCAGGCAGTCTGACTACACTGCCTTATAATGATATTATATATTATGCTCTCATGATCACATTGTTGTAATTGTCCCATATGTTTATATAATAATTATAATCCCTTTTATGTAACCAGCATTATGTATTCTGCAAGCACTTTCAGATATATGGACTGTACCTAATTTTCAACACTCGGAGAGGGTTCCTGTCTCCCATCCTTGCATTCCTGCCCCCAGGGAGCCCTACTTTTATACCCAGGGAAGTAAAGGCAGAGGGTACCTGGCCCTACCATCTAGGTCTACACTGGCTGCCTTAATGGCAGTCCCAGCCCCCCACCAGGAGGGTTTTAGCTGAGGAGGAGCCACAAAGCAGCCTAACATTCTAAGCAGGAAATTAAAAAGGGCACTGGCAACAGAGTGCACATAACCTTTACAGTTCTCTCCTCTCTGCCTCCTGAGGGCCAGTGAGGCAGACTGTTTGCCTAATGAGATGTTTTCCTTCTTCCTGAGACTGTGCTGGGGGCACAGGCTAGGGGGTATGGTGACACTTGGCATGGCTGCAGCTAGGACGTCTGGGTCCTGGTCTCCGCTCTGCATCTGACTGGTGGGGAGGTCTTTCCGGCCATACCACGTCAATGTCGTCAACGTCGCATCAGCTTCCCCCTTCGAGAGCCAGAGAGAACAGCTACTGATCTGCTCCCACCCCAGGGGGATGGGGAGATTAATGAGAGAACGTTTGTCAAGTTTGCTTTGATCCTCGGTTGGAAAGAGCATTTCAGCCCAAAGTACAAGGGAGATGATTCTTTAATAAGATCTTCAGGGTTCTGAGCCAGCCACAGTCACGTCCTGTTTCTAACCCAGGGCAGCTCATTAAAACCCAGAGGCTAGTTCACTGCCGAGCTGGGGCTGGGAAGCCAAGATTCAGTTGTTTTCAGGGTAGGCTCCTCGCCCACCCTCATAGGGACAGGCCAAAAAAGAACAAACTCCTTAGAAGCCCCTGGAGAATTTCTGAGGACTTGAGGGGATCTGCCTGCAGACATCGGGAGCTGGGAAGGCAGCGAAGGTGCCTAGCCCTTGGACATTCTATTTTCATAGGGGTTGCTGTAATCCCCCTCATCACTCCCTTACATCTCTCACATCTTTCTTTCTTTCTTTCTTTCTTTCTTTCTTTCTTTCTTTCTTTCTTTCTTCCTTCCTTCCTTCCTTCCTTTCTTTCTTTCTTTCTTTCTTTCTTTCTTTCTTTCTTTCTTTCTTTCTTTGTTTTTTTAAAACTTACTTATTTTGAGAGAGTGAGAGAGCGCACATGCATAAGTGGGAGAGGGGTGGAAAGAGAGAATCCCAAGCAGGAGCCTGACGTGGGCTCGATTTCACAAACCGGAGATCATGACCTGAGCTGAAATCAAGAGTCAGATGCTTGACCAACTGAGCCACCCAGGGGGCTCATCACACGTGTGTTTCTTGTCCTCAAGCTTCAAGAGAGCAGGACCCTCTTCTGATACAGTCTGTGCATCAGGTCCAGATACGTAGGCACCAGGTCCAGCATGCAGTGGATGGATAAGAGCCAGAGAAGAGTAGGGTCTGAATCCAAAAGTTTAAGAATAACTACTATTATAGCTAACATTTATTGAGCACATAACTATGTATCAGGCACTATGCTAACTGCTTTTCAAATGGTGTCATTAACTGTCACAACAATCTCATTCTGTGGCTGTTGATACAATTGTTATAATCCTACTCTACAAGGGAAACTGAGACTCCGGAAGGAACTAGTCACATCAATGGTAAGTGGCAAGGCCAGAATTTGACCTTGTTCTGACTGTCACCAGAGGCATTCTGTTTCATCCTAGACTATTCTGTTCTGTAGCTGGGCTTTTGCAATTCCCATCTCCCCTTACTTTGGTACCCACAGGGCAACATCCAAACACCACTGGTTCTTTCTATCGGTAGTCGATCAGAGGAAGGAGCTGTTTTATTTTGGTTTAAACGTTTATTTATTTTTGAGACAGAGAGAGACAGAGCATGAACGGGGGAGGGTCAGAGAGAGAGGGAGACACAGAATCTGAAACAGGCTCCAGGCTCTGAGCAGTCAGCACAGAGCCGGACTCGAACTCACATACCGCGAGATCGTGACCTGAGCCGAAGTCGGACGCTTAACCGACTGAGCCACCCAGGCGCCCCTATTTTGGTTTTTAAATAGACAATCTTAAGGCTCTAACTGATGAACTGTGTTTATTTCTTTCTTAATTGTATTCCTTTCTCTTGTCTTGTAGTTTGGCTATGACCTCCGGTACAATCTTGAATGGAGGCAACGACGAACAATCTTATCTTTTTCCTAACTGTATAGGGGATGCCCCTATTATTTCACCTTTGGTTGGTTTAAGGAAATTTACCTCTATTTTACCAAATTAAAAAAAAAAATCAAGGATGGGTATTGAATTTTATTGAATTCTATTTCTGCACCTAATGGGATATGTTTTCTGTTTTAATCTGTAAATGTGTAAATTGTATTAGATTTTTCTTTTCTTTTTTTTTTTTTTTAATTTTTTTTTTAACGTTTATTTATTTTTGAGACAGAGAGAGACAGAGCATGAACGGGGGAGGGTCAGAGAGAGAGGGAGACACAGAATCGGAAGCAGGCTCCAGGCTCTGAGCCATCAGCCCAGAGCCCGACGCGGGGCTCGAACTCACGGACCATGAGATCGTGACCTGAGCTGAAGTCGGAGGCTTAACCGACTGAGCCACCCAGGCGCCCCTGTATTAGGTTTTTCTAATGTTAAACCACTTTCATATTCCTGGGATAAACCCCATTTGGTCATGATGTATTTTTTTATTTTTTTAACGTTTATTTGTTTTTAAGACAGAGAGAGACAGAGCATGAACGGGGAGGGGCAGAGAGCGAGGGAGACACAGAATCCGAAGCAGGCTCCAGGCTCGAGCCATCAGCCCAGAGCCGGACACGGGGCTCGAACTCACGGACCGCGAGATCGTGACCTGAGTCGAAGTCGGACGTTTAACCGACTGAGCCACCCAGGCGCCCCATGATGTATTTTTTTAATATACATTTCTGACTTCTGATGGCTAATATTTTCTTTGAGATTTTAACAACTACATTTACAAAAAAGATTGGTAATTTTATTTGTCTCATTTCTGGTATCACAAAATAGACTGGAAATGTTTTCTCTTTTTTTAAGGGGAGTTTGTAGATTAGAATTTTTCTTCTAATTGCTCATAAATTTCTGGTGGAATTGGGTGGGTTTTTCTTTTTTCTTAATGGGTAGATTTGAAACTAATTCAATTCCTCAATGGACCTAAGTGTGTTAAAAATTTCCCTAATTTCTTGAAAAATAAAAATAAAACATTAAAAAAAAAATTTTAAAGGAGTGCCTGTGTGGCTCAGTCAGTTAAGCGTCTGACTTCGGCTCAGGTCATCACCTTGCAGTCCATGAGTTTGAGCCCCAAATAGGGCTCTGTGCTGACAGCTTGGAGCCTGGAGCCTGCTTCAGATTCTGTGTGTGTGTGTGTGTGTGTGTGTGTGTGTGTGTGTGTGTGTCTGCCCTTCCCCCACTTGCATTGTCTCTCTCTCACTCTCTCTCAAAAATTAAAAATAAAACATTAAAAAAAATTTTCCCATAACTTCTTGAGTCAGTTTTGCTAAGTTGTTTTTTTTTCCTAGAAAATTGTCCAAAAGCATTGTTAAAAGGGTGTTCCATTGAAGTCTCTCTCTTTAATGTCTCAGTAACTGAAGTTATGCTCCTGTTTTCATTCCCAAGATCATTTTTCTTTATTTTTTAAGTTTTATTTATGTAAGTAATTTCTACACCCAACGTGGGGCTCGAACTCACCACTCAGAGATCAAGAGTCGCATGCTCTTCTGACTGAGCCAGCCAGTCGCCCCCCCCCCAACATCATTTTTCTATTTCTTTTCCTTATATCTTAATCAATATTGACAGAGGTTTGGCCTTTTTACTAGTCTTTGCAAGACACAGCTTTGGTTAAGTTAATCTTCTCTATTACATAGTAAAATTCTATTTCATTAATTTCTGCTAACTCCTTTAAAAAATTTTTCTACACATGTATTCTGTTGTCCTGTTTTATCTTAAGGGGTCAAAAGTGCCAAAGCTAAGAGGAGGGGCATCCTAGGAGCAGTGGCGGAAGGCATGGTTTTCTGTCATACAGATATTTTATTCCTTCCTTTACTCAATCAAATATTTACTGACTGCCCCAGTAACAAATTTACGGCCGCTGGCACAGCTCTGCAATCAGTTCTTCCGTATAGATGTGCGGAGAGGGTCTTAGCTACTCCACACAGACGTGCAAGGGTCCCAGGTCTCCAGATTTAGTGAGCAGGAGGACCTTTCACAGAGCGGATGCACAGAGGGCCGGGCCCCGTGCTGCTGTGTCGACCCCGTCCAGGTCCTGTACAAATGAGCAGAGGGATCCCGATCTCCACGCAGTTGTGGAAGGAAGCACCCTGCTCCCCCCACCGCGCCCCGTCCCGTTCGGAGGGAGCCACCCAGAACCTGCTGGGTCTCCACGCTGCACCTTTGGGTCTGGCGCAAAAGCTGCTTCCGCCCTGAGCGGCTGGGTCCGCCTGAGCGCTGGAGCCCGCGGGGCCGACTCCGCAGTGGGCCAGAGCTTACCCTTCCTCGGCTCCCCGTCGCTGGTGTCTCCGCTCACAGCCGGGTCCGCCGCAGCCGTGAGCCCCGGACCACCGGAGAGCTCACCGCACACGCTCACCACCCGCGCCAACCTTCGCCCCGCGCCGCGCGTTCAAATTAGCCGGGTCGGCTCATCCGCGCTTCCCATTGGTCACCGTCCGGATCGTTGATTGGCTGTTTCCTAAGTAACAAAGTACAGCGCTGAAGTGTCAACTGTGCGCTTGCGCACTTCCCCTTACTGCCTGCTGGTTTTGAGGCAGCGTCTCCGACTATGGCCGCACCAGACGGGGAGAAACCTGTGTGGAGCTGGGGTACCGGGGAACCGCGGCCTACGCTGCCGTCCCTGGGACTGGGTTCATCACCACGTGCAACAACCAGATATCAAGCACGTTTTCAAACCTTTTTCTGTGGGCTACGATGGCATCTACCGATCCAAGAGGGACTTTTTAGCCACTGTCCAGGGTCTCTTCTCACTCCGCGACCATCCCAAGAATGAACTTCGAGAACAGCCTTGATACGGAAAAGCCGGTGGAGACAGAGAATGGCAATTCCACCCTTTTGACTCTGACAGCGTCAGGAATAGCATGGACTGGTTGTTGAATACGAGGCTCGGCCCCTTAGGGCACCGCTGGGCAGCACTGTCTCCATCCTTCATAATCGCCAGCTGCTTGGCTTCTGGTGGGCCAGCCTCATGCTGCTCCTCAATACTGGAGGTTGTGGAGGTCAGAGAGAGAGCGAGAGAGAGAGCCCTGCACTGAAATCAGGAAGCCCGATTCCAATCACTAGTGACTGAATCACCAATTAGTGCTGAGACTTTGGAAGTCATTGCTGCTCTCTGAGTGTCCGTTTCCTCGTCTATAAAATGGGGTAAATACCCTGTCCTTCCTACTCACCTAACACAGCATGGATGTGAAAGCCTTCCAGACCCCTAGCATGTGTAAGGGGACAGCTTTGTATGAATCTGATGAGGATGAAACAGGTGATGCCTGCCCGGAGCCAATTGCTGACCAGTTTCATTAACCCGATCTGTTCCCACCCTGGGACAATGAGAAGGTCTAAGGCATCCAAAAGAGCAGGAGGCAAAATTCCCTCAGTGGGCCTGACATCAAGATAGTAGAGTCACTATTTAACACCTGGTTTATTTAACCCAAACTCTTCAATCACCTACCTGGACCTCCATTGCCTGTTCTACAATGGGATAGCATTGCTGTTTTGGCGAGAGTAACATGAGAAAATGATACAAAGTGCTGTCACTGTAAAGCTACAAGAAAACCAGGGTATTCTTGCCATCTGCACTACCCAGGAGAAATACAACTCCTAAAGCATGGCTTCCAGCTTAGGGGTCCCATCCCCTCTCACAGAGATGTACATTTTAACAGAGGTTTGGGATCCCCAGGAACCACCAGGGAAACAGATTCCTCTTGTGTCCTTGTCAGCCTGGTCTTGCCTTGGTCCAATTCTGGTTTGGACAGTTAACTGGAGAAGGTGAGGTAAGACAGGGAGCAGAGGCTGTCCTGGCTGTGGGCAATGGGACAGGGGACACCTTGCTTGTTACTTACAAAGATTAGAAATAATTTAAGTGGAGCATATTGCCAACATCCAATGAGATGATAATAGGTATTCTTGCATTCATTCGTCCATGAAGTATTTATTGGTGGGCCCAGAGGGTGGGGTGGTGAGTGATAAACACCATCTCCTATCTTCATGGAGGTTGCAGCCCATGAGAGAAAATAGACAATTAAGCTAGTACTAAAAATGATGTGATATATGGGCTATAAAGAGAATGAAAAAGAGGGTTGGGGGGAGGTGGCATGCAAGTTGAAGCCAAAGGAACTGTTCCTTGGATCTCAGAATCCAAGGGAAAAGAATTTTGCTGGTAAGAGAGTCATCGGAGCCCATGATGCTGAGAAGCTTTGGTGGGGCCTGGCCAGGCCCACCTTAGTGGACACAAATGGAAATCCCCTGGACCCAACACTGCAGATGCTGATAAAGGGAGATTAGCCTGGCATTGGCCTAACTGGTATCTCGAGGTCTAGAACTCAGATGTGAGGGTTAGGTGAAGAATGTTGCCTTGTGTGGCGGCAGATGTTTCTGGGCTGATATGGCCAATATGTTGTGAAAGGCAACAGGATCTCAGCTCTGGTGAGGTGTGTGTGTGGCTCTCTCACGATCTGCAACTGACAAGATCACCAAGCCTAGGTGCTCAAAGGAGGCTGAGGGGAAGCACATCCTCCCCGAATACTTATCACTACACCTCCTTGCACCTGCGTGTGGCATTAGCTGCTCCAGATATAGATCAATCTTCAAAGGTCTGTGAACCAAGTTCAGGACCTCACTCTTGCCATCCTTAAACCCCAGCCAGAGGGGCACCTGGGTGGCTCAGTCAGTTAAGCTTCCAATTTCAGCTCCGGTCACAAGCTCGCATCCATGAGTTTGAGCCCCATGTTGGGCTCTGTGCTGACAGCTTGGAGCCTGCTTCAGATTTTGTGTCTCCCTCTCTCTCTATCCCTCCCTGTCTCTCAAAAATGAATACACATTAAAAAAAAATCCAGACCTTGAAGTCTAGCCTAGCACAGAAGTCAAGCACAATGAAGACTGAAAAAGTGTCCACTCGGTTTATCAGCAAGGGGTTCACACTTGGCCTTGGTGGGAGCCGTTTCAGAGGAGTGGCAGCAGCCAGACCACAGTGGGAGGTGAGAAAGTTGCAACTACTCTTTTAGGTCCTCTGGTTGTCAAGGGGAGCAGAGAAAGGAGGTAGAGGCTGGAGGGAGATGCGGGGTCAAGGGAGGATTTTTTAAAGGTAGGCGAGCTTTGAAGGATGATGGGAAGGAGCTGATACAGAGTGAGCCGCTAAAGAGTAAAGAGAGGTGTTGATTATCAATTAGGTGAGGTCCCCAGCAAACATGGAGGATACACTGATCAACCACTCCAGTTAGCCCACCTGGGACTGAGGGGTTTAACAGGATATAGAACTTCCAGTTTGAAAACCAGAACAGTCTTGGACAAACAAGGACAGATTTGGTACGCTGGTGGGAGGGCCTTGGATACAGAACACAGTGACAGGTTGGGCCCTGGAAGGAGGGACAGCTCTTCCATGGAGGCAAAAAGAAGTAAGAGAGGAGGGGCCCAGATGCAGGGAAGTTTGTGGATTTTATGGTAGAGGTTGGTAGAGTCACCCTCTTGACTTCTGCCTTCTCCAGGAGGTAGGAGATGTGACCACCCATCGGATAGTTAGTTTCACATTCCATCTCCTGCCTTTGCTACCAGGCCTGTCACATCATGGGTACTCAATAAAATTGGCTGAAGGAATTAGTGAATGGATGAGATCTGGGGTAGGTGTCGCAGGTTGGGTACTCCATGGGGCAGACTCTGAGGTGGAGATCAGTGTGCAGGAAGTTTACTGGGATGTGCTCTTGGAATGAACATGCGTGGAAGAGTCTTCAGAATTGTCCTGAGTGTAAAATCCCTGCGAGGGGACCAGGACTTTACACCCTCACGCTAATCTATCATTGGAAACAGGCTGCCCTAAGAAGTGGGCAGGACCTTGGGCAAGGCACCCCCCATCAGCAGAGGCCATCCCTGAAGGGGGCTCCTAGCCCAGAGCCACCTGCCGGCAGCACTCTCAGCAGCTGGGGAATAGATCTTTTGGTCCTGAAGGAGACCTAGGCAGTGCATCACAGCACCCACCAGCAGGAGGTGGAAGTTTAGGAGAGTGACAGATGTTTGAATAGCTGCTATTATGGTAGAGTGGTTATTATGTGGCAGGCACAGTGTTATGTACTGAGTCAGCCATTGTTATGTGGAAGATGCTCTCGGTGTGGCCTTGGAGACCTGCAGGTGACTGCTGGGGGAAGTTCAGGAAGCCTTCATGGAAGAGCAGGCAATGGACCTGGGCTTTGAATAATGAACAGGTGTTCCGCAGGCAGTGGAAATAGCCCAGGGTGTAGCGGACCCATCCTTGGCTCTGGGCAGGCTGGAGAGGTCTGGTACTTACCTGGCCCTATGCAGTTGTCCTGATCCACGCTGGGGTCCTCACTCAGGGAGCAAAGGGGCCTGTGCCCTGGGCACCTGGGAAGGAACCCTCAAATTTACCCTTCACCATCTGGGGAAAGGCAGGATCCCTGCCCCTGTGCAAGCTGGCCGGGCAGCAAGCATTGTGGGCAGGCGTGCCAGGTGACCTGGTTGGGGAGACTGTTCTGGCTGGGAGGGAGTGGGATTCAACCCCTCTCCTGCTCCCGAGAATGGCCAGGCAAGAGGGCTGCTCCCAGAAAGGGTAAGCCATATGATCTTGGGTGAATTAATTCACCTTTCTGTGCCTCAGTTTTCTCATGCAAAAAATTGGTGTGTTCGTCGTAACTATCTTGTGGGATCATTGTAAGGTTTAAATAAATGAATGCATTTGAAATTCTTAGAATAGTACATAGGTGTTCTTATGACTTGGGTGTTGATACAGAGATGAGGGTATATGTTGTTCACCCAGCTCCATTATTTCCCAAGCCCTTGGACAAGAGAAGAGAAAACCCTCAGTTCCCTGGGTTCTACCCACACCAACCCCATCCCCAAGAAGGCAGCTTCAGCAACAAATCCTAGGGGCGGGCGGGGGGAGCTCAAATTTCAAAGGGGGAGACCTTGTAAAACCTTTCCAAACATTATGTAAGTAAAACTGTAAGCCTCCCTTTAGTCCAGCTCCCTGAGAGTAACTCCTCCTGACAGTTTGGGAAGCCTCCCCCCGCCCCCTCCAATAGCACTATGTCCTGGATGTCTCTGTATGACCCCTGTGGGTATCTTGAAGCTCTGGATGTTTTTTTTTTAAACATGTTTCTTTTAACCTTTTAAAAAATATTTATTTATTTTTGAAACACAGAGAGGGGAGGAGCAGAGAGAGAGGGAGACAGAGGATCCAAAGTGAGCTCTGAGCTGACAGCAGAGATGCTCAAACTCATGAACCGTGAAATAACGACCTGAGCCAATGTCAGACACTTAACCGACCGAGCCACCCAGGTGGCCCCTCTGGATGGTTTCTTACGCATCTCTGGAGCCCACACCAAGCTAGGGCCTGGCCCATTGAAGATGTTCAGTAATGTTGAACCAGCAGAGCAAGTAGGGACAGGTGGACCACAGCCTTGGGGCATCCCTTCTCTCACCCCATATTGGAGGCCATAGAACAGAAGGGTGGGGGAGTCCACACTGGACGTGGGAGGACTCAGGGCACCCATTTTCAACACTTAGCTCCACACTTTGTGTACCCCAAACCAACCCCTACCCTATATTCACTTTGGGATTATCAGGGTGGGAGAACAACCCAAGAGTCTTCATCTTCTTTGATGATCACCATCACCATCCCAGGCACTGAAGTACAACCGAAAGTGGTTTAAATCATGGGGCTCAGAAAAAAAAAATCACAGGGCTCAGGAGACTTGGGTTGTAATAATAATCGTGCATTTGCATTTTGCTTTATAACTTACAAAGCCCACTACCTCACAGCAGCCCTTCAAGTAGATATTTTTATCGGCCCCATTTTATAGATGAAGAAACCGAGACTCCGAGAGGTCAAGTGTCTTTTCCTGAAACACTGAGCATGGCCAGAACTTGAACCCAAACCTTGTGTCTCCACTTGCCGCTGTCTCTGGTTCTATCTCTGTCCTGAGCCAACCTGAGCAATCTTGGCTTTCTCTCGGGGTCTCAGTTTTTGCAGCTGTGTAATAGGAGTTACCCACTCTGTGGTTTTGATTCTCAGTTTGGGTGGGTGGAACTAAGGGGGGACATGTTGAAAGCATGGGGGTAGCCCCCCTGTTTTCCCTCCGGCCCCCAGCTGCCCCCTCTCAGTAACCCTGCCACCCCCTTCCAGTTCCAAACATGTGTAGACTCCTCACTTCCACTTTATTATCACCTCATTTGTAGGATTTTGAGGTTTGTTACCTGGAAGGGGGCGAGGAGCTCACACCTCCAGTTCCGCTTTTCAAATATACCTTCATTGCTTGTGAAAATAACCTTATTAACAGCATCTAACCTGCTACAGCTTATGGGGGCACTCGGATAAATAAATGCGGAAGAAAGCAGGGCAGGGGAAACAGCACAGCTAGCTGGAGTAGTGCAACCTTTGTACCCCTGAGATTTTCTCTTAGCCCTTGGGGGCCCTGTAAGGGTGGGCAACACGCAGGTGAGCCCCCCCCTCCCAATAGCCTAGAGCAATCGGCCGCCTTCTCTGGGTCTTTGCCTCCTGCCTCCTCCTCTGGTGTTCAGAGATCCTCTGGGAAACAGCTCCCGTGCCTCCGCAGCTCCCCTGTCTCCTGGATGCTTGTCCGGGATTGATTCTCTGGGCAGCTCCCCCTCCGAGCAGTAAATGAAATATCGGTTACCAGGAGTGAGGCGGGAGGCAATTAACCCCTAGACCTCACCATGGCAGATGTGTTTGTAGCAAGCTGAAGCAGAGGGCTGAGCGCACCTGCCTGGCTGTCCTGCAAAGTCATCCAATTAGGACAGTCCCCAGCGGTGGGCTCCTGCTGTCCCCTCTGGTCCCCATGACCCCAGAAAGCAGGGCAGCCCCAGCCCCTAGGGCTGGCAGCTGCCTGGGCACAGGATGGCCTACCTTTCCTTGTGTGGGTGAGCTCCAGGGGCACCTCCATCCTGACACCCCCTGGCAGGGACATTATTCGTTAATTAATCACACATCTTTCTAAAGGGGAGGCAGCCTGCAGAGCTTTCTTCCTTCCTTCCTCCAGAGTGGGACCGCCATTCTGCCAGTCCAGTCTCCTTTCTGTCACCCAGCCAGCCCTGTCCCCCTGGAATGTTCTTGTACCAGAAAGCCCTTGACTGAGGAGGAGAGACACATGCCCTGCTTTCAGGGAGCCCCCAGTCTGAGGGGAGGTATAGCTCCTGCTCTCGGGGATCCCCAAGTTGAAGAGATAGAGTCGATCCCTCAGGGAACCCCCAGTCCCAGGGGTTGGTCTTAGAAAGCCCTGGTTCAATAGAAAAAGCGGTGCCTACCCTCAGAGCCACTGCGCGGAAAGCCACAATCTCTGTGTTTAGGAAGTCCCCCAATCCTGGAGATACACACCTTACCCTCAACTTGCTCATAACACTGTCTTTGAGGACCCCCAGTCTGATGGAGGAGACAGAGAACTTGCCTTCAGGAAGCTTCCCATTCTAATGGTGGAGACACAGTCCTTGCCCTCAGGTATCCCAAGTCTGAGGAGGAAAAAAAAAAAACCCAGACTTTGCCCTTGGGGATTCCCTGTCTGATGGGGGAGACACTTTCCCGACAGTTTCCCCTGCTGCTGGGATGCTGCCTGAGTGACTGCAGGATACCCTTGGTGCCCTGCAAAGGAAGAAAAGGTCCTTGGCTTCAGTCCATCTCAGTTATGCCACACACTTGCTGCATGACCATGGGCAAGTCACGAATTTTCTTCAGACTATGATTTCCTCATCTGCAAAATGGAGATATTAGGCCCATCTCTCAAAGCGACACAAGGCTTGTCCAGTCACCAGAAATAAAAGCAAACAAGCCAGCCAGGCACTCCTACAGAAATGATTAACATGCTTTTTTGTAGCAGAGGTCCCAGCCCAGTCCCTGTGGCCTCTGGGGAGGGGTGGGGAGCCGCCCAGGTATGTTGCTGGGTACCCCTGGGCCAGTGTGGCCATTAAAGAATCACAGGGGCCTGTGGGTGGCACTGGGGGCAGGGGGAAGCGCCTTCTAATCTAATCACTCTTCCCGAGGAAACTCTCATTCCAGCCAGACCTGCCAGGGGTTTTATTGGGTTTGTGGGGACCCGCGGATTTCAATCTCCAGACCCCACAGGGAAGGAACAAGCATTAAGCTAATTTTATTAAATGGCCACAGCTGGCAGTAGGGGGAAGTAGGGGAGAGAAGGGAGGATAAAGAAAGTCATTCAAGGCTGCCAGCCATGACAAGGGTCCATACATGGGGCTTGACTGGGACGGAGGCCACCCCTCCTTCCTGTCTCTCCAGCTGAGCCAGCTGGGGGTGGGGAGGCCAGATGGGACTTTTCCTCAATGTAGAGCCTCGGGGTTCTCCAAGAGGCTCGCCCCATGGCTGCTGCCCAGTGCAGATGCTTGTAAGTACATGAAGCCTCTGCAGGGCAGGGGTGGGAGTGGAAAGGCTGGGCACAGTGAGGACGGAGCTGCCTCAGAGCCATTCTTCCTCAGTTCTGCTTTGGAGACACCAGATCTTTATGAAATATGGTGTACCAGCTGAGAGCGTAGTCCTTGGTTCCAATCCTGGCATTTGCCTTTTCCTAGCTCTGTGACCCTGGCAAGTTACTGAACCTCTTTGAACCTCAGTTTCCTCATCTGAGATGGATAAAAGGACAGCACCCAGGTCAAAGGGCATGTGAGCGTTTCCTGCCAGTCTACCCCCTCCCCACACAGATCTAGGAGATAGTATTTATAAGGTTCTTACGTGGTGGTCTGACACAGAGTGGGTGCTCTCTAAATATTAGCAATGGTTATTTAGGAATGCCCTAACTACGACTGTCATGGTCACATGGTCACAGGAGGTAAGGGAGGCAGACAGAGCCAGGAGACTCAACGTGTTGTCTCCAAGGAGCAGGGCTTCTTGGATTCAAGTGCAATCACAGAACTTAGCGACCACGTCACATTCATCAAGATATTTAACCTCCCTGGAAGAAGAACAAAATCTAGTCACCCAACCTCTCCGGGCTCCTTGGAGGCTTGAGTGAGGTGCCATACCTGGAAGTGTTTAGTGCAAAGTGTGTTCCTGTGATTGCTGTCACTAACCCAGAACTGAAAGAGGAGTCACTTGCCCAAGATCACACACAGTGGTACCAGATTGAGAGCCCAGGTGTCCCAGTTTAAACCTTGCTGATGCCACTTTCCAGGTCAAACAAATGAAACTTTTCCACCATGGAAGAGGATGATGTAACTGGGCTGCTTCCTGTTTCTGCTGCCCAGGCACGCTTGGGCTGTGGTGAGCATTGGGCCCCTTGGCCCACCTCCTCCCAGAGCAGCTGTGATTCTGGGACCTGGCTGCCCCCAGATCCATGGGAAACTTCCAGCAGACCTCTTCCCTTTCTGGAAGAAGGCAGGGTTCATGGTCCCCTCCTGCAGCTCCTCTCTAGGGCACAGACCCAAAGCCAGTGGGATGGAAGTGTTTTTATTAGAGCTTTGGTCAGACGGGGCGCAGCCGGGCTGGGGCTTTAGCAGGTGCTGGGACGCTATCCAGCCCCAACCCACCCCTCTCCCAGGAGGCGCTACCCCGGAGCGGGAGGGCAGCGCATCCGAGCACAGGAAGGGACCCCGCCAAGACCTGTCCCCAGTCTGGGGCGGGCTGACGAGCTGGGTGGGTAATAAACAGTCCTATTGTACAAATATACAGCGCGGGCCAGGGCGGGGGCGGTCGACAGCGCCTCCCGGGAACCGCGACGGTGCGCTCTGGACCCGGCTCTGCGGCGAGGGCGAACGGGCAAGGAGAGCCTAGCCGGCGTCCCGGGTGGTGATGAGGGCGAGCCGGGGGCGTCATAGTCAGGGAGGGCCGGCAGCCAGGGCTAGGGCAGCGAGGGGTTGGGTCGCCCTCAGCCCGCTGGGAGGGGGGCCCCCGGGGGAGGGGGGAGCTGGGTAGGGGACGGAGGGGGACGCGGGGAGCTCAGTCGGAGTAGATGATGAAGCCGGAAAATGTGCTGTATTTGTTGCTGTTGCCGCCGTGCGCTTTGCCTCCGTCGAGTTTGATGAAGACCTCATCCCCCGCGTCCAGGTGCAGGATCACGCTGTTGCTGGCGTAGTCATAGTTCTGGTCTGCGTCCTGGGCTATGGCGCTGGCGCGCACCTGCGGGGGTGGGGGTGGGGGTGGGAATAAGGGGGTGGGGAGAGTAGGGATGGTGTGTGTGAGAGGGTAGGGGGAGGAGGGAGAGAAGTAGGGTCGGGGAGGGAGGGGGACTGTCAGAGGTAAGGCAGCCACGTGGGTAGGATCTGGAGGCCCTAAAAACCTGCCTTCAACTCTGCCTGCTTCTCTCGCGTCATACCCCACCCCTTCCAATCATAAGTGTATGTTTTGGGAATGGGTTATAGAGGAGCCCTGGATTTCTAGGGCAGGTGTAATCTGGGTCTGAATTAGGAATCAAGGTGGAGTTGGCCTCCTTAACTCCTCTAGGTCTTACCGTCTGGCCTGCAGAGGACGTCAACAACGCCTTCAGGGATGGCCCAGCCTGGAACTCCCTCCTTGCAGAGAGGAATTCTCTGGAACACCAGGGGATGGAGGGCCATCCCTTCTCTCCTTATCCCTTCCTCTCTGCTTTAATTGTAACAATAATGCCTTACCTTTCAGCCACACCCACCTGTTCTTATGTCAGCGGATGGACACAGGGATGGACACCTTGGCCCCATAGGTCAGGTGGCTAGACTAATGCCAGGTGGCTACTAAGCAACCACCCTAGTACCAGAACCCAGTATTTCAACTCCTTGTCTGTAGTTCGTTCTGGGGTCTTTCATACTGGAGCAGTGAGATGGAAGGTCTGGTAATTATTTCCCCTCCCAAGGCTCAGATAGAGCCTGCATCCTGGCCTCCAAAGAGCTATAGCTATACCTGTGACTATTATCCCACCCACAGAGGACCTTGGGCTCCTCCTGTCTCACCACAGAGTGGTAGAAAGGAAGTGGGTGGAGGGAGGGAATCCAGGCTTTCCATCTTTGTGTGATCCTCAGTCTGATCTGCTATCCCTGCCAGTCCTTGTTTTGATGGGTGAGGGGAGGGACAGGCAGTTCAATGAAGCAAGAGGGCACCAACATTTGTGTGTGAAGTCTGCTGGTCACTTCTGGGGGCTCCGACTATAATCATTAGATACTGAGGGTGAGTGATGGTGAACAAATTCCCTCCAGGCATTCCTCTCCAACTGAGGCAACACAGGACCTGAGCCATAGGATCTGGGGCCTTTCCAGGATAGCCTGGGTGGAGAATGGGAAGACAGGGGACATCTCCAAGGTGCAGGCTTGTGTTGGGGGGAGGCTGCATTGAGTGGGGTTCTCTCAGTCAGGCTTTTCAACAGCCCCTCTCCAACCAGCCCCTTCCCTGAAGGCAGCTCTCCCAAAGGCTAACAGTCTGGGCTGGACCAAGCCAAATTAGGGGAAGGGTCCATTCTCCTTCCTGGGCAGGAGACAGAACTGCAGGTCAGCTGTGCCGAAGCTGCTGAGTCAGCAGCAATGCTACAACGGGGGCACCCAACGTATTTGCATGCTGGCTGCCATTTAAAGCCCAGATCCTTCCAGCCCCTTCTCTCCCCTCAATCTCTTCTTCCCCCGACCAGGGGCAAGAACCGTTTGGGGACACTTAGCTGGGAAAACTCACAGTTCAGCTAAAGGTGGGGAAAAGCAAATGAGGGGAAGATGCTGTCTTTCAAAAAGCTCAATTTCTCTGTTCAGAAAAAGGATGAGAAGATCCCGCCTCACCACTGCCACCTTTATAAAAGCCTTCAGATGGTGGGGGAAAAATTTTTAATCTTGATGGGGCTTTGTGTTACTAGGAAAGTGCTGAAAGAAAGCAGCCAACTTCTATATTGTTCCCTGGGCCCTAATCCTCATAGTATTTATTATTACGTATGCATTTCATTATCTTTGCTAATAAATTACTACTAATAACAATTATTTTTATTACCCAGATTAATTGAGCCTTAACTCATTAAAACAGTGTGCTTCTTAATAGCCAAATCCATTAGAACACAATCATCTGTCATCAGGAATCTCCTGGTGATGTGACAGGCATCAGAACTCTTATGCTTATGTTTATTATTTATTCATCACCATGATTGTTACTGTGATTATCCTAATTATCCACGGAGGCAGGAAAAATTGATGCCCTTCCATCCTTAGATAGTAGGGGGATCCAGGAATGGAACCCAGGGGTCCTGATTCTCTGCCTGAGACAGGAAACAGTTGAGGCATCCAGCTTCTGGAGGCCATGGGGAAATTTGGGGAATTGAGGCTGCCATGGAAGTAGGAAAGCAAGTCTGGGACTTGTCACGAGGGGGCGCTGTAGAATCACCTCCTCAAGGGCTGCCAGGGGAAGGGAAACTGAGGCAGTGGTCTGACCAGGGCCCTGGAGGGAGGAGTGGGGAGAACCCATGAAACAAGCTCCTGCCCCCGGATCAGTGCTGGGGTGTTGGATGTACAGGAGTGGCTCCCACAGGCAACCAGCCTGGCCCACAGGGGACACTTGTGCTTTCACATATTTCCTGGGTCCCTGCTGAGTTAGGCACTGTGCTCTGTGCTGTGAAAAGCATTCAGGGCTAGCTAGAAAAGGACAGTGGGGAGCCCCTCTCCCACTGTCAGGCATCAGGCTGAACTCCAGTGAGGCCTTTATGCTGGAGTCCTCAATTTATCTACTACCCCATCTCTCACCTCACTCAGGTTCTGTTGTCCAAGCCCTTCCCCGTTTGTGATATTCACCTCCCCAAAGTCCCTGCCCTGGACAAGTGGCACCCTGGCCATAGACCCTGGTCTATCCCCACACAGCCCCTCTCTCCTGGCCCAGTGTATTAATTTCATGTCTTCCCTGACATCCGAACTGTGGATATTTGAGGCAGCTGCAGGGAGCTTACCTCACTCAGGGCACCCACTCCTAACTTACAGCCCCTTCCTCGGGCTCCTCAGATCCCCATGTCCTAAAGACCAGGCCTTGGTGTCCTCGGGCTACACAGTGGTGACTCAAGGCTCCCCTTGGGGAGAGGGGCTGGTGGGCCTCAGGCAAGGACAGAGCGGGGGACTCAGCGCTTCAGTGACCTCTCCCCTCCCTATCTTGCCGAGGGAAAGGCCAAGGACCAATTTCAGTCCTGCCTTCCTGAGGAAATTCTGGAAGCATTTCTTCAGGCAGGAAGCCAGAAAGGAAAAGCACAGAGCCCAGCAGTGCCCCAGGTCTTGCAGCCATGGGAGGCAGAAGCCCCTCTGTTCTGTTCCCGTCCATTGCCCAGAGCCATCATTTTGTCTCTGCTCACTTGAATGTCCTCTTCTACCTCTGAGCCAGGCTTTCCCTGCACTTGACCTTTTTATTTCCTCCCTAGCCATGTCTCCTCACCTTGGGGACCAGCCCAGTTTTGCCATCCTCTCCCCTGACCAGGTTGGTCTGAGTGGGGGCAGGCACCAGTGAATCATTCCCTCCAGCTAACACATTTAGGGATGGGAGTTGCCAGCTGGGCCCCCAATCCCCCTCTAACACACCAATCGCTGGGGTGTGTTATTGGGTGGTTACTATTATCTCTCCTGCACAGACCATGAGGTCCTGTAGGGCAAGTGGATCAAACCCCTGCTACCTAGCTCCAAACCTGCCTCTTAGTCGGGGCTCGAAGTGAGTACGTGGGATGACTAGTGAGACTTAACGAGTCTTTTGAGCAATCTGGAAGGACAAGTCACAAAGAACGTACGGGAGAGGGGTGTAGGCCCCAGTTTTTAGTGGGGGGGGGGCATGGTCTGAGTAACTGTTAAAATGCTGGATCTGTGAACCCCCTAGTTAAAGCCACCTCCTATTTTCTACTAGCCTGTGGTCCCACCTCCAGGGAGTACCTCTTTGTCAGTTTGTGCCGTGCCTTGCCCCTACTGAAGGGGGAAGAGGCTTTGAGATGGTTTCACCTCCCAGTGACTGAAGCAAGTGATCCTGCCCAAGCAGACATCACCTTTGGGGTCTCCTCGTGCCTCATCTCTGGAGCCCCACTGGAACCTCCTGAGGTGGTACAAGGCCTAGGGCCCACTGGTGCTCTGGTGACCAGCTTCCTATCCAGACAAAATGGGTCCCCAGTCCCCTTAGACCTCAGCTCGGTGCCAGCCCAAACTTTCTTTGGGAAAGGAAGAAATTCTATTGATGAAGGTGACATTGCTGCATCCTTTATTGGTGATTAATAAGGGAAATCGTGGGGCTGTCTGCAGAGTGAGCTCTCACTGGATACTGAGGCCTCCCATTTGGTCAGGAACCAAGGACAAAGAGGAGAGACACGGGAAGCCTCATAGAGACCAAGTGAGAGAGAAACACTCAAGGAATAAAGAGGGGTGTTAAGCCTGGGGGGAGAGAGGCCAGAGACTCAGGAGAGACAGATAGGACTGGTAGACACAGGAGACAGACGGGGACAAGAGACAGAGTAGGAGAAAGAGGCAGGCAGGAGAGAAAGAAGAGGGGGCAGACTTACAAGTGCCTGGTAGTCTTTGTGCTGACTCCCAGGCCTGTCCTTTCCCCCACCCCCAAGCCAGGGTCTACCTGCAGTGGGAAGGATTCCAACAGGGTCCGGGGTCCCAGTCGCAGGAAATTTCTTCCCAACTCCCACCATCCTAGCTTTAGTTCTGACCCATGCTGGTCTCCTTCCACAGGAATGCTCCGCCTCACCGCCCTCCCCCCCCCCCCCCCCAGTGGCCCTAGGCCATCGTGGTCTGGGAGCCCTGGAAAGGGAGGGAGTAACAAAAGGTGAGTGAGCTGGGCAAAACTGTCCCCCTAGGGCAGGATTAGGTCGAGGCTGGTTCTGGGGCAGCAGTTGCAGGAAGAGCACCATGTACTACCCTCACAGTACCAAGGAGCCCACCTAGCTGCCTGCTAGCTTCAGTCTTTGGGATGGGGAAAGTGAACGCAGAGGATCCCCTGACACTCCTGGAGTCAGGAGCTGCAGCTGCAAGATCAAGGGAGGGGGAGTTTCCACCTCTTTGCCTCCCTCAGGAGGAAAAACTTTTCCCCCCAGAGGTTGCTTTCCTGCGCCTGTAGCTCTGACACGGTGGGAAGCGGCCGGGCAGCCCCGCGTTTTGCAAAGGGCGTCAGATCGGCGCAGTGGTCCCTTCTCAAGGGCGGAGGATGGATTGCAGCTAAGGCTTCGCGCCCCTGGCTCCCTTTGCCTCTGTGCCCAAAACATCTCCTACAGCTCTCCTTGGCTTGCGCGCCTAGCGGTGCGCCTGGACGCCCGCGGGCGCGGAGGCTGCCTTCCCTAGAGCCCATCATTGCCCTCCCCTAATTGCCCGCTGGTATCAACCAGAATTCCAGCTCTCAGATATCGCTTCCCGAGGGCCAAGCCCCCAAGGACCAGTCCGCGCGCCTGGGAGCCCTGCGCTGTGATTATTTGCATTTATCTCCCGCATTTCCAAGCCGCGCGCAGGTGCCCAGCGGCGTCTGCCTTGCAGCCAGTGCCCAGGAACCGAAGAGTTAGTGCCAACAGGCCCACCATCCCCGCATGTGATGCCTAAGCGGGGCCGCTGTAGGGTCTCTACCTGTGCTCGCTGGTACCCTATGCCCCGGGCTCCCTGGGTGCCCTGCCCCCAGGCCAGCCCCATGTCCCCGCCGGGCCCACCTGGCCGTTCTTGCAGAGGTCCGCCCACATACTGGTGCCGTCGCCGCCTCGCATGAGGACGTGGTAGGTGAAAAAGTAGGTGCCGGGAATGTTGCACGTAAACTTGCCGCTGGTCGCGTCGTAGTTGTTGCCTAGGTTAGTGACCACGTCGTCGAACTTGAGCACCTCGTAACCCTCGTGAGGGTTCTTGAGGCCGGCGTAGAAGGCCACGCGTGGCACCGTGGTGTAGGTGGCCGTGCTGATTGCGCCGCTGCCCCCTGCACCCGGCAGCCCGGGAGGGCCGGTCTTGCCCGGCTCACCCTTCTCCCCGGGTGGCCCCACAGGACCCGGAGGACCTGGATCCCCAGGGGGTCCGGGGGGGCCCGGCTTGCCTGTGCGGCCCGGCTTCCCCTGGGGGCCCTGCACCAGCGTGGAAGGCGGGGGCGCGCCGCTCTGCTCGCTCAGGGCGTCGCCGCCGTCGGGCCGCGCGCCGGCGCCGGGGCCCCGCGCGGGGTAGGGGTCGCATACCATGCGGCAGGTGCCCAGCATCTCATAGTGGCCGTCCGGGCCGCCCGAGCTCACCAGCACGGGGATGAGCACCACCAGCACCAGCAGCATCACCACGCCCGCGGCGGCCGCCAGCAGCGTTTTCCGGCCGGCGCGGAGCCTGGGGAGCGCCGGGCCGCCCGGCCGCGCCGTCGGGGCAATGGTGCCGGCGGGCGGGGGGCGCGGGCAGGACGCCCGCGCTCAAGGGCGGTCCGGCGGGGCTGCGGGCATGGGGCCGGGCCCGGAGCGCCGCGCTGCGCTGGATGCGCTGCCGAGCCCAGCCGCCGGCTCCTGCCTCGCGCCTCCCTCCCGCTGCGCGGCCGGACTGAGAGCGGCGGCAGCCGCGTCCTGCCCGGCTCCTCCCGCCTCCTCGCGCTCGGGCCACCGCCCCCTCCGCGCCGCCCCGCCCCACCAGCTCCGCGCGGCTCCGCGCCCGCGAGGGGTGGGGCTGCGGGCGGGGTCGGCACCTAATTGGGCCGCTGGCGGAAGGGCTCCGCCCACCCAGGGGGGCGGGGCCGAGGGCGGGGCCGCGGAGATGAAGGCCAGAGCCCAGAGAGGAACCCGGAGACTCCGCGAGCTAGAGGCTGAGATTCGGAAATGGGGAGGATACTAGAGTCTGGGAAACAGCAGAGTCTCCTACAGGAGATGGGGGAGTAGAGGCCGAAAGCCGAGTGGACGAGAGGGCTACAGGGAGAGCTAGAGAGCGCCGAGGGAGACAGAGAGGAGAGGCCTCGAGGGTTTGTTTCGAAGAAAACCGGGAAGGGAGGCTCCAGGGGCCACCGCACGCAGGGTGTGGAGGCTGGGTCGCGGGTTCTCCAGTCTACGGGGATAGAGAACAATTGAGGGGAGTATGAAGCGGGGAGCAGAAAAAGGACCAGGAAGAGGATGAGAGGGAAGAAGAGAGGAAGGCAAAAGGAAGATGGGGACGGGGGGGGGGGGGCATTCTGCACTCAGGCCTCGCAGACCACCCATCCAGGAGATCTGAGGATGGTGTGCCTGTCAGGGTGCGAGATCTGCGAGCACTGACAGCAGCTGGCCCTCCTCTTTTCTGGCGCCCAGCTGGCTGTTCCCTGGACCCATCTTTCTCCAGGATGGGCAGGATATTCTACCCATACCTCCTTGCCTCTGCCCCTTCCTCACCGAGCTCCAGGCCAGACAAGGCTGCTTTTTCCTGGGGGTTGTGTAGGGTCCTCCATTTTCCTCTGATGACACCTCTTATCCCTGCTTTCAGACAAGGGAGAAGTGGGAGCCCTAAATAAGAAAGTGGGCACCCCACCTCATTTCTACATTCTGACCAATGCAAACAATCCCTGAGTGGTAGCTCCCTTTTCAAGCCTCCAAGAGGGGGGATAGGTCTCCTCCAGCCCCTTAGCTCCTCCTCCACCCTAGCTTCCTCAGCAGCCCCCTAAATCTTTTCCCCGTCAGGTTGCATGAGGCAATCCTCTTCCTCAAGTGCAGTAAAGTGTTTAGGTTGCATAAACGGAAATGTGTCTGCTTCCATCAAAATATTTGTCACATTATTTGAGGCCTTGCTCGTGCTGCTCCACTGCTCCTCCTTCACCCTCCTTTATCCAGCCCACCAGGGAGGGCTCTGCCATTGGGAGGCCTCTGGCTTCTGCTGAAGGATGACCCTCCAGCCTCTTTCTTTTCTCCTGAGAGGCCCCCTGCCACCTCACACTCTCCCCCTGCTGACCTGTCAAAACGGTCCACATGATTCTCGGACTTTCTCTACCCTAGGTTGAGACTGATTACCGCCACCCCTGGGAGGAGGAAAGGGACACGAGAATATGAAATGAGGAACTATGAAAGAGGACCTTCCAAGCACTGATGGCAGCGTGAGGTTGAGTGGCCCCCACCACCAAAGAAAACCCTCAATAAATAGCATTTGTCCTGGGCTTACTGCGTGCAGGGCCCTGTATTGAATGCTTTACATACATGATCACACTCAATCTTCACACCAATCCCTAGAGGTAAAACCCATCATTATCCTCATTTTACAGACGGAGAACTGAGGCTCTGACAAGTTAAGAGATTTGCCCAAAGTCACACAACTAATAAGTGGTGGAATCGGGATTCAAACCCGCAGCCCGACTCCAGGCTCTTCCAACCCCGGAGGGATTGAGTCTTTAGGTACTGTTCACTGTCCAAAAAGAGGAAGGTGGTAAGTCTGGCAGGAGGGGGACGCTGGGCTGTGCGGCTAGACCTCCCAGGCTCAGGAAGACAGTCCTCAGCTGTCAGTCAGCCTCCTCCCCCCACCCCCACCTTGATCTCCCCTAGTATGACTTCTCGCAGAGCGACAGAGTTGGTGACCCGAGGGACAAGTGCGCCGTCTTTAGCGTGTGATTTGCACAACCCCCCTCCCCCAGGTTCGCACGCACACGGGTCTCTCCCCTGCTGTCCAGCCGGGGCTCGTCTGCCGCCGCCCCCACCCCCACCCCCTCAGCCCTCCCAGGACCCGCGGGGAAAGTGCGGCGGGCGACCCAGGTCGGGGACCAGGCGGGAGCACCCGCCTCCCGCGCTTTCCCCGCGTCGGAGGGGCGCGCTCAGCGCGGCGAGGCGGCCTGGCCGCCCGCCCCCCGAACGACCGCCCGCTCCCTGGCGCGGTGTGGCGTCTCTGTCAGCCCAGCCGGATTCTCCCCGCTTCGCTGGAGTGGAAAATAACGGCTTCAAACTTTGCAGAAAGGAGCTGGTGCCAGCACTTTAATTAACAGCCATCTTGGCCTGTGAGCCTGGGCCACCGGCTCCCGCCTCCCGCCGGCTCGCCGGGCCCCGCCTCGGCCCCGCCCAGGTCCCCGAGGGACACGAACCCCCACCGCGGAGTCGGGCGCCCCTTTTCCGCCCGGACGTGAGGGCCTGGACGGTTGGGAGGGCGGGCGCTGCCTTGGGGGGCGTCCCCCAGCTTAATGACTGCGGACCTCCCCCACCCCGCCCCCCCACCAAATTCTCTGGAGCTCGGCGGTTGAAGAATTCGAGATCTGCGTGCCAGTCCTAGCTGGTGATTTTAGGATAGCCTAACCTGCAGCGCCTCAAGTGTCCTCCTCTGGAAAAAGGGCTGTTGTGAGAATGAAATGAGATATAACGTAGGTGAGCACCGGGCTCTGTACCTGACCTTTGTTATGCATCCAGTGAATGGTGGCTAATATAATTCTTTCACCTCCAGGCTAAGAAGGCCCTTCCACCACCCCTAGGCCTTGGGGCTCCTTCTCCTGCCTTCTTCCTACAGGTTGCTGGGCTTAGCGCTAGGATAGGAGGAGGATGGCCTAGGCTTCTAGGTTCAGAGACAAGACTAGATGAGTGATGAAGGGCCCCTGGGGTTCTGGCTTTCTGTCCTTTTCCTCAACCACCTGTCAAGGCCAGGGACCCAGGTTTACAGAAGGGGAAAGACATGAGCAGCGGGGGAAGAGAGCTGGGGGCTGAAGATCCGGCTTTGTTTTCCCTCCTGTGACTGGGAGCCCCCTCACTCCTAGAGCCCCCGTCATTTCAGGGGTGGGGAGGGGGGTGCTGGCCATTGCAGCGGCGTGCGGAGGGTACAGTAAGACTCTTCATTTACACATAGCTGACTTTAGGAAACTGGGTGGCTGTTCCGTGGTATTTTGGGGTTTTTTGAATGAATGTGAGTGGGTGTGAACGTGTAAGAGACAGTTTGTGTTAATGTGCGTCTGGGTTTGTGAGTGACGAGGGGGATGCTGTGCCCTGAATCATCAGCTGGCAGACCTGCGTTCATTTGTTCACTTGTTCATTCAATAAACATTTACTGAGAACATCTAGCTGGGCGCTATGACGCGGTAGTGCTGGTGTGTCCAAAAATGAGTAAGACCGAAGCCATACCCCTGAGGAGCTCACTCTTTGGCAGGTGACACAGGCAGCAAGAAATGGTAAATGTTATGACACTTATGAAAGTTTTTTGAGCACTTACCAAGGGCAAGATCTTGTTCTAAGCACTTTACATGGATTATCTTATTTAAATTTAACAACCTATTATCATGGACTTAAAACTATCACATGGCTTCCATCATTGAATATCAATAACCCCATGAGGTAGGCACTGTTATTTTCCCCATTTTATAGCTGAGGAAGAACTAAGGCTTGGGTACGGGTTTGCATTAGGCGATATGAAGCACAGATGGAAACGTCCCTGTCCAGAGGACTCAGGAAGACTTCAGAGGGACGGTGTCACTTTTTCCATCTGTCTCATGCATCAATCCTCCGTCCATTCTATAAGCTCATATTAACTGACCGTCCACCACATCTCTTGTTATCACAGGACACAGTGATGGCATGAAAAGGCTTCTGACCTTATGTAGTTTACGGTGTCTGGAAGGAACCTGGACGGTTAAACAACCACCTGCTATGTAGCTTGACAAACTACCTGGGAATATGTGGGGTGCTATAGGAGTACGCAACAGTGTTGACTACATTAATCTGAGGGAGGGAATCATGGGGAGCTCCCTGGAGGAAGTGATATTTAAGTTTAAGCCCTGATGAAAAAGGATGGCAAGGTGAAGAGGAAGGCCACCAGAGGTGGAGGTAAAAGGGAGGGAGGGAAGATTATTCCAGGCACAGGGAACAGCCTGTGCTTAGGCCAAGCTTGCAGGACATTGTGGGCTGTGACAAGGAGTGTATAATTCATCCTAAGGGCAGGTAGAAACTACTGAAAGGTGTTGAATGAGTGATATAATCAGACTAGAAGGATCTCTCTGGTTTGCGTGGAGTGGAGGGGTTAAAACATAGTAAGAGTATCATAGGCAGTTAGGTAGGAGGAAGTTGCAGTGGTCCAGGTGAGAGCTGATCGTGACCTGCTGTGGATGGGATGGGAGTGGGGTGGGGAGCATATTTCCAGGTTTGTAGAAGGATCTTGAAATGTTTATGAAATGAATGAAGACGGATGAATGTTTTTGCGGTTACCTGGGTACCAACGTGTGCCAGTCACTTTACATACGCTATTTCGTTTAATCCTCACTAGAAGTGTAAGGAGTAAGCACGTCGGAGTCTTCACGTTGGAGATGAGGATGCTGAGGCTCAGAGAAGTTAAGTAACTTGCCTGGGATCACACAGCTGGTAAGAGAGAGAGAGAGAGTCAGGATTACAACTCAGGTCTGTTTGACCCCAAGTAGGGGCTCTTTACCACTCGGCCCAACAGGTACATACCTGGTAGGAAAAGCAAGGAAAGGCACTTGAGTGAGAAAGAACAGCTTGAATCAGCCAGTTGTGTGAAAGGCATATTTTTGGTTTTGAGTTGAAGCCACTGGTCTACAGTCCTGGCTCGGGCAGGATGGAGGGCTGGGCAGCAAGAGACAGAGGCTGGATCTCAAGGCTGTTAGGCCATGAACTTGCCGTGTGTGTTTGGGGAAGTCTCATCACACTTTAGGGCTTTCATTTCTTTCTCCGGGCTGGAGAATTGTCCAGGGCAGCTCTGAGAGGTTGTGATTCTCCTATTAAAGAAAACTCCCCATTGTCATCCATTAAAATATTTAAAATCCCTGTATGACATTTTAACTCAGATACTTCCAGATCCACCACGGGAAAGGCCTCAGTAATTTCAGCCCCCTTTGGAGAGGGGACGTTTGGTCAACAAGGGTGAGAGAATGGAAGTTGTGTTGTGATCTGGGGGTGAAGGGCCAGGACACCCCGAAGCGGGTTGGCCCCGGGGCTGGGACTCAGAATTCCTCAGTCTGACTGGGTTTCCCAGGTTGGTGAGGAACCTTCTTCAGAAGCCCCTTCCCCAGCCCCCATATCCAGAGGAGGAGTGGGTGGCATTAAGGGGGCAGAACCCAAGAACCCACATCATAGGCAGGTTTTCATATTCCCTCGCCAGAGAGCTCTGGGCTTTGTGCCTGGGGGTTCCCTGGACCTCCTTCCCCCACCCCCCTCCCCACCTCAGCTCAGCAACCACCTGCTGCCCCTCCCAACCCAGCACCAGGGAGGCGGCTCCGAACAGGCCCTGGCTGTGGGACTGGGACAAGAGACCTAATAAGAGCTGCGTCTCCCAGCTGCATGTATAAGTAATGAGGCTCTGCAGCCCCAACAGGAACCAATATAATGGCGGGTGCGCAGGGTCAGCCTGAGAGACAGATAGCAGGACGCGGGAGTGACAGGCAGTGCAATTATGCTGAGCCTCCTGCAAAGGCAGCAGAGAGAAGGCCCCTGTCTGGCCAGCAGGTTCTGCATGCTTCTCACCCCCTCCCGCAGGCATTGACTATTCCAGAACCCCCTCTCCCCTCTACTCCCTGCTCCCCCAGCTTCAGGCAAGGTGGTGGCAGGCAGGGAGGAGGAGAAGGGTTGGGGAGAGGGCAATGGAGGAGCAACTGGGCTGGTGGGGAGTAGCTGGTTTTCCTGGGTTCTGGGGAGAAAGCCTCCTACTCCCCAGGATGACTGGGGAAGGCTTTTTCTTTGGAAGTCCTGTCTCTCGTAGGAAAAAGCCTACCCCTGCATTCTTATCCCAGGAGACCTAGAACTTAGGGTCTGGAAAGGTTTGAGAGACCTCTCCTTTGACACACAGGGAAACTGAGGCCCAGAGAGGAGAACTAGCTTGCCTGAGGTCATAGACCTATCGGAGGCAGAGCCAGATGGGAGCTCCTTGAGCCCTTTTCAGGACCCTACTGGTGGGGGTCAGGAGGCAAGGGGAGGAGGGACTGATTGACCCCCCCAGTACCAGGTGGTCCCCACAGGCTCTCTGAGGGTAGTAGTGGGAGGTGCGGCTTGGAGAGGTCTGAGAGCTGGGTGTGGGGGTTGGAACTCTGTATGCAGCAGTGTCCTTGGAGAGCCCGAATCAACCAGGGTTGGGGGGGCCCAGCCCCACTTCCGTATTTAGGTGCTTATATCGGAGCACCTCACAGCCATATATTTGAGAACGGAAGTAACTGAGACAGGATCTCCGAGGTGGCAGGGCCAGTAGAGCAATGGAGCAGAGCGGCGGGTGCTTAGTAAATGTTCACTAAACTGAACCCTTGAATGGGGCCAGCTTCAAGGACGTGCCGCCTGTGCACTGACAAAGGCCTTGCCCCCAGAAGGGACCTGCACTTGGTTTTCTGCTTTGCTATCACTGTCTTGAAGTTGGCTCCACATTTTCATCTCATCCTGGGTCCTGTCAGTTACATAGCTGGTCCTGCTCCTGAAACGGAGATGTGGTTTGTTCTTGGAGGGGCTCTCCTGGCTTTTCCCTGCCCCAAGCTCACCCCAGGATGCCCCAAGCGGAGGGGAGCACAGAGCTAGGAGAAGCTGACGTTTGAGGGTCTCCACCCCACAAGGGGTGACTGTGCATGTGTGCGGTCGGGAGAACCTGGCTGCCCTGACCTGTCAGCCTCCATCTCATCCACGGGCCTGTGTGCCCATCACTGACTCAGGCAGAGGGCAGGGCGTGGGGTGTATGGAGGTGGGTGCCAACACACAGACCTCCTGGTCCCAGCTGGAGTTCTCTGTCCCTTGGGGAGACTTGGGCTCTCTGCTTATTTGCACCCGGCCCCCACTAGGGCAGGAGGGGCTGGCTAGGGGTGGGGTGGGAGGCTTAATTAGCAGCCCAAACCAGGCAGCAGGCGGTGGGCGCAGAGCAGGCTGACTTTTCCCGCTATAGATCTGCTCTCCAGGAGAGGCACTAGCCGGCTGGCTTAGGCTCTGGCTGGGCTATTTTAGGAATATTCTTAACTCTTCCTGTGCCACCGCCATCACTGGACCTCTCTGCCAGCTCCAGACTGTCCTCCTCCCCATCCCTCCTCCCAGATCCTTGCTTTTGCTCTCTGGCAGCTGAGAAGGTCACAGTTTCCTCCTGGGTGAGGCCAGCTGCCTTTCGCCAAGAGAAGTTTCCATCTCTGCCCCCTCCCCCAGCTCCCCTTGTCCCGCCCTGTGTCTTCTCCCTCTCCCCTTCATCACAGCTCTGGCCTAAGGAGATTGGCAGATTTCAGCATTTCCCTAGCCCCTTCTTCTCACCTTGTGAAATTGGGATGGTTAGGCTCCCGACCATAGTGAAAACAGCTGGCCTGGGCCCCTGGGAAAAGCCAGGAAACCACAGTCCAGGCCTCCTGCCTGCATGACTTTAATGCCCCATTAGGGCCAAGTTTCCATTTGGGTATCCCACACAAGCAGCCAGAACCTCACAACATCGTGGGGTTCCCTCTCCCTATTTTTCTCTCCCACTCCAGTGCCTGGCTTCTTGGACAAATCTAGGCCAGGATACAGGGATTACTTGGGCAAGGCCAAGGGAAGTCCCACTGGGGCCCAAGAGGGTCCATCATTAATAAACCTGAAATTCTAGTTAAGATAGGGGAAGAGGTCTCAGCTCACTTGGTCTGGGGTTTCCACGTCTAGGCCAGGCCTGCCTGAGCTAGGAGGGCTGGGACACCTTGGACTTTGGTGCCATCCCCCAGGCACAGTGCCTCCTGGGTCTAGGAGTTGGAAGTCGCCACCACGTGCCGCTGGGAAAGCTTGACTTGGAGATCCTGGCAGACGGCTGGTGATTCCACACAAATGCTCAAGGGCCTATAATTGATAATCAATCTCTGCCTGAGAAGGGATACTCTCTTGGGCTGGTTCCCCAGGGCATCTGAACACGAGCCTGGGCCATGGTGTTGACAGACCGGAGCAGGTGAGCCCTCTCCACGGGTCTCACCTAACACAACCTTCTCCGGGTTCTGCAAGAGCCCAGCTCTGGAAGTGACAGGGCTGGCTGGGGCAAGAGCCGCAAGTCCTCAGCCTCCAGTTTAGAAAGATCCAGATGGATTTATCAAGGTGTCCTGAGGAAGATTTTGAGTTCAGAGAGACAATACCCTTTAGGGACTCAGGGAGAATTCTGTATCTTTTAACAAGTAAGACCCCCCCCCCTCCCTTTACCCCTAATTGAGAGACATTAATAGGAGGCAGGAAGTTGACTGTAAAGGAGCCCCACCCCCACCCCCACCCCTGTCTGTCAGGTAGGATCGGTGCAGGCTTCCTGGAGCAGAGGCACTGAGGAGGAAATTTCTGGCTCCACAGTTCCCGAAGGGGCACGCAGGCTAACCTCTGGCAAAACTAGGAGCTAAACCCAGGAGTCCTGGCCGCCTGCTTCTCCAGTGTAAGTCCCGTCTTTCCGTCCCCCGCATTCCCTCCCTTTCAGCTTCCAGGCTGGGAGCCCCAGCTGGTGGAGGATGTCTTGCTCCTCAGCAGCTGGGATTTGTAAATATTTATAGGAACATGGAACAGATCAGTGGCTGACAGGCCCAAGGAGCGGCAGGGACCCTGCCTGGAGCTCAGTAGCTTTATTCCCCCTTCCCCCCAGCCTGACCTAATTGAGGGAGCCCGGGATGACAGAGATGGGGGTGACCAAGCAGGGCACGGGGCCGGCAGCGTCCTCTTTCAGAGACGCAAGCTCAAAGGATGCCCTTGTCTATGCGCCGTTGGGCTCTGCTTCTACACTCAGAGTCCCTCTCCTCCTTCCAGCCCTGGCCCAGCTCCCGCGTGCTCACATACCCATTGCCCCACTGACTCGCCCTCACACACACTCTTTCAACACTCATGTACCTTCACCGTCGTGCTCATGTGTGTGCACACACACTTTCTAACTCCCACATCAACGCTCATCTCCTTCTCACAAACCCACGCTCACACCTTTGCACAGGTGCCAACTCACACTCACAATCCCATTGGATTTCCAGGTCCCAGCCACTCCCCACGAGTTTTAATCACAGGTGCTGGGAGGGAACCTCCTGCTCCCTGACTGAGGTGGGCTGTGTATGTGGAGGGGGGGGGGGTGGCAATCGGCTCTGGTCTCAGGGGGTGAGGAAGAGGAAGGACGAGTGGATAGAGGTGTGGGCCAAGAGCCATTCAGAGCCAGTATCGGCCTGGAACAGAAGCAAGACGAGACAAAGGCAAGTCAAGGAAATGGAGACTGAGCAGGGTTAGGGCAGATGGGGCAGGAACTGGGGACAGAGGGCCCCCCTGGATGAGAAGCTGTCACATTCTTGCTCCAGTGGCCTGTGAGACCAGCACTACCCCCCAGCTGGGGCCTCTCCCCTCTGGATCTTGTCACTGTGGCTTTGCTTTGCTGCTTGGGCAGCCGGGAGTGGTGACAAGCAGAGAAGACAGTGCCCAGGGCAGCTGACGGTGCCACTCTGGCCCAGTTGCCAGCTCACCCATCAGTGCCCATCTCATCACCCACAGGGGTCCAGATGAGACCAGTGACCAGCCCAGCTGCCCTTCCCTCACAGGGAGGGCCACAGCAGGGGGAGAGAACAACTAGACCCTGCTCTCCTAAAGGTGGGCAGACTTTGCCCAGGCCCCCGGCCACTGAATCTGAGCTTGGGAACTATGGGCCCTCTGCTCCCAGACACCCAGGACCTAGCAGACATGGACAGGAACCAGTGCATGAGGCAGGAGCTTAAGAAGAAAGCCACTATGAGGGACCAAACATGTTTTTGCCATAAGCTTTTTACTTCATCTTCTTTACCATGCACAAGAATGACGTCTTCACACCCTGTGCCCCTGGACGCTGTGTTAAATAATCATCCCTCTTGCCTCGGGTCTGTCTCAGGGTATTAGTTCTGGGGCATCAATCAGTCCGTTTGTACTCTGAAATCTGGGAACGACCATTTCTATAAAGTCAGACAGGCAAGCAAATAATAATAATAATAAAAGAGCAGGGAATGTCGTGTTGACTGCCGTTTTCCTGTTTTTCAATCATCAGTGCTGCGTTCCACCCAGGTTTCGACGCCCTGATTGATTCATGCTTTCTCAGGCCCATTCATGTATTTCCTCAACAGCCATGATTCATCCAGGCGCCAGGCTCTGTGCTGCATCCTGGGAGCCAGTGCAAAAGCCAGACAAGGCTTTTGCCTGTGCGGTATTTAGGGTTGATCGAAGAAGGACAAACAAATGCACAACAAAGCGTGATGTCCCCACGAGGCCAGGGAACAGTGTCTAGGCACCCAGCCTGGGGACCCAGACGTCCTGCTCTTCCGGCTGAATGCTTGAAAGTGACATGGAATCCTTCTCTCATCCCAGGTTCAACATTCCCTTCTTGCCCCTCTCCTGTGTCTCCAGGTCTGCCCTCCTGGGCAGCCAGACCATCTAAGGATGCTGGACAGAGTGTGACTGTGAGGCTGAATCTCAGTTTGGACACTCATTGGCCTGGCGGGTGACCTCGGGCAAACCATTCATCTCTCTCAGCCAGTTTCCTTTTCTGTTAAAAGTACCCATCACAGTGGTACCATCAGCATCAAATAAGATTGAGTATATAAAGCACCAAAGATGGTGCCCAGAACACAGTAGGACCTCAACTTATGCTAGCCCCTCGCCCTGCCCCTTTTCCAGCGTTATACTGCATCTCTCCTCACTGGCAGGAGGCAGAAGCTTGGGCCGGGGTGCCGCCGAACCCAGAGATCCATGCACTATGAATCTATGCTTCGTGGCATCCTTCCAGAAAGTCCAGCCCCCTCTGAGGGGAGCCTCTCATTTGAGGGGAAGAGGGCGGAGAGGTCCGGCTTTGCCTCCTGGACTATCTGAACATTCCAGAGAAATAGCCCTTTTCTTCATCCTGTCTCCCCTCTCTCTGGCTCTCAAGTGAAAAGAAGCATTATTGTGCGTGAATGGTGTGTGAGATGGTGGTGGTGGAGGTGACGATGGCATTGGTGGTGGCCATGGAGGTGGTAATGGGGAAGGTGGTTATGATGGTCATGGTGGTGGCGAAGGTGCTGGTGATGGAGGTCACAGTGGAGGTACTGATGTTATTGGTGATGGTGGAGGTGATGATGGTATTGGTGGTGGTGAAGGTATCGATGTCAAGTGGTGATGACAGCTTAGGTGGTGTTGAATGTGATGACGGTCTTTGTGGTGGGGGGTGATGGGGGTGTTGGAGCTCTTTTCAGAATCTGATGCTGAGATTTTGAGAGCTAGAAGAGAGTTTACTTAGTTCCAGCTAAGCTACGGAGGGCCTTCTCTGGCCAGATCCTGTGGTGCTTGCTTCATTTTCATAACAATGCACAGAGATTACTGTCTCCTTTCGCAGATAAGGACACGGAGACCAGAGATAACAAGTGACCTGGCTCCCGCCTCCAGCTAGTAAGACAGGAGAGGTAATTTAAACCCTGGGTCCTTTGACTCCTAGCCCCGTATTCCTTCTCTGGACCATCATGAAGCAACCTATATTTCATAGCAAGGGAAATGGAGACCCGGGGAGGTCAACTGACTTGCCCAAGTTCATGCAGCAGTTAGAGGCAGAGCCTGGCCATTTCCTCTTCACTTCTGGGTCTTGGCATCCTTCTTTTCACTAGGGGCTGGGGGCTCATTGAGGAGGACAGAGGAACCACCAGCACGCTACCCGCCACAGCCCTGACAGGGGCCCAGAGTCCAGACCTCCTCAGGTCTCTGGGGCAGGCTCTATATCTGCTGTCCTCTTGACCCTGTACACTGTCAACTCCAGTGTCATCTCCAGCGTCAGAGTGAGAGTGACAGATACCCAGCTGCTGCCTGACCCATTATACTTGACACCCCCTCCCCCAGATCTGACTGTGAGCCTCCTTTGGCTGGGGCACCAGACTGTTGCAGTCATGACTGGCATCGAAGAAGAGGGACAAGCGTTGGCACTCTCTACCTTCATCCCTGTCTGAACTCTGAGGTGGTGAGCATAGGGGTCCAGTTGTCTTGCTGCTCTCTTCATTCTTTGCTGGTTCTGGACCTTAGGCTCCTGCTTAAAAAGAAATCAATGGGTGGGTTCCCCTTGACCCGGCAGGAATTAGTGAAAAAAGGAAGAAGAGAGAAAGAATTGTGCCTAGGCTGCATAGTATGCACAGACTCCCTCCCCCAGGGAGACTTCTGGGATTCATCCCACACAGTTTTACTCCCCCTGACCCCTTTGACCATTCCTTCAATCTCAAAACTATGCATCTGACTCTAAGTCTTGAGTCATGGTGATGATGTTGGAGGCGATGATGATGATGGAGGTGGGGGTGGAGGTGGTGATTGCAGGGTAGTGGAGGTGGTGGTGATGATGGGGGTGGTGATAGGAGCTCTTCGATGACTAGAATGAGGTATGTTCTCCTGGAGGAAGGTGAGGGGAAGGTTGGCCGATCACTACCTTCCTCTACCTCTTTTCCCCAGGTCTTTAATAACAGCTCCTGTCTATTGTGTGTCACCCATTAAGACAAGTGCTTCCTCAGTACATTGTATGTAACAATTCATTTAATCTTCCCAACAGCCCTATAGGGCACGCCCTACTATTTTAGAGACAAGATAGCTGAGGCACAGAGAGGTTAAGTAACTTGCCTAAGGTCATACAGCTGGCAAATAGCAGAACCTCCCCTCCGCCACAGCCCCACACCAGAGTCTTGACTCCAGAGGCAGAACTCTACACATGCAGGAGAGCTGGTGTGTGTGCGCAGATGGGACTTTAAGGGGCTCCCACGATCCTGAGGTTTCTGTGGCCAAGCAGTACCATCTGACTATCTTCTTTCCTCCCCCTTCCTTGGAAGCTCTCACAAGGGAGGTGGGGATCAGGGATATGTGCAAGAAATCTAGGTTCCACCAGTTGGTGGTCACAGAATGGGGTGAGGGGGCACTTTGCCTGGCCCACGGCTGGCAGCTACCCCAGCTCCTGCCTAGGGCTCCCGCCGTGGGGAGCTCCATCCTGCTTGCCTCCCTCCCTCCCAGGATCTCATTATATCCCTAAGAGAAACTGACAGCCTCAATATCTTACTTTGCAAATATAGTTTATTCCTTCAATAAAGCCGCCTGCGCTGGGGAATGTTTAAGCCCCCGCTCTCCCCCGAGAGCCTCATTTGAATTTCTAAAGTCTTTAGTCCTCCAATGGGGCAGCCGGGTAATGAAAACGCAGCCGCTTACAGGGGATTCATTTCCTGTCCGGTCTGATCGCCGCCGCTGCCACCGCCACCGCCACCGCCGCTGCCACCGCCATGGAGGAGCTGGAGTGACCCACCCATAGGAGAACCGCTGGCTACCTGGATGCTGGGGGGTAGGGGGAAGAGACGCACCGGCATGGGCCTGAGCCCCCAGGGACCCCTCCACAGGGTCTCTATGCCCAGGGGCCCCTAGACAGCGTCTCTTAGGCCAGGGTGCTCCCCCCAGGGGCTCTGCCCACTAGTCCCTGGGGGTGAGGTCTGCTCCTTGGCTGGACCCCCTCACTCTAGGGTAGCCCCTACCCCAGGCCCCCATGGGAGTCTCTAATTAAAGGACCGGCACGCCCCTCGGGGACTCATTAGGCCCGCTGTGCAGAGAACATTTAATCATTGCTCAGAGCATCGATTGGAAAATCAATTTCTTTGTCTCTCCGCACGCGGCGCTGGAGAAGTGGGGGGAGCGCTGACCTCCTTCTGCTGCCATGTAAAGTGCCGCACATTTAATCAGGGAACAGAAATCAATTAGCCACTTACGAGGTTGGCTTTAGTTACCGAGTAGGCAGGGCCCGCGCCACAGCTCAGCCGCTGACAGCAGCGAATCTCTCACACCCCACCAGGCTGGCCGCCCTGTGCATCCCACCAGCTCTCGGGGGTCCCCTCCCCACGCTGGGCACCTGTCATCCATGTGCACCTCTGAGAGCCCCCAAAGAAGCCTTGTAAGGCTCTCTAAACTCCCAGCTCACAGTCATAGCTTCCCTGGCTGACCGCCCCCCTCCCCACTTACGACCACCATGGGCTCTGCCCTGCCACCCTGGAGGCTACAAGCCACGGAGACTCAGCAGAGGCCGGTTCAAATCCCAGCTCGCTTCCTGCCGGCTTCTGGGAGGTCAGGGACGCTTTTGAACCCCTCTGAGCCTCAGCTACTTTATGAGCACTTTACTCATGAAACAGGAAGAATGACAGTCCCTGCCTCACCAGAGGGCGGTGGAAACCCAAGATATCCTCAAGTGCCTACCAAAGGGCGAGGCTCACACCCGTGGGGCCCGTGTCCTTCTGGCCGCATAGTCAGCCAGGTTAACAGAGGACAGGGGGTGTGAGCCCTGCAGGACAGGGCAGGTGGGCCCAGTGTCCCCCTCATTTTCTCCTGTTTCCCCATCACCTTCTGGGGGCATGACTCTGAATCACCTCTGCGCCATCACCCATTTGTCCCCTCCTGTTTGCGCACCCCTACCCTGCCACAGGTCCCCGCTGCCCCCTCACCTGGGGTGATGTGCCCTCCCTCACCCCCATGCCACCCCACACGGCTCCGGGGGTACAAGCTTCGCAGCGCTGCCTCACGCACCCAGCGTTATACACACCCAATTACACAGAGTTGTACACAGTCTGCACGCTCCATTACACACAGTTCCACAGTTTCTCCTACAGTGACAATCACAAGGCTCCCGTCCCCTCACGCGGTGCACACACCGCCTTCACACTCGCACAGCCGCCCCGCCACTCTTTGCACGCACAAGCACTCTTGCCCAGTGTCACCTGTGGGCGCCCCACCTCACAGAGTTGCACACCAGCGGCACGCGCGCTCACGCGCATACACACGCACACGCACACCCGTTCCCTAATAATATTAGACATGCCATTTCTTTTGCATGACAGTTCCAGTGGAGATGCTCAGAGCTGTCACTTGGATGAAAAATAATGCATAATCCTCGTCTTCCTTCCTTCCCTTCCCTTTCTTTCTTCCCTGTTTAATGAGCTCCTAAAAATATTCCTTGCTGTCTCGCCAAGGCTGTGGGCTAAGTGTGAGTCAAGCCTCCCACCCCCTCCCCCCCTCCCCGTCCCCTCCCTCGGCCCCCTGAGTGGGCTGCAGGATGAAGGGTCACAGCCAGTCTCAGTGCCTGGCCAAGCCCAGGTCAGGCTCCACAGGTCTCTGACTCCCCCCAACCCCAGTGAGCCCACCTGAGCTGGGAATGAGACACGGGTGGGAGCAGGAAGAAAGGCAGAAGTCCCCCTCTGCCACCTGGCCCCCCTCAGCAACCCCCTCACAGCTCCCGACCAATTTCACACCAACGGTCCCATCCACCATCCCACCCACCTCAGGAGGGAGAGGCCTGCATGTGGCCAAGGTCCTACCTCCTTGAACACCTGCTTCTTTCTGCCTCCCAGAACTCAGAGGAGAGAGGAGGAAGGGCCTCCCCGAACCCCTGGCTTCTAGCAGCACCCAAGCCTGGCTCTGCTGGGAAAGGTGCAGTTGTCACGGCTTCCTCCAGTTCATCCTTCAAGCCCCACATCAAAGTCACCTCCTCCCCGAAGCCCCCCCTAGTTCACACAGAAGGAAAGATTCGTTCACATTACATATTGACACACTTTCATAATATTAAATCTACTGAGGAGAAGCAATCGTGTGCCTGGTGGGAACTTTGTCTCTCTCTGGGACTCTCTCCATCCGGTGTTTGGTTTCCTTATGGTGTCACCCCCACCATGTCTGAGTTCCTTCAGACTGGGAACCTGCCTGGCCTGCTTGGAGAGATGGATGGGTGGGTGGATGGATGGAGAGATAGAAGGATGGATGGGAAGTGATCCACTTCCCAGAGGGAAGAGGGAAGAGCTCAGCGTCACGAGTCAGGAGCCTAAATGTCCACCTGGTTTCTGTGAACCTTTGCCGTGACTTTGGGAGAGGCAAAAGCCCTCTCTGGGTGTTGGTTTCCCTATCTGTAAAGTGGGAGAGCTGGGCCCTGTGGTTTCCCAGGCATCTTGCAGCTCTGGTGACCCTCATTCTATAGGAGCAGATGGAGAAAACCTGCCCGTGGCCTTTAATGCCCCATGCTTCTGCATGAAGTGGCCGTGGCCTTGGCCCATGTGGCAGGCGCTTTCCGCACAGCTCTGGGGCTTTATTTTCCCAGGCTTTCTGTGCCTTACCTCTTTCCATACCGCTCCAGTCTCCTTAATTCCACTTCCACGTCTTCCTTGAGCTCTCTGTCCCTTTTCTTGCTTTTCCTGGGCCCCCGCATCCTACCCTCCTACCCGTAGTTAGAGCAAGTGTGCCCCCCACCTCCCTTCCTCCACCTTCCCTCTCCCAGACCCACCTGTGCCAGGAGCCCCCTCCCCACGGGCCTCCCTGCCTTGTCCCAGCAGCTCCAGTCCCGAAAGGTTAAGCTAATAGCATCTCCTTTCCCATCAGCTGCTCTTGTTTGCTCTACATAATTGCAGGAGAGGGGGGCTGGGAGGGGGCCCTCTGAGTGGTAGCGGGTGTACGGGGAGGGGGCTCACGCAGCCTTGTCCCTGGGAAGGGGAGCTGGGTGAAGGTGGCACTTACAGAAATGGGGCAGTGGGCGGTGCGGGTGCTGATCACATGCGACAAGAATTGGGCAGAAGGCCCAGCCGTGACCGAGCTGCCTGGAGAAGGGGAATGGGGCCCAGAGAAGCGTGGTCAGAGACGTTACTACTCCTGGTGGGAGAATATTTAACAACAAGAGCCGTAAATAATGTTTACCAAGCAGGTAGCACGTGCCAGGCCCTGTACCAAGCGCTTTCCTGCCTTTATCTCGTTGCTCTTCCCAATGATCCCAGGAGGCAAATGCAGCTCCGGGGCCCATTTTTTTGACCTGTGCCCATTTTACAGGAAACTAAGGTTCCAGGAGGTTAAATCACTGCTTGAGGTCACATGTTGCTAAGGTGGAGCCTGGAGCGGAGATGGCTCTCAGCCACTCCTGCTCAGAGAGGGTTAGCACTTGCAGGGAGCTAGGAGGCCAACCCCCTCACTGTCCAGAGGGACAGGGGGAAAGGGACTTGTCCAAAGTCATAGCGCAAGTTGTTGCCACAACTGGACCGAGGATTCAGGTCTGATTGGGGGGGGGGGGGGGGTGCTGCCCTTCTGAGCTGAAATCCCTTTGGAGACTTCCTGTGTGTGTGTGTGGGGGGGGAGCCTGGGTGAGGGGTGAAGAGGCTGACAAGACGGGCGTCCCTGGGGGCGGTGGTGTGGAGCCCCAGCAGGCATGGTGTGCATGCGCACACGGTTGAGAATGCCACCTCTTTGCCAGGGAGTGGCAGCCATGGCCTCCTGCTGGGTTGAGTACATTCAACAATTCTTCAGGGACGGAGAGGAGCCCAGAACAGCGGGCAGAAGGTGGGGTGGAGAGTGTCACAGCAAGTGGCCGAGAATTTAGGCCAGCCCCCGGAAGTTGCAGACAGGAAGTCAGCATGCTTGGGTCCTCAGTCCAGCTTCTCCTGCTGCCCACCTGCCGGCCTCCACTCTCAGGTCCGGGGCACCGCCCATTTCATCCTCTCCTGTCAGGACAACCTGCCTCTTTTCTTTTTTTTTAAGATTTAATTTCATTTTTATTATTTATTTAATGGGGGGGGGAGGGTGGGGCAGAGAGAGACGGGGAGAGAGAGCGAGAATCCCAAACCGTGAGACCATGACTCGAGTGGAAATCAAGAGTCAGACGCTTAGGGGCGCCTGGGTGGCTCAGTCCATTGAGCGTCCGACTTCGGTTCAGGTCATGATCTCGTGTTTCGAGAATTCGAGCTCTGCATCAGGATCTGTGCTGACAGCTCAGAGCCTGGGGCCTGCTTTGGATTCTGTGTCTCCCTCTCTCTCTCTCAAAAGTAAATATTAAAAAAAAAAAAGAAAGTCAGACGCTTAACCGACTGAACCACCGGGACGCCCCTTAAGATTTTATTTCCAAGTAGTCTCTACACGCAATGTGGAGCTTGAACTCATGACCCTGAGGTCAAGAGTCACATGCTCTTCCGACTGACCCAGCCAGGCACCCTTAGCCTCGGGGGCTCTTGAGAAGGGTCTTCCCACCTCTGCTTGGACACTCAGTTCGGGGTGCTCAGTGCCTCTGGAGGTAGGGAAGCTTTCTCTCATGGAGAACAACGTGCTTTTTGGAAAAACTGTCCTCACAGGTCGTCAAGCCCCGTCTCCTTGCGGCCGTCTCACGCAAACCTGATGCTCCCTGCACATCTGCCTGCAAGCTTGTAGCTTGCCCAGAGCTGGGGTGCCGCACTCAAGAATTGTAGCCCACTGCCTACCTGGATCCCCCCAACACCCACATTTGCAGTTCAGTGCAAGCCGGGGTGCATGCCCCCGCCTCCCAGCAGCACTGCAGGGGGCAGCTGTGAGGGGCCAAGGTGAGCAGATGGCCTTATTTGTATTCCGAGTGGCCAGGCTGTGCTGTGGTTTTCTCCGTGAGAACTCCATCCTCTCCCCTGGCTCCGTCTTTCGAAACTTCTCCAAGCGGCATCAATAATGGGAATCGATTCATCAATGAGCTTCCTGGCCTTGAGGCCCACAGCCCCAGTGGAGCTTTGCTGCATCCCTAAGCACTTCAGCTCCTTGCCCCAATGCCCCAGGCATCACTTCTAGGGATCTAGACCTGCCTTCCTGTCAGCCACAATCCCAAAAGTCTAAACCTCCCACCTCAGCCCCAGGACAGCTTTGCTTTACAAAGCCAGGAATGTAGCCTGGGATTGTAGGAAGCCCTGGGGCAGGGAACCAGGGGCTGAGCTCAGTGTTGTTTTATCAGGCTTCAGGCGGAGTGTGAGACAGGGTGCCATGTCTTCAGGGTTTAGGAACTGGCCACTCTGTCCCAACCTCCAAATACTGATCACTCAACATCTACCTCTGAACACTGACTTCCCAAGTGACCATCCCCAGCAGTCTTGACCACCCACTGAAAACTCCAACCTGCCAACACTGATGGCCCCGTCTGGCCAACTATTCGATGTCAACCATCCACCGCTGACCAGCCATACCTAATGGCCCCACATCAATATGTTGATACATCCTTTCAACACTGGCCACCCATCTTTACCCCGACATCCAGTAATGACTCTCGATACAGATCTCCCCAAACTGACCACCCCAAATTAACCACTCCAACCCACTCTCCACTGGCCATCTAAGATTGTACCCAACAAGCACCCCACCCCCCAGTCGCTGACTGTTACCTGTGCTTTACCTACAGCTCTTCAGATGTCAGCTGGTCACAGCCCCACTGCCCTAACCCTGCCTGGGTACTATCGCAGACTTCCTCCGGCTCCTGGGACCTGTCCTGTCAGCCAGGGGTGGTGGACTTTTGGGTCTCCAGTCTCGGTCCTCTTCATCTGACCAGACCCTAGCGACTCCTCCCAGCCGGCACTGCTCAGCTGCAGAGTTTGGTTGGAAAGGGTCTTCCTCACCGTCCCTGGGCTGTCCCAGGAGAAATCTGGTTGCTGCTCGGTGGATGCCTCCATCATCCCACCCTCCAGCCCCAAGCCAGGGTATTAGTTGCTAGGAGTGAGTCTGTGGAGGGTCGTGGCCCTGGGCTGGGTTGATATCACTGGGAAAGCCCCTAGACCGCTGCCCTCAATGTGAGCAGCACCTCTCCCTGCCCTCTCCCTTCCTGAAGCCAGGCAAAGGGTGGAGGGGGGGGTTCATGGTCAAGGAGTTAGACACAGCCTCTGAGGAGGGGCAGGGGATCCGGTGAACTAGAAGTAGAGGGGGCCTATAAGGGCAGTGAATGGGCAGCAACCTGGCCAAGGGGTGGAGGCAGCAGGGAGCTAAGGAAGGGCAGGGGCAGAGACGAGGCCAGAGGCAAGAAGGGGGTGCAGTCCTTGGCACGTCGGCCATGCGCTACCCTGGCCGCTCCCGGCCCCTCCTGATTCCTTGCTTAATAGAAAGCTCCATAGAGGCTCATACAGAGGTGACTGCTTATGATCCCCCTTCATCAAGGACTCAGAACCAGGGCCATTAATTACATGAGGGAGCAGCTGCTTTGGGCCTATGGGCCAAGTGACAGGAAATCAGTCTGTCCCTGGAAGCTCTGGCCCAGCCCCGGCCTCAGGGTCAGGAGGTTTTCTGTCCACCCTCATCCTCTGTGGAGCCCGCCCAGGAACCTGCGTGTGCCAGCTGTGCCCTGAATGATGCCAGCTTTGGGGCCGGGGCACAGTGAACCCCACACCCCCGGTAGGCACTGACTCATGGATTGGACTCCGACATATGCGTCCATGGTCAAGTTATGTCTCTTCCCCAGGCCTCAATTTCCCCTTCATTCCCACGAGGAAGGCTGCTGTCCCGGGTGCCCTGAGGGCTGATGTCTGGGCTCCTCCCCTCCTGTCCTGGGCATGGCCACAGACCCCCGTAACTTGTCCCCAGCTGAAACAAGGCTGAGCCTGATGGCAATAACTTCTCCTGGGTTCTCCACTCCTTTTCTGCTCTCTAGCCCCATCTCAGGGATGAGTCACCGTCTTCCCATGGCACCAAGGGAGGGTGGGCACTGGTTCATGATGAAGGACAGGTCAGGGGAATCGGAGAGGGCCTTGGGAGCTGAAGGAATTGGAATGGAGGAGATGAAAGGCAGATCAGAGGTCAAGATACCTGTCACCCCTTCAACCTGCCACCTCTAGATGACGGAGCAGAAATTCGTAGAATGATATAAGGACCGCTCCCCATCACTAGAACTTTCTGAGCAGGGGGCAAGGGGACAAGACGCCGCTGTGGTTCCTTCCAGCTGCAGAGGTCTCCGAGGCCATGAGTCTAAGGCTGACCAGGCAGCATCTGTGGGCTGCGCTGTCTGCTGCAGGAGTGGGGATGATGGGGAAGGTTAAGATACGGCTCCTGGTGCCCAGGCCCCTACTGTCCAGTAGAGGAAATGGGACTCCTGCCCAAGAAACCACAGGAGTGCAGCGTTTACCCAGCCTCCCCATGCAGACGCACGTGCACGCGCACACGCACGCATGCACACTTACACGCAAAGGAGATGGCAGGAAGAACCCCAAAAGGCTGTTGACTGCTAGGACGTTTTCACCGGGAAGCAGGAGTTAGTCTGGGTCTTCGGGACCGCACAGGGCATGCACTGGTGGGGAGGAGATGTTCCAGGCAGAAGGAGTAGCTGATGCAAAGACACAGAGGGGCTGCGGGGGGAGGGGGGGGGGCATGTGGAGCATGTAACCAACTCCATGGAGCCTGGACTGTGGGCAGGATGTGGAAGACTTGTTAGGGGACCTCTCAAATGCTCTCTCCAGGCATGAAGACCATTTTCTGATCCCCAAATCTGAGCCTTTGGGGTGATCAGTTTTGTGTGCTTAAGGGCCTGATGGGGGCAGATGTTGGAAATAAGGGTACCTTGGGAAAGCAGGTATTTTTAGCAGTGGAACCTTTTCCTATTGCATTTTCCTTACCCCTTCCCCGGGTGCAGGTCATGCCAGTTAGATTTCGGGGCCATCCTCAAGGAATCCGCATCCCCAGGAGTAGATGGAGGTGGGGGTACTACTCCCTCAGGACCACAGACAGGGCCCTGGTACCTAAGGGAACAGGGTCCTGATATCTTGCCTCCTGACTTTGCACACCTGCCCTTTCCACTTCTCCAATCCCGTTCTTGCTGGTCCCAGGGCTCCCCCGAACAGGACAGAAATCAATGAGCAATTTGCTGCTATTTGTAGATCCTCTTTCTCTGCCAGCCCCCAACCCCAGCCAGTCCTGACCAAGTTCAGCCCTGCCTCCCTCCTCAGTCAAACAGACTGGCACCGTGCCCAGCCAAGTGGGGTTGGGGGGTGTCAGAACCCAGAGGTCTCTGCAGGGGCCAGGGCTGATCTTCTACCCAGGAACATTCCTGAGAATCTAGAGGAAATAAGGACAAAGCAAAGCATTGGCCCAGGAATCTGTATTTTTAAAAAGTTCTTCAAGGGGCTGCTGTAGGCACAGGTAGGAAATTAACTGCATTGGCTACTGTTAGCCTTCCTTCCACCTGCTGGCTGTATGGCCCTCCTTACCTTCTCTGTGCCTCAGCGTCCTCATCTGTGATATGAGGGCAATAATAGCTTCAGCCTCCTAGGGTTGCCCAGAGGCTTAACAGAGAAAATGCAGGCGTAAGGCTTAACTCAAAGCCTAGCACTTAATAGGCATTCAGGAAACGATTGATGATAATAGCAAGCTTTGAGGCTAAGGGTTCTGAGTGAGCACTGGCACACTGGCCTTCCCTGGAGACTCCTGAGTGGGTAAGCCTGATGTCTGCCCCAGTGCAGAGTGCCCGTGCCCCCACCCATGGCACTGGAGGCCCATCACCAACCAGTCCCCTGCGTGGTGGGCGGGAGAGGGCTCTCAGGGGCATGTGCAGGTTGGACTTGAACCTTAGAGGTGGAAGGAGACAAGACGCTGACTCCCTAAGGATTCCTGACCCACCAGTCAGGATGCTGCTTGAGGAAGCTGAGTCAGAGAGAGACCCCCTGCAGGAGACTAGACACCCCCAGGCGGTCAGTTCTTCAGGTTATAGGGAGAGCCAGAGACAGCCTGAGCGGTAGGGGGCAGTAAAGGCAGGGTAAAGCTGGATGCTTCCTCCCAGTGGGAGCAAGCAATCAATTCTAGATCCCCAGATCTTCCTCTGCCTCAAAGGGACCTCAGATATCCACCATTAACCTGCCACTACCTCAAGAGACACAGAACATAATAGTTACAGGTGCAGATTTGAGCTCAGCTTACCTGGGTTTCTTTTTTCAGTTGTATGAAGTATCATTTACATACACCAAAATGCACACATTTTAAGTGTTCGAGTTGATGAGTCTTGACAAATTTATATGCACATATAACCACCACTGCCATCAGGATATAGAACATTTTCATCATCCCCAAAAGCTCCCTCGTGTCCCCTCCCAGTCGATCCCTAGCCTTCCCCCCAGCCCCAGGCAACAACTGATCTGCTTTCTGTCACTATAGATTAGGTTTGTCTTTTCTAGAGTTTCATATAAATGGAATTATGTAATATGTACTCTTGGTGTCTGGCTGCTTTTCGCCTTTCATAACGTTTATGAGATTCATCCATGTTGTTGTTTTGCCAGTGGTTCATATCTTTTTATTGCTGAGTTGGAGCCCACTGTATGAATATGTGATCGTTTGGCCACCTGTTAACGGACATTCGTGTTGCTTCCAGCTTTTGGCTATTGTGAATGAAGCTGCTACGAACGTGTGTGTACAAGTCTTTGTGTGAATGCATATTTTCATTTTTCTTGGGTAAAGACATAAGAGTGGAATGACTGGGTCCTATGGTAACTGAATTCTAAGAAACTGACAGACTGCTTTCTCAAGTAGTTGCACCATTGTACATTTCTGCTGTCAACGTACAAGAGTTCTAGTTGTGCCACAACCCCACCAACGCTCATCATGGTCCGTCTTCTAAAGGGTGCGTAGCAGTATCTCATTGGCGTTTTCATTTGAATTGTCCTGATAATGAATGATGTTGAATATCTTTTTCATGTACGTGTTGATTGTTCTATAGCCCTTTCTGACTACTTAATTTATTAAAAAAAATTTTTTTTAAGTTTATTTACTTTTGAGAGAGAGAGACAGAGTGGGAATGGGCGAGGGGCAGAGAACGGGAGACACGGAATCCAAAGCGGGCTCCGGGCTCTGAGCCGCGAGCACAGAGCCTGACGCGGGACTCGAACTCACAAACCGCGAGATCATGACCTGAGCCGAAATCAAGAGTCAGACGCTCAACCAAGTGAACCACCCAGGCACCTCTCAGTGTTGACTCTGCCAGTTCCTTACATGCAATCTTGAGCTAGTTACTTAGTCTCTCTGAGACTTAATTTCCTTATCAGTAGAATGGGGATATAGGGCATATGGTACAGAGGTGTTGGGACATTCAACTCAGTTTGTGGATGTAAAATGCCTGGACCCAGAGGGGGTCCTCAACTCACGATGGCCATTACAGCTATTATTCTCGGGCAGTCATTGGCCTATCCTTCATGTCTCCTGTGTCTGGTCCTGATGAGGTAGTATGTTTTGTCTGTCCATCTGGCTCCTGAGGATCCCATCACCAGTCAAGGCAGGGGCAGGGTGACTTGTGGTGTCATCCCACGTGCGTCTGGGCCTCCATCCGCCCTGTATGTTGGCCTCACACACAGATTTGAACCCCACAGGAGGCTGGGCCCAGCACCATCCTGGAGCTTCAGAGAGAGAGAGAGAGAGAGAGAGAGAGAAGCTATATCTTCTACCTGTGAACCCACAATCATTCATTCACACCCACAATCCCTTAGTCACGAAATTTACACAAGCACATGCATGCAACCCCATTACTTTCCTTCCGGCACAGGCACAAACTCTGACACTTGAGCCAAAAATGAAACGCAGTGATCATCTACTCCCAACCCCTACTGCCACTGATCAGGAGCGATGGCCTCACTGGCCAGAGCGTGTATAATTCAGAAGTTTGGCCCAAAATAGTTCTGTTTGGGCCCAGCCTCTCAGATAGGGAAGGAAGAGTAGCAGGGGCAGCAAAGGGAGTGGGGACAGTGACCGCAGCCCCGGGGGAGATCCTGGAGTCTGTCTCTAGCTTGGGTGCCTGGGCAGAGCCTGGGGAGGGAAGAGAAGCTTCAAGAGCCATCTGAAGGGCTCACTTCCCAAGCTGAGGGGCCCCTTTTTCTCCTTTCCCTACTCATACCCCCAAATCCTCCAGCCTGGGGAGATAGGGTCCTCCAAGGGGCAGCTGGGTGAGCAGTCTGGAGAGCTGCACTGCCCACATCAGGCCATTCACATGTGCCCGGGCCTGGAGTCCCCACCTGCATGTCTCCAGCTCCCAGACACTTCCCTAGGGCCCGGGAGGAGAGGGACACTGCTCAGCTGAACCGTCTTTGTCCCAGGCCTCCTGTCTTCACTCACCAATCAATCAGTAGATAAGTCAAATATTTACTGAGCACTGGCACGGGCAAGGCTGAGTTCCTAGGACATTGGAGGGCGCCCGGGCTGTGCACAGAGAGCCTCGCAACTTGCTGAGGAGGCAGGACATTCACAGAAAGGACAAGGACTGGGCCAGGGAGAGACAGGCTGTGGGGGTCAGGGACGGGGCTACAGGAAGGCTTTCAGCTGGAGGCGTGGTTTGAACCAGGCCTGCCTGGACGAAGGGTCGGATCTGGAGAGACAGAAAAGCAGGAGAGAGAGGTGTGAGCTGGGCGAGGGGGCTTGAAGGTACACGGCTGTTAATAAGGAGACCGGCTGATGGAAGCAGGGTCATGTGAGGAAGTCATGGGACTGGCCTGACGTTGTCCTTCACCCTTCCATAGTTCAACAAGGACAGAGACTGCACCATGTGTAATCCCCTGGAGCTTTCCCTCAAGATTCTGTCACATGGTGTTAACCATTTTGCTTTGGACTCGGGCTTCTTGGGTTCAAATCCTGACATTGCTACTTCATTGCCCCATGACCTTGGGCAAGTGACTTAACTAGCTGTTTCCTCACCTATTACATGGGGGTGATAATAGTTCCTACCTCGTGGCTTTGTTGAAGAGAGAAATAGAAATGCCCATAAGGTGCTCAGCCTAGGAGCTCGCCGTCTTGTCTTCCTCAATCCACCTGCGCAGAGAGGCAACCTTACAGAATGTCTCCAGGACCCAGATAGCTAGCTGACCAGGAGAAGGTGCTACTCCCCAAAGGTAAAAAGATGGTCCTGCCAGATAGAAAGCAAGAGGGCTTCCTGGTAGAGGAGGCCTTTGAGCTACGATTTGATTTGAGGTGCCTCACTCCAGGACACCTATAGGCAAAGTGGACTATGGGGTCCCGTGTTAGAGGCGCCGTGTTATCTATGGGACCTAATACTCCCACCATCCCGTGGGGTCCCGCAGGGCTTTGGTTTTGCTTTGCTGGGCTTTTTCCATGAATGAAGCCGGTATGTGTGTCCCTCTGACCCTAGGTTCTGAAGGGCTCCCTCCCCCCTCTCCACCTCATCTCCATCCATCTCTCTGAGCCTCGCCCGTCTCCCCATCACTCTGCTTCCACCTCTCTTAGTCTCGCTAATTTTGCCTTTCCCTGGGTCTCAGCCTCCCTCCCTCCCTCCCTCGTCCCAAGTCTCTCAGCCTCTGATTCTGCCTTCCCTATCTCTCCTTTGCTCTCCAGTCTCTCCAGGGACCTCCCCAAAACTCTGCACTCTTCCCGGGACTGGAGGCAGCTGGGGAGTGGGGAGGGGGTTCCTGCCCCGGAGGGCCCACCTCTGGCCCAGCCCTATCGATTAGGGCTTTCTTTGAGGGGAGGGAGACATCAATGACTGTGCTATAAGCCTCGCCAGCGCTGCTAATATTAGCCCAGGAAGGCAGCTCACTGATGGATTAGGAGAAATTAAGAATTCAAATTCTGTAATTTGAATTGGAGGGCCGCTGCTTGCTGACAGCTAATACTTCCCCAGAAATTAATGAGTGAAAGAGGGATGGCAGCACTGGCTTCCCTCTTTGACAATATAATTTTCCCCTGATCCGTGCCTTTGAACCCCTCCCTCCCCTAAGCAGGCACTCGCTTGGAGGGCTGGGGTCCTGTGTGTCTCAGATCTTACTCCTAGATCCTCGTGGATCCCAGAAATCCCCAGGGCCCTGGCCTCCGAATTCCCAAGGGAACTCAGCCCGGGACTTCTGCCAGCTGGTGCTGTCAGCATGAGGGCAAGCGGGTCAGGGGAAGGCAGACCTTCTTTCTGTCCCTCCTGGCTTCCTGTGGCCCCAGCAAGTGTCCGTACCTGTCTTCATCCCAGGATTCTAGTCTGTAAAATGGAGATAATAATCGCCCCTCTTGGGGGTGTTGTGAGACGTAAGATACAACCATGGTGCTTGCTTGTTTGCTTTTCTCTGCCTCTTCTCCCTGTGCGTCTCAGCTACCTCCGGAATGCCCACCAACATCCCCGGGGCCAAATCGCACCCAGACTTCCTTCCTGCAGGAAGTCCTCCTAGGTTTCGTCCTATTGACACTGTTGGCCCGTAAGAGCCCAGGGCCTCATTTCCTCACCATCTTTTCTGCCATGTCTTAAAGTTCTGAAGTTAATCCAGGAAAGGGGTGTCCTGCCTCCCAGACAAGATTGTCAGCTTCCTGGGGTCACACTGGCCCCGTCCCTGGCATCAGGAGGTGCTAAATAGGGTGGATGAATTTAACCAACATTTTCTATTCCCTTTGTACCTACCCACTGTCCCTCTTCCCATGCCCACCAAGTGCCCTGTAAGTGCTCGCTGATGACCGGCAAATGCTGGGGTGTGTCAGGGCCTGGCCCGTCCTCCCTACAGTCCCAGCATCCATGTCTTGGTGGGGAGGGGCAGGGGGGGCACATTCACTCTTGCTGTGGGTAGCTCCCTGGAGCACATTTGCCAAATGACAGCTTTTAAGCAATTTTTATTTGTATTTATTTATTTTAATTTTTTTTAATGTTTATTTACTTTTGAGAGAAAGAGAGAGAGAGAGAGAGACAGAGTGTGATCGGGGAGGGGCAGAGACAGAGGGAGACTCAGAATCCGAAGCAGGCTCCAGGCTCTGAGCTGTCAGCACAGAGCTCAATGCAGGGCTCGATCTCACGAACGGTGAGATCATGACCTGAGCCGAAGTTGGACACTTAACCGACTGAGCCACCCGGGCGCCCCTATTTATTTATTTTTAAATAAACGTTTTATTATTTTTGTAATGTTTTATTTATTTTTGACAGAGCCAAGTGGGGGAAGGGCAGAGAGACGGGAACAGAGGATCTGAAGTGGGTTCTGTCCTGAAAGCAAGGAGCCCACTGTAGGGCTTGAACGCAGGAACCCGTGAGATCCTGACCTGAGCCAAAGTTGGATGCGCAACAGACTGAGCCATCCAGGCGCCCCCACGCAATTTTTAAAAAAGCGTTGACATGGCGTTCATTTGGCTATGGGGGAAAGTCATCAGAGGGAGCCCTGGGAAGGCCAGACCTCGAGGCACAGGAAGATGGCGCCAAGGGGGTCCTTTCTTGTGTCCTTCCTCCCGACCCTTCCACCTCTGGGGCGTATCCCGCCCCTGCCCTCCTGCCGCGATCCCAGGCTCACACTTTCATCCTGGCCCCTGGCGGAGCTCTGGCTCAGAGATGGGGAGGGACATCTTAGCTGCCGGGGTCCACGGACCCTGCAAGGGCGAGAGCCCACAGGCCCCACGAAAAGGGCCACTGAGGAGTTCAGGCTGCACTTCTCCAGCCTCATGGAGGACAGACACATGGGGAATCAGCTGAAATGGCTTCCTTCCCAGTTGAGAGGGGGCCTTAGGGGTCACCTAGGACCAACTGTCCCTTTGACAGTTATGGAAGCTGAAGCTCAGAAAGATTGGTATGTAGTCAAATCACAATTATCTGCCTAATAGGGAGAAAGCTGGCAGAGTGATCCCTGGAGCAGATAATCCCAAATCCCTCTAGAAGGCTCTGCTGGATTCTGGAAAATCAGATGTTCTTTCCAATTCTGCTTCCTCGGGGCTAGCATTGGAGCAAAAGTTTACTCCCAGTTGGGCTGGGGCTGAGGGCAGAGAATGGTGATTGTCAGAAAAGCAGTTTCCTGAGGTGCTGAGGGCTGCTTTGGGCAGGAAACCCAGCTGCTGGAATCATCCACCCCGCACCCACCCCCCCCCCCCAGCCTGCTTGCCTGTGAAGCCCCCCACGATGACCACCACCAATTTTGTCTTTCCTGCTGAGGCTAACCCCAGATCCGGGATGAATATCAGGGAGAGGGTGGGGGTTTGGGAGGAGGGGCTCAGAAGCATCTACTGTTGCTCGAGGCTCAGGGGCTAGCGGGCTCCTCCTTGACATTCCCGAGCTGCTCTGCTCCTGCCCCACAATGGCCCCTCCATGCCCAAACCGCCTTTTCCCAGATCCAATTAAAATGGTGTTTGGAGCAAGGTTGAAATAATCACATAGTCATTTTCTCCAGCAAAGTTACTGGCTGGAGCCCGATTTGAAAGCCAAGCTGGTAATTGAATCTGAGGGGCTGGGAGGAGTGGGGGCGGGCAGCAGGGGTTTCCTCATGGGGATCAGAGGCTCCTGGCTATGTGCCCCCCCTACCGTCCCTCACCATTCATTCACTTCCTCTGGTCACAGATGTCTCTTGGGGTGGCAGGGCTCCCAGACCAGGGGAGGACAACCAGGATCCTGAGTCCATGAGACTTTCTCAATTCACAGGCCTAGCGGGGAAGGCCACATGGCCAAGGTCACCCAGGGGGGTCAAGCGAAGCTAGGACTCCCTCTTGGTCTTCCTCTCCAGCCAGAGCTCCATCTCCTTCCCCTGGAGGAAGCTCCGGTGGCCCAGAGCTCTATGCCCCCACTCTCTCCTGCCCTGCCCACCCCCCCATCTCCCAAGATTCCCCTGTAGGTGTCCCCCCCACCCCAACACTCTCTCTGCTGGGGAGGACAAGAGCTTACCTAACCTGCTTGCTCTCTGGTCCCATGGACCTGCTTGCTGTAGGCTCTCTGCACACCCTCAGCAGAAATGTCCACACCAAACAGCCTGGCCCTGTCCTTTGTGGCGTCCTTCCTCCCAGCACTAGACTGGGGATCAGGATATCTGCCACTCGTGGTGGCTCATTCATTTATTCCTTCTTTGCTTTCTCCCAAAAATATGCATTATGTTTTACTGTGTGTGAGGTCCTGAGCAGGGTGCCAGGGATGAGTGGGGATAGACAGAACGGTAGCTGCCCTCATGGCCCGATGGCTGATCCGAACAAGTTAACACGTGTAACATGATAGGAAGTCCCTCCTTGCAGCTGAGGAGCCAGGTGGCTTCCCGGCTGAAGCGATCCCTAAGCTGAGATCTCCAGCTGAAGAGGAGTGTTTTCCCACAATGAATGCAAAGGCTGAGAAGCAACAAGAAACCAGGTGTCATCTTGGGCGAGGCAAGGCCTCAGTTTTCTCATCTCTAGAATGGACTCCCCTCTCTGCTTACCTCACAGGGTTCTAGAGAAGAATGAATATGGGTGTTCTTTGTGAGATGGAAAATGATGGTGGGCTGGTGGGGGGGGTGGCATTTGTCCCCCACCCGGGACAAGGGGTTAGAGCCCGGGGGCGGGTAGGCCAGTGGCTAGGGTTGGGGGGGCCGGCTGGAGGCAGGGGGTGACTAGAACTCACTACTTGTTCTGCAGAGCCCTTGTGGTTACCTGGGCCTGGGAGCCAGCGGCCGGAGACCATATGGCTGGGAGTTGTGGGAGCCGGAAATCGTGGAACTGGTAGCTGCTGACAGGGCTGGGCCCGGCCTCTGTGTTTGGCTTCCAGCCTCCACGTGGCCAGTACCTTCTGGGCCTTGGGCAGTCCAGGCCCCATGAGTCACAGAGAGGCTGCGGGGGATCTAGTCTCCTCCCTGCACCTCTCAGCCCATCAATAAACCTGCTCTGCCCTCCCTGCCTTCAGCAAAGTTGGTGCTAGATACATCATTCTGGAGCTGGCTGGACAAGAGAGCCCACAGGACCCCCTTGCCCACAAGGGCTCTGGGGGAGACCCAGCCACGGGCAAGCTTTGTGCTTCTCTTACCAATAGCCCCGAGCATGAGCTTCCTGTCCCCTGGGCCCTCCTAGGCCCATGCCTGTGGCCCCAAGCCCTTCCCGGCATGGCTGGCCTCCTGGTCAGCAGCTGCAGGGGTGAGTCACAGCTCTCATTAGAGCTTAATTAATCAATTGAGTTAATCAGACAGCTGGGATGTGCTGTGGTTGCAGATGGAGGCGGGAGGAAAAGAGCCAGAGCATGAAGGGCTGGGTCAGGTGAGCGGCGGCTGGCAGGGCCAGGGCTGGCAGCAGAGCCCGGTGGTTTGGCGAGGGAGGAGGGCGCCGGCCAAGTCCACACCTGAGGTCCCTGCGAAGGAGGCTGGGTTCAGCCAAGGCCCATGATGAGCCGCTCCGAAAGGTGCCCTTTGTTGGGTGCCAGAGACAGAGCCTGGGGAAGGGGGAGGCAGGACCTCTTCCGCCCCTGGCTTCCTCTCTCATTTTTTATCTTGTCACGTGTGTCTCTGAAAGCGGTTTGAAATCCTTATTTGAATGGAGTGGGGAAAGGAAAGAAAGAAAAAAGACCAAAAAAAAAAAGAAAAGGTAGGTCCTCACATTCCCAGTGATCCCAGTCTGATGGGAGAGACCAGATGTCTACTGGGGACACAGACAGAGATCCAGACTCAGAGAGACCCCGTCTCTCCAGTTGAGCCACTCAGGCTCAGCACATCCGGACCGGGGGGGGGGGGGGGGGGGGGGGGTGGGCAGAGGGACTGGAGCCAAGGGCAGGCGGGAGTCCAGGAAGAATACTGGGAGGAGGGGAGCACTGGAATGGAGTTTACACCATGATTTGCAAAATGTTGTTTCATCTATTTTTTTCTCATTCTGACCTTGGGGGGGGGGTGGGGGGGAGCGGCACAGGAAGTGTGACTATGGGATATGGATTCAGAGAGGACTCATGGACACCCCCGACAGACCCTGCCCTCGAGGGGCCTAGTCTGCACAGGGCAGCAAGCTAGGTGCCGTCCCCAGTGACCCAGAGTGTGAGGCTTGGAGAGGTAAGGGTCCAAGGCCTGGGACACGCAAGGGACTATGGGAGACGAACAGGAGGAAGGCAGGCATTTCTGACTAGGCTGTGAAAGGCTGCCCTGAAGGGGTGGCCTGTGAGCCGGGGCTTGCAGATGGGTGGGATCGCAACACGTGGAAGCGGACCACTTCCTCTTGCAGGAAGGCAGAGGCAGGGAGGGTGGACCGCACTTGGCAGGGTCAGTGAGTCCCGCAAGCTGGGCTGGAAATGAGGGTTCCTGTGTGTGTTAGGAAGCAAGGGCTTTGTGGCAGAGGGCTCTTTGAATGCCAAACTGATGAGTCTGAAACTGCATTTGGTAGGCACTAGGGATCACGTCGAGTCTTTAGCTAGGAAGAATGGACTTAGAGCAGTTTGGGAGAGAGATGCATATAGACGAATTTCTTTTTTTTTTATTATTTTTTTTAATGTTAATTTATTTATTTTTTTTTAATTTTTTTTTTAACGTTTATTTATTTTTGAGACAGAGAGAGACAGAGCATGAACGGGGGAGGGTCAGAGAGAGGGAGACACAGAATCCGAAACAGGCTCCGAGCTCTGAGCTGTCAGCACAGGGGCCCGATGCGGGGCTTGAACTCACGGACCGCGAGATCGTGACCTGAGCCGAAGTCGGCGCTCAACCGACTGAGCCACCAGGCGCCCCAAATGTTAATTTATTTTTTGAGAGAGAGGGAGAGACAGAGCATGAGTGGGGGAGGGGCAGAGAGAGAGGCACAGAATCTGAAGCAGACTCCAGGCTCAGAGCTGTCAGCACAGAGTCCGATGCGGGGCTCGAACCCACAAACCATGACCTGAGCTGAAGTCGGACGCTTAACCCACTAAGCAACCCAGGCTCCCCGCATATAGATGAATTTCTGCGCAAGGTGGAAAGATGGAAGAAACCTGTAGCAGAAAGAAGGAGAGAGAGTGTGTGTATGTGTGTATATGTATTGTGTGTGTGTGTACGTGTATGTGTGTGTCTACACGAGCACTGCATATGTGTGTATATGTATGTGTGTCTATATGTGAGTGTGTCTATATTGTGTGTGTGCATATTTGTGAGTGTGGGTGTCTAGAGCACTGGTTCTTACTCTTTTAGGAGTCACAGAGCCCTCTAAGCCTTCACAAAAGCTTAGACACTTAGCTTAGAAAAACGCACATACTCAAGGTTTTGCTTTCGATGAGCAAAAGTGTGCTCTTGGATCTCCTGAAGGCCATTTGCTGAGTCTCCTAGGGTTTCGATCTCCTAAAATCCCAGCTCTGCGAAAGCTACAAGTGAGAGCTTACCATGGCTCTCAGGACCCCACAGGAGTCCTGGGCAGTCTGGTGCTCTCCCCATACCTCTCCCCTGGCAGGACAATTCTGCAGCCAAGGCCGGAAGCACTGCTGGGCCGTAGGGCTGGGGCTGCTGGGGCGCAGGACCAACCACCCCAAGGCGTGAGAGCTCCAGGCGGCCAGGCCCTCTTCCCCAGCTCCCAGCATCAAGCTGAAAATGTCAGGCTAGACCCAGGAGGGCTGCCTCCCGGCCAGCGCTGAACACCCTTTGCATTGCCCTGAAATAGCCCTGTTCATTCCTCCCCACAAATCCTGGTGCTGAGAACAGCTGAGAAGCAGGACCCAGGTGTCCTGGCTCCAAACCTGGAAGCTTCAGCTAAGCCGTTTCTGGGTTTGCTGTGTGGTTCCTAGAGAATCACACCCTTCCTGGGCCTCTGCTCCTACCCTCTTCTTCCAGCTGGAGCCTGCCTCCCCTAGGAGTAGGGTGGCCCCTTGAGGACCCCTGAGAACATACCCAGCAAGATAGCCACCATGCAAGGGGTGACCTTGGAAGGGACCCCCTCCCAGTGTCCCCATTTTCTCCTTTCCTCACACATGCTCATGGTTTACAAAGCATACTTTTTTTTTTTTTTTTTTTTATGGGGCATCTCATGACCATCCCCATGTGCATTCCTGAAGCTCATGGAAAGGGCCTTGCCTTAGATCCCACAGCCAGAAAGCAGAGGCACCAGGAATGAAAGGAGTTTCCAAGTCCAGCTGGCAGCCTTGTCCCTCCACACCAGGCTGCTCCAAGTGCCAAGGGACGCCAGGAAGCTCAGTCCACCCGGCGCCAGGTCCTGTCCAGGAGAACTGGGGGCCTGTGGTGGACCTACTGAAGGATGACCCTGCCATCGGTCAGTATCCCCTGCCCTCCCCCCGAGAGCCTCCTTCTGGGGCGCTGGGGCCTCTTCACAGTCAGAAAATTGACCCTCACAGGGGCACCTGGGTGGCTCAATCGGTTGAGTGCCTGACTTCGGCTCAGATCATGATTTCACGGTTCGTGGGTTCGAGTCCTGCGTCAGACTCTGTGCTGACAACTCAGAGCCTGGAGCCTGCTTCCGATTCTGTGTCTTTGTCTCTCTGCCCCTCCCCTGTCCTCTGTCTCTCTCTCTCCCTTTCTCAAAATTAAATAAATGTTAAAAGAAAGAAAGAAAGAAAGAAAGAAAGAAAGAAAGAAAGAGAACAAGAAAATTGATCCTCACAAAAGGGCGCTCTGCTTTGCATTTCATGGGAGCACACTGTTGGCCCTCTCTTTCCAGGGGCCCCTCCCTACAGTCACAGAAGCAAAAGCCCCTTCCCTGTGGGTTTCTTATTCTAGACCTGTACTAGTCCCATATGGTAGCCACCTGCCACATGAGGTAACTGAGGCCTTGGAATGTGGCTAGGGCTACATGTTGAAATGATAATACTTTGGATATATTGGGTTAAATTTATTTTTATTTTTTAAAATGTTTTATTATTTCTTTTTGAGAGAGAGACAGAGAGACAGAGAGATAGAGCACGAGCAGGGGAGGGGCAGAGAGAGAGGGAGACACAGAATCCAAAGCAGGCTCCAGGCTCTGAGCTGTCAGCACAGAGCCCAATGTAAGGCTCAAACCCATGAGCAGTGAGATCATGACCTGAGCCAAAGGTGGATGCTTAACCAACTGAGCCACCCAGGTGCCCCTACTGGGTTAAATTTTTTAAAAAAATTATTTTTAGCTGGGGGGACACCTGGATGGCTCGGTTGGTAGAGTGTCTGACTCTTGATCTCAGGGTCATGAGTTCAAGTCTCCCGTTGGGCATGGAACCTACTTAAAAAGAAATGAATAAATAACATTTTTTAAGTGGTCTAAGTTAAATTTCACCTATTTCTTTGTACTTTTTCTTTTTTTTTTTGAAGCTTATTTAGTCATTTGGAGAGAGACAGAGAGCACGAGTGGGGGAGGGGCATAGAGAGAGGAAGACAGAGAGAATCCCAAGCAGGCTTCACACTGTCAGCGCAGAGCCCGATGCGGGGCTTGAACTCACAAAACATGAGATTGTGACCTGAGCCGAAACCAAGAATCGGATGCTCAACCGCCTGAGCCACCCAGGCGCCCCTCTATGTTTGTTTTTTTTATGTACTTTTTTTTTTTTATTTAAAAAAAAAATTTTTTTTTTCAACGTTTTTTATTTTAGTTTTGGGACAGAGAGAGACAGAGCATGAACGGGGGAGGGGCAGAGAGAGAGGGAGACACAGAATTGGAAACAGGCTCCAGGCTCCGAGCCATCAGCCCAGAGCCTGACGCGGGGCTCGAACTCACAGACCGCGAGATCGTGACCTGGCTGAAGTCGGACACTTAACCGACTGCGCCACCCAGGCGCCCCTTTTTTATGTACTTTTCAACGTGGCTCCTAAAACATTTTAAAGCACATACGTGTCTTGCATTATATTTCTTTTGGACAGTGCGTTCTAGATAGAAATAGCTCCTCACCCCTGCACAGTGTTTTGTAGGATCTCATTGAAAACTGGGAGAGAGGAGTGGGGGTTATGTGCCTCCGTCTCACAAATAAGGAGAGTGAGGTCAGACGACTTTGCCAAGGTCATATAGCCAGGAAGGGGTGGAGGCCAGATACGAAACCAGGTTTTCCTGACTGTAGAACTGAGACCCACTTTCCAAGGCAATCCAGAGAGATACCCCTCTCTCCACATTGGTGCTGATCGTCCCCGCCCCCCCTTTATTCACTGCCCCAGACCAGGCTGAAACAACACTTCCTTCCCCATGCTCTGGGAACTTCCCACTAGAAACATCCCCCTGATCTAACCCCATTAAGACTAATGCCTCTTGGCCCTCCACTGAAGTCAGAGTCTTAACTTCACATTAGACTCTGTGGCCTGTGATTCTGCCCATCAAAGCCGGTGCCTTTGCCCTATCATTAAAAGCCGTGTTCTTCTGTACCTGCGGCCACTCAGGGGAGTGCCCCCGGGGCCAAAGAAGCACCAGGCCACTGCTTCCTGGGTCACACCCACTTCCTCTCCCACTTTTGATCCTGATCCTCCCCCGCCCCTGTTCACCCCATCTGCCTCCTCCTGGGGGGGGGGGGGCGGCGAGATGAACATATGCAATGAGGCGAGGGGACTGTTTCTTTAATTTCCCCCCCGTCCGTCCCTGGAACGTGATAAAAATACCTGGCATTGATCTTTTTTTCTTCCCCTTCTGCCAGGATAATGTTTACCCAGGTGTCAATCAGGAGAAGAATTTGGCTTCCTAATTTCTCTTCTCCTCCCCGGGGGCCACGCGTCTCCCCGCCTCACATGGACACTGAGCTGGAATCAAGGTTACTAATAATCCCCCAGCACACACAGACACCGAGAGCACATATATTAAAGTCACATATTGATTTATATTTTTGGGTCCCTCTGCCTTTCTGCCCAGCCTCAGCCTTTCTCTCTGCCAAGGAGAAAAAAAGAATTACACAGCTATATTTATCGCCAAGATGTTTAGCGTAAAGACCATTGTGTCCGAAGCTAAGTCCCACCCCCTGCCCTCTTTGGGGGTATTTTTAAAAAATAGCGTGGCACTGCCTCTCCGTAAGCATTTATCTTTTGTTGTTCGTTCTTTAACTTGGCCCTGAAGGAAGCGGTGAGAGATTTAAGATAGACTGTCAGAAGGACTTCCTGTGTCAAGTCAGAAGGACTTGACAGTGGCTGCCATCCCCCGAGGAGGCTGGTGGAGGTGTCTTGCCAGCAAAGATAAACCTGTTGCAGGTGGGAGAGGGGCCTGCGTGGAAGGTAACCTCTGGAGGTCACCCACCAGTCCAAATAGCACCCTGTAATTAGTGGCTCACTATTTATGGTCCCATTTCACAGTTGGGAAAATCAAGGGGCTGAGGAGTGAATTTACTTCCCACTGGGGCTCCAGAGTCCACGTCAGCCTTGGCCTTCCATCCGGACTTTGATGCTGACAGGAAAAAAAAAACAACAAACCTTTGTTCCAGGCATGGGTAACCCTGGCCCCGAGGAGTCGAGGTAAGGCTCTCAGAGCCCTAAGCCTGAGACCCGCAGCCTTTCCCCACACCTTTCCTCCCACCCAGAATGCCTGTCACTCTGTCTGGCAAGGCAGCCATTTAAAAATGTCAAATTATTTGACTCCAGTTCCCTCAAGGGGTTCTCGGAATGGAAACAACATTGAGCATGGGAACTCGCACATCCTTTTTTTTTTTTTTTTTTAAGTCATCTCTATACCCAATGTGGGGCTTGAACTCACAACCCCGAGATCAAGAGTTGCATGCTCCACCAACTGAGCCAGCCAGGAGCCGCGGCTCCAACTTCTTAATGCTTGCCGGTGAGTTTCTTGCTCTCTCACATACCTTGTCTCCTGTATTCTTCACAAATGCTCTGGGAGGTAGAGTGTCGGCCCCATTTTACACATGGGAAAACTGCTTCAATGACTTGCCCGGGGTCGTACATCTGGAAAAAGGCAGGCCTCAACTACAGCCCAGCTTCCTGACTCTGCAGGGCTCACCGCCTCACTCTCTGCCATGGGCGTAGCCTCCTGGCACTCAGTCTATGGTGACCTTCAGAACCCTCCAGCCTCCTTCCCTGGCCCAGCCTTGGGGTCATGGCTCTGTCTGCTCACCTTCAGGCCCATCTAACTCCCCATCCTTGACACTGAGAAGCATCTCTTCTGGTTGTACCCAGATGCACCCGGGCTGGGGTCAAACCTTTCCCTGATGGAGCCCGAGTCCTGCTGTTTGCTCAGCCTCTGCCAGGGACTCTGAGGGGCTGGCTACCCCCTGCTTTCCCTTTGGTATTTTCCGGTAGCTTGACTGAGTTATTTCCAACTCAGTGTTCCTTACTTCATTCTGGAACCTATTTTCCCTCCTAGCAGGGCTGAGAACTAATATCTATGGAGAGTCACCATGTGCTAGCCCAGTACAGGGCTTTATCCTTCTCTCCTGTTGACTTCTACAACAACCCTGCAAGGTGAAGGTTGAGCCTCTTATTACAGATGGGGACACCGAGGCTCAGGGAGCATAAATAACTTCTCCTAGGTCACCCCGAGGGTAAGAGGAGTTAGTGGGATTGGGGTCAAGTCCCTGTGACCCAAAGTCCTTGCTTTGGAGCTCACTCTTTTTTCTTTTTTTTCTTTTTCTTTTTGGAGCTCACTCTAGCTCACTCCCACTGGGGGCCGTCCCCATCAGACAGGCCGGGTGAGGGCGGGGGCCAGACAGCGCAGGGCGCGGCGGGAATCAGCAACGAGGACCCTCCCGGGGAACTTTTCCCATTGAAAATCTGTTCCCCTTGCGGCCACGGGTGATGTATGGCTGGAGCTGATGAGAAACGTGCGGCGGAATGGAGGCGGGCGGCGCGGGCGGGGGCAGCGCGGCATTGAGATTCCGCGGGGCGCGGGGGGGCGGCGCGGGCCCTGACACGGGCCGGGTAATTGATCTGGAGGTGCCAATTTGCAGCAACTAAATATTTGGTTTCTGCCTCTGCCCGCTCCGCACTCTGCTCAAACAAACTTCAATTAAAAGCGAAAAGCGAAGTGGGGGGCGGGGGGGAGGGGAAGGCGGCGCGCCCGGGTCCCCGCGGCCGGATTGATGGCGCGGAGCCTGCGGGCTGCGAGAGCCGCGCGCCGGGCGGGGGGCAACGCAGACGCGGGCGGGGCGGGCGCCCTCTTCCGGATCGCCGAGCACCGGGCGCCGGGCCCTCGAGAGGCAGAGCCCGGAGGAGGGCCGGCGGAGGCGGCGCTTCGAGTGGGGAGCTTCGGCTTAATCAGCACGGCAGAGCTCGGGGAGCCCACTGCGTGCCAAGCGGGGAACACAAATAGGGCCAGCCTGGACATCCCACTCCGGACGTCCAAGCCTGTGTTCTCGGGCAGGTGCCCCGGGGAAGGAGGGGCCCCAGGGCGCTGACCCCCTTCTCCCAATGCACCCACCAAAGGAACTTTGATGATGGCCTTGCCCTTCAACAGCATTCACTCGGTGTCTTTCCTGGGCGCCGCTGCGTTCCTGGCGCACTGGGCGCCTAAGGCCCATCTCCTCTCCTAGGTTTGCCCCTTTGTCTACCCTTGGGTTGGCCTAAGCGCTTGGCCTGAATCCAAGCCAGGCCCCACCCCTGGTGGGGTCTGAAGGAGAGGGTTTGTAATTGGGAGGAGCAGTGAGATCCTGGGCAAATGGGGAGGGGTTCTAGGGAGTTGGCTACAGCCTGGGGCAGAGGAAGGATCTTTGGGTCACAGTTGCCTCCTTTTGGCATTCAAGACAAACATAGCAATAGTCATTCACCGCACAGAAAAGTTTCTGTCCCTCAAGGATCTTTCAGTTCTTTGGGGGAGAGACCCTAGTGCTGGAAAGGGGAGGGAGCTAATCAAGGGTGTTGGGAAGCAGAGGGATCTCAGGGTCTGCGGACTGGGGCAGCCCAGAGGGGTAGTTTAGACTGTTCTGGGAAAGATGTGATGAGGGATGGGGGTGGGGGTGGCAGAGGCATCCAGGTCAGTGTGGAGGGTAGGAGCAGGTTCAGATGGATTGACATGGGGGGAGTTGGGGTCCTTCCATCTGAGTTAAAGTTTCTTGAGGGCCAGGTGTGGGAGGTAAGGCAGAGGGGCTGAGAAGTTAAGTGAGGAAGTCCTTGTCCCCTCCCATATGGCTGTGCCCCACCTTTGGGGGCAGAAAGGTGGCTTCCAGACTTACCCCTTCACCGAGTGAGGCTGATGCTGGTCCACTCAGCTGCAGGCTGCAGCCCCTTTCTTCCCCTCCTCCCCTTTAAACAGCCTCTTCTGCCCCCCCACCCCCACCCCAGGATCCCCTTGGTTCCCAGCTGGGTGTGGTAACACAGGTGCTGCTTCCGTGCATGGATGGCTTCCAGGCACCCAGATGTCTCTGCAGGGTCCTCTGGGCCAGGGAGGCCTGGATGCCTACCCCATTCCCAAACACAGGGCTCTGGGGGAGATTGGTCTCATCATCCCCCCTTCTGTCCGCCTTCTATTCCAAGCTGTTGCCTCACCTCCCGGGCCTTCCTCATGGGTCCTCAGTGCCCAGTTCTCTTCGTGGCTTGGGATATGGGTCTCTTATTACAGAGGAGCTGGACCCAGAGCTTAGCGTAAGGATGAGGAAGAGCCCCCGCCTGGACTGCCCTCATAAGCGCCCCCCCCCCCCGCCCCCTCCCGCCATCCACCCCTGCTCTTCCACCCTGGTCCCTCCTAAGGGCTGCCGCACTCCTCAGCTGAAGCCAAACCGCTTCCCAGCCTGCAAGCTGGGCTCCCGCTCCCTCCCGTTCCCTCCCTCCCTCCCTTCTCTCCCTGGGCGCTGAGCTGTGGAGCAGAATGATTTCCTGTAATTGGCCAGCAATCCGGCTGCCCGACTTGTTCTATCGACATGCTGGTTAGCTGGAAATTGTATTGGAATCTGAGCGACGGGGAGGGGAGGGTGGGGAGCACAAGGAGGATGGGGCCCCAGCTAGGTGCAGCCTCAGCTCTGTGGGTGACACAGAGGAGCCACAGCCAAGTCTCTTCCGAAAGGAGCGGGAAAGCAGCCCATAGGGCCTCACTACCCCTTTCATTTGGCTCCTTCTTTTCTGCCATCTCTGGTGTGTGTGTGTGCGCGCGCGCGCGCGCGCGCGCGCGCCCGCATCTCCCCTGCCATCACCTATGTGGCCCCGAGGCCCAGGGTCATCACTCCCCCCCCCCCCCCATTCCCTCTCCTGCCCCTGGAACTGGTTCCTCCTGACCTAAAGTGCTTTTGTCAGAACGAGGGGCACTTAGCAGACCTGGCTGTCCCTCTGGCATCCAGTATCCAGCCAAGGAGGCTCATTATGGAGTGTCCCGAACCTCCCCCTGCCCCTCCGTTCAACCTCCCCAAGGAAAGAAAGAAACTGGACATCTGAAGAGGAGTTGACAGTAACTCCTAGACAAAGACCCAAGGTGTAATTAAAGCCGCCGTGAAGGTAGTGGGAGGGACATGTACTGGGAGTCCAGAACTTGGTGACTGTGCCCGTTGGTTACTTGGGCCCGACGACTCAACCGTAAATTCTAGCCCTGCTTCCTTCACCCCTTCGCAGAGTTGACAGATTTCAAGGAGATAACTGCGTGAATGTGCTTTGTAAACGGTAAAGCTCTGCTAGTTACCCTAGGGCCAGCCCGAGCCTGGGGATGGGGACGGTTTTAGGGGCCTTGCCTGTCTCCTTCGCCCCCACTGTGCGCAGCCCTCACTGGTGTCTTTGTTGTTCCGCGGCATAGGTAAGGCCCAGAGTCCGGGAATGGGGCGTGGGGCCAAGCGCGCAGGTGGAGGCTGGGAGGCCGGGGTCCCAGGCCTGTCATCGTCGCGGGGGTGGGAGGGGACACATCCTTCCGCCCCGCGGCGCCAGAAGCCCGCGGAGCCCGCAGCTCCAGCAAAGAGGACTCGGCGAGCTACACCGCTTTTTAATTAGCGCCCGGGGCAAGGCGGCGCGTCCGCGCTCCCGCCGCAGCCGCTTGGCAGGGGATCAGAGGCGCCCGAGGTCCGGGAGCGGAGGCGGGAGCAGGACCCGGCAAAGTTAGTAACCGCTTCGCAAACGCCCGCTGCGGAGGCCCGACCCCAACCCGGGCTAGTGCTGCCACCTGCCGGCCGGAGGGGAGGCCGCCCGCTCCGGCGCGGGGCTGGGCTCCCGGTGACCCGGCTCCCGCTGTTTCCTCTGGAGCCCGAGGAGCGACCGTGAAGTCATGCCCCTGGGAAAGTAAGCCTTATTCTTCATTTTTCCCTCTCTTTTTAAAAAGTGAGCTCTACGCCCCATGTGGGGCTTGAACTCACGACCCAGAGTCTCATGCTGTACCGACTGAGCCAGCTAGGAGCCCCCAGTAGGCCTTCTAAGTCTGCCTTGGGCTACAAAGCCTGGGAAAGGGGAGCGGAAAGGAGCGAAGTGGGAGGTGGGAGTGGGTGGCAGGACCAGGGTACCAGGAGGACTGGCTGGCGTTTTCTGTACACCTTCCAGTCTGGCCATGCTCTGACATTTTTGCATCAGATTCTGCAGGGTAGGAAATAATTTTTTGGAACTGTACAGTTTGCAAAGGGTTTTCACTGTCCTCCATTTAAGTCCTTTGATGGAAGCATTATGAAGCTAACTTGATAGAAGAAGCTCCAGTCAGGAGGTCACATTAAGGAGGCAGAGGCAGTGGGGGGGGGGGGGGGGGTAGGCAGGTGGCTCAGTAGGTTAAGCAGCCGACTCTTGATTTTAGCTCAGGTCATGATCTTATGGTTCAAAAGACTGAGCCCATTGTTGGGCTCTGCTGCTGATAGCAGGGAACCTGCTTCCGATTCTCTCTCTCCCTCTCTCTCTCTGCCCCTGGGAAAGGCCTCACTCTCTCAAAAAAATTTTTTTTCTTAAGTTAAAAAAAAAAAAAAGGAGGCAGAGCCCGGATGCAATCCCCAGGCTGCTGCTCTCTGAGAAATCTCAGGGGTACAGCCAGCAGGGGTCCGGAGCCTGGCTCTGTGACCTGAATCAGATCCCTCCACCTCTCTGGGGCGGGAATCCGTGATCGGTTATGTTAGCTATAGGGTGTTGCGCATACAGCACACTGTCCAGAACGTCACAGGCATTCATGAGGAGTCATTTTCTCAACGACTGGGGGGACAGGGTGCTGTAAGGGGTCCGTGCCTTTTCTCCTTTTCCTCCTCTTGCCAGGTCCCACAGAACTGGGTCCTATCCTGCCCTGCCACCCCTACCCCCCGCCCCACTCCCACACAACCAGACACCTCCTTGCTGAGTCTTTCTTTGCCCCTCGGGGGTGTGTGGTGACTTAATGAGCTGGCCTCCGAGGTATAAGCAGCTCTGGGAAAGGGGGCACTAAATATGGCCACCACAGCATTTGCATTTGTCACACTCATTTGTGGCCTTAATAGGCTGCTGGCCGCAGGATCAGCACCTCAGCAGGTCTGCCAGCTCTGGCAAGAGAGAGCTGAAGTGTGTGCTGGTCTAATTGGTCAGGGAAGGAAGATGAAGCGAGCGAGTTGGAGGCCGGCCCCAGCACCTCCACCCACCTCCCACAGGGCACGCCTGGGCCTAGAGGGAATCCTCCCGGGGCCCCACGAGAAGTCAGAGGGCTACCGGAGAGGTGGAGAGGTGAGGGACCCAGGCCTCAGTGTGGGAGGAGACCAAGCGTAACCCCTTGGTCACAGCCACATCGGGAACCTGTCAGTCCACGGTGCTAGAGGAAAAACAGTAGCGCAGGGCACTTCAGATCAACACTTTATTAAGCACCCACGGCAAGTCAGGTACTGCGCCAGAAACACAGAGATGAACAGTCCCTACCCTCTAGGGGCTTACAGTCTAGTAGGAGAGACCACCCAGCTTTTGGCGGATTACAGTTCTGTGGATTAAAGTAAAACACGGCGGAGGGGAGAGAAGGAGGCTATCCCAGAGCACCTGACCCTGCCTGGGGCTTCAGATGGTGCTTGAGCTGGGAGTTAACCCACTGCAGAGAAACAAAAGGTATTCTAGGTAAGGGAACAGCACAGAGAAGGCACAGGGGCAAGAAACGGCCTGCTGCGTGTGGGCTACCAAGAGTTCAGGGCAAAGAGGACACGGAGTGGGAGGCAGACTGGTGGCAGGTGGTGAGCAGGTGTGGGGAATGCGGGAGAAACGCCAAGGTGGGGCAGTGGGTCATCCCCCGAGGGGCCCAGCTACAGCGTTACCTACGAAGGAGTTCTCACTGCATCCCGGCCCGGGGCTTCAACCTAGAGAATCCTGTCCGAAGGTGGCAGCCGTTGGTCCAAAATTATTTCCCTGCTCCACGTGGCAGGTTTCGGTCATGATGGGGCATGTGCTTGGAGAGGGTTCAGGCCCCAGGGAACCTCCCAGCTTAAACACTGCCGATGGCCACACAGAGAGTGCTTCTCACCCGCACCCCCAAGAAATTGACACAGTTTCCCACCATCGCTTTCACGCCCCATCACGGATACCATTCGTGGTTCCAGAGGGAGGGGCCCGAGGGAAGGTGAGGAGGAGTATCTACTGACAGAGGGTTGTTTCTCTGCCTCAGACAGGATGCACTCCAAAGAAGGGTCGGCCCAGTGCAGGGCTCAGCCCAGATTCAGAGGGCGTGTGTGCTGAGGGGCTAGGGAGGAAACAGGATGCAGTTGTTACCTGCTTCAGCCTCTGAGGAGATCAAGGCCTGGGGCCTCCTGCGCTGGGAGTGCCCAGCTAGGGGGAGGGCAGGAGGTAGCGGGCGAGCAGGTAGAGGAGGCCCGCAATGCCGGCTAGACCTGTCAGGACCCCCAGCCTCAGGGGCAGGTACTCCAGGGAGCGCTCCAGCTCAGCATGCAGGAGGATCACCTGGCGTTTGGTGACGCTCCACTCCCCCGAGTTGTCTAGGACGTGGTGGGCCATGCGGGCCTTGTCTTTCAGGGGCAGCTGGGCCTTGATCCGGGCCTCCGCGTCCTCGCGGTTCAGGTGGTTCCGCCGCATCAGCCGCGCCAGCTGTGTGTCCCGGTCACTAAGGACAAGGCAGGAGGGCTGCTCAGGCATTGTAGGCCCCAGCGTCCCTCCCGCTGGCGAGTGACAGGGGCGGGCAGCCCCTTCCCTCAACCCTCTTTCGGGCCCACAGTCAGGGAGGGGGGCTACCCCCGCCTCACCTCACTCTCTGAGGACCCCGGCAGCATGGCGGGCTACCTGAGCCCCTTGGCGTAAACAGCAGGGGGAAGGGCTGCAGCAGCTGTTCTCTGCCATCTGGGGTCCTGCTGCCTTGCCACTAGGCCTGAGATTTCCCAGTTGTAAGACGGGAAGATCTGGTCATCTGGCATCAGCTACATCCTGGATCCCTGGACGGGTGACCTTTACTGAAAGGCCTGTGCCCGCCAGCCGACCGCTTCCTATAGTTCCCCTGGGGCTTGGGCCTGCCGCATCCCAAATAGCTTCCCGAGCCACCGCAAAGACCCCTCTCCTTGCTTCACCACCCCCACCCCTTCACATTTAGAGCCGAGGTGGTGGCTGCTGTGCTCGATGCCAGTGACAGAGTGGGACAGGCAAGCCCCAAGGTGCTTCCCCTTAGAGCAAGGACTTGAGAGCTGGATCTGGTCCTTGGGACAGCGCTAGGCACCGCAGATTAAGCCAACCACCACCCAGTCGCCTAGCTCCAAAAAAAAATTCAAAGAAAATAAAATGAAAAAAAAAAAAAAGAAAGAAAGAAAGAAAAAAAGGGCCGCCTGGCTGGCTCAGTCAGTACAGCATGCAACTCTTGATCTTGAGGTTGTAAGTTCGTGCCCCGCAATGGGTGTATAGATTACTTAAAATCAAATAAAATCTCAAACAAACCAACCAAAGGAAATTCAAAGAGTACGTCTTTCGCCCCCTCTGATATTACCACCTAGGTCCTTCCTCGGGAAACTCCCATCTTGCCTTTGGCTACACAGGAACCACCAGGCTATCCCGTGGGGTCATCTCGAACCCCTCTCTAGCTCTATGGCTGCCCGAGCCCCTCGGTGAGAACAAGAGGGGGTGGGCTGCTGCAGCTGTTCTCTGCCATCTGGGGTCTCTCCGCTTTGCCACTAGGCCTGGGTTCTCCCAGTCGTAAGATGAGAGGATTTGGTCACTACGGTTTGGTCTCCACTTAGGTGTGGCCTAGACCAGAGGCCCTCCTGGGATGTGTCTTCCGTGGACAGACACAACCTGAACACCAGTTAATTCCAATGCCACTCAGAACAGAAGGCTCCAGAACGTCGTTTCTGGCTGGCCAATGAGAGAAGACCTTGTAGAAAGATGGCATCTATACTGGCCTTAAAAATAAATAGGACTTCTCATCATTTCCTTTGTTATGGGGACAGCATCCTCTCAGGGTCGTGGGGCCGACCCCTGTGTGGTTAAGAACAAGGACTGGATCTTAGGGACACTGCAAATCTGGGGCTGCGGAAATCTGGGTGAAAGCATGGAGGGGGCTCGGGGCCACCTGTGAGGGCACATCCTTAGAAGGTGTGGGCCTAGAGCAGAGGGCTTCCTGGAATGGGAAGGCAGGGCTCCCAGACAGCCCTTCCTGGGGCTCAGACACAGCCCCATATGGTTAGTTTAAGGAATGACGCTATTTATGGTAATAAGATTTTTACCCAAACACTTACTCCTCAGTTGGCAAATTCCTCAAAAATGTGAATAATCATGTTTCAGTATAATCACACTTTGGTAAATGCCCCATATTATTTCAAAGGCACCAGGGATAGTCGGATAGTTCAACGAATCCATGAGGGGATCTTTAGTTTTGTAAAGTGTAAATCTCTTTTATGAAAAGTGAATAATCACTCATTCACATGTCTCCAGCCTCTCTCAAACAGCACTCGGGATTCCAGCAAAGGTTCCTCTGGCTGATGAGCGGCCCTGAAGGATCTGTAGAACAGGCTGAATCTGGGGGCACCCGGTTGGCTCTGTCAGTTAAGCATCTGACTCTTGATTTCAGCTCAGGTCATGATCTCACAGTTCATGAGTTTGAGCCCCACAGGGGGCTCTGTGCTGGCAGTGCAGAGCTCGCTTGGGATTCTCTCCTGTCTCTCCCTCTGCCTCTACCCCACTTGCTCTCTCTTTCAACATAAATAAACAACAACAACAACAACAACAACAACAAAAAACAGGCTACCACAGCTCTCTCTGCTCTTAGTGAACAGACAAAGCTGGAAGGAAAGTGCGGCGAGAGAAAGGTGACAGGGCAGGCGTGGGTCTTCTCGTGACTGCAGATACGACCAGTGTTCTCACCTCCACTGGAAGATTCCCCCACCCTTTTCTGATCCCTTGGTGCAAAGTTCCAATTGTATTAAGACCCCAAGGCAAAGTCTTCATAGAGCGTACTTGGCCTCAGTTGACGGTCTTTCACAAACAGGGCCTAAAGAACCCAGAGAAGCTGCAGGTTTACAGGGGAGATGTGGGCCAGCGGGGGAGCTATGAGGATGCCTGAGTCCCTACACTGGGCTCAGCAGAGTCAGACTGGGCTTTAAGTGGCAGCCTCGGTGGGCAGCTGCGGGGGAGGGCAGGGTTATGCTTAGGGCATGAGCACTCCGGGCCCCACCTCCCGTGTGCTAGGAGCCTCCCACGCACCAGTCTCTGGAGAGCCACCCTGTGCCCAAAATACCCACAGAGCCAAGTGCCCACCTCTGTGTCTGTTGTACTTGTGGGTGGCATCCAGGAAGCTTCTGGGAGGCAGAGACACCCTGCAGCCTCATCTACTCTCACCCCACTGGGACTGTGACTCATTTTCTCTGACAGTCTGATCTGGCTCTGTTTGCCAAACCTAGATTCTGGTTTGCTTCGTGTCCTGAGGGATTCTGAGAACAAAGCTCCTTCCTTAGTTGGACTCTGACAGATCCCTCCCGGCAACCGTCCATTCACAGGCGCTGCCAATGGGTGACCCTGGACACCCCCTCAAGTAGCTTCCCCCTCAGGTTTTCTCTCCTATAACTCAGAAGCATCAACTCCTGCTCTGGACACCTCATGCTGAAAGGTAAATTGAGTGAAGTAATAAATGTGGGAGCTGTCTGAAAATTGAGAAATGCTAGAGGAGGGAAAAGGGATCCAGTGACTAACAACACGGTAGCTCAGGGCATCGGGGCCGAAGTGCCCCCAATGGCCAGCAGGGGGAGCCCTTCCCAAGCAACTAGGGAAACCTGGGGGCCTTCACTTCCCACGCCTACCTGGGGCATATCTGGGTCAGGCGCAGAAGTGGTACCTACAGTCTGTGGACACAATCGCCCAAACCCCCAGTGCCTCCCGGTCGCCCAGTGGAGTAAGGGCAAAGCGATGTGGGCCATTTCTCAGGTACACGCTGTACTCTGGGGGCCCACCTTTCCAGCCTTGGTCAGGCCTGGCCCTGACACACACTCACCAGTACACGACCACTGTGTGCTTCATGTACTTGAGCAGCTTCTTGGTCTCAAACAGCAGGGGGATATCCAGAATCACATAGCGATATCCTGGGGAGAAGCCAGGAAACCCACAGTTTAATTTTGCAAACAAACACTGTGTCAGGCTAGGGAGTAGAGGTGAAGCCATTGGCCCCTACCATTGAGAGCTCTCTAGCAAAGGGGAGACCTTGCAAGGATAGGCATAACCTGAATGCTGGCCGGTTCTGATGCCATCCGTAACAGAATGCTACAGGGCCACTCCTGACCAGATGAGCAGAGAAGACCTTGCAGGAGGGATGGCGTTTATACTGGTCCTGAAAACCAGGTGGGACTTCTGGTACTTGAACATGAGTTTCCTGAGGTGAGGGTTCCAGGAATGGGGGGAACCAGCAAAGCGCGCGGAGCAGCGAGGTTCTGCTTCTCTGGCCGTAGAGGCCTCGCACGATGGGCGACGAAGCTGGTGAGGTGGTCAGGGGAGGCACAGAGGGTTGAGTTCGCCTTGACCTTGAACCTAAAGAGTTGTTATTTGTGAGCAAGGAAATGACACAGCCAGAGTTGGAGGAGACTGGGGAGTTTCCAGGAGGAACCTGGCCCTTTCTGCCCTATGTCACCCATCTTTGCTAAAAAAAAAAAACCAAAAAAACCCCAAAAAACCAAACAAACCAAAGTGCGGCTCTCTGTTAAAGAAGAGTCCTGTATGGCTCTCTCCACCAACTCTTCATAAAAGGCTCATCTGCGGGCAGCAGTAGTAGCCCCAAAAGGAAAGAGGCTGCTTCTTGGCACAAGAGGCGGCCTCCAGCCAGGGATGGCCGAGGCTGGTCTGGAGGTGGTGGGTGGTTATGACTAATAAAATATAACTTGCTCCAGTGAGGGAAAGGGCACTGGCTGGCCCTCCCAGTACGAGCCAAGGCCAGTCAAGACCCACAGTGAGAGGGCGGGTGCCCAGGCTGCCCACACAAACACCATGAGCTGCACACTCCCAGTTCCCTTCGGGCCAGCGTCCCCTGTGTATGTGCAAAACGCTGGCGGGGGACTGGGAGCAGTGAGAGAAAGGGATGGGCGCTGCCTCTGCCCACAGACACCCGCCTGGCCGGGATGGCCTCCCGCCACAAACACTTCCAACCAGAGCCAGACACACATCACACCGGTTTCGGGGGGGTCGTGAGGAAACCGGCACTCCGGGTGACGCAGGGAACAGGGGTGAGGACCCAAGCTGCTGGCTTTCCTGCTCCCCACAATCTGCTGCTCAGGAAGCCCAAGAAAAACCTTCAGCTGAACGAGGGGATTAGGAGAGTGGGCTCCGATGACACGCCTGGGTTTGCAGCCCCCCACTTTCCCATGTGACTTTGGGCCCCTTCACAAACCTCATCTGTGAGTGAAGGCCACGTCCCTCACAGGAAGGTGGTAAGGACCAAGCGAGCGAAGGCACGTAAGCCACTTGGTGCCTCCTCACCCAGACGTTCCCCAAGTGCTCCGTAAATGATGGTTATTATTACCACCATTCCCTGGAAGAAGGGGGGCCGTTCAATGCCCCCGTTCCCCTCCCAGCTCAGAACAGGAGCCAAGACCAGACCCTCTCTGGGCCTCTTATCTCCCTTTCCTGCTCCGCCTCACCTCCCCTCTCCCCCCCACTGTCCTTTCTCCTCGGGCCCCTCTCGGGAGCTCAGCTCGTGGCCAGCTCTTTGGTTCACCGGCAAAGGGCTATTCAGCTGTCACATCCCTCCTGCTTGATAAGCTCTGCAAACTATCCTGACTCTATTAAGACATCCGTCTGCCTACACAGAGACCTCCCCAACAGCTGGTGATCTTATCTGACGTTTGATTATACCAACTTTGACAGTTGTATTTGTTATACTCATCAGGGAAAAACTGGGACTGTGGAAGCCACAGCTGTCGTCCCCATTTTTCACCTTATCGAGCTGAAAAGAGCTTTCTAGCTTTTATTTAAGTGGTGGTGGTTGGGGAGAGGGGAGGCTGGGTGGATGACACAGCAGGGGAACTTTGGAGCGGGTGACATTATCCGATGCTTAATTTCAGAAGGGGAGAGCCGCCGTGGCCTCAAAGCCCTGCAGATGTACTTGTAACTGGCCAGGGAGCGAATGCGAAAGGGCAGGACTGAAAGGCAGAAGGCTTCGCTCCTGGGTGGGGGACAGGAGGGGTCCTGGCGCAGACACAAGAGGCAGGACAAAGGCAGAAAGAGTCCAGAGACGCTCCTTGAGGGAAGAGAGAGGGAGGGGGGCCTGTGGCAAGGGGCGAGATGCAGAGCAAGCCGGTCCAGCAGGGAGAATGTCTGGAGCCTATCCCTGCCCTGGCCAGAGCAGGGGAAGAGGGATGGGGGCGGGGGAGGTCAACGTCATGGATGCCTGTCATCTCTTTCCTTCTGAAGGGAGCTACGGGCCAGAGGAATGTGGAACCTCTCCCAACCCTACATAAGAACTTGATGCCTGAGAGAATAAAATAAGGCGTTTGGCCAAGATCATAGTGCAAAAGCCAGGAGAAAACCTAGAAGGCTGCCCCATGCCCTCTAAGAAGGGAAATCTCTGCATCATGATTGATGATGGGGAGACAAACAGCCAGGCCTTCCATTCTGATGCCCGGGCAGGCAGACACATCTGCCAAAGGCTGGTGGGCAGATCTACAGGGCCCCTCGGCCAACTTTCCCGCCCGATCTCATGCCACTGCTCTCTGCTCCTCCACTGCTGGTGACTGACCCCATCCTGCATGATATCAGGTCACCCCTGCCCAACACTGTCCTATAGAACAGGGCTGGCACCGTGGCTATAGCATGGGAAAGGCTGACAGCCTCTACTAGAAGTTTCTGGCCAACTGAGCACAGACTCTGGCTTTTCACTCTCCTTTCTTTCAGTCCTGGCACATGTCAGGCTAACTCTCTCCACTGAGCCCTAGCCCCAAAGGATTATCCTCTGCTTAGAACCCCCCCACCCTGCACCCGCCCTGGCCATCTGGGACCCTCCCCAGTGTCCAGTCTGTAAGCTTTCCCAGGCAGCTCGACCAGCACCAAATCTGACTTTGACCGTGGTTTATACTGTGTGGTGATCGACAGTCACTCATGTGGACTCGGTTCCCCTAACAGTTTCTCGAGGTTGGCATTATTAGCCTCACTGTGGAGAGGATGGGCTGGCTCACTCAACAAAGTCACACAGTTAGACGCTGTGAGACCAGGACTTAAACTCCAGTCTCCAGACTCCATTATTCGTCAGCTGGTATTACTCCCATCCCTGCCAGAAAAATCAACTTACTTCCTGGGGATCGCGGCTCAAAAGCCTCAAGTGTCTCTTCTCATTCAATTGTCAACCTCTTTAAATGCTGAGGGACATGTGCACCTTTCCTCGGGGGTTGGCACAGGGCTCTGCGTGGAGGGTGCAAAGGAACAGTGTGAACTTGGCAGCCAGGACAGCCAGCGCCTCTGTCCCTGGCCAGACTTTCTGCAGCGGAGGAGGGCCCTGGCCCTGGAAGGAGAGGGCTCTGCCGCACCTGTCCCAGGTCCTGGCTCTTACCTCGGAGGAAGTACTTGAAGGTCTCCTTCATCATTTCCTTGCGGATCTCAGGGTGGGTGATGGTGTTGAGTAGATGCCGCCGGTCGGGCTGGTTGAAGATCAGGTCCCCTAGGACCTTGCGATCGATGTTACCATTCTCCAGCAAGACCTCGGTGCCAAAGGCCTCCACGATGCGCCGGTGGGCGGGGTATCCTGGCTGGACAACTGTGGCGTGAGGAGGGGGCTGGGTCACTCTCCAGAGCCTCCAGGCTAGCCAGAGGCCCCCGAATGACTAGGGGCAAAATGATGGGGGAACCCAGGGGTGCCTCTTTCAGTTGGACAGAAAACGAGAGGAGGGAAAGCAGTTAAGGAAGAGAGCAGAGTGCGCAGAACCCCTCACGTTGGTCACAAGGTGAGGTGAAGGAGGGGGGAGAGGAAATGGAGCGGGGAGAGGGGAAGTGAGGGGCAGGGAGCAGGAAATCAGACCAGGCCTGAAGGAGAAGGCTGCCCCCTCCTCCGAGGCCTTGAAAGGGCTTATAAAAAGGTGAGACAGCGGCGCCTGGGTGGCTCAGTCGGCTCAACGTCCCAACTTCAGCTCAGGTCATGATCTCACAGTTGGTGAGTTCGAGCCCTGTGTCGGGCTCTGTACTGACAGCAGGCCTGGAGCCTGCTTCGGATTCTGTGCCCCTGTCTCTCTCTGCCCCTCCCCCACTCATGCTCTGTCTCTCTCCAAAATAAACAAACATTAAAAAAACCTTTTTTAAAAATAAATAAATAAAAAGGTGAAACAAAGATGAGACAAGATGGCAGAAAGGGGCGCAGGGGAGTTGCCGTGCACATCCCACCCACCACCTTCCAACTCACCGTGCCGGGCGATGACGTCAACATCAACCACCGCACAACCCAGCTGCTGGAACACCTGGATCACCGAGCTCTTGCCTGAGGCGATGCCCCCTGTCAGGCCCACCAGGAACATCTTCCCAGGAAAGAGGAGGCCAGCGAGAATGCAGAGCCGGGAGGGCACGCTTGGCTGCCTGGGATGGCCCACCCCGGGAACACCAGAACGACCTGCCCTGCCTGTGGACGACACCAGGCCTGATAAGTGTCACGCCCGAATGACCCGGGGAGAGGGAGGCACAGGAAGGGAAGGGAGACGCAGCCTGCCCACGCAGAGTGTGGAGTTCTGAGCTTGGGGAACTCTGGATCCATCCGAAGATGGAAAATTCTCTCAGGACAGGCCTCCAGTAGTCTTTAGAAAACACTCATAAACAAGGCAAACCAACACGGTATAAATTTAGCAATCAAAATGCCGAGTAGGCAGAACAAGGTCAGGTGCTGCGACGCAGAGTGCTTTCTGGAGGCGGCGGTACCCGCTATAGGCGAACTTCCCCTAAGAAGGGCACACCTGTCCCTCCGTGGTGAACCCAAGGCACTTTCCAGATGCCCACAGAGCTCCCCTGTCTCTGGCCACTTTATAGTCTGGGACACTGAGGCTCACAGGGAAGAATGTCCTCCCACCCCCCACCCCCCCCACCCCCCAGCACCAACACTAAGACGGTCTAGGTGGCTAGTTTAGACAGAAGAATCCTCCCGCTTCAACCAACAAGTGGCCCAGACGGGAGAGCTCAGCGGAAGCAGTGGCTGGTGGTGATTAGGCCTGAGGTTTAGAGGAGTATGGATCTTGCCCAGGAGGAATGTGAGGGAAGGATGACAGGCTGCGGGAGAGAACTTGGCGTTGGAATTTGCGGCTCTCTCAGACTGAGCAGCAGCAGCATAGAGGAGGTGAGGCGCATGGGCCTTTTCAGATCCAGTTCCTCCACTTACAATGCTGTGCAACCCTGGACAGGTCGCCTGTCTCTCGGAACCTCAGTTTTCTCGTCCGTAACATGGGGGTGATGGAACCTATCTCATAAGGCTCTTTGCAGACTGAGAAAATGCCTACAAAGCCCTTCACGCAGTAAGTGTCCCGTAAAGGAAGTGAGGACGGGAGGCAGGCGCTGAAGTCACACCGCGAGGCACAGAGACTAAAAGAGACGTTCGTGAAGTTACGTCCCCATTCTTGCAACCTCAGACTATCTCCCAAGAGACTTTTTTTTGGTAAATGTTTATTTATTTTTGAGATTGAGAGAGAGACAGAGAGCGAGGAGCACGAGCTGGGGAGGGACAGAGAGAGGGAGACAGAAGATCCGAGGCGGGCCCTGTGCTGACAACAGACAGCCCAATGCAAGGGCTCAACCAAACCGCGAGATCATGACCTGAGTCAAAGTCGAATACTCAACCGGCTGTTCCACCCTGGCACCGCTCACAAAAGACTGTTTTCAAGTCATGTTGCATTTTGGGGAGTAAACGGGGTTACCATGTCTTGGAGTCTGCTCCCAGGTTAGAAGAAATTAAAGTGAAGGCCAGGTCTCTCCCACCCCTCCCTGAGCATCAAATCACTTCTCTAGGACCTTGAAATCTGTCATGGGTTTTGCTGTGTTTTTTTTTTTTTTTATATAAAACGGCAGATTTACTGTCCTAATTACACTTTGCTTGAGCTTATACCGAAATGAGTTTGCCTCCCCTGAGGACACACCAAGTGACAGGGGGAGGCAGCTGCTCGGATGTGGGTGGTGGGGGGACCAGCCCAGAAGTTTAAATCTGCCCAGGCTCGTCCTCCCAGGGCAGCCAGGGGCGGAGAGAGGAAAATACCCACTAGAGTCGTCATCCAAATGGAGAGATCTAACTCAATTATTAAACGGTTTACGAAGCAGCGCTCCTCAATCTGGGACTGGCGTCGCCCCCAGGTGGTCTCCCTCCAGCTTACACAAAGAAGACTTAAGGACAGGGTTCAGTTGTCAAAAAAAATTTTTTTTTGTTCACTCAGCTGAAGCTGCGAAATGGAAAACCCAGCAACAGCATTGTAGTCCCAGCTCTGTGCTGTTGTCCCTAAAGCCGCGAGCTTGCTTCTCCTCTGCAGAAGGCCGGTCTGAAAGCATGGGAGTGGGACCTGAGGACAGGTGGTGGCTGAGGGACAGCGTAAAGGCCAAAAGCCCACTGGCCTCTGGCCCCTCATTGCTGCAAGCAAGCCTCTGTCACCTGGTCATCCAACTTTGCCAGACGTGGCTGAAGGGGCCCCAAGGAGCAGGGGAACCCAACTCCTGCCCTTTCACGGGACCAGGACCCCTCCCGAGACACACCGAATCATAATCTCTAGCGATCGAGGGGCGCCCGGGTGGCTCAGCGGTTGGATGTCTGACTCTTGGTTTTGGCCCCGGTCACGGTCTCACAGTTCGTTGCGTTCGAGCCCCACATCGGGCTCCAGGCTGACAGCAAGGAGCCTGCTTAGGATTCTCTCTCTCCCTCCCTCTCTGCCCCTCCTCCACTTGTGCATGCAGGCTCTCTCTCTCTCTCTCTCTCTCTCTCAAAATAAATAAATAAACTTAAAAAAAAAAAAAAAAGAATCTCTAGCAACGGAGCTGCCTTGGCAGTTCTGTGTCACAGGCTTGGGATCGACTCTAACTCTTCATTAAGGACCAGAGAGGGGATGGGACTTACCCAGGGCCACAGCTATTAATGGAGCCCTGAATGGAATTCAGGCCTCCCACCTCTGAGTCTAGATTCCTACCTTAACGTACTCAGGGAATGAAAGTTTAATTTATCTTTAGACTTAGACAAAAGAAGGACAGTGAATCTGGCTCTAAGCGGATCGGTTCAGAACCAAAGCAAGATGATTTCTAGATGATCGTATTGGTGCTCTCCCTCTGCAGGATAGGCGTGAGGTCTTATGGACAGCAACCAGAGCACAGATGGAAATTCCAGGCTCAGCTCTGTCCCAGACTCCTGGGGCAACCTAATGAATCTCTTCCTTTCTCTGTGCCTCGGATGACCATCTGTGGAAACAGACCAACAGCTGCTTGGCCTCTGTCAGGAAGGCCAAGGGGATGAAGGAGCACATGCCCTGGGAGGCCGTGGGCCCCTGGCTGAAAGGGGCCGGACAAATACCAGCTGTTCCCATCCAGTAAGCTCCTCCATAACTCATTCCTTCACCAAGCGCTGACTGAGCACCTCTGCGCTTTGCAGCTCCGCGCCGGGGACTCTCAGGTGACCGAAGGAAAACTTAGGTCTTGCCTCTCAGGAAAACTGGAGGGGGAGACAGTAACAAATGAAACCAGCCAAGGAGAACACAGCACCAGCAGGTGAGCCAGAGTTGTCGTGTGGTACGCCCCCTGGGCCTGGGTGCGTGCATGTGCGTGCGCACGCGTCTGAGTGTGGCAGTGAGCACCCCTCCAGGCTTAGCCAGGAGGAAAAGAAGGCTGAGGTTTCGACTGCCTCTGAGTCTCACCCAGACCTGTCTGGTAGCTCCTCCCCAGGCACCCAGCGACAGGTGACCACCTCTTTAACCCGTGTTCCTGACCCTCTCCCTGCTCTGGCTCAAAAGTCCTTCTCCAGAATCCACTTATTTCCCCTCATTCCACTGCCATTTACACGCAGGCAGTGAGAACCTCACAGCAACTCCTAAACCTGGTCCTGATCTGAATCCCCTGTGAAACTTCAGAAAAGGGACAGAAACCCAGGCTCTACCCTAGCGTCCCAGCCAGCTGGGCACCAGAACCGCTGCTAAAATGGAAGGTTGTAGACTGGAAATCGAGAAGCCTGGGTCCCAGCCCCTCGGCACTCTGCCATAAAGCTGTGTGACTGCAATAAGCCTTCTAATCAGCCTGGCCCAGGGTGGTTAAGTGCTCCATAAATAACAAATAGCTCATCCCCCAAATGTCTGCCCCTGCCCTATCCTGTCTCCAAACCTGTAAGTAAGGGGCCGATGCTAACAGGGCATCAGCCCCAGGGGAGGCTGTGAGGCACACTGGGGCTCTCTTCCTCCCTTCTGTGGTTCAGCACTTCCCAGAGCAGTCCATAGATGCTCGCCCTGGGTGACCAGTGATTGACAAGACCGCTGGTGGCCCAGGAATCCTCCTCCTCAATACCAAAAGCTGTTCCCAGAGCTGGCTTGGCTGGAAGAGGAAGGACGACCCCAAGTCCCATGGTAACAGAGAAAAGCTAATGCCCAGTACAAGAGACATGGAAGCTGGATTCTGGGAAGTAATCCCAGTCCTGAATTCATGAGCAAGGCAGGACTCCAACCCCAGGGGAGCCACAACCAAATCCTTTCTTCTCCCTCATTCTCCCTGTCAGGGGAAAGACGGCAGGGTATAAAGGAAAGGGTAGGGACTTGAGTCACAGAGGCTGGGTCTGAAGCCTGTGAAGTGAGGATCAAATTCTATTGTGCTCTGTAAATGGGGGAGGGGTCCCTTTCATTGAGGTTCCCCAAACCTGCCTTTCATTTTTTACCTCTTGGGCCCCAACAGCCTAGAGAAGATGAAGAAAAAAACATTGAAGGAGGAATAGTCTTGGGGCACCTGGCTGGATCAGTCAGTGGAGCATGTGACTCTTGGTCTCGGGGTTGTGGGTTCGAGCCCTACATTGGGTATAAAGAATAGTTAAAAATAAAATCTTTAAAAAAAAAAAAGTCTCTCTTGGAATCTTCTCTGGCAGTGTTTCTTAGGGAAAAATGAGGGTGGGCTGCTGGCTTCTCCATGGGCCTCTAGACAAAAAACCCCATGGCCCTGGGTTGCCGGTCCTACTTCTGACTCCACTGGCCCCACCCTATGAACCTAAGTCCCATCACCCTGTGCCCAGACCTCTGCAGTGGCCTCTTGACTTGACTCTCCAGTCCCCTGCCTAGCTTCTCCCAAGACAGCCAGGGTCATGGCTTAAAGTGGACTTCTGATCACGTCACTTAAAACCTTCACTGCTTTTGGGACGATTGAGTGGCTCAGCTGGTTAAGCGTCCAACTCTTGATTTTGGCTCAGGTCATGATCTCACGGTTGTGGGATGAAGCGCCACACTGGGCTCCGTGCTGACAGTGCCGAGCCTGCTTAGGATTTTCTCTCCCTCCCTCTCTCTGCCCCTCCCCAACTCGTGCTCGCTAGCTCTCTCGAAATAAATAAACTTAAAAACAAACAAGCAAAACCCCTTCACTGCCTTCTTCCCTCGCCTCCTAGCCCGCCCCCCTTTGACCTCTCTGCCCCCCATCAAGGAACTTGTTGCACGCCCGCCTTCTGCCCCCGAATGCACAGTCTCTTTCCCACCTCACAGCCTCCATGTGCAACACCGTTGCCCCTGCCACCACCAGTAGTGCCCCGGGCACCACTCAAAGCAAGAGTAGAGTGCCTGCCCCCTCCAAGCAAAGCCTCCACGCTACCGCGGGAGGAGCGGGTGTAAATAATCCGCTCACAATGTGTGTGGTGAGGTTAGCGGGGAGCATATCCAGAGCGATGGGGGTCGCTGTCTTCAGTCAGGACCACGGAGGTCAAAGCGAGGACCTGAAAGCAGTGAGAGGGCACACCACAGTTCCACTCAGAGCAGCCTTGTCCACCTGCCGACTCAGATCAGGCCCCCGACCTCTCTCTGTGCCATTCTTTTCCTTCCCTGTACCCATCGTGTTTGTATGACCGTTTTCAACGTGTTAGATAAAATAAGCTCCACGAGGCCACCCACCATGTCGTTTGTACCCCTCTGTCCCCGGCATCTAGCATAGTGTCTGCTGTCTATCCATCATGTACCAGGTGAGTAATACTGCTCAAGTTACTCGACCATTCTTTGACTCAGTTTCTTCACCTGTAAAATGGAGCTAATGGCACCCACCCTGAGTACCTGTGAAGAGTAGAAGAGGTCATACATGTAAAGTGCTTACAACGGTGCCAGCACTCATCCATGCTCCCTATTAGTTATGAGAAAGTGTATGAAAAGTCTTTGTAGAATGAATGGCTGGATGATTCCATGGAAAAAATACCTGGGGTTGCATTCTCCTGTCAGTGGCAAGGGGGAGGCTAGAATCAATCTCCCAGCCTGCTCCCTTTTCCATTAGAATATGCTGCTTGAGGCTAGTAAATCCCTCCTGGGGGGTAAAAAAAAGGAAATAAACAAAACACCCAATGGGTTAAACAGAATAAGAAACTGATACTTGAATGGACACTCTTTTTTTCCTCCCTTGGGAGAGCTCAGGACTTAAGTTGGAAGCAAGTTCTGTGTCTCTGTGTGTCCCAATCAACAGCCCCAACCTGCTGGTGCTGGGGCCAGGACCTGGCTCCCTCATTAGCTTGCAGCTTCCTTTCCTCCTCCTCCTGCAGCCTCCCAGGATTTAACACTGGGCATGCCTGACCTGCCAGACACTTCTTCGAATCGCTTTCCAAAAGGGATGTATCCATTTTGCTTCAATGATCAATATAATCATTCATGAAAACGAGTCATTCCCCGCCTTGGGACCCAATTATTTTCTCATGGAACCAGAGGTTGCAAAAATATATTGTTTTCCAGTTAACTAGTAAGTGCTATTTTTATCTATGGTTTCCCCACTCCTAATCTTTCATTATTGGTGAGAGGCTGCTGTTTAAACCTGAGTCCAAGTTCTCGTCTGCTAGGCCTATTAAGTCACTACCTCCTCCAAGCTGCCAATTACCTGGAGGGAGCCACAAGAGAAGGTGTTGGCGGTAAGTCCTCCTCAACCTTCTCCTCTGCCAACACCAAGGGAAGGGGAGGGAACAGGTCACTCTTCTCGAGCACTCTCCAAGCACAAACCATCAGTCCAGGGAGCTTTCATGTGTGGGCAGGGAGACTGTTTGCACTGGACTACTATGCTGGTGCTTATGCAGAAAAAGGATCACAGGGAAGACCAACTCTCACGGGCTTCAGAGTCATGGGGGCCTCAGCTGGGGTCTCAGCCCTGTCCCTTAACTAGCTGTGTGGCCTCGGGCAACTTCAGCATTGTGGGCTTACTTCCTTGCGTATGAAACGTGATTAATAATGACTACTCATGGGTTTTATCAGGATTAAATGATGTAACGTATGTCACAGTCACCTCATCTTCCCCAGCGTGTGTGACACATCAGTCATTGCAATCGACTCCACCTGCACCCTTTTGGTTGCTCAGGCCAAAAATTTTCGTGTCCTCCTGGCTCCTCGCTCACAATCTTCATCCCGCTCACTAGCACCCCCTGCTGGCCGTGCCCACCCTGCACCTGCACAACCCAGCTAGACACCACAGGGTCCATCCACTGGCCTTGTGCTCCTGGATTACTGCAGTAGTCTCAAAGAAATTCTCTTATTGCCACCTTTGCTCCTCAACTGTTGTCTATTCACAATATAGTATCTAGTGTGAATCTTTAACAATGCAAGTCCGGGGACGCTGGGTGGCTCAGTCGGTTAAGCGTCCGACTTTGGCTCAAGTCATGATCTTGTAGTTTGTGAGTTCCAGCCCCTCGTCGGGTCTGTGCTGACAGCTCAGAGCCTGGAGCCTGCTTCAGATTCTGTGTCTCCTTCTCTCTCTGCCCCTCCCCTGCTCACGCTCTCTCTCTCAAAAATAAATAAACATCAAAACAATGTTTTTAATCCAAGTCCAATAATTTCACCCCTCTGCTCAAAACCCTCCAATGGTTCCTCTCTCACTTAGAGCACCAGCCAAGTCTTCATAGGGTTCTACAGGGGCTTCCGGATGGCCATGGGCATCTCTCCCGACATGTCCTACCACTCCCCTCCTGATCTCAGCCCTCCAGACACACTGGCCACCTTGCTGTTCCTTGACTATGTCGAGCACACTCCCACCTTGGGCCCTTGGACATATTGTTCCCTCCAGATGGAAAGCTCTTCCCCCAGAGGGCTGCATGGCTTACTTCCCTCCTCACCCTATCAGAGACTGTCCTGAATAGCACCCTCATTTCACTCTCTAGTCTCCTCACCATTCCACTTTTCTTCACAGCAGCTATCAACTTAGCACCACCCAACATGTTACATATCTTCATGTTCATTTATTGCAATCTGCCTCTACCCAGAATCTGGGCACTACTGTATCCAAGGTGCTGAAAACAGGGCCTGACAAGTAGAAGACCCTCAAAAAGTATCTGTTGAATGAACACATAAAGCACAGGAGGAAAATGTCCAGCTCATAGGTGAGCAGGAACTCAACATTAACTATTTTAAAGTAAGAGCATACCTGTTTCAGAAAGCCTACTATGGGAATCACAAAATCTTTTCCACATCACTTCCCACCCCTACATTTCTGGGCTAACAACTTCTTGGGCTCACAGATGAGGAAACTGAGGCAGAGAGTACATAGGAAGGCGAGGTTTCCAGCAGGCAGGAAGCAGAGTATAAGAGTAGCTGCCCACCAATTGAGCACCATCTACGTGCCAGGGACATCCCTCATCTTGTCTGTTCAACACAACAACCAGTAGGTTCTCTGGTTCTTTCCCATTCTAAAGGGGAAGAAATGGAAGTTAAAAAGAAGTTAGAAATTTGCCCATCAGAGTTCTAGGCGATCTTCACACTGGGGAATGAGAACTCCTGAGGCATGCATGAAGCTCTTCCAAGGGGCACAAAGGCACAGTTTAGGAGGAATAAATTTCCACCTCAATGCCCCCTGCCTCTTCCTCTGGAAGCAGACCAGCTCTGGAATGTCTTCATCCTCTCCCTTCCCAGGTCCCCCTTTCACCCTCCCCCATCTCCTAGGTTTCAAAGAAAGGCACAACTAGTCACCCATGCCAAATCTTGCAAAGGTGCACTATCCCTAGTGCAAAATTACCCTGGCACCATCCAGGAGCACTTTGAAACATCAGTATTCACGCGGATATGTGCCTGCCCACAGTCACAACATAAATCTTCCTGCTGAGTCAGGTGGTTTCCAAATCTTTGCCGTCAACAGAGTTAAAGGAGGACCTAAAAGAACTGTCTGCTGGCAGGTCATTAATAACTGATTTCAATGACAGCTCACTGTGATATTTTGGCCTATAACTCAGAGGGTGTTCAAAGAATTAAGTAATATTACCACAACAAAATGCCTTCAAGTCCTGCATATTTATTTACATGAACAGACTTCTTCAGTGCTTACGGCCATGAATAAAATCTCTGCTCATTCTAGCAAATATACATGGATGCACACATGAACTTTACAAAGTTCTACTCAGCTTATTAAGAGAAGCATTTCAAATAAAACTTAGGTTTTTGACAATTGATCAAAACCAGTTTTGATCGACTGTGTATTTTATAACTATAAAAACTCAAGTCAAAAGAAATTGTTTAATATTATGACCACAAGACAATTTTCAAAACTGTTTTAATTTTAATATTTTTTGTTGTTTGTTGCAGAGATGTAGGACGACAAACCAAAGGCTTTCAAAATCTATCATACGAGAAAAAAATTCTGTGGAGGAAATTAGGTGGAAATATAAGTTCAAGGAAGAAAAATAACAATGTAAAATTTCAAAGGTTAATTAAAAACTGGTTTGTATATTATTTTTTTTCCCCCAGAGGATATGGGAAATCAAATCACTATGGTATTGAGATTCCACTGCACAGGTTTAAATGCCTGGTGTAACAGTTTTATTTTTAAAGTGTCAATATTTACAATTAACCAGAAATCATATCCTTTGCAACTACTGAAACTTTCAGAGAAAAATTTTAGTTATCTGAAAATGTGCCAGTGGGTAGTTTCCAAAACAAACCAAAAGTTCACTGCTTGCCTGCCTTCAGTTATCAACCTTAATCTTTTCTCCTAAGGCAAGGCACCAAGAAAGGATCTGAACCCTTTAAACATATTACCCAGGAGGACAGGTTCAGACCTTGCACAAGACATAAGAGAATCCGGTGGGAACTTAGGGCCCTGCTCAAAGAAAACCACCCCAACCAGCCAGTCTACTTTGTATTCATCAGCCAGAGTTCTAACATTTTGCCTTTCCCAAGACCTAGGTCTGCACCCAGCCAAATCCATCTGATTTATTTAGGTAAAATCAGCCATCACCACCCCTCAACAAAGGAAGGAAGGAAGGAAGGAAGGAAGGAAGGAAGGAAGGAAGGAAGAAAGAAAGAAAGAAAGAAAGAAAGAAAGAAAGAAAGAAAGAAAGAGAGAGAGAGAAGGGAGGGAGGAAAGAAGGAAACAAGACGCTGAAAACCCGTATCCAAGGCTTCTATTTTTCCTCATCTTTAAAATTAGGATTTAATGTCAAGATTCATTCGGGTGATAATTTTCCCATAACTAAGAGAGGAAGAAAACTTCATAAGCTAACTCAATGACAAAGGTCTCCACTGGGAACTAGGCGTAGAAAGAAAAACAGGAAGCCAGGCCACCCTCTTTACAAGTGAATGAGTGGGAATCCACCATGCCACCCAGGCCTGGTGTGCGGGTGAGGGGAATCTTCCCAAAACTTTATACCCAGTCCAGCCTCCCGCAGAAAAGGAAAGTGGAGGTGATCACTCAAAAAAACAGCAGCTACCCAGCAAAGCACTTTCATTCCGCCCGCTCCCAGATGAGCAAACTGGCAGTCGGAACGCTACTCGAGTTCACATAACTGGAAGGGGCAGAGGCTGGATTCAAAAATCAAACAGGTCTGACCACAAGTTCTGAAGTGTAGTGACTCTGGACTGAACCTGCGTTTGAAACCACAACCTCTGCCACAATTTAGTTGTAAACCTTTCTTCATCGCCACAGATGTAAACAGCACCCTGTTTAGTACGGTTGTTGCCAAGGCAACGAGTCATGGATGCAGAAGTGCTTGACCCAGGGGCTGCTACACAGTACGTGCTCAACAAACTGTGGCCAAGGTTTGGGGGGGGGGGGGGGGGGGGGGGAAGGCGCGTACTGTCTGCCCCATGGCGCAGCACGCCCGGGGGGCCTGGGGCGGTGCTTCTGAGCGCCCAGAGCCAGGCCCGGCGCCGGGACAAGTCTCGGGGGGTGGACTCAGCTCTCTGAGCCGGAAAGAACAAACCAGCCCCGGGGCGCCACCGTCCCGCCCACCCACTCCCGGGACACGGCCGTTTCCACCCCACCCCGCGCGGCGCGCTACGTACCCGAGGCCTCTGACCCGGCCTGGGCCGCCGTCGCTCGCCCAATCTCAGAGGGGCTTACTGGGTGGCTCCCGGCGGGCAGGCGGGGCCTCGGGAGGGCGCGCACGTGGACCGGACGTCCGGCCGGCGGAAGGGGGTGGGCGGGTCTGGAGAGGGGTAGGCGGGGAAGTCGCACAGTCCGGGAGTGCTGGGCCGGGTGGGAACCTTAGGGTTACTGTTCTGTCGGAGCCAGAGTCCTCCCAAGCCGAGGAAAATAACCCCGAAAGTACTAGTTCCAAAGTCAGGCCTTGGCAATCACTAGCTGCGCAACCTCTGGCAATGGCTGCGGCAGTTAACTGAGCACCTCCAAACTTCAGCCTCCTTAAGAGCCCTCTAGAGGCCTTAGCGCGTTGAATTTTCACAATCCTTGAGGTGGGTACTGTCACCATCCCCATTTCACACAAGAGGAAACTGATTTTTATAGGTTAATCCACTTGCTTTCTTACAGTGTCAGTTGGTTGCAGAGCTCATTCTGTACAAACAAGCCTAGCAAGTCACTTACTCGACTAAAGTATAATGATCGCTGCTATACTTGTTGAAAGCATTGGAAATACATAAAAACATCTAATGGTGCCTCACATATCGGTGGGTCCTTAATTACCCTGCTTCCTTTCCCTCTCTCTAAACTGTACCTCTACTCTCTGCTTCCTTTAAAGTAGGAATCTTGTCTATTTCCACCACCAATAAATATCCCCAAGCGCCTAGAACCGTGCCCAGCACAGTAGGAATCTGACACATTGAAGAATGAAGTAATTCAACATTTTTCTATGACTGCTCCAGTCTCTGACACCCTTCTCCCTAATGTCACCATCACCTAATAAATAGGATTATATCTCATGATCAAAGGGCCCATTTGATTCAAACACCAATCCAGTGTTTGAAATCTCCTCCACATCATCTCTGGGGTCTATACTTAGCCATGTCCAGTGTCAGGGAACTGTCTTTCAAGGGAACTTCATGATGTCTTTGAAGTCCAGTCCTGACACTAAAAGTTTTTCCTTAGGTAATACAATATCTCCCCTTGTTCTAATCCATGGGGTCAGGCAGAACAATTCTAATTCCTATTCCATAGGGCCAGATCTAATGGCCCTGTTCCCTTCCTGAACCAAACAATTTACAGATACCCTGGCTTTGTGGTTCTCAACTTTTCCCCTACTCCCGACACATCCGAGGACTACACAGACTCCCATCATTAATTATGGCTGCCATGGCAATGATAGGGATAGGACTATGCCTTCACTCTTTCAAATTATCAAGTTCTTCCTGGAGCATGTTGCTAGGAACCCCTTATAGATGATCCTGCTTTTCCCAGATACTGCCTTACAGTATTGTGATCTATTGGCATACAGGCCAGGGGCTTGTCTTTTAAGTAGGCATCCTTGTGGTTCAATGGGCCAATGGTAGCTTCATCTCTGCTCTTCATCTCTGCAGAGATGATCCCCCAGGAAAAGTTGAAGGATGCTGCAGGGGCTTCACCTCGGGCACAATCTTGAAACTGAAGCTCTACCTTGGCTGTTGGGAGGTGATGCCATCAACGATTTTTTTTCAGCTCAAGCACATATCCTCCTTTATTCAGGATGGCAATAATAAAGTGGCTCTAGCTGCTTACACGGTCTCACTTCATCCTGACAATGACCTGTATCTCCGTCACCTCTGTGTCCTTGGCATTAAGCATGATGCATGGAATATAGTACCACTTCAAGTTGTTTGATGAACAACCCTCTGAGTCCAAGAGAGATGACTCCTTTGACTCCTGGGTCTTTGACTCTTGGTTCTTGAAATTAAACTACTTTCTGTATGTTTATTTTAAATAAATATTAATATGCAATTAAATTTATACCATACCTTACAAATACCATTAATATTTATTCTTTATTAAACAGCTTAAAAAAAAAAAACTCTCATAGGTTGTCACCAGCTGCAAGATAAAGTCCAAACTTCTTAGCCTGAAACTTAAGGCCTTCTGTGACCTGGCCCCTGGGGACCCCCTCTCGACATATGTCCTACTGTATGTTCTCCATTGAGAAAAATCCAGGAGGAAAGTGATTTAGTTATTGCACCAGACTTCATGTTAAAACACCAGATGCAAGTCTGAATTCCTACTAAGTAGCAGTGAAACTTTGGACAAATCCTTGAACTTCTTGTTCTCTCATTGTAAAACTGGAATAACAACTGCCCTACTCATTGCACAGCATCAAACAAGACCGTTGATGATAGGGATCAAAGGAAATAGTGTGCTAGCACATTCTGTGAGCAATAAAGCACCATCCGAACACAATAGGTCACGATACTGTGTGTTCCTGTTCTCTGCCCTTTACTTGTAATGTTTCCACACCTGAAGCTCTATCCCTTCCTTCGCACCACTCATACATTAAGTAATGCAACAAATATTAATTGAGGGCCTACTCCGTGCTGGCCCAAGGGATATAGAGGTGAGGAAAATCCAATGCATTCTCTCCCTTCGTGGAACAGTGTCCTGTTCCAGGGGGAACCACAGGGAAATGGTTGCAAACTGTATAACCACACAAACAGAAGTAAAACTGCAGCTGTGATTCCAGCTCAAGGGTGGATCCACACAGCCCCCAGAAATTATAATGGAGGATCCAGCACTCAAGTTGCCTCCAAGGCCAAGCTCAAAGTCTGCCTTCTCCAGGAAGCCTTTTCTAACAATGCTACTCCAGAGACCTGCACCCCTGCCCCACCCCAAACTTCAGTTAACTTATCTATCCAACTCATTTAATCATACCCAGTCAGGCCTTGTTATTTTGTTTTCAAATTGCACCTGCTTTTCCCAATCTCACTGTAAGTGTCTTCTGGGCAGGGAATGACTGCTACTCTTAAGTCCCACAGATTTAAGCCACGGAAGGCTGGATCCACTGTGTTCCAGGCCCATGTGTCAGGGGCTGTCATAGGAAGGAAGGGTACCCTTCCTAAAAGTGAGCTCCAGAGGAGCCGGGAAGCTACCAAAGACCATCTCCCTGTCCCTTATTCGTGACTGAGCCCACCAGCTCTGTTCTTCAGAGGAGAAGCACTCCCTTCCCTAGGACAGCCAGGCTGCTGCCTAGTATGATCTTTCTCCAATAAAAGTTCGATCCTCTCTCTCTCCCCAGCTAAAAATCTTTTAGCGGTGGGGCGCCTGGGTGGCTCAGTCAGTTGAGCATCTGACTTTAGCTCAGGTCACGATCTCACGGTTCCTGAGTTTGAGCCCTGCATTGGGCTCAGTACTGTCAGTACAGAGGCTGCTTCGGAGCCTCTGTCCCCTCTCTCTCTGCCCCTCCCCCTTCTCTCGAAAAAGAATAAACATTAAAAAAAATCTTTCGGCAGCTTCCTAAAGTCTTCAGGATAAAGCCCAACCCCCTCAGTATGGCATCCATGTCCCTTCCTGTTTCCACCTCCTGACTGCCTCTCCAGTCTCAACCTCCAAAATGCTCATAGCATTCTTGCTGCAGTGCCTCAGAAGCACCCCGGTCTCAGGCAGCTGGACTCCCTCTGCCCCTGCCCTTCCCGTTTATCTGTGTCTCCTTTGAAAACTCAGCTCAGTGGTCTTTTGGGTCCAGAACCCCTTTCCCCAGGTTAAGGGTCCCTCCAGACTCCTGCTACATCTGGTGTTCCCACTGTCTTACACTGAGCCATAACTGTCACTCACTGTTGGCAGTAATAGCTGCCAACTTGTAGAGTGAACCCAGGAGAGGGACTGTGTTGTTCTATGCCTGACTCTAGTTCCTGCCATGGAACTCACAGGTGGTGAGCGCTCTGAGGTGTTGAATAAATGAACCACAACCTGGCTCAGGCTCTCCTAGGCCCATTAGAAGAAACGGATCTCTGGTAGGCTGGGAGCACAGCAAGGGCCTCGATCTGTGACGGACATCATGAGAAAATTGGTTATCACAGGACATGCTGACTTCCCGGGAAGGGAAATCATTTATTAGGTATTGACTGTCTTAGACGCTTTAGTGTTTTCTCAGCATTGTCTCATTTTATAGGTAAGGAAACTGAGACTCAGGGAGGTTGTAAGTGACTTACCTAAAGTCACTCATTAAGCAGAAGCAGCGCCAGGATTTAGAGCCCAGGGAGTCTGAAGCCTGTTCTCTTAATCACTATATTCTATGGTCTCCAGTAATAACTGTAAAGGGATAACGGGGGTATCCACAGTAGGAGTAAATTCCAGAATTTGTGGTGTTTCATAGGCACATTCTTCAGCCACCCTTTGGGCCCTGCTGCACCCCACTGCCTTTGTATAATGCTTCTGCCCAAATGGGGAGGATAGGAAGAGCCAGCACAGCTAGATGGGAGAAGCCTGCTATTTTAATCTGACGAGGCACTCAGGGAGCTGGGAATGTTTACCTTGGAATAAAGAATTTTAGGGAACCAGGCATTAATTGAAGAACACGTAACAAAATTATCTAGAGGGACACAGGATTGCATGCTTCCACATAATTTCATAAGGCAGAACTTGGCCAAGTTTCCACCATGAGAGTTGTCTGAAAGTGGAAGGCTCAAAATAGGAGCAAATAGGAGAGCTCTTGGAATCCCAAGAAATGACCCACAGACCCAATTTAGGACACTCCACCCTGCACTGCTCTTAGTGATCATTCTATTCCAATGTGACTAAAAAAATCACATGTGGCAATATTCAGTTTTAAGTGGTCATTTTTTAAAAGTATCACATGTACTCAATTTCTTTTTTTTATTAAAAAAAATTTTTAATGTTTATTTTTGAGAGAGAGTGAGAGAGAGTGTGCGGGCGAGCGGGGTAGGGGCAGAGAGCAACGGAGACACAGAATCCGAAGCAGGCTCCAGGCTCTGAGCTGTTAGCATGGAGCCCGACGTGGGGCTGGAACTCACGAATCACGAGATCATGACCTGAGCTGAAGTCAGACGCTTGACCAACTGAGCCACCCAGGCGCCCCTCAATTTCTTTTCAAAAACATAACATTTAAATTTTATTATGGAGAAATAATGGACCCTACAAAATCTAAGTGAGGACTCTAACTAAAGATCCTGAGAGAGAGGAAATAAATGCATTTCAGGTGCTCTCAAATTCTGAAATTCTCAGAGGTGCTGGATTCCAGAACTTTGGACTGGCATTTGCATTCTGAGCGTGGACAATCCCATTGCCTGTCTACCTCCCAGGAAAGCTCTCCACCGAACAAAATCTGCTCAGTTTGCAGTAAAATATAAGGCAGTGTCTTTCTTAAGCTTTGAACTATAAGAATGGCAGGGTCCACAGTGGACCCTATAATCACTCTTCCTTGGTCATGTTTTATTAGCTTTCGTTCAACCTCTGCATATCTGTGAGAAAAGAAAATACAGGATTGGGAATTAGAACACTAGATTTTGGTTCTGTTTCTGCCACTAGGTCTCACTGTGATGTGATATACATACACACACACACACACACACATATATATATTTTTTTGGCAAGCCCAATTTTCTTAAAGTCCCCTTCCCTACCTACTTTACAAGATCACATGAGTTAAAATAGATGAAACACTTAGACGTTAAGTCCATCTAACACATGTAAGGCTTCGTTATTACTTTGACCTCCTCCTCTGGCCTGCAGCTGCGTACAAGACATCATATTGACAGCGGTCTTGGTCCTGGAGAGATGAGTGTGGGTGACAACTCTCAGTCTGAGCGGGTGTCTTTCCCTTCTAAAGTCAGATATAAATGAGGAGATTATCTGTTGTTTTGGATCATATTCACTTCTGCTCTTGCCACTGAGAAAAATGAAGAACTGACAATATTTATCTCTCTTTTGTCTGGTTTCCCTGAGTCAGATGGGAAGTGTTTCTTCCCACTTCATCCCTCTTTCCATGTTGAAGAGTTTCCCAAAGGCAAAGATCATTTTTTTTTTTTTTTTTTTGGTCATGGAACCCTCTGATGATAAGAACATGTCCTTCCCCTACAACCCACAATCCAACCTGCACGGGTGATCTCTAGAAATGGGAACCATATCTTTGGGCGCTGGCCTCAAGGTTCAGGTGCAATTAATCACAGGGGTGAGACCCAAGGGATTGAAGCATTCAGTTCAGTCAATGCTAAAAATAGATTAAGATGTTACAACTACTTTCTTTCTTTCTTTTTTTATGTTTATTTATTTCTGAGACAGAGAGAGAGCATGAGCGGGGGAGGGGCAGAGAGAGGGAGACACAGAATCGGAAGCAGGCTCCAGGCTCCGAGCTCGAGCTGTCAGCACAGAGCCGGACACGGGGCTCGAACTCACAGTCGCTCAACCGACTGAGCCACCCAGGCGCCCCCAAATGTTACAACTACTTTCTAATAACTGTATCAGACAATGGGACTTTTGCAGTGGTAAAGAATTCAGAGGGCCTAAGGGCAGACAGATCCAAATTTGTATACTGATTTTGCCACTTATTTGCTATGGGATTGTTTACCATTTACCAACCAATCTGGGCTACATTTCTTCCTCTGTGCCAAAGGGAGATAATAGTACAATGCACATTCTAGGCTTGATGACAGGATTACATGAGATGTACGAAAAGCCTTAAATACAGACTCTGGCATGTAAGGGCTCATTAGAGAGTAGAGGTGGAGAATGAAAGGGCTACAGTGTAAGCTTCGTGGAGACCAGTACCTGGAGGCCAAGAGGCGGCAAAGCTTGACGGAGCAGTCAGGTTTCCTGACTCAGGATCAGTGTTCCGCATACCACAATCCACCACTTCTCAAGGGGCCTTGAACTACCAACGACCAGGGGACGCCCAAAATCAAGAGTGAAGAAAGGCAGCCAGGAGCCAACCTGGCTTCTTAAAGCAAAGGCTCTCCAAGAAGGCCTGACGCATTCAGGTTCCCGGTGGGTAGCACCCACAGGGCTCAGTCCTTACTACTCACCCGGGAATGATAACGGTCCTTAACGGCAACCAATAACGGCTCACCTGTGGTCCAGGCACTAGCAAGGGCAAGCTGAGGTCAAACCTTGGATTTTGGCGCCTCATCCCGAAACCCTACGCCTGCATCGAACTACAATTCCCAGCATACCACGCGGCCGCCCCGTCGTAGAGTGTCGGCCCAGCCAACCTTGGGGCCCTTCTTTCCCCAAAACGGGGCTGAACGCCCAGGACTTCCGGATAGTGCTGCCCCCCCCCCCCCCCACCCCGGACAGCCTCTCTTCATGATTTCTGGGTATTGTAGTCCACCTTGTTCCGGTTTCTAGGGAATGAGCTGTTCTCAGTTACGTCTCTCTTCACCCCAAAAACTACAAAACCCAGAATATACCGCAAGTTCCTCTCGTCCAATAGGAACCCCTCATGTAGTGAGGCGCGGAGGCCGGCTCTCGCAACTCAAGATGGCGGACGAGAGTGAGACAGCAGTGAAGCCGCCGGCACCTCCGCTGCCGCAGATGATGGAAGGGAACGGAAACGGCCATGAGCACTGCAGCGACTGCGAGAACGAGGAGGACAACAGCTACAGCCGGGGGTAACGATATCCTCGGAGTCCAATTCCCGTCCAGTCTCCCACAACCTGGGTCTCTGGGGTGCGGGGAAGTCACCGGGAGCTTAGTGTAACCCCACCCCCATATTCTTATTGGCTGAGACGTTGGGGTCCTGCCTGGCGATTGGTTGCTGTCTTTGTCATTTACCAGGGTGGGTGCTCAGTATATTAAGGGCCGGAGACATTCAGTACTTTTATTATATAAAAGTTCTTCTGTGTAATGTTCCACTCGTGTGCTTCACCTGCATTCAGGGAAAAGAGCATGTTGGACGATGGTTTCAATGCACAACACGGGTCAGTGTAACAGAACAGTTCAAAGGAACGTTACTTATAGAGGTGTGTGAACAACGTGATTAGCAATAAACGAATAATAAAACATTTCGCTGCAGTTCACCTTCAATGAGGAAATAAATCAGGCTGTACAAACCATAATTATGTTGTAAAATATCACTACAGGAGAAACTCAAAATACAAACTTACCTTATAAAACCCTACGTGTAATTACTGTATGATAATGTTTTGATGTATTCGGTGCCCGTTGTTCCAAATAATCCATAAGTTTCCTGAACAATATATAATTAGATCCTGGATCTTTGCTCTGTTAACTTTGTGAAATAGCCTCAGAGCTTCAAGAAATTGAGTGATGTACCTTGGTCGGGGGGCTTGGAAGTGGGTTTAATACTGCATCTCCTGTACTTTACAGTTTTGCCTCCTAGTAATATTTGTTGCTTGGGCAGAAGAAATTCATCAGGCATTTCAATGTTGAGTTCTATTTCCAAATCAGGTTTTGTTCTTATAAGCCACACCCTGTCATCCTTCTTTCTTCATATTGTTACAGTGGCTGGTGCTGAAGTTCACTCTGTCCCTGTCTGTCTACATTTACATATATGTTTTTTAGTGGAAAGTTATGTGTAATTTTGGGTGAGTCTGTGGTGGTCTGATTTAGTGTGTGTGTGTGTGTGTGTGTGTGTGTGTGTCTGTATGTGTATGTGTATGGTAGTCCCATTTTCATAGCCATGATGTCATTTGCAGTATTAGCAGTCGTCCTGTAGGTAAAAGTAGAAGGTTGAAATCTTTGGATAAACTTAAAAAAAAAAAATCTATTGCCTTGTAGAGATGGAAGAACAAAGGATTATTTAGGTAGTTTACAGTTTGCTTGTGATGAATCCTGGGGTTGAAAAGATCTAGCTTTTATGTTTTTTGACCAGAATTAAAAATCACAAGAAGAATGTAGAAAAAAAGAAAGTTTGTTAGATCTGGTTTTATAAGAGTGTGTTCTTTTGCTATAACTCACAACAGATAATAATGTAACAAAAGCCTTGAAACTTGAGATTCCTAAAAAAGAAAGCTTTTAAAGAGGAAATAGGAACAGGAAGAAGGGAAAGTGCAGCCCTCCTGAGTAGAAATCCTAATCATAGATGAGAGTTCTTGAATTCAAAAGTCATTTCAGAAGGGAAAGTATGGCTTTTTCTTTGCTGTGTGTGTAGTCGCTTTTATTTTTCTCTGCTAAACTGTTGCCCTGACCAACATCTATAGCTCTCTAATTGGTTTAGTTCTCTATGATCTGTGAATCACTTTGCAAAACTGTTTGACAGGAAGTTCTGGTTTATTTATAGTACAACAAAGAGGTAACCTTAAAAAAGAACTTTGACAGTGTTTTGTTGTTATTGTTGTTGCACGTGCATATATGGCCTGGATGAACAAATTTATTAGCGTCCCAAATCTAGAGGTCTGTGTAAATGAGTTTGGAGGTGGCAGGTGAAAAACAGACGACCTAGCTTGGAGGACAGCCTACTTCTGACACTTGGAATCTAAGGTCAGATCTGAGGTCTTGAATCTGAGGAGTCAATATTTTCTTATTAATTGTCAGAGGAAATGATTTTGGGAAGAAGCAGTGTGGCACAGTGGGAAAAGCATGGATTTTGGGGTCATTCATACCTGGGTTCTAAGCCTGATTCTGACACTTGTCATGTAACCTTGGGAAAGTTACTTCACCTCCAGTTGTAGGGATTAAATGAGATAACATCCAAATGCAGCCTTGCCCCTCCCTCGTGTTCTTTCTTCATATCTTCCCTGTCCTCCTTCCCCCAGCTTGTGCTCTTATCCCATACCCTGTTGTTGTTGTGTGTGTGGTGTTGGTTTTTTTTTTTTTTTTTTTTTTTTGTAGCTTTTATAACAGCAGTTAAATAACATGTGTCCAGTCCCTGCCTCACCTGACTGTAAGGTGCCTGAGTACAGGGACCATATCTTTGAGATGCCTGGCTCTTAATGGGCATTAGTGAGTCTTTGCTGAATGAACAAATGGCAAATGTTAAAATCATGGCTCAATGTTAGTGGAATTTCTCCTCTCTGAGGGGAAGAGTGTCACATTTTTCTTACATACACACTTTCTTTCCCCAAATCAGTCTCACTGTAAGCCTTACGACAGTTTTCTGTGAACTGCTTACAGAAATCAGGGATCCTCTCATTTGCCCTGGAAAGTTTCCACTGTTTTGTTTTTGTTTTTTGTTTTGGCTTCTTGAAATTTTTCTTGTCTTTACTTAATATCACTTAAAATGCTTTCAAAAGTGATGTAAAAATTGAAGGGGAATACCTCCTTTCGATGCTAATGAGTCTTAAATACAATATGCAATAAAAGTTAATGATAGTTTAAACTAATCATTTTCTTAGGCCTTCCTTTTAGAAAGGGCTCATGGTACTTTACAGTAATGAAATAAGCTACGTTCGGGCACTGGAATAATAGGAAATACAGACATGCTAGTATCTTGTGTCCCTTTGTATATAAACTTAGTTCTTCACTTTTCTTATTATGTGTTTTTCCATAATTTATAAATAAACATTTGATGAGTATTGATTTCACATATGCATTGAAACCCAAATGTGTGTTCACATGCCTACATGCAAGGTATACGTATATATCTATATGTATCTGCAGTTTTTCTATCAGCTATGTTTTTAAAAATCTACCCGACAAAGGCAGGCAGCATTTCCTCCCCAGTTACTTGCCTGACATAAGTTACCCTGAGCAATCGACAGAAGAGTCAGGCTAAAGATAATCTTAATGCTGTATCCCCCTGCAGTTGACAGTTCACCTGTATGATTTAATTTGCTTGTTTGTTTTTAGTGAAAGGCTTTCCAAGAATTGTTATTAAAGGATAAACCTTATCAGCTAGCGTTAGATTTTAGTTTTGGGTTAACAAACAAGTAAAGTTTATTTGGATGATTGGAACAGGAAAGGACTTTGATATTTTGTTCCTAGGATTCTTTTAGGATTTATTTTGCAGTGTCATTGATGCCTCTGAAATGCTGGTAAGTTGTCCCTTTGATAAGGGATGTCTCTTTCCTTGTCCAGCTTTCTTTCTCCATGGGGACAGGTTGAGATGAGTTCTTGTAAGTTTACCTCACTAGTCCTGAGCTGTTATCCCTTACGAAGAAACTTAACAGAAAACAGAGGGCTTTTTGCAAGGAAATGCCATAAAGCCAGCCTCTCTTGCTTTTGTTTTATTCTTCAGATTCTCCGAGAGTGGTTCTTTCCATATTTATTTGATGGCCTGTAGCTGCATCTAGCTCTTGGAAACAAGAAGTCTTTTAGGTCCCTTTTTCGTAATTTCTCCCTTCAGCTTTTGGTTTTTCAAAACTAGATCAAAGCAGAAATGAAACGAGAAACCTCATCACTGATATCAAATAAGTGTTCTAATTTTATTTCCCAATTAAGTGGCAATTAAAAAAGAAACTAATCAAGGGCTGCTTCAAAGAGAAGAGACTGGAAAGCAGAAGAAATGAAAAGTAAATGAGAGCCTATTTCAGGGAGACTGCTGCTGGTGGCAGACCAGTTTTGCTGATTTTTCACATTGTTTAACTCATGTGCTCACTCTGAAATTTCCCAGCTTTACCAAATCTGCAGTTAATCCTTCGCCTGCAGACTCCATAGATTTGGGGGCCATAGATGTAATAACTTTAGGAGGACCTCCTTCACAATTCTTCTCTGTAACCTTGTCGGAAATCTCTACCCTGCAGGCGCCTCTTCTGATTCCTCAAGGAAGGTGCTGTTGGGATTGTTGCATTTAAGGCAACACAAAACACGATGTTCTCTAGTGAGAGCAGCCACAATGGCAACAACAAAAAAGAAGCCAACTAATAAAATTCTTCGCCAGGGTCAGTTCTTGGTTGAAAATTTTTTCTGCTGCTGCTGACTTTGAGAGACAGCTGAGGGGGTTTCGCTGTTGCTAAGCGTTTGATAAATGTTATCTGTGGACGCTGGTCGCTGCACTAAGCCCTCTCCATGGATCATGTCATAACAGACTTCACTTACAAACACTGATTTAGCTTTTGTAGTGGCGCTTGAGATTTGCTTCTCTGCTTCCTTTGACACCCCTGGAGGATCCATTCTGAACTTGCTGGATTTCTTTCCCCCACCGCCTTGGTTTCTGCGTCCTGACTCTGCGGCAGTGTGAGTCCTATCTTTGGGTCCATTCAGCAACCCGTGGACTTTCCCAGGCTAAGGATCCCGTTGGTGATGGAGATGGCCGGCCCCTTTAAACTCTTCTTAATGGATGAGTATCTCTTGCAGAGGCCATTCTAGTGGGTGAAGTTTCTGCCAGCATTGAGTCATTGCTCAGAAGATTACTGAAAGTGATCTCTGAACAGCATTTGATTCGACCTTGGAGTTGCCAGGTTACAGTCTGGCTCACCAAAGCAACCCAGAGGATGTGGAATTTACACTTCTCTCTCAATCCTGTTCTAAACAGCTTAGTATTTCAGAGCTTTTGTGACCCCTAAAGAAACCAGTTAACCTCCATGACAGGAACTGGCTCGTTCACCCTTAAAATTCTGGCTAACTGTCCCGGGAAGGGCCGAGGATGGCAGTGCAAGCAATTTTTGTAATCTCTTCGTACAACCTGCTGTTCTTTTCACAGGCCTCCTGGAGTACCTTGATGGCAGTGCTAAAGTGTTTCAACTTTTCCCATCATCTAGGATTCACAGGCAGTTCTCTATATAAATAACTGATTGGTGGGACTCTGCAGAGTTTGGGGTGTTGCCTGCAGCCACAGCAGTGCAGAGGATAGGCATTTGATAGTGAGTCATGCCGTGTGGTTTCTTCTCGGGTGCCCTCGTATGCCGCTTCATTCACCTCGTGGGCCTTTTGAGTACCAACAGGATTACTGGTGAACATATCACACCTCGTAAGTAAATTGATTTGCGGAAGGATTTCCTGAGATCCAAAAGTAGAATCAAAAGAATACTAGAGGCTAGGGTTTATTTAATAGGTTTCTGTGGAAATTTTGAATTTTGGCCCAAAGAATTAACTTCCAGTTTTTAGGGGTAGAAAGTAAGTGACAAAAAGTTGTGAATTTTATTTTCTGAACTCTTTTTTTCTTTGCTCTCCTGGTAAAAACTAAACCCACGGTCTGTGCTTAAGACCTTGGAACCATTTGAAACAGTTTCACTGGCACTTTCTTGTTTTAACTTTCCTAGGAATAGGACAGATCTGAAGGAGGGAGAAGATGACAAATAAGGAAGTTGATAATTTAATAAGAAAGTCGATTGTTTAAAATCTCAACCAGTGGCCCAAAAGAGCACAGCGTCTCTGCTCCTTTCATAGAATATTAACACAGCTGTTCTATGGAAACATTACTGGAGATGTTTTGCTGACCCTCTTTTGGGCTCTAGCTTTTCAGGGTTTTATTTTAGTCTGTTATGCTGGAAAGCAGCAGTCAAGCACATCATTTGTTGAACTGTTAACTGCACTCGGCACGACTGGAGGTGCTGTAGGAAGCAGCTGTATAAGATATCCCTTGCTCAGGAAATTCTTAATCTTATTGGGAAGGTAGGGAGCAACACATTACATGTAGAGTATTAAGTTGTTTGGGAGATCATAATCTTAGATATCAGTGAGAGCTAGGGTAGTCAGAGGAGGCATTCTAAATAAAGCAGGGCTCAGTTTCCTCCTTGCATTACGTGCTCCTCTGATCCACAGAAATTTGTTTTAGGGCCCTGGGTGATGAAATGGTGTTCTTTTGGCTTTGGAGGAGTCTCACATAAGTTCCCATAGAAACAAGACTCTAGTGTTTGGGAAGGAATGGTCCGAGTCTTTCAAGATTGGTGGCTCGTCCCTGGGTACCAGTTGGTTAGTTGATGACCAGTTTGTCTCATGTCTCTGGGCCTTGGTTTCCTCTCCTGTAAACAGCAAGTTAAGCCTGGTGGCCCTGAGATTTCTTCCAGCCCTGGTGGCTGAGCTTGCAGTCACCCACAAGAACAGCTTTCTGTTCCCTCCTGCCACACACCTTTGAGTGGATTTTGTCACCCACTTTGTGTGGATTTTGAGTGGATTCTGTCACTCCTGCCACCCAGGATGGAGAAGGGGCCTGCATTATGAACTGTTCCTGCTTGTGGCATTATCTGGAAGTTCTGTGCTCCTGCTGCTCATTTGTCAGCCTGCCCCTCCCTCCCACCCACTCATACATCCTGGCACTGCATTCTGTTTCTAGAAATCAGCACTAAGGCTCATTCTCTATTCCCTCCCTGAGCTCTGACTTTATACCAGAGCATCCGTAAGGCTTCTGTGTTTGAACTGAGAATATCTTGGCGTTCATTAAAAAATGACATTTCTTGGAGTGCCTGGCTGGTTCAGTCGGTAGAGCATGCAACTCTTGATCTTGGGGTCATGAGTTCGAGCCCCCGTGTTGGGCACAGCGCCTACTTAAATTAAAAAGATATGTATTTTAAGGTTATTTATTTATTTTGAGAGGGAGCGAGAGAGACGAGCAGGGGAGGGACAGAGTGAGAGAGAGAGAGGGAGAGGGAGAATCCCAAGCAGGCTTCCGTGCTGTCAGCCCAGAGCCTGATGCGGGGCTCAGTCCCACAAGCTGTAAGATCATGACCTGAGCCAAAATCAAGAGTTAGACGCCTAATCGACTGAACCACGCAGGCACCCCATTAAAAAAATGTTTTTTAATGACATTTGAAAATTAATTTTTTTTAACATTTATTTATTTTTGGGAGACAGAGCATGAGCAGGGGCGGGGGTGCAGAGAGTGGGAGACACAGAATCCGAAGGAGGCTCCAGGCTCCTAGCTGTCAGTACAGAGCCTGCCCTGGGGCTTGAACTCATCAACTGTGAGATCATGACTTGAGCCGAAGTCTGATGCTCAACTGACGGAGCCACTCAGGCGCCCCTTTAATTTTTTGATTGCTGTCTTCCCCGTTCTGGCTAATTCTGCTAATTCATCCCATATTCACTAGGGTTGGTCTTGAGCTTATCAACTTTAGAATGTAAACTTTAAAATTTTTATGTGAACTCTTATGTCCGTTTCCATTGTAGGGACCCCCTTCCCCCAGGAAGGCAAATTTCACTAACTCTTTCCTCATTATTTTGGAACCAAATAAGCCAAAGTTGGACTTTGATTTTTGTATTCTGTGGTTCTGGCCCATCTCTTTGGAGTGCGTTAAGGTGACTGGCAGGTTTAGAGAGCTCTCTGAGATTTGTTGCAATTTGCAGAATCCCTAGATGTCCTGGGATGCCTAGCAACTGGGTATGGCCCTCAGGTCCCTTTTTAAATGATGCCGAATTCTTAGAGAAGGACTAGCCTGCTTCAGTGGGGTCCTCTGATTTGGTTCTCCCCAAATCCACATTGAAGCTATTCTCTGAAATGGTATTGGCTTCTTAGGACGCTTCTTGAAGACTTACAAGGCCTCTGAGCTTGGTTTCTTATGAATAGTTAAAATTGCTATAATCAGCTTGAAAACTAACCCTTTGGAAACCCTTTGGATTTCTTTGGAAATCTTGTCTCTGAGTCCAGTCCATTGTCATCCTGTCTGGACTGTTGACTGTAAGACCATGGTGAGCTCATAATGTGTTCTCATGGATATAGCTCGGTACCTGGCAGCTCAGTGAAAATGACTCTTCTCGCTTTTAACTTCCCTTTGTTCTTCATCTGTCTGTATGCTTGACGTACAAGTTGAAACAGGATTGTTGCTCAGTAGGTACATGTGCAGATTCAAGGCAGTACAAGGGAAATGAAGTTTGCTCTCTGGTTGTAGTTTGAGTCTTAGAGTTTGTCAGACATGTATGTTGGTGATGCATAAAACAGAACAAGTGCTCAGTCTAAGATCCTTCCACAAAAATGGGGTCCATGAGGCAATGGTTACACAGAAGTGTCTCCACTGAATAGCAGAGCAAAAGCAGGAAGATAGTTTTTAAGTGATTTTGCATTCTTGTAAAGATTTCTAAAGTCGGAGGAAGTAATCTCTTCTATTTTCCTTACGTGAAACTGTGTTTAGTAAGTTGGTTAATACACAGCACTTCTCCACCGTGACCTTTTTTATCCACAGAACTTTTGAAAAAATATTTTTTATGGTAATTCATAGACAGGAACTAGGGAACTCATTCCATAAACTGAAATGAATGAGGACTTACAAATTGTATCAACAGTGGGATACTGCTTTGTTTCCTAAATCAACCAGCTTTTAAACCTCATAATGCTTTATATAATCTTGAGAATGAAGTGAGAGTATGTCTGGAATTTAAAAACCACTTAAAGTTGTTATAGGCTGCAAATAGGCCTGTATATGATAACATCATTGAATTATTAAGTGGAAAATTTTTTCTTTAGGCCATAAATGACTTCCTGGTTAATGTTCTTTGCCATGGCCTTGAGGGTTTTGCTGAGCATCTGGTTTTAAGGAGTTCACCTTATCCCCCCTCTGAATTTTATTGGTCTTTCTTTCATGTTATGCATTCTGTGTCTCATTAAGATAATACCTAGAGGGGTGCCTGGGTGGTTCAGTTGGTTAAGCCTCTGACTCTTGGTTTCGGCTCAGGTCATGATCTCACAGTTCTGTGAGTTCGAGCCCCACGTCAGGCTCTGTGCTGACCCTGCAGAGCCTGCTTGGGATATTCTCTCTCTCTCTCTCTCTCTCTCTCTCTCTCTCTCTGCCTCTGGCCCTCCTCTGCTCACGCTCTCTCTGTCTCTCTCAAAATAAATAAACTTAAAATTAAAAAAAAAAAAAAGATAATACCTAGGAGTTGCACTTGCATCCTGACTTCATGACCTTACCCTTGGACTAAAGTAACCTCCAGCCTTTGGTAGACCTGACTCCGTAGTCTCCCTACGTCAGGGGCATTGAGAGGCCTGGCAGATGGGTGTAGGCAGTTATCACAGAGCAGGGCAAGGTGAGAGTGAATGAGCTAGTTGGGAACTGAAGGCTCTGGGCCTGAGAAGTTGGGCTTGATACATTCCAGGATAAGAGGCTGCTGTCACTGTAGGCTTTCTAGCATGGGAAGGACACACTTTCTAGCATGGAAACCCTTTTCACAGAGGTAAGTCCCACAGCTGAACAGAGTTTAGGATGATGTAGAAAGATTATGAAGTCCGGGAGATCCAGGAAAGGCTGGAGGTAACTTTTGTCCACATATAAGGTCATGAAGTCTAGACGCCAGTGCTCCTACATGTCCAACAGGAAATGGCAGCACGTGGCTGTAGGTTGCCGTCTCCCTCTACAGTACCACTTGCTGTGAGAGGAAAATTAATATTCATAATCACCCCAAGGCATTTAAGACCAGGAAGACTTTCTGAATTACAAAATAAAGCTTAGATGGAATTTGCCATGATGGCATGGAAAACATTTTATGCTATTTTAATTCTTTGAAAATTGATTATCTAGAATATAAAGCAAACCCCCTGCGCTTAGCTGATCCTGCAGATTAGGGCTCAGTGTAGTCTCGGGTGGGACTGCTCATTTTGAGTTTTTAATGGAAGATTTCCAACGAACATGGTAGAGTCGCCTTAGGCATCGTTCCCAGGCTGACAATGCCAAAATCATTTTAGACATGGCAGACGCCAGCCATAGGTGACCCATGCACAGCACGGGTTTGGACCACATGGGTCCGCAAACTTGTAACGGTACGGCACTATCAATGGGTTTTCCTTAGGATTTCCTTGACAATATTTTCTTTCATTTTAGCTTACTTTATTTTAAGAATACAGTGTATAATACACATAACTACAAAATCTGTGTTAATTGACTTTATGTTATCGGTAAGGCTTCTCGTCAACAGTAGGCTATTAGTAGTTAAGACTTTGGGGAATTGAAAGTTGCATGCAGATTTTTGACTGTGTGGGAGATTGGCACCCCTAACCCCTATGTCGTTCGAGGGTCAACTGTACAACCATAATGAGCAAAGCTAGATGCAAAGCGAGCCTTAAAATTCATCCATAAAATAAAGGAAACCCAATACAAAGATAAAATAAAGGAAACCCAGAAATCAACAAGAATTGGGACAAAATATTAGGGAGCAAATGAATGGAAAATGTCAAAGAAGCCCAGTATAGTACATGATTTGTGTGTCAGTGAAGATATTGATAGAAAACAATGTTAAAAGGCTGTAGGAGACGGTTAAATCTGGCTAAGAGACTGTTTTTGCTGCATTTGTTGGGTGTGTCACGCAGAGGGAAACAGCACAAGGAAGTCGCCTTTAGTAGGCTCACAGGCATGTTTCATGTAATCTCTTTGTGGCAGGAGTGGCTGGGTGCTTCATTGTTGTTTTCCCCAGATCCCCAGTACTGGGTTTTGCCAGTTCTGGGTAATCACACAGCCTGAACCAGCTGATCGTCGTCCTCTGTCCTGCAGGCTCGATGTAGGCAGTTCTCGCGATTGTCTTCCTGGCTTGGACACGGATCGTAGCAACGCAAAACTGCCTTTTTCCTCGTTCCTTCCTCCCTTTCCAGCACCGCCTTGAGCTTTAGATCCAGCTGGGGAAGCTCACTAGACCAATTGCAGTGGGAGGGTGGGAGTGGGGGTGAGGAAGCTTTCCAAAAAGACTGCTATGGGCTGTCATCATTTTAAATTCAGGGCTCTAAGGAAGTATTGGTGGTATGAATGCCCTGCTAACAATTCGTTCGCCTCTGGAGCCAGCACTCTGGCAATCTGGAGAAGAAACACACATAAAATAGAAACAAGAATTGAAAAGTTCCTTCCAAACAAATAGGACGTTTCTTGCGCAGGCCCCCCTCCCACCCCACTCCCACCACCCCCAGAGCTGGTGGGAGTGAGGAGAGCTGTGTCCGCTGGTGTCCTCCAAATGCCCCTTTGGGACCTGGATTCTCTGGTCTGCTTCTGAAGCCAACAGGCCTGATTAAGGAAGGTCTGGCTCCACAGAAAGCTCTTTGTCAGTGTGGCTCAAAACAAATGATTTTTAAAAAACCCTGCATCAGTATTTACTTTGTCTTACAGTGGTTTGAGTCCAGCCAATGACACTGGAGCCAAAAAGAAGAAAAAGAAACAAAAAAAGAAGAAAGAGAAAGGCAGTGAGACAGATTCAGCCCAGGATCAGCCTGTGAAGGTAACAAGGAGGCTCTGTTTTCTTGTGACTGAGAGAGTTGCTTTTTCAGACTAAAGAGTTTGGGGGTGAACGTATAGGAACAATTCAGATTGACAGTCTCCACTGGCATTACTTCAGGATGGAGGAGTTGGACCCCCCTGCTGCCCTCTGCTGCCCTAGACCTAGGTGATGAAACTTCTGTCCGTACCTTAAAAGATGCAGCAGGTTAGACACTGACCCCCAGGCATGTTGCCCCCTCAGTATGTACAGGTACGGATAGCTGCATGTGGTGCTGTGCTAGGTGCCATAGAGCACTTCCGTCGGAACGGCCCCTGCCGCCTCGAGCAGTGGTTCTCAGTCTTCTCTGTCTCAGGTCCTCGCCAGTGGGAGAAGAAGAGGCCTGTTCTTTTGAAGGCCAACCTTTATATATTGCAAGCATTCTCTTAGCGCCACGGTCATTGTAACGGAACCTGTGAGTCCCACAGTTGAGAACCACTGGCCTAGACCTTACAAGCCTAAGACTGACACACTGACCTGAAATTCAGAAGTATGGGGAGGGATTGGTTGGTTTCTTAAAAGAACAACATTACAAAACACAACACAACACAACACCAGCACCTTTTATTTCAGGTGAAGTGCTGCCCCCTTCCGAGTAGACCCCAGGAGAAGCTTAAACATATAATTCCTCTCTACGAATTGCCTCCAAAACAGTGTCTAACCCTCACAAGGAATCCAGTCTCGCTCCAGTATACCTACTGTGTTTGTGCCACGAATGTCACGCTCCATCTTGAATCTCCTACGTAATTGAGAAATGGCTTCAAGTAATTTTTTACCATTCTCAATATCAAATCCACTATGAAAAAAAACCCACATCCCCACCGTTATTGACCACCGTGTTGGCCAGGTTCTTGCCCGGCGCTTCATTTAAATTAACCCCAAACCTTCAACATCCCTACTAGGGAGGTGGGGGTCTTCCTCGTTCTTAAGATGAGAGCCGTGGTTCAGCCACATCTCTGGGTCAGGGATTCTAGCCCAAGCCCGTGATTTGGCTTTAGAGACTTTTGTTTCATTGTTTGTCTGGGGGTGGGTATTCAGAAGACTCCAGGGGGATTTGAGCTCGAGCATGTATCAAAGTGATTCACTTTGAAATTAGAAATATTTAACAAAACACCATTTACACAGCACCTGCATGCTAGAGCAGGTAGCAGTGAAGAATCTAGGAAAAACAATAAGACGGAGAAAATGAAAATCACTCATAGTCCTGTCTCCAGGAAAGATGCACTGTAAACATGTTCGTTTATGTTCTCCCTGTCCTCTATCTAAATGGGAAAAGAAAACAGTAAAGTAAAAATATCAGAAGAAATTATGAGTATTTTTATATCATCGTAAGCCTGACATAAGACCCAGAAACCATAAGAGAAAAATTGACAAATTTAAAACTTTTCTGTAAAAGTTAAAAAGATAAACAACAGGCTGGAAAAATATTTGTAATACATGAACCAGTTTAAACTAATGAAATGAGTAGGCAGTTTACAAAATTAAAACTGTTCCATCACTGTATGAAAAGATGGTTAAATTCACAATGAATGAAAGAAAATTAAAGCAATATTTTTTTTTCTCCTAGATTGGTAGAGTTTTAAGATTTGGCAAATCTTATGATGAGGGTAAGGAGAAACATGTGCTCACTTGGTTATTAATTGATATTAGTTAAATGAACACACTGTTCATTGCGCTATTGGTTGATACTCTGTTTTTAGAGAGCAAGTTGATGATATATAATTTCAAACGTGCATATCCTTTGACCCAGCACGCCTTTTTCTTAGGCTTTCTCCTACAGAAATATGTATCCCAGTGAACAAAAATAGATGTACAAGAAGGTTCATTACAGCATTGTGTGTAAAGCTGAAGAACAAAACCACAGAAATGCCCATCGGTGAGAGACTCACTGAATATACTATGGTCCGGGCACAAAGTGGACTCAGTTGTTAGAATAAGCAGGTCTGTGTGTCCACATGGAAGGGTCTCTAAGACATAGTGTTTAAAGAACAGTTTGTAGAATAATACCATATGATCCAGTTCTAGTTTTTGAAAATGTGTGTGTGTGTGTGTGTGTGTGTGTGTGTGTGTGTTTGGAGCCTGCATGCAAAAAAGCCTGAAATTATATTTGCCTCTTTTCACCCTACCTCCTAAATTAAGACTGTTGATGACAAGGATTATATTTAAGGGGTGGGATTGTTGGTTTTTTACTTTCTGTATGTTTTACACATTTCTGCAGTGTTTGAAATTTGACACTGAGCACGTATTCCTTTTGCCATCAGAAATCATGAGACCAAGAAGGAGAAACCCAGTGGGAAGCACCCACCTTTCAAATAGCCCATCGCCAACCACTCTTTTCCCAGTTGTCGTATGACACCTGACCTCTGGGATTGGGATGGAGGAACCACGCCCCTTCCTTGAGTTGCACCCCTTAACTACTGAATTAGTGATTAATCAAAAGTGCTTGTTAACATAATGGGCCTTTTCTCTCCCCAACTTTGTCTTGTCCAGATGAACTCTTTGCCAGCAGAGAGGATCCAGGAAATACAGAAAGCCATTGAACTGTTTTCAGTGGGTCAGGGACCTGCCAAAACCATGGAGGAGGCTAGCAAGCGAAGCTACCAGTTCTGGGACACACAGCCTGTCCCCAAACTGGGTATGTATGTGCTTTCTTCCCCTGGTGAGGGCGAGGGATGTATCTTAGCCGTGCTTAGGATGCCTTGCTGAATCTGTGAGGGAGGACAGTAGAGTCCTGGACTTCCTTCGTGGTTATTTTTAGAAGGTGGTCTTTAAAATGTAGTATAGAAATGACTAGGGGTGCCTGGCTGGCTTATTCGGTTAAGCATCCTACTCTTGATTTTAGCTCAGGTCTTGATCTTAGGGTCATTTGTGAGTTCAAGCCCCAAGTTGGGCTCCACGCTGGGTGTGGAGCCTACCTTTTTTTTTTTTTTTTTTTTAATGTTTATTTATTTTTGAGAGAGCAAGCACAAGCAGGGGAGGGCCAGAGGGGGAAGGAGGGGACAGAGGATCTGAAGAAGGGTCTGTGCTGACAGCAGAGAGCCTGACTCGGGGCTCGAACTCACAAACCATGAGATCATGACCTGAGCTGAAGTCAGACGCTTGACAGGCACTTAACCAGGCATCCCTGGTTTGGAGCCTACTTAAAAAAAAAAGGAATGGAAAAGACTAATGTTCAGGGACCTTACTATTTCACAGGAGTTCATGTTGAGAACAAATACTGATTCTTTTAGTCCATCGTCATCTACTGTAAGTCACAAAGAAAAACAGTATATTGGCACACGGTCAGTGGAGATGTGTGCCTATGGGTCTGTCTTCCCACAAAGAGTTTTACGGAGGGGCTGTCTTGTTTATCTGGGCAGATGTCTCATCCTGGGTTGGGCTGAGTCCCCAGCCTCTTCCCTTTGTCAGCCAGTGCACGCTTACCGACTGCAGGTAAATTTGACATTTGCTTAACCACAATTGTTCAACCCCTGGAAATACCCTGTGCAGGTTTGGTTGGCACTCTTTAAAACAGCTATACTGAACTCTGAAAGGGGTGGGACAGGCAGAAAATGTAAAGAGATGACATAACAGGCGAGTTAGAGATTCCTGCTGAGACCAAGCCACAGCTAACGTTGATGGCTAACTTCAGATGCTGCTGTTGACAAAAAGTTTCTGGAGTGGTTACATCACAATTCGGGGCCCGATTTCTATTTTCTCTGTGACTGAGAAAGTAAGTATGTTGAAAAAACATGGGTTCAGATACCAAATGTAAGTGGCCTTCAGGTTGTGCATGTACTGATCGCCTCCAGGATGTTTGGTCTGGAGGAGGGGGCAGGGGCAGGGTAGCACCAGAGACTGGAGAGGGGAGAGGGGAAAGGGGCAGCTGGAATGGATAACGGGGATTATCTATTCCAGAGGTGGGAAGTATGCGACACGGGGAGGTGCTACTCAAAGTGTGATCCTCAGGCCAGCAGAGTGGGCATTGCTTAAAAGCTTATAGACATGCAGACTCTGAGGCCTCACCCCAGACCTGTGGAGTCCGAACTTGCAGAGGATTCGTGTCCACTTTGGAAGTTTCAGAAACTACTCTAGAGCAGATGCAGTTCTTGGACAGTGTAATCATAATCCAGAAGCAAGCTGAGGTGTGCCCCTCAGGGGGTGGAAAGCAAAAACACTGCCTGGATGGTGAGGAGCGGTGAATCGGCAGTGGGCATTATTCTAGAACCCTGTCCCGACCCACCTGCTTGTCTGTCAGGCTGCCCAGGGCAGCCAGGCCCCAGGCCCACTGGCTAAGCCCTCCAAGAAGGCTTTGGATCACAGCAATGCTGTTACTAGGGCATTACTAGGAACGGGTCCCAGGGACTACTCCCCACCAAGGAGCAGGAAGAATGCAGACAGCAGCACACTCTGCCTCTGAGTGAGATGCACGACAGCATTTTGTGGTGGCTGCCAGGCATCCTGGCCCAGTTTTCAGATGGGGCTTGGGGGTTTTGGTCTGGTTTTATTCTTCATTAGGAATTTGCAAATGGGTAACTTAGCTTCATTCTTCATAGACATGGAACCCGGTAAAGAGGTAAATTGAGATCCATGGACTTCTGTTCCTCATTAGTCCTGTTACACTGTGTTGTTTGCCTCAGTTTCTCCTCCTGTAAATATAGAGAGTGCTCCAGGGGTTGTCAGAAAGTTCACGAGAAAGCCACACATTTGCTCCTGAGAGCTTCCTGACGCTTTCAGGAAGGTGGAGCGAGGTCAGCTGTATTTCTTCTGGGTGTGCCTTCTGGGCCATCTACAGTGTGGGGTGCTGGGGAAGGGCCAGTGCCCTGAGCACCTGACCAGTCTGCCTTTCAGGTCCACGGTCAGGCCCAAAAGAAGGATTCCGTTGTTTTAGTGAGTTAGCCCCACAGAAAGCACCACGTTACAGGCTTCGTTCGGTCGTGTGGCTGACATGTCAGCCTAGTTCTTCCAAGTATCCTGAGGGTAGTGCGACTTACAGCTTCTTGCTGTGATTTCTTTCCCCTGAGGTGGGGCCAGTGATCATGCCTATCAAGTGTACTGTTTACTCCCCACCTTGTTGGGAGAGGTAAGATTAGGTTGTATTCCACTGAAGAGACCTGGAATTCTTGAGAAGTTTACAGCCATCCTAAGTTCACCACAAAGGGCCTTCTAAATAGCATGTTTTAGGCTGTGTGACCGTTCTGTGTTCCCAAATACAAGCATAACTCTGTTCCCAGATAAACTTTTCAGATCATGTCCTTCTACTTTTTCAAAGTCCCCACTTTCCCACTGTAGTAGAGGCATGTGGAACCCTCTCTTTTCCCCCTCATCTCCGTGGATTGGAATCTCGTCACTCTTAGGTTAGTTTTAATTTTTTTAATGTATTTAATGTGTTTTAAGGTTTTATTTATTAAAAAATGTATTTTTAATGTTCTTTTGAGAGAGAGAGAGCGTGCGAGCAGGGGAGGGGCAGAGAGAGAGGGAAACACAGACTCTGAAGCAGGCTCCAGGCTCTGAGCTGTCAGCACAGAGCCCGACAGGGGGCTGGAACTCACGAACCACGAGATCGTGACCTGAAACAAAGTGGACGCTTAACTGACTGAGCCACCCAGACGCTCCTTAAAGATTTTATTTTTAAGTAATCTTTACACCCAACGTGGGGCTAGAAGTCACAACCCCGAGATCAAGAGCCACGTGCTCTACTGACTGAGTCAACCAGGTGTCCCTTAGATTAGTTTTTATAAGTAGCTACCCACGGGAGGACTTGGACTTGTACGTAGTTTCTCTGGGCTCCGAGAGAGAAGCCTCCCCACTCTTACCTTCATCCATGCCCTGTTCGTTTGGTTTAAAGTCTCCCAAATTTGGGGGTGCCTGGGTGGCTCAGTTAAGCGTCCAACTTCAGCTTGGGTCACGATCTTGCAGTTTGTGGGTTCGAGCCCCGTGTGGGGCTCTCTGCTGTAAGCTCAGAGCCCTCTTGGGATCCTCTGTCCCCCTCTCTCTTCCTGTCCCACTCACACACGAGCTCGCTCTCTCTCTCTCTCTCTCTCAAAAATGAGTAAACATTTAAAAATAAGATAAAGTCTCTGCATGCCTGGGTGGCTCTGTCGGTTAAGCGTCTGACTTCAGCTCAGGTCATGATCTCATGGTTTGTGAGTTTGAGCCCTACGTCGGGCTCTGTGCTGACAGCTCAGAGCCTGGAGCCTGCTTCGGATTCTGTGTCTCATTCTCTCTGCCCTTCCCCCACTTGTGCCCTGTCTCTATCAAAAATAAATAAATGTAAAAAAAAAATTAAAAAAAAAAAAAAAGATAAAGTCTCCCAGATCTCACATTCTTTGTTTCCGAGTCCTTCACGGTTGCTGCATTGTGTGGTTTTGAATCTTTGATGTTGGAAGACAGAACGTTGCGGGGAAAGGGTACAGAAAGAAACCCTCTGAAAATCCAACGTTTTCTTTTTTAAAGTTTCCAGCACCCTCAGTTGGCTACTTGGTTTGGGTGGTCTAGAGATCATTGGCTGCACTCCCAGCATGCTCTGAGGCAGCCTTCCACACCGACGCAGCAGGAGGCACTCAAGAGCCCTGAGAAGCTGGAGGATAGGTCACTCCCTGCAGGTGGAAGCCTTGAAGCTAGGCTGGCAGGAGAACATTGCAGGAGCCTATGGCCACTTCTGCGCTTCATTGGCACCTTAGACTGTGAAGCTTTCTAAGTATTTCCTGTAACTCTGCTTTGTCAGCTATGTGTCGAAGATATCAAACAGCCTTGAGGCAACCTGGGAGAACTGGTTTGTCATTGTCGGGGGCCCTCATCTTGCTGGGTGGCAGGTGCCCGTGATGATGAGGACCTATGCTGTTGTATTCATCAGCTCCCACCCCAGAACTGGCACATTCTGGGACTCCATGAACATGTGATGAAGGAGTGTGATGAATGGAAATGCTTGTTGCTTAGAGTGCCTAGAAACCAGCATAAGTGAAAAGATTCAGCCTTTTTTTTTTTTTTTTTAATGTTTATTTTTGGGAGAGAGCAAGAGAGAGAGCGTGAGCAGGGGAGGGTCAAAAGAGAGAGAGGGAGACCTAATCTGAAGCGGGCTACAGGCTCTGTGCCATCAACACAGAGCCTGATGCAGGGCTTAAACTCACAAGCCGTGAGTTTGTGACCTGAGCCCAAGCCGGATGCTTACCCGAGTAAGCCATCCAAGTGCCCCTATTTTTTTTAAGTAAGCTCCACACTCAGTATGGAGCTCAGTGCGGGGCTTGAACTCATGACCCAAGATCAAGAGTCAGACACTTGGGGTGCCTGAGTGGTTCATTTGGTTAAGCGTCTGACTCTTGAATTTGGTTCAGGTCTTGATCTCATGGTTCTTTTTTTTTTTTTTTTTTTTTTTACTTATTTCAAAGTTTTTTGTTTTGTTTTTAATTTATTTTGAGAGAGACAGAGCTTGAGCTGTGGAGGGATGGAGAGAGAGGACGGATATCCCAAGCAGGCTCTGTAGAGTCAGCACAGAGCCCGATGTGGGGTTCGAGCCCATGAAACCCATGAGATCATGACCTGAGCTGAAATCAGGAGTTGGACGCTCAACCAACTGAGCCACCCAGGTGCCCCATGATCTCACGGTTCTTGAGTTCAAGCCCTCCATCGGGCTCTGTGCTGACAGCACGGGGAGCCTGCTTAGGGTTCTTTCTCCCTCTCTCTGCCCCTCCCCTTCTTGCACGGGCATGCTCATTCATTCTCTTTCTTTTTCTCTCTCTCTCAAAATAAATAAACATTAAAAAAAAAATCGGATGCTTAACTGACTAAGTCACCCAGGTACCCCTGAAAAGATTTAGCCTTGAGATTATTGTAGTACAGTGGGAAGACCACCACTATCTTGTCCATGGAAATCATTTAGAAAAAAATAAAAAGATTCTGAAGTTAGGGGCACCTGGATCGCTCAGTTGGTTGAGTGTCCCAACTCTTGAGATCATGATCTCAGGTCATGATCCCAGGGTCCCACATTGGGCTCTGTGCTGGGCGTGAAGCCTGCTTGGGATTCTCTCTCTCCCTCTGCCCCTGTCCCCAATTTGTGCTCTCCCGCAAATAAATAAAGTTTCTGGAGTTAAATGTATTTTGGAAAGGGTATAAATTCAATAGAAGGCCGGGAACATCAACCAGCACCTCAACAAGACTAGCGTAGAAATCTTAGTACTTTCCAAGGGTCTAGCCCTCAACTTTGTAGCCTCCCAAAATTTTGCATGGTGGTGAATTAGAATTAGATTGACTTATATTCAATTAATTCACAAGGGCCACTTTATGAATAAATCAGAAGGCCAGTTTCTAAACTAGGGTAGAAAAATATAACCTCTTTCCCAAGCAAACCTACTGGGGAGCCTGATGTAAATAGGAGGTAGCTGGACGCTTCCTTGCTATGTGTCCTCGCTGTTGCTTGTGCTTTCCAGTTTGTGACTCTTAGCATGTTGGTAATGATTTGTTTATGAAATATTCACCAGAAGATGGGACATCTCGTGGGAACAGGGACCTTGTCTTTTCCCTGCCGTATCCCAGTGCGCGACATCCGAAGCAGGGTGTTGTTCACGAAATGTGTTGAGTGAGAGAAAGTTAGATGGTCAGTCCCAAACAGTGTTGTCCTCAGCTCATAGCCTGAGCTGGCCGTTTCCGCTATCCCTGCCCCATGGGTCCGTGACCAGGGAGGGTCTGCAGCTGCCTGTTACACATTAGAATGACATGTTTGGGCCAGGGGTCTGAAAGTCAGGAAAAGCCCAAATCGAGTGCCTAGTGTGTACAGAGCCTGATGCTGGGAGCAAGCAGTGTGGGTCCCTTCTGAAGGCTCAGTTTTCAAAGCACGATAAACGTTGCCTTCTTCCAGTTGTGACTATGAATGAGCTATGAATTGTGACTATGAATGAGCTATGAATTGTAGACACTAAATAATTCCAAGGGCCAAAATTAAGTGGTCGATTTGTTCAGGTGTCTCACATGAGTCCATTTGGGCTGCGTGCGGGTATCAGGCCTGTATCGTCTGACACCCCCAAGCGCTCTCCACACACTCCACAGAGGAGGGGTGTCCGTCCAGAGTGGGGATGTCATGTCAAGGGTAACTTCCTGGCAGCGTTGTGTGGATTCAGTGATTGAGCCTAAAGATACTCGCAGGACTCTGTAAACACTGAGGGGCCAAGTTGGCGGCAGCAGTTAACTGGCCCACGTTGCTGACAGCCAAGGCTGGCAGGGCCAAGATTGAGCCTGGCGCCTCGATGCCATCATCTGGTTCAGCAGTGGGCCCGGTACATTGTTGCTGTCGACACAAAAGCAGCCTTGTTGCAACTCCTTATAAATCCATCCAGGTTGATGGGCCTGAGCCAGGACCATGAGAGTTGTTTTTACACCAGCCGGGAGGCAGGAAGCCAAATTAGTCAAGATAAATGTTTGTCATTTAGTAACCGAAGGGAGATTTAAAAGAATTTCCAAAAAACCAAGCACCTTGGATCTTAGTGATTATTCTGAAGCTTTGCCACGAGTTGGCTCTCAGTTGGGGACGAAGGGTAGCTGGAAAGATGGTCTGCAGTTGCCAAGCACAGAGTGTTCTTCAGATGGAGGGCTCCTGGGGACAGGAGGAATTTGCTGCGGTCGATGTCTAAGCTGAGCCCCCGCTTGCCTCCCCCGGGAGACAGAGGGTGAGGCTCTGCGCTCTTCTTCCAGGAGAAGTGGTGAACACCCATGGCCCCGTGGAGCCTGACAAAGACAACATCCGCCAGGAGCCCTACACCCTGCCCCAGGGCTTCACCTGGGATGCCTTGGACCTGGGGGACCGTGGTGTGGTGAGTAGGCCTGGGCAGCCCGCAGTGTGGATCGAGTGCCACTTTGAGTGAGCCCTGCTGTCATACGGAGACAGCTACTACTCAAGACTTTCTCAAGGACTCTGTTGAGAGCCAATCAAAGCAGGTCGGAGCAGACACACCCCTCTCCCACCCCGGTCCCCTGTCTTTTACCTCTGGGGCCTGCCTGAGATGCCCCATTAAATAGCCCTCGGCTTCTCGGGCAGGTGGAGAGTTAAGCTCTGTAGCTCCCTAGAGTAATACCCTTCTGCCATGTGTTCATTTGTCTCGTTCCTCTTTTCATCTGTTCCCTGTCGTAACGACGCCGTGGCTGGTTAGTTGGCTGACACTGACATTCTTGCCCTGCCCCTCTGTGTACTTGGGTCACGGCCGCTCTGCTTCTCCGTGGCTCAGTTTCCTAGTACAGCTGGGGTGCTTGTTCCAAAAGAGTCCGTGCCATGCCTGGAGTGAAAAGGGTTTATGAGATGAAACGTGGTTTTCGATAGTTTACCTTGTTCCTCCGAAAAGCTTTGAGCCCCAGGACGTCGGGCAGAGTGGTTCTGAGGCCGCCCCTTGTCTGTCTGCAGCTGAAAGAACTCTATGGCCTCCTGAATGAGAACTACGTGGAGGATGATGACAATATGTTCCGGTTCGACTACTCCCCGGACTTTCTGCTGTGGTGAGCTGTGAGGGCTTCCTGGCTCGGGTGGGCGTGGGGCAGGGCCACCGCAGCGGGCCCACTTTCTCATCCCTGCTAAGAACCAGCCTTCAGACGCAAGCTAGTGTGTCTAGTTTGAATCCCCACATCTGAAGGAGAGAGGGTTGCTTTCAGTGGAGCTAAGAATCCAAACCTTATTTGAGGTAGAATGACTGGGGGAGGGAGGCCTTTGTGGCATCAGTACCCAGAAGAGATTGGTGTGTTGTGTGGTGACTTTGTGTAAGAAGGGAAGGAGGGACGAGACCTACTGAGATTTCAAAAGAAAGAAAGGTCCTTTTCTATCCAGTTGCTGAGCATGCCCGGTTATATGAAAATGGCCTTGCCCGGCTGAGCCATCCAGCCTCCTGGGGCCGTGTTTAGTATCCAGGAATGTAGAGGCCTGAGGCTGAAATGGAGAGGGATGACTGCCTGAAAAGGGAAGACTGGGCAGGCAGAAAGAGGGGGTGATGGTGTCCGGGGGACAGGTGGAGACCAGAGCTCTGGGTTCTCTGTGATCTGCTCCCAACCACAGGACCCACTGGAGTCTGAGCCAGTGAGGCCCGTCCTCCAGCGTAAGCTGTCATGGTGAGTGAGCACAAAGAAATTGGATCGGGTGCGAAGTCCTTAGTGTGACAGCTTGGATTGGGTGGGTAAGTAAGCCAAATGGGCCGAGCTGCAGGAAGGGGCTCTGGCTCAATCCCATGTGTGTCCCGGAGGGCTTGGCCCTGTGGAGAATTTAGCTGGTTACCCCCAGGGAGGTGTAGCAGGAGCTTAGAACAGACTCAGCTCTGGAGCCCAAGCAGCCTGCCCAGCCCACTGGTCAGCAGCACCATGGCCTCTGTCTCTCTTCTAGGGCTCTCCGGCCGCCTGGCTGGCTCCCCCAGTGGCACTGCGGGGTTCGAGTGGTCTCAAGTCGGAAACTGGTCGGGTTCATCAGTGCCATCCCAGCAAACATCCACATCTATGACACGTAAGCACCAGCACCACCCCCTGCGCCCCACATCCCCACCATCCTGCTTGGTCTGGGAGCGAGGGAAGAAAAGATACACGTACCTTCCACAAAAGGAAGGGTGAAGATCCCTTGAAGGGAGGGAACTCAGGTCCTGGGGATAGAAATTCATCATAGGAACCGTGTCTTTTGCTCTGAGTTGTTGCTGGTTCTCTCATTTGTGCCCTGGGCTGAACGGGGTCCACCCTGAGGACCAGCGTGCTACCTGCACAGGGACTCAGTGTTTGCGCTTGCACCCGTCACGTGGTGGTGCACTTGAACAGCTTCAGAAACAGGCCGGAGCCAGTGTGACTCAACATCCACACCCTCACGGGACCTCCGAGCTCTGCTCTTCATATTTTCCCTGGAAACATCAGAACTATCTGCTGCAGTCTTCTGGGCTTACAGGCCTCGGATTCTAGTGGGAGTCAGAACCCTTGAAATTCCCGGATAGCCCTTGACTTACTCTGAGGTGCCCTGCCAGCTAAAGGTGGGCATCCTGCTATTGGGGATCCATGAGGTAGATCCTGGCGGTGCCTTCAGATAAAGGGGTTTGCTTGAGCCCCACCTCCCATGGAAAGCGCGGTCTGCTTGAAGGGAGTGGGTTCCTTGCCTGGTGCCGCAGAGCAGCGGCGGGGTCGAGGGACTCCACGTACCAGCTGTCGGGTGCAGGTGGTGGCAGGACACGTGCCTGAGCTGAAGGCCCCCCTCCCTACACGGTGGCTCCAGGAGCTTGAGGGAGTATCTTCCCCATTAAAAGCCTGGTCACTGGGAGTTCTCCCTTTCTCTCCAGAGAGAAGAAGATGGTGGAGATCAACTTCCTGTGTGTCCACAAGAAGCTGCGCTCCAAGAGGGTGGCTCCGGTCCTGATCCGGGAGATAACCCGGCGAGTTCACCTGGAGGGCATCTTCCAAGCTGTTTACACTGCCGGCGTGGTATTACCAAAGCCTGTTGGCACCTGCAGGTAAAGATCTCTTACAGGGCGCTCGAAGTCTGGGCGTGCCCACTCCAGCTGAGGAGCTCGTGCTTCAGACTCGCAGCGCCGGCGCTAAGTTGGTGCCCGCCCCAGAGCATGTCTCCTGTCTGATAAGGTGGCAGGTGGGCGCCCACGGAAGCCAGGTAGGGAGCACGGAAGAGTGAAGGGGGAGGTTGTGGGCACAGACAGGAGAGCGGGTGCCCTGTCCAGAGGGCTTAGCCATTCTCGGCTCCCACTGATTCCTGCCTTTTGGAGAAGGGAGGGCAGTCCGCTGGGGATTTGCTTTAGTTTTTAAGGACCAGCCCAAGTCTGGATTTTGATGGTAAATGTCCAGAGGTGTTCGGTGGTTGGCACAATTTTGTTTTGAATATTATGTGGGCCAAAGAGACATGTCGGATCCCCGTGTGACCCAGGGACAGTCTCTGCCTCAAATTCAGAAGAGAAACAGCAGGCGAAGGCAGTAGAGGAGGGAGGAGGAGGATAAACATTCCGAGACCTAGAAGGCTTTCCATGGACTTCATTCCACAAGTGACGGTGGCTCTTCCCAGACAACTGCTGTAACAGAGAAGTGGCTTTTGAAATCAGGAAAGACAGATAGGAAATCCGGGAAGAGCTGTGGCAGGTCTGCTCTTACTGGTGGGGGGATGTTGGCGTGCCCAGCGCCGCCACTGGCGCTTATGGGGCCTTGACGGGTCTCTCACGCCACCTGCTGGCCATCTGGAGAGCTCCATCCCATCGCCCTCCTTGGGACTTGCCAGAATCCTCTGAGGACCGGACATTTGTGTCCCTACAGGTACTGGCATCGGTCCCTAAACCCTCGGAAGCTGATTGAAGTGAAGTTCTCCCACCTGAGCAGAAATATGACCATGCAGCGTACCATGAAGCTCTACCGACTGCCAGAGGCCAGTGGTGCCCTGGGGCGCTGGGCAGGGGCAAGAGAGGCCGAGGAGATCCTGGCCCTGGGCAGGAACGCAGCACGGCTTTGGCGGGGTGTTGGGAGCGGGAGCTCATCAGAAAAGTGACCCACTTCGTCGTTTCTGGATTCCAACCCTCCTGCCTCTGCTGTTTCTGTTGTCTGTAGCAAGGGTTTTATTTTAGTTTTGCTTTCTCAGTTCTCCTGTGTCTGCACCTGGGCTAGCTTCCCTGTCATCTGTTGATGAGCTCAGAGAACATCTATCCTCTGTGATTTTAGCCTTAGCGAAGTATAAAGAGCAAGATGAATCTACTCACTGACCTGCAGCGCAGCCCAGAGCCCAGTATGAATACGCTCTAGAGCATCTGGTGGGCAGGGAAAGGAGGGGTGACCCCAGCCTGTGAGGGAAGCCTCGAGTTCGTCCTTCCTTTCTTCCTTCCTTCCTTCCTTCCTTCCTTCCTTCCTTCCTTCCTTCCTTCCTTCCTTTCTTTCTTTATGTTTATTTTTGAGAGAGAGACAGAGCATGAGCAGGAGAGGGGCAAAGAGAGAGGGAGACACAGAATCTGAAGCAGGCTCCAGGCTCTGAGCAGTCAGCACAGAGCCCGATGTGGGGCTCAAAACCCATGAACTGTGAGATCATGACCTGAGCTGAAGTCGGACGCTCAACCGACTGAGCCACCCAGGCGCCCCTGTAAGCCTCAATTTCTAATCCCAGCCCCTCTGCACACCCCCCCCCCCCCAACCCCCATCTCGATCCAAATTTGGCTGGTGAAGGACTAGGCAGCCTTGAGTGAGCTGGTTTTCTGCTCTGGGTCTCAGGTTACCTAGTTTCTCAATGAAAGAAATGCTGCTCCTTGCTCCCCAGTTGTGCGTGGTTTCAGGATCCCCCCCCCCCCCCCCCACTCTGAAGGCCACGTGTCTTCCCACAGAGCTATTCCATTCCGTGGCAGCAGAGCCACTGGGCACCTGCAGACCAGAGGGGCACCCGCCTGGATTCGTCAGCCACCAGACTGGCGTAATCACCCTGGAATTGGGCTCCTCTCGCACTGGCCCCGGGTCGACAGTGTCCAGATTTGAGAGACGGTGTAGCACAGTTAGATACTGCCCCAAAGATCAGATTTGGGAGGACTGTGATGGAAGTCTTTCTGTTATTATGACAGACTTGTCTTGAGTTTTAGGCAGGCAAAGAGCATTCTTACAGGGGTGTCGTAGCTAGAAGGTGTCTCTGGATCTCCCCACCTGTGGGTGAGAGGCCCTTTCAGTGCAGGATTGGAGGTGTCCTTGTGGGAGCCACCATGTAGAAACGAGGTCAGTGAGTGTTCTCTGGAGACCTCAGGGTTAGCGAGAATTTGGGTGGGGAGAGATCCTCGAACTCTTTCAGAAGCAGTTTCTACACAGGGAAGCAGTTGTATCAGGCAGTCCCCCAGATACAGAAACTGTAACTCCCCCCGGCTTTCAGACTTGGCTGACCCCACCTTTGTGTGTTGGGCCTTTGGGGATGTTCTGTCGGCACCAGTATTTACTCCGGAGCATCACATGGCTTCATTCCACTGAAGCCTTCCTTAAGAAAAAGCAGCTGTGGGGTGGGATCCTGATTTAAGATGAACTCCCAGGAGTTTGGTGCTTTTCTTCAGGGTTTAACTTGCAGCAGGCCCTGCTGGAGGCCCTACTGGTGCAGGGTCCGAACAGACAGACAAAGCAGGCGTCTGCTGTGGACTCTGCTGGGCCCACGGGCTCCACCGGGCCTAGACTGGAAGCTGGTCTGTGACATGCTCTAAGTCTGCCGGAGAGAGACCAGCCCAGGAGGAGATCAGCTACAGTTCAGTGGGAGATGGCGAGGGTTCGGAGGAAAGGAGCCAAGAAAGGCTCCACTAGGCTGATGGGTAACACTGGGCTGGGCCTTCCCCAGCACATCCATGAGGGTTTTGCTCTGTCACAGCACTGGTGACATTTGGGGCTGGGTCATTTTTTGTCATGGGGAGTGGCTTGTTCATTGTAAGATGTTTAGCAGCTTCCCTGGCTCCTGCCCACTAGATGCCAGTAGTGCCCCTCCCCCTTGTGCCAACTGAAAATGTCTCAGAGTATTGTCAGATGTCCTCCGGGGGCACAGTTGCCCCCATTAAGAACCACTGGGCTGGAACGACAGGACAGTCAGAACTGCCAGCTGATCCAGAGGGTGGACTGTCTTGTGCTCCGTGTTAGGGAGTTGAGAGCAAGGGAGGGGCGTGATGGGTTGTGTTTCCTTAAGCAGGTGGCCAGGCCATATGGATGAGCGATCAAAGCGATAGCCTCAGCCAGAGAGGGTAGCCTTCACTAGGAGGGAGAGGGCCAGAGACCCCGACAAGGCAGGACTCGGGCCTGAGTGCAGTGGGGCCGTGAGCGAGGGGCCATCGCCAGGGGTGACTGAGGATTGTCTCTTGAGCACCTGGGTGGATGGATCCAGGGCTGGGGTAGGAAAGGAGACTGTGAAGTTTTCGGTTCCTGCAGGACTTGAGAGGGAGCCAAGATGCTCACGGCACAGCTGATAACTGTGTCGTCTTTCTTCATTCCAGACTCCCAAGACAGCTGGACTGCGACCAATGGAAAAAAAGGACATTCCAGTAGTGCACCAGCTCCTCACCAGGTACCTGAAGCAGTTCCACCTCACACCGGTCATGAGCCAGGAGGAAGTGGAGCACTGGTTCTACCCCCAGGAGAATATCATCGACACTTTTGTGGTGGAGGTGAGTGGGGAGGGGTGTTCTGGGCCCGGGTGAGGCATCCTCCTCGAGTGGCTAGGTTTCTCACACTCGGTGACTGAAGACCCAGCCGGTTGATGGCGGTGTTGGCATCCTAGACTTCCTTGGCCCTCCTTGCTTGGTCCTCCCTGAAGAATGGAAGTTGTAGCTTGTACTTGCTAAAATGGTGCCCTCTGGACTTGGCACGGGCCCTTCTTTCCTTTATCCCAACCCCCAGTCCCCACTGGTGACACAGTAGAAGAGAACTGGTCCCTTTTCTTCAGGTAAGCCTTCGTTTCCCTGGCCGTCCGGCTTGAGGTGGTGCGGGCCAGGCATCAGGGACACCGTCTGGGGGAGCGTGAGCCGCCTGAGGTCCCTGACAGTTTGCAGGCAGGGCGAGAGCTCAGCAGGGTCAGCCCCTGGTCCGGCCTGCCTCTTGCTCCCGGCTCTGTCCTCGGGTGCCCTCGGCAGCGTGTTGTCTCCTGCCTGCACATGCTGTTTCGGTGTGCCCCCATTGTTCTGAGGGGGCAGAGCTGCCTGCGGGTGGTGCGGAAGCAATAGGAAACACTGTTCCCAGGCTGCAGGATCACCGCGCGTGCGTGACGTTGCCTTTTATTGTTTTCCCTGCAGAATGCAAACGGTGAAGTGACAGATTTCCTGAGCTTTTATACACTTCCCTCCACCATTATGAATCACCCAACCCACAAGAGTCTAAAGGCTGCTTATTCTTTCTACAACGTCCACACCCAGACCCCTCTTCTAGACCTCATGAGCGACGCCCTTGTTCTCGCCAAAATGGTGAGCGGACTGGAGGGCCTGGACACGTGTGGGGAAGGGCAGTGGGAGCAGTGGTGAGCACAGCTGGCCTCCCGCTCTGCTTAGGAAGGGGCCCACCACTCCTCAGCCAGCGGCTCAAAACTAGGAGGACCCACATGAAGTGAAGGCACTGAACTCCTGATTTACTTCAGTGAGTTTCGTTCTCACGGGAGACGCTCCCAAGGAGCCTGAACAGCCAGGCCTGCTCCGGGAGTAAAGGGGTTCTCCTTACAACTTCCCCAGCATGGCAATGGGGAGATTGGTCCCTGTCGTGGTGAGTCATTGGAGTGGCTGACTGTAGCACGTGGGGGGAGGGGCCCAGGCTTTTAAAAAAAAAAAAAAAAAAAGAAAGAAAAAAGACCCGAAGAGGTCAGCGTCAGTCAGTCCTTCGTCGTGGGTCCCGCCCCAACTGAGAGCGGCCCCCGTGGGCCGGCCAGATGGTGGCCAGTCTAGTCTGTGCCCCGTGAGAACTTCTGGTCAACTTGGTGAGATTTAGGAAGCGTCTTTCTCTAGCAGTGTATCAGCGGCCCTAAAGTCACAGGGTGCACACTGAGGCCTAGTAGTTGAGGTGTCTGGGGAGTAAGGGGGAGACAGGAGTGCTGAGCAGCTGCTAGGAGCCAACTTCTCAGAGGAAGGGCTTCCGGGCTTGGTCTCCAGAGAAGACGGTGCCAATGACTAGTGTTTGGGGGAAGCAGGAGCAGTGACCCGGACGCCGAGTACACGAGTGTGCACTCGGAGGGCCAGTGAGGAGAGGCCGGGCGTGGTGGCGTTCTGAGTGTCCTGAGCGCCTCCGATGGAGAGCGGGTGCCGGCTGGAGTCTGGATTTAACGTGGATGCAGTTAGAGCTTCTGAAGGGAGATTGCTGTCCTGGCCACCTGTGCCATATGGCTTTGACATGATGGAGGCAGGAGGGCGAGGCAGCTTTGATCTCTCTTCACCTGTTCTTGTTTTTCCCTGCTGTGCAGAAAGGGTTTGACGTGTTCAATGCCCTGGATCTCATGGAGAACAAAACCTTTCTGGAGAAGCTCAAGTTTGGCATAGGGGACGGCAACTTGCAGTATTACCTTTACAACTGGAAGTGCCCCAGCATGGGGGCAGAGAAGGTACGTCCGCTCCTTCAGCAGGACGGGGCCACGGGACTGGGCCCTTGTCAGCTGGCGTTCCGGGCCCTGGAAAGTCTCCTCCCTCTGAGGGCCAGACCGGCAGAGTCCACATTCCCCTTTCTGCAGCAGGTGTGAAGGTGGCAGAGGGGACAGGCCCCAGAGCCATACAAAAGCAGGAACCCTGTCTCCAGCTTCTCTCCCCACGAGATGAGCCGCCTCGGCTGGCTGGAGGCAGGGCATTCGGGACCGCTTCAGGGAACCACAGGTCGAGCTGTCCGAGGTCAGCTGGGAGGGTTAGAGTCAGAGGATCTGAGGCGTCTCCTGTGCTGGGCTACTGCCCTCATTCCCCGCATGACCCTCAGCCCTTCCTCTGATGGCTCCAGAGGGCAGTCCGGGGCTATGGTGTCCTCAGCACTTACAGAATGCGTGACAGACCAGCTGGAGGGAGGCCTCATGACGAGTGTGGCTCAGGTTGCTGGCGGTTGCTTTCCTTGAAGGAGCTGGGTGATGTACGAAGCCCCTCGTGGAAGTTGAGTGAGGGCTCCCGGCTCCTGGCGGCACTGTGCAGATCCAGTCCCTTGGACCTTCTGAATCGGGTGGGAAAATGGGGCAGACTTTGGATGGCTGTCAACTCAACCCTGCCTCTCCCTGTTGGCTCTCCTAGGTTGGGCTGGTGTTACAGTAATCAGTTGCCAGTGAGATTCTGGATAAAGCCACTGAGAATTCAAACCAGAAAATGGAACCCCACCACTTGTCGGTCCAACTTTCACAAACGTGAGAATCCCTGGCAAAGGGAACAGAACTGAACCGGCTTTACCAAACCGCCGCTGAACTTGACAATTGTATTGCATTACGATGGCGTAGGCTGCGCGATGTCACCTCTGGCCGTGTCTCTGGTCTCCCTGTTTTCCAATTAATCACATCCTTACGCAGCCGTGATCAAGGGAATGTAACTGCTGAAAACTAGCTCGTGATTGGCATATTATGGAGTTAACGGGTGAATAATAAAAGTATATATATATATATTATATATATATAAATATTTTAAATATCTTTCATGTTCCAAATGTACAAGGATGCTCGGTCTCTAATGAAAAACTGAATCCAGATCATTCCTCAAAATTAGAATGCAAGGACAGTGCCAGACAAACACATACTGGTACAGTGAATTGTTTCGTTCTGAAAAGCAGGCATTGACTTTTCTTAGGGGAGCAGGAGAAAGAGGATGTGGGGAATCTTAACCGGTCTCCCTTCTGGATGGGCTGAAATGCTGATCTTCGAGAAGGCAGGGTAAGGTGGAGGGACTGTGCTGACCATGAGGAGGGCTCAGAACTCCCAGGGCTGCAGGTGGAGTCCTGGGTGGGGCTGTCCCTACTCAGAGGCTGTCCTGCAGGGGCTGGTTCTTTTCTGCATTCTGAAACTGGGCAGCGGGGACCATCTGTGGAAACAGATTTCTTTTATGGAGTCCCTTCTTCCCCCTTCGCTCTGCTCCCTGTGGAAAGTCATCCTGCCAACTGATTTTAAAGGGCTCTTTAGCCAGCTGTTGCCAACTTTATACGGATGAGTCCCCTGTGAGATTGATTTTCCACTGCCTGGGGTGACTGGCAGTTTGAAGGGGACCTTTGACCTCCTTGTAGCATCTGGGACCTTGTGGAGACCATACCAGTGCAATCCTTGCTCGGCTCATCTTAGAGCGAAGAGCCAGCACCCTGACCACCCTAGGGTGTCTGGCCAAGGATGGCGTGGGGCCGATACCCAGAGCCCTTCAGCCACCAGCCCGTGGCCTGTGCCTTCCAGTCCATTAGCCAGCTCTCGTGCTCCTTTCCAAGACGCACAACCTGCAAGTCGTAGCAAGGAGCGGTGGCTGGACACCGATCTGGATTTTGACAGCAGAAATGATCTTGTGTCACCATTGTCTGAATCTGGTTTTCTCTGATGATGTGTTGGGGATTTTTGTGGTAGTGGTGATGGCTGTTGATGCTGCCAGTTTCCCCAAGGGCGATGGAGCCTCGGGTCACGAGGCTGTGCAGGCTTTCCTCAGTTGTGCTCAGTCAGGTAGCCTGGGGAGGACTGGGCTGTGGAGTTGCCAGCAGCCCACATCCAGGCCTGTGTAACTGCTCTAGGAGGAAGTAAACGGGAGGTGGTGTGGGCCGGTTTCCTGGCTGCTTGCACTTCTCGGCTTCTTGTAGGGGGAAGGAAGCCTTAGCCAGGAGGCCATGCTCTGCAGGCTAACGGAGCCGAGTTTCAGGCTGTGGGTTCCGGCGAGGTTTGCCAGAGGCTAGCCGGGCAGGGTCCCCAGAGCTGGAGGAGATCGTGTGCTTGGGCTGGGGGCCGCGCCACCTGCGCTGCCCGCTGTGCAAACTGCTGCCGCCGCTCCGATGTGTTGCATTTTTGTCAGCGGCCTCTAGGGGCCTCCCTTCTCCTCGTTGCCCCTGTGCTGCCCACTGCATGCACCAGCGATCGTGGCTGACTTTTGACTCCTTGACTCCAAGATACCCAGACCAAAGAAGCTGCTGTTCTTAGCACGATGTGCACTGCATTCCGCAGACGGGAGGAGTCGGAGAGACCGGGGCTTGCCTTTACAGCCTCACAGACATCAGACACAAAGCGCCCCAAGTCCCAGAGCAGCTCATCCTGTGCGAGCACCTGAGGATATCAAAGAACAAAGTGCCCGACTCGTTCTTACCTTGGGCAGGACCCGGAACTTGGAAAGGTTCCCCGTCGTAAGCCTGGGCAGCTCTGGGCCAGGTCCCGGTCCAAGCTGCCCGCTGAAAGTTGGGGTGCACAACAGCCCCTGGAGTGAGCTTTGCTTTGGCTAACCCGGTTCTGGAATGGAAACTCTGAGTCCCTGGCTGCTATAGAAGAAACAGATCTCCGGGAAAGGCCTCCGTGTCTCCCTGCAAAACCATGTGGCCTGCTCCTTGGACTCTGCATGGTAGGAACCCTGCCCAGCCCTCCACACTGCCTCCCGGGTCTGTGGGAGTCGGCTTGGTGCCTGCTGTTCGTCTCTCTTTTTGTCCAGACAGATCCCACGTTCTTCACTCAACCCCTTCCAGGACTTCTGGTCAGAGAGCTCAGAGAGAAGCATTGTTTGGGGTTCAGGGCTCTTCACGAGGAGCCTTGCAGGATGGTGGGGGCTCCAAGCTCATCACCTCGGACCTGCTTCAGGCAGCCGTTGTTGGAAGTTCTCCCAGGGATGGCCCTCACCCTGCTGCCACCCTGGGCTTTTGGACTCCATGTTTCCAGACGTTTGCTTCCTGCTTTTGGATTGACTCTACATTTGATCCCCTCGCACATTCCCATGGCCTCCGACCTCTTTGTAGGGGAGAAAGCTGGTTAGAAAGGAAGCCTCAGTTCCGGATGGAGGTGTACCTAGGGTTGTTTCCCCCCCACATGCCTACTTTCAAAGATGCTAACGTTTGGTTTGAAGGCTGGCCCACACCAAGCCACCTCAAAACCCAGGTTTGTGGGAAATTCAGGCCTTGCCTGCAATTCTCATGTAACTGTCATGGCCCCCCTCACTTGCTGCTCACTGAAGCCTAGGGGTGGGGGTCCCTGTGGTCTGAATTCTTTGCCCAAAGATGACCAGCATTTAACCAACGGAAAAGATACCCAAAGGCCTGGGTAGCTTCACAGAGCTGCAGTCTGGGAGAGGGAGAGGGCCTGACTGTTGGGCTAGGAGAGGGGGCAGGAGGCCACATCCCTGGCCGGTGCCGACCCACCCAGGGTCAGCCTTCTTGTGGCCTGGCCTGCCTGCCCTAGAACCAGAGTCGTCTTCGGTTTTGCCCCACCGCAAAGCAAAGGCAGGCCCACCAACAGGCTGTGCTCCAGGAGGCTGTGTGAGACGGTCTCATTCAATTAAACTCAAAAATACTAACTGCAGGCAAGGTGCCGAATCTGGGAACAGGGAAGGGGGAAGCTTCACTTTTGTCTGGGCTTTTCTCTGGGCTGTGGGAGGGGCATCCGTTTCCAGGGCGGGGAAGTACCAAACGCATTGTAGTTCCACTGGTTACATCTCACTTGTTTCTAATAAAGGAAGCAGCTGAACCAAACCTCTCTGCCCTGGCATTCCTCTGGTCAGCAGGTGGCAGTGGAACAGAGTCTGTGACCCAGGCTGGAGCAGCCTCTCCCAGGGCCACAGGGCCCTGCAGGAAAGCCCCTCGTGACCAGTCCGTGGAGGCAGCCTTTGAATACTTTCCTTTGGCAAGGTTTCTCCTTTCAGGGCAGAACTGGGCTCTTTTCCCCTGACTTTTCCCATCCGCCGGTGAGGAGTTGGTACTGACCCAGGTTCACTCTGTGTAAGAGGAGCAGCTGGCTTCTGGGCCAACACTGGGGCACCTTGGCCCAGGGGCCTGTCCCTGGCTTCCAGGCTGAGAGCAGAGCAGAGCACTGCTTTGAGCCAGGTCAGCAATGGCTCCCCTGAGGGAGGGCCCTGGCCCTGCCCTGTCCCACATCTCCCTTTTTGGGCCAGTGGCCGGATGGTTCTGTTGAACCATCAGGAGTAACCCTGTGGGTCGCCAGGCCTGCCACACAGCTACTGAACCAGCTCTCCGAAGAAGGGCCCCAGCGACTGCATTTAGACTTCCCATTCCCCCGTTCTCTTCCTCTGGAACTTTTCATCCATTCCCTGACCCTGTGCTGCTTTCAGGTGCCCTGTGGCTGGTGCCTCCGAATCCCTTCCCAGGAAATCTGGGCCCTGAGCTGCAACCTGAGAGGACACGGGACCTCCTCCCAGAGGACTCCTGACCCCTCCTAAACACCCTGTGTCTCTCCCCTCCCCCAGCAGGTCACGAGCACCTTCGTTCCCACCCTTAGATTTGGGCTGAGAACGGAGCCCTGTGGGTGGGCACCCAGGGACCTGAGTTACAAGTGATATTGTTGCTTCCACCTCCCATAATCCATTCCCACCAAATTTCTTGCATTGAAGACTTGCCCTTTCAAGGCCGACTTCCTAGCTTTGGGGCTCTTACCCTAGCGGGAAACCCTCTTGCTAAGGGTTTGCTAACTTCTCTAAGACCTGCTAACTAAGGTCTTGCTAACTTCTCTGCCAAGCCAGAGAAGAGAAGCAGGAATGGGGGGCTCAGCCCAGGGTCCGGTGCTCACCTGACAATGGGACTCTCCACACAGGCTGTCACCACAGCTGGCCCTCTGGGGGACAGTCTAGGGATGGGACAGTTCTGACTGCTCTACGTATGTGGACTCAGCCTCGCCGTGCCTCCCCCCCCCCAGGCCTGCGGTTTGGCTTCCTGGCTTCCTACACCCTGAGAACCAGGTATCCAGGCTACTTGGTCTGTTCCTTCACGGTTCCTGGATAGGGAGGCTTCTGACCCCTCCAGGGGCTGAGCATCCTTTTAGACACGAATTCATCAGAACCAACACCACTGAGCATGAGAGCACGAGCGGGAGGGCAGGGGGAGGCTGTCACTTCTTGCATCGGGTCGTGGGTTGCAGGAAGGTAGAGACTGCCCAGCCCTGGGTTCCATGGGGCCAATTCAAGCCCTGGCCCAGCGCCATCCCAAGCCAGGAACTGCCCTCAAGCTCTGTCCTGGTTCAGTGTGAGTGCTTTTGCCTGATGGAACCCGAAATGCCAGGGTTCCACACTGAAGCCCGGGAAGTCCCCTTTCTGGCCGGTTTTCTCTGAATTCTGCCATCTGGTGTCTCAGCACTACAAGCCCCCCCCCAACCCCCCCACCCCGGGGCATCCTAGAGTAGCCAGCTGGTTTCTAGGCCTTCATCTAAAAGGCTGGTTACCTGGTGGAAGGAGAGCCCCAAGTCTCTGGGACTTATCTACTGGACAGGGGCCTTGACACAGCTGAACCCAGAAAGCAGAGGTCAGTCCTGTCTCCATCCCCTTTAGGGCCGTAACGGTTTTTCCCTGGCAGAAGTGCCCCCCCCCCGCCCCCTTCCCATTGAAGGCCCTTCAAGGTTGAGGGGCAAAGGAGCTTGTGAGTTGTCCCCATAGTCTTGTGATGCTGGAAGCGGCTCTAAGCCAGGAGGAGGGGTCAGGCTATTTAGAGATGTGACACCTCCTCCACCCCTCCCACCCCCACCCTGGCTGTTTTAGACAAATCCAAGCCCTGCTGGGGGAGGGGACCCAAGGGACTCTGCCCTCATCCCTCATGGGCCTGTGGGTATGACCTCAGAGGGCTCAGGGTGCAGCAGTGGTAAACTTGCTTCTTTATAAAAAAAAATTTTTTTTTAACATTTATTTATTTTTGAGAGAGAGCACGAGCAGAGGAGGGGCAGAGAAAGAGGGACACAGAATCTGAAGCAGGCTCCAGGCTCTGAGCTGTCAGCACAGAGCCCGATGAGGGGCTCAAACTCACAGACCAAGAGACGCTTAACTGACTGAGCCACCCAGGCGCCCATGCTTCTTTATTTTTTTAAACCAATGGTCTTGTTCTGTCTGCTCCAGGGCTCTTCTGTGGCACAACTTGAAACCTACTCCCAGGTTTCCTCGGCTTTCCCTTCTTAAGACGGGAAGGGAGCTCAGGTTCAAGAGCTTGAGGGAGGAGCCCAGGAAAGCCTAGCCAGGGGAGGGCCTTCGGGGGCACTAAGGCCTGGTGTGGGCTGGGGGACAAGGAGGGGGCCGGACACTCTGGGAGAAGGAGGCTGGGATGGCCTCCCCCCGGGGGGGCAGAGAGGAGTTCAAGGCTCATGTGTCTTCCTCAAATCTGGCAACGACAGGCCTCGCTCTTCACGAGCCACGACGAGGGAGTGGGCCGAGAATCCAAGGAGTGGGGGCCATCTCAAGGCTCCAGGGTTGTAGGAGAAAGCGCTGATGCCTGTTCTCAGGAGGGGCCAAGGCCACCCCCCAGCACCCAGTTGAGACTGGAGTCTAGCCAATGGAAGGGCGAGCAGGCTGGAGGGGCTGGTCCTCCCACCACCCCTCTACTGCGGAGGAGGAGAGAGCCTCCGCCACGGGGTGTAGACTGGCACCCGAGGAACCCCAGGGTGGGTCAGTCCGGCTCTCAGAAGCGCTGGATGCGGATGTGGACGAAGAGTGTGGCTGGTGACAGTGAGGCCCCGTCCTTGGAAAGCAGGTGGATGTGGCGGTACCCTGTGGGGAGGGGGACATGCCTCAGGTTCTCTGTCCCCGACCCCACCGGGCCTGGGCCGTGGGCTCACGGACCACATCCCACCCCTGGGCTCGGGGGGCAAGCTCTCAGAGGGGATGCAAAGCCCAGGTGAACAGGGCCTTGGAGGCCCAGACCCCCATCCCTGTCCGTCCCCACCAACCTTGCTTCAGGCTGTTGAGAGGCAGTGTAAACTGGCCCACAAAGTCATTGGGGGAGGTGGTGTCATAATCTTCTACCACGAACCGGACCAGGACCAGCTCTGGAGCCCGCAGCTGGAACTGCAGGGTCTGCCCCCAGCGGGGGTTGAAGCCTAGGGTGCAGGCCTGGCAGTCAGGAGCCAGCTGGCCCCCAGGCCCACCCTCCTCCCCCCGGCAGGCCCACCCACCATTGTTGAGCACGTAGTTGGTCTCCTTTCGAGCACAGTCTGCGGGCACCCCGTGGATCTCGACACGCACCAGGGGGTCCACGATGGAGTTTGGCTTCTCGGTGTTCAGCTTGGGCAGCTGCTGCGCAGTCAGAACCTGAAGGGGATGAAAGGGAGCTTCGGTCCAGCCCCCCGCCCCCCGCCAGGGCCCATGGCTGCCTGCCCCCTCTGTTAGGGTGGGAAGCCCCTTGCCCTCGGCACTCACCCTGAGCCTCCCCGCATGGGACTGAGACTCAGACTGCCCTCACACCAAGCCGTTCGGGCCGGCGCCCTGCAGACTAGGACCTCTCCAGAACCAGCTGGGACCCCAGAGTAGGGCTTGGTCCAGGCTGCTGACCTGGATGGTGAGAGTAGTTCTGGGGGGTCCAGGACACTCAGGGTCAAAAGTTGTGTCGGGCTGTCGCAGGCAGGCAGGTTTCAGGATGTAGCCGCACTGCCCGTTGATGAGGAAGCGGCCAGCATTGAGGTCCATCTCGTAGCCTGGTGTCTGGAAGTTCAAGGCCACTGTGGACACAGCAGGGTCAGGGCAGGGGCTCTTAGTGGCCCTCCTCTCACTGCTCAGTTTCAGGGTCTCACAACCCACTCCCACCGTGGCTTAGGGGTGCATCATAGCAGCCAAGGGTCCCAGCCCCCGTTGTCACTGGCCCTTTATCCCTGGTATCTCCCACGGCCAGAGGGTTGGGCTGGGCATAGGCCTGGGCCAGGGCTGGGCCCAAGGAAACCTTGGGTTTCTGTATCTCCATTTCTGCCCTCAAGGGGACCATATCCCCCCTCCTTTGTTCCTTTGTTGGGGCTCAGCCTCCAGAGCCCACTCTTGTCAGTGTTGACTTAGTGGGACTGCCAGGTGTGTGTGGGGGGGGGGGGGCGGGGGGGACACATGGGAATGGAGGTTTTTAACTTTTGCCTTCATGAAAAATGTGAGACTTTACACTGTCAGGAAGAAATGTGCCTGATTTGTGTTTTCGCACCTACTTTCCTGACAATTATTTTAATAACTGTTATTACCAAGAAAACACATTTTTCCACCTTCTGAAAAGCTGTATGGCCCCATCACTGCCTGGGCCTCTCATGGTTCCCTGGAGGCCACTCCCTGCTCCTGCTGCCCCCACTCACCAAGCTGACAGCCTGAGTTCCACATCTCCTGGGGGCTGTAGTTGGCGGAGTTCATCCGCAGCCCCAGTGGGTAAACACGGGTCAGTTGTCGGGTATTGTGCCTGACGAAGCTGTTCCCTGGGGGAGGAAGTCGGCGCAGGATTGTGATGGCCCCTGGGGTGTCCCTCACCCAGCACCAGGGCCTGTAACCTCCCCAGCCCCAACCGCAGGGACAAGCTGGGAACAGAGGCTGAACTACCCCCACCCCGCCGGCTCCCCCTGCCCCAGGGCTGAGAGGACCTCCCAGAGGAGGCTACCGAAACCCAGAGAGAGCCAAGGACCCCTCCCACAACGCAGCACTGCATCCCAGCCCCAAATCCCCCAACTCAATGCCTGGAACGCGGGGCCCCAGGCTGACAACCCGGCTCTCGTCCCGCCTTGGAGGGGTCTGGGGTCTTCGCAGGCATCACCTGCTCTGGAATTCTCTCTCCTGTCCACACACCCGCTGTGGGACTCCCCCAGCCCCCACCACGGCCCACTGATCACCCTGCACCATTACCCCTGCCTGTGTCTGGCCCTGCCACCAAGCTTGAGCCCAGTAAAGGCAGGCAGCAGCCTCCCTCCTCCCTGGGCCCTCTTCCCTCCATCCATGCTGGCCTGGTGCTGCCCACGTGCTGGGTGCTCGTTCCCCGAGCCCCGATCTGGGGGCCTCCTGACCCCTTCACTGCCCTGGAGGCCCTCTCAATCTCCTTTCCAGACACCAACTTCAGGGTACCCCCCACCAGGAGCCTGCAGGCCTCCACGGGGCCTCCTGCCCCCAGATGCCCCACGTCCCAGCTCCTACCTGCCTCTCGGATGAGCTTCTTGGCCTTGCGCTCGCTGAGGGAGCTGACCTGGCAGGGCTGGGGTGGGACCGGGTTGGGGCGCAGGGTCCGCAGGCGGGTGGCACAGCAGTACACGGCCAGGGCCGACAGCTCGGGGGAGATCTGCTTGGCCTGGGAGATGAGCTTCAGGGCAGGGTTCCAGCCCCCCTGTCCTTCCCCTCCCCATGCAGCCCCTCCCTGCCCAGGCCAGGCCGGCCCAGCCAGGCCCACTCACCCGCCGCCTCTGTTCTGTGGCCTCTGCCTCTTCTTCCTCTTCGTCTTCCTCCTCCTGGTCGGACAGAATTCGACCGTCCTCGCTCCGAGCAGCTGGCAGCTTCTTCCCCTTCACCAGGACCCGGCCCTTCAGCTGCTGGAGAGGCCAGTATGGAAGGATGATGCCCTCTTGCCCCTAGGTCAGCCATTCAACCCCCACTATGTGAGGGGCTGACTGGGGGTGGGGAGCAGGAAAGAACATGAGTGATGTTTCTAATAGGAAAAAATGGGCAACGACGTATAGACCCATCATCATGGGACTGGCTAGTGACGTCCCTCCAAACAGAAGACCACACGGCAGGCCTTACAATGGTTGAGGCAGCTCAAGACTGAAAGAGAAGGTGCCCTCTTCAGAAAATATCTCACATGAAAGAAGTGACTATAGAACACGAACACGTAATCATATGATCTTCTTTGTGCAACATTTGAAAGGTAGCTATGTACACAGGTATATACACATGGGAAAGTTCTGGAAAGACAGACGAGAAACTTAAAGGTGGTTACTTCCTGTGAAATTGGACAGGGGCAGAGAAAAACCCATTTTTCATTGTATATACTTTTGTACAGCTCGATTTTTTTAACCATGTTTCATGCTAATGAAAAAATCAAATCACACACACACACACACACACACACACACACACACACACACACACAAAGGTGAATCAACATTCTCTGCATATTTGGATTGCGAGGAGGAGGAGAGTTTTCTCAAGGAGCAGGGGAGAAAACACAAATGTCCTGAGGGGGCAGAAAAAAGGTTCTGGGGTTCGGGAGGAAAAACCACCTCGGGCCAGAGAGCTGAGGAAATTTCTAAGGCCACAGAAGAGGTGGTTTATCACTGAGCTAGAATTCTAAGCAGGTGGCGGTGGGCGAGAGTAGATGGCTGGGAAGGGAGCTTCAGGTGGAGGGGACATGTCAACCAAGGTTTGGAGGTAGGAATGGCGGAGTCTGCAGGGACTCTGTAGGTAGGGAGGCAGAGCGGGGTGGGGGTGAGGGCATGGAAGGCCCTGGGTGCCAGGTGAGGGGGTGGGGTGGCGGTGAGGTGGGGGTGGGGAAGGATGGAGGGGGGAAGCGTGACGAGACCTCGGGGTGGCAGATGGCCACTGAGCGCAGGGGCAGAGGAAGGCTGAGGCAGAGAGAAGTGAGGGGTCCGGAGCCAGGGAGGTGGCACAGCAGTGGGGGATGGCGGACAACAGCCGGGTCCCCGCCCCCAACCCGGCTGGGAGTCTGGGGGGCACTCACTACCTCTGGGGATGGCAACTCTTCGGGGTTCTGGGAGTCCAGCGCTTGTGTCACCAGCACGTCTCCCAGGATGGCGCGAAGGTGGCGGGCCATGACAGCCTGCTGCTCCAGCCCGCAGTGGTTCTCAAGGGACAGGATGACAGGGTATGGGGACAGCTGGAGAGGGGGAGGGGGCAGCAGCTCAGAGCCACTTCCCCGTCCCCCTCCCAGGCTCCCCCACTACACCCGGACCCCAACCCCCTTCAGGACAGGCAGGCAAAGGCACACTGGGGGGGCTGAGGAGGCGGAATGTGGGACATAGTCTGGGGTCAGTGTGTCCATGAGGGAGACAGAGGGCAGATCTCCGGTCTCAGGGAAAGGGTGGTATGTCTGGGAAGCTGAGGGCAGCTGCAGAGATGGTTTTATTTTTTATTATTTAAAAAAAATTTTTTTAACGTTTATTTATTATTGAGAGACAGAGCGTGAACAGGGGAGGGGCAGAGAGAGAAGGAGACACAGAATCGGAAGCAGGCTCCAGGCTCTGAGCTGTCAGCACAGAGCCCAAGGCGGGGCTCGAACTCATAAACCGCAAGATCATGACCTGAGCCGAAGTCGGACACTTAACTGACTGAGCCACCCAGGCGCCCCAAGATGGTTTTGTTTTATAAATGCCCTTTATATGTTAATGACATTGACCATGTTGTTTATGTTACAAACTTTCCCCCCACACCAGTCTTTTTTTTTTTCTTTTTAAATTTCTTTTTAGGTTTACTTTTTTTAGTAACCTCTATACCCAACATGGGGCTCGAATTCATGACCCTGAGATCAAGAGTTGCACGCTCTTCCCACTGAGCCAGCCAGGCACCCCCAAGCCCATCATTTTTGAGGGTAAGATCTGTGTATAGCTTGACAGAAGTTACAATTTTATGCAGATTCCATGCCCAGCTTCTCTGTCATGGCTTTCCCTTTGGGAGTTAGGATTAAAATGTCCTCTCTTGGGGCGCCTGGGTGGCTCAGTCGGTTAAGCGTCTGACTCCTGGTTTTGGCTCAGGTCATGATCTCATGGTTTGCGAGTTTGAGCCCGGTGTTAGGCTCTGTGCTGCCCTGCGGAGCCTGGTTGGGATTTTCTCTCCCTCCCTCTCTCTCTGCCCCTGTCCCCTGCTTGTGCTCTTTCTCTCTCTCTCTCAAAATAAATTAAAAAAAAAAAAAAAAAAAGGTCCTTTTTACTCCTGAAGTTTTCTGCTAGACATTTTGTGATTTTAACACATTTAATAAACATGAAAGTAGGGGAAGGGAGACTCTCAGCTTTCTTCTACCCCACTGGCCAGCTGTCCCAGCAACACTTGGTGAGTGAGTGATTCTCTGGGCAAGGGGGTTTTTTCTGGAAGGACTGAGGATGGCTGGGGTTATCGGGAAGGCTCTGGGGCTGGGCATGGGGGTCCTGGGAGCTCACAGTGAAGGCGTGGTCACGCACAGCCTGGACCACGTCTCGGAAGAGGATCTTGGAGGTGAGGGTGTGGCCGTGGTAGATGACGGGCTCCCCTCCTGGCCCCTCCCAGCAGTCTAGCTCCACACAGCGGCACCCCTGAGCAAAGGCCCTGTGGATAGACAGACGGACAGGCAAGGTGTCCTGTGGGTGCCACAGGGCACAGCAACCGGCAGACCGAGCCAGGTAGGCAACCCCCCTCCCCGCCGGAAGCCCACGGTGAGATTCGAGCCCCATGTCACCCTCAAGCTGGGCTCCCAGATGTGTTCACCCCACCATCCCTGCTATGGTACCTAACATAGGCCTCGGTGCTGCTGGGCCCCCCGATCTGAGAGTCAGTCAGATAGGTATTGTGCGAGGAGGAGATGAAGTAGTGGGAGAGGGGCTGGTCCATGTCCTGGAACACACATGTGTGGGCTGGGTCCAGAGCAGCCCCTTCGGGTGACAACAGGTACATCATGAAGCCATCCAGTGTCATCAGCTCATGCTGCTTGGCTGCGGGGATGGGCAGAAGAGAACGTCAGGCCACAGGGAGGAGCCCCACGTCTGGCCCCATGTGCCCCCAAAGCTCACTCTACTTAGTACCAATGAGCACCTATCTACAGACTGGACTCTACTCAAGCGATGCTACTGACTTCTTTGAAGTAATCTCTACACCCACCGTGGGGCTCGAAATCACAACCCCGAGATCGAGAGTGACATGTTCTACCGACCGAGCCAGCCCAGTGCCCCCTGAAGTCATGCCACTTCACCTTCGGCCAAACCCTGTGAGGAAGGTGCACTACTATGCCATTTTACAGATGTGGCAACTGAGTCTCCGGGAGGCGAGGTAGCCTGCCCAAGATGGCACCCACTGCCAGTAATCGCAGCGCACGCTTAGCTAGAAGCCCAGACCTGTCAGATGCCAAGACGGGGCCGTGTTGACCCCCACCCTGTCTGTCAGACCGCCACCTGTCTCATTGAGCTCATAGGTGTGGATGAGCTGCTGGGCACGGGCCAGAGTGGCGCCATCCTCGCCCTGGTCCTCCAGGAACTCCAACAGCTCAGGGGCGCTCAGCACGCGGTCCTCGCCGGAGTACCGATGGAAGATCTCCTCCAACTCGGGGCGTTTCAGCAGCCGCCTCAGAAACTCCTCAATCTCAGCCCCCTCCAGCCGCTCATTGTTGGAGTGGTCGCACTCCTAGAAGGCAGCAGGGAGGAGCTCAGAGGAGCGGCGGGGGGGGGGGGGGGGACACGACACCCTGGGAAAGCTGGCCTGCACGGACACCTCTGTCACCTACAATGCTAGGAAGGCAAATGTCCCCCATTTTGCAGGTAGAGAAACCGGGAGCTATTGAGGCTCTGGGTGTTGCTCAAGCTCAAACAGCTGGTAAATTGCAGGGCTGGGATTCTAAGGAAGGTCGCTTGGGTTTAGTGCCTGTCCCTGTATGCCCATGACCTACCCCCCCCAAAATCCAGATGTGGGAGGAAAAGCAGTGGCCCAAGGGCAGGACAAGCCGTAATTCCCCCTCCCAGGCATGTACATTACCATCCTCACAGTCTCCAATTCACACCCAGGGTCAAAGGGCAACAAACAAGTGCGACTGCACGTGGAGCAGTCCACATGGAGCTGTGGGCCCCCGTGTACCGGGGCCATGGCTCTTCTGTCTTTCAGGGTCTCAGGCTGGTCACATAGGCGTCTGCCACGTGCCCTGGCTGGGCCGAGGCGGAGCCCACCCCCGTGCACCCCTGTCTGTGCTCCCACATGTGGGGTGTATCTGGTCACACGTGGAGGGGCCACATGGGCCACGGCGGAGGAGGATGCGCGCGTGTGCCTGTGAGCTGACTCCTACTTGCACTCCCATGTGCAAGCCGTGCGTGGTCACCTGTGCAAAGGCTGCCTGCAGACTCCGAGCAATGAAAACTATAGCTCTGCTGCTCCCTTTGGAGGTATGGGAGGGCCCTCCCTGCCCAGAGCCCCGCCCCTCCTCCAGCTCTGCCTGAGGGTGAGGAATGTTCTGGGCCGGTACTTCCATCCTGGCCCAGCCGCCTCGGGGGAGGGTAAAAGGCTAACTAGGCCCAGATGGGGCCTTCCCACTGGGAGAGGCCACTCTGTCCACAAAGGATGGTGACTCAAAGGTCAGAGTGCGGCAGGAGCCCACCTTGAAGAGGCGGTAGGCATACATGTCGTTCATGTCCACGTTGACCATTCTGAGCAGGCTCTTGATCTCCTTGAAGCTCATCTTACTGTCCTGGTTCGAGTCGGCCCGGTGCAGATAGGAGTGGATCCAGGTGTGGGTGCTCAGGAAATACCAGCAACAGCCTGGGCACCGCCCCCAGCCGACAGGTAACTGACAGGGTCGCCACCACTGCCTGGCTCTGGGGGCTCCCGGGTCTAGGGGCTGTACTTCCCCTCAGCCTGGGGACTCCCTCCCTACACGGGGCCAGGACCGAGCTTCCCAGAGACGGAGGCGGCGTCACCAGCCTCGGTTCTGAAGACTAGGGGCCCCGGGCTCAGCCCGCCGGGCCCCCAGACACGGCTCCCCCCTCCCCCACGCCCGGCCCCCTGGGCAGGATATTGATCGAGGCGCTCGCGCTGGCTCATGGCGTCGAGGCGCGCGCGCAGCTTGCCCAGACCGCGCACCCAGCGCTGCGCCTCCTCCGGGGTGGCCGCCGCCAGGTCCAGGTTCTTGCGGCGGCCCTTGAAGGCGATGGTGAGGCAGCGCGCCGGCGGGAAGGCGTCCCCGAAGCGTCGCAGGCCCTCGGACTGGTGGCCCTCGCGGACCGCCTCGATGTGCTGCACGAAGACTGCGGGAGGGCGAGGAAGGGGAGGGGGTGGGGAGGACGGGGCACGCGCAGCCGGGTCAGGGCGGCGGGACCCGGCCGCTGTCCCCAGCCCGCCCCGCGGCCGCGCGCCCCGGCTCACAGATGTGCTGCGACGGCGCGCGCGGGATGCGCCTCTGGAACCACACGCTCAGGCCGTCCTCCTGCAGCCGGTACAGCCGCTCCTTGTGCCACGTCCGTGAGCGGATCTTGCAGAGCCGGGAGCCCCGCAGCATGGCGCGCACGTCCTCGTCCTCCGTCAGGCCTGCGCGGGAGAGAGGCCGGAGGACGTCGGGGCCGGCCTCGCCCTCGCTCCCTCCACCCTCGTCCCGGCTGGCAGCCGGCCTGCCTTCCTGCGCCTGGAGCCTTGCAAGTCCTCACAGGCCCCTCTTCCTCTCCTTAGCGTAACTCGTCCCCAGTGGTGGGTTTGGCTATAGTCTCTTCCGCCCCAGGAACTCGCTGGCTTGGTGTGTCCCACCCAGCCGCCCTGGGGAGGGTGCCCGTACCTCCACCAAGCAGCTGCCTCCGGAGGCCCCCAGAGCAGAGCAAGCCCTCAGGCAGCGCCTGGGACTCAGGCCTCCCTAAAGGTCACCCTTTCTGCCACTCCCTTCCATCCGGGCCTCCAGACTTCAAGACCAGAATCTGCCACCAGCAACCTTTTCCCTTGACGTGAAACCCTGACCATCAAAAAGGTAGTCTCACTATCTAACCCAGATCTTCCTTGCTGCCACCCAAGCTGCTCACCTCTGCTGTCCCCCCAAGACCAGGGAGGACAGCAGAGGCCACCTCTGTCACTTCCGAGTTACACAGCCTGGGTGGCAGCTGAGACTGCTCTAAGCCTCATGTTCTCTGTGCACAGAATGAAGGCCACAGTAGTACCTCCTGCAAAATCCAAACTTCAGTCAAGATGCTGCCCTGCTCTGATTTGTCTCACTAGAGGTCAATACCAAGGGTTTACGAGCCAGGGGACAACAGAAAGAGTGGGAATCCGGCATACTGGAAGGAGGAGGGCAGCCAGGAATGGATGAGGGCCCAGAGTTTCCAGAGAACAGGAAGCTGGATTTCTATGGGAAGCCTCCAGATTTTGCAGTGCTGGCAACCAAATCAAATTGAAACAAAAAAAACCCTAAAACACCACGGTATGGGCCAAATGAACAGGACAGTGGGCCTCTCTTCCTCCCTTTATTTTATTTTAATTTTTTTAACATTTATTTATTTTTGAGAGACAGAGCGAGACAGAGCATGAGTGGGGGAGGGGCAGAGAGAGGTGGGTACACAGAATCCAAAGCAGGCTCCAGGCTCTGAGCTGTCAGCACAGAGCCTGACGTGGGGCTCGAACCCGCAAACCACGAGATCATGACCTGAGCCGAAGTCGGACGCTCAACCGACTGAGCCACCCAGGCGCCCCCCTCCCTTTATCTTATCAAGTCCCCAATACTGGCTTTGGCTCTAGGCTTTGTGGCACCAAGACCCCTGCTTGTTGTAAACTCTGGCCTGTGGAACCAAGTCTACATCCCAGGACATTCCTCTCTCATTCTCTTGGAACCTTTGTAGGATCCTTCTTGCTTCTCTTCCTCACACAGGAGTCCTTCAGGGACCAGCTCAGACACCATCTCCTCCAGGGAGCCTTCCTTGGTTTGTCCTCAAATGGGCATTCTCCCTCCCTGATCACCAACAGCACTTTTTACTTTAACTAAAACAAACACCCTACCTAAATTGTAATTTCGGTCAACTTTAATAAACCCAAGGACAGGGATGAAGTCTCATAGCTGCACTACAGTGCTCATCCCAGAGCCAGACTCACAGCCAGTGTTTTGATAGGGGAGGCAGATGTACCAGCAATTGGGGGAACTAAATTTATTCTGCCCCCTGCCCTACCCTATCTGTCCTTTCCTTATGGGCCAGGGTTTCTGAACCCTGGCTGTGATCAGAATCAGCTGGAGGGGTTTGCAAAACCCACAGCCCAGAGATTCTTGTCTGGCAGGTGTGGGTTGGGACTTGGGTATCTATGTTTAAAAACCTATCCTGTGACTTTGAGGGTGACTATGACTGAGAATCACGGCCTCAGGGCCAGGAGGAGAAACCTACCATCCAGAGGAGCCTATAGTCCCCCCCTTGGGTTAGCCTGTGGCCCTAATGGCTCTCGGGATTTAGACGAGCCCCCTGGGTCAGTGCCCATTTGGTGCCCCCTAGCTAGGAAAGCTTGTCCTTTCCAGACAAGGAGCTAGAATGTGGCAGGCACCAAGCCAAGAGACTCACCAGACCCTCAGCCCCCTACACCCACATCTGGGCAGCTTCTGAATTCCTTCAACCTGAGAAGCAATGGATTGGGGGGCAGGACATTCAGCAGAACCCGTAATGCCATAGCAACCAAGCCTGCCCCTCCTCTACCTCCTCTCAGTGGGAGAGGAACCCCTATTCCCCTGACAACCAGGCTCTGCAGCTGGGGCCACCTCCCCTGACCCCGCCATCCCTCTGATGCCAAGCCCATAGTTGGGGAGGGTGGGGAGAAGGGGGACTGGTGAATGACTAAGGCCGGAAATGGAGGTGAGTCACTGAGGGCCTGCTTTGTCCTGAATCTTCCGCAAACAAAACATCGAGACAGGGAGCCTGAACTTCTGATCAGCCCGCCACTGGGACAGGTTCCCACGTTGAGAAGGCCCTTGCTCCTGACCTTCCTCCCCGGCTCCTCAGGAGCCTGTTGGGGGAAAGGGTGACGTTCCAGTCTGCCTGCCCAACTGGCACTGGCCCCTGGACCACACTGCTCCTCGGACCACACTGCCCCCGCCGCCCCCACATCCAGTGGAAAAGCCAAACAGAATGGGAGTTCAATGCCAGGCCAAGCCAGGTGCTGAGTCCCTGGGTAGGTGACATTATTTCCCCATTGCTTGAGTTTCTGACCCCTGAGAGAGTGAGAGGATTAGGGTGCCAGACAGGAAGGACAGGACCAACGGAGGTAAGGGGGTGACGTCAGGCCTCGGGCAGTGAAGCTAGGAGGCACCTGGCTCTCTGCCCAGGCACCCAGTAAACATTTATAGGTCCTGCCAGGCCCCAAACACACAGATGTTTCCTCAACCTCATTCCTACCTGCTTGGAGCAGGTGTGCATCCTGTCTGCCTCTTGTGGTTTCCGTGGGTTATCTATCTAAACATCTCTGCCTTGAACCTGGAGCTGGGCTGGGCCAGTGCTGTGGCCACCTTGACTGAACAGATGGAGTAATAATCATGAAACAACAGCACTAAAAATGATGAACAACAGTCAAAAGATAGAAACAACCCAGAGGTCCGTCAACAGATGAATGGATAAGCAAAACGTGGTATAGACAGACAGTAGAATATTATTCGGACATAGAAAGGGGGAAATCTGGTCTCACCCTGCAGCCGTAAAAGGACAGTATATGATTCCACTTATATGTGGTACCTAGAGTAGCCAGATTCATAGAAATGGATTATATGTCACGTATCCCTCAATAAAAAAAAAAATTCAGAGACAGAACGTAATTAGACGTTACTAAGGCCTAGGGGAAGGGAAGAGGGGGGAAATTACTGGTTAACGGCTAGAGTTTTCGTTTAGGGTAATGGAAACATTTTGGAACTAGCCCAACACTGTGAATGCATAACATTGCGAATATAATTAATGCCACTGAATTAGCCACTTCGAAATGGTCAAAGGGGCCAACTTTATTATATATTTTTTTGCCACAGTTAAAAAAAAATAACAACGCAGTATGCCAGAAACCATTGTATACTTTGAAGGGGTGAATTGTATGATATGTGAATTAATATCTCAATAAAGCTGTTCAAGGGGCACAGAGCAGTTAACTTATCCAGGGTCCTGGGGCGGCAGGTGGTGGAACCAGGATGGATTGAGAGTTGGGGGGGTACCTGACCCCCTGAAGGGCTGTGTGTGGCTGGAATGAGCTAATGCGCACTCAGTTTAGGGCCCGGCCTACAGTAGGCACTCGATAAATTATAAAAAAGGAAAGCGAGGCAGTGGCCCTGGAGGGAAGAGGGAGCCAGGTATTCCCGTAAGTCTGTCCTTGTCAGTCTCATGGCCTCCAGATGGGCCCTTCTCCAGCCTCGTTCAGTGTTGTCAGTGGGGCTCAGACACCTTCTCTAGGCCAACCGCTCATCTCAGCCCTCAGAGACGGGCCACGGGGAGGTGAGGAATGGACAGGCCCAGTGTCCCAACTATCACCTTCAGCCCGGGCGGTTTGGTCTGTGTGTGGTCTGAGGCCTGAGCCGTTCTGGGTCAGCGGCCAAGGTCGAGGGCGGGAAACTGTCTCAGTGGCAGAGCTGGAAGGGGCCATGGGAAAGTCAAGTCCATCTCTGATCCTTAATGTCCCTTTTTCATAGATGGGCCACTGGAATTATGAGAGGGTAAGCTGGGTATGCGGACAGGGTAAGTTGTGTATGCGGACAACAGTGTGGGTTACCCAAGGCAAGGGGGGACGCAGGGGCAGTGCAGTGGGTGGGCAGGGGCCAGGGCAGACCAGCAGTGGGGGTGAGGGTGGGGCTGCTGTGTGGCTACAGGGTGTGTAGACAAGAGGGGTAATAGGTAGGCAGCAGGGTGTGAAAAGGGTAGGTCTGCAGCAAAGGTGTGTGTGTAGGTTGGTGTGTGCATATAGGGTGTGTGTGTGTGTGCGCGTGTGTGTGTACGTGTGCTTGCTCCAGTGCACACACGGGAAGGGTACGCGGGGCTCCATCAGGAATGTGAGACATGCAGGGAACAGCAAAGGCCGACAGCTTCATGCCAAGTGGGGGAGGAGAGGAAAAGAAGCTTTTCCTGGTGGCTCTGGGAGGGAGTATCCAAGCCGAGGGGTCCCAAACACCTTCCCGCCCTAATCCTCTGGCCAGCAGGCAGCCCCAGCTCTTCAGGTATCAAGCGTGTCCCCCTGGCCTGGGCTGGCTGCCACACCTGGGGCCAGAGCCCGGTGGAGCTCAGCGCCAGAGTCCATAACATTCCTGGGAGAGTCAACAAAGTCAGGAAAGGCAGGCAGTGCTTCCCCAGTCCCTGGCTAGACGCAGTGCGACAAAGGTGGCGGCACCCTTCCCGGCAAGGCCAGAACGAGCATGAAGCCCATTTGGGGGCAGAGGTCGTAGGAGGGGGCACAGCATGCCCCCGGCTCAGACAGAACGGCCGGGGGCCCAGGCCCTACCCCACTCCCCGCCAGGCCAGGCACCTGCCAGGACCCCCAGCCGCCAGATCCACCCACGGCAGCCCCACTCACCCTGCAGAAGACGTCCTGGGCAGGCCATGGGGAGAGCCCTCTTGCCCCTGCGGCAATCAGTGGTGCGTGCAGGCCGGGGAGGAAAGGGAGCAGGATTCTGCCCACTCAGTGCTCTGCTTGCTGGGAGGATTAGGGGCAGGGCGGGGCATCAGGGGCACAGGCACAGACAGGGGCTCTGGGGAGACAGGGTTGTCAAGATAAAATTCAGGGTGCCCAGTTACATTCGAATTTCAGATAAACAACGAGTCATGTTTCAGTATAAGTTTGTCCCAAATCATTTGTTTGTTTATTTGGAATTCACATTTAACGGAGCATCCTGTATTTTATTTGGCAAGCCTATGAGGACACCTCTAGAGGCTGGCAGGGCCTCTGTGGGGGATGGGAGTAGCAGGCCATCTCCAGGCATCAATCCCTCACTCATTCACTTAGACTCTGTGCCAGGCTCCTGGGTTCAAATCCTCTCGCAGCTACTTCCCAGCTTTGAACTTCTCTGAAACTCAGTTTCTCACTTGTAAAATGAGGCTACAGGTACCACAAACCTCAGACAATTGTGGGCATTAAATGAGCTAATATGTGAAAAGCGCGCTCGGCATAGTGTTATAAAGGTGTTAATTAGTATTCATTAATTCTGGCAGTAAAGAGCCACCATTGAAAACTAGGCTTTGGCGGCTGCCTCTCAGCCCTGTGGGCCTTGGCTGGTGACTTCACCCTCTCCACCGGGTCTGCACCAGTGAGGACAGCAGCAACACCTTTCCCCCTCCCGCCCCACCCCCTCTCCCCCCCCCCCCCCCCCACCGCCGGGGTGCCAAGGATTAAGTAGGTTCTGGACTGATGCAAGCTCAGCACTATGGCCTCACTGAACTCAAGCTCTCTCCAGCTATTCTCTGGCTTCCTGGGGACAGGCTAAGCCCGCAGCACCCCCGAGGGGGGAAGGGACAGAAGAAGGACCCCAGGCTCCACAGATGATTCCCACTCAGTGTGGGAGTGGTGTTCCCCCCAGGATGGCCTGAAAAGCCCTTTCTTTCCCTTGGGCCTCTTGGAGCCTTCGACCTCCAGGCCACTCCCTGCCCCGGTCTCTTGAGGGGACCTGAAATAAAATCTGTTCTCTGTTAGCCTAAGGGGTGTGGCCACAGGGGGCCATCCTGGGAGGAGCTGGGGTTGCTGTGGGAGGGGAAGCTACCTAGGTGCTGGGCCTAGGCCTTGATGGCCCGAAGGGCCAGGCCCCAGGACACCTGGGTGTGGTCTCCACCCTGTCCCTGGAGTCAGTAAGGCCCAGGGAAGCTGCATTCCCCAGAAACTGGACATTCCTTTCTTGGCAGTCACTCAGCAGGACAGGGCAGTGGTGGGAAGGGAGGACGGCCCAGGTGACATTCTGACACCCACATAGTTCCTGATGGTGTCACGGTGCGGGATGCCGTGAGCTCCCGTGCCGCTTTACTCAGCCAGTGAGCGCTGAGTCCCGGGCTCGGCGGTAATGATTTGTCTTCAAGTGTCTCTTGCTACTAAACTGTGTGCTCCCCGAGGGCTGAGCGCTGTGCTATTCATCTCTGGCGCCCTGGCCCCTGGCACAGTGCCCGTGGCACACTGATAGGGCTGAGCAGATATGTGTGGAATGAAGAAGCAGGCAGGTATGCAGGGGCATCACCCCAGCCCTCCCAGCAGCCACAGCCCCTGCGGTGGCTGACTCCTGGAACTGCTTCTCTGGCCCAATGCCAGCCCTGGGTGTCTCGGTGGCACCTCACCTCCCCACGGCCACCCTCCTCTCCCCAAGGCACCGCTGCTCCTCAGCCCAAAGAATGACACTGCCATTCACCCGAGACACCTTTCAGATCCCACCGACTGCAGAGTCCAGCCCAGTCCACCCCCTAGGTGGTTGTGGAATCACATTTGGGCTGCACCGGCCCAAGTCTGAGCACCACCATGGCTTGACCAACTGATTCCCCAGCCTTCCTCCTCTGGGTCTCCCCGATTCACCCCTACCTATGTACAACATGCCCCTGCTCTGCACAAGCCCTTCCTCCTGCCTGAGGCCCTCTGGGGGCTCCTACTGGCCTTTTAAGGAGGGGCCTTGAGGACACGGCTCCCACCTGCCTCTCCCCTGGACCTCCCTCCAATCTCCCTCCGGCTCTGGGGTGCCACCGGGGCTCTCGCTAGCTCCCCAGCATCTGACTTCCCTCTCCCTCCCTAGCCTTGTTTCTTTGCTTCATTGTCTGACCTCCTTGCCGAAGGGCCAGAACTGTATCTTGTTTGTTGCTGAATTCCAGGACAGAGCATACCGTAGGCACCCAATAAATGTCTGCTGAATGCGTGAATGATTGGACAGGAGGGCAGAGATCACGTGTCTTAGTCTCCTTAAGGAGAGTGTCAGGCTCTCTCAGACATAGTCAACGCTCTCAATCAATTCCGATCGAATGAGTGACAGGAGGTAGAGTAAAAACAAGTGGGGGCAGTATCTAAGAGAAGGCAAGACTGGCAACTGGCACCCCTGATTCACACTGATCTCTTGGGTAGCCCTGCCCTGTTCCCCCAGCCCCACACCCCACCTCTCCATCATTAACTATTTACTAACAGCCCTTCCAACATGCCACTTCAGTTTCATGGTGCTTTACATTTTTATAAAACACACACACACACACACCTCATTCAAGCCACTCAACCAGCCAGTCGGTCACACTTTGCTCAGACTCTGAGAGGGTCGCAGGGGCAGCGTGGCTGGGCACAGCCACCATGCCAGCCTTTGCCCTTAGCAAGCTGTGGGGTCATTGGCAAATTCTTCCCCTTCTCCGAATCGGTTTTCTCATCTGTGAAAGGGGAATTATACCGGGTACCTCTCAGGAGGGTGAGGAAAATTGAATGATGCCACCGATGTAACTACCCGGGGCCAGGCCAGTCTCTGGGAGATGCTTAATAAGCCACAGTTACATTTCTTCCCCGCAGTGACTTCCCCCAAACCTGAGCCGGGAACTCTGCCCTTCTGACTCCAAGGGCAGTATTCTCACCAGTCAGACCAGTCCTACCAGTGCTATGCGGCTGCTGCAACCCCTGTGGGGGCTGCAGGGTTGGAGGGCTGGCTTGAGAGGCCGGACTCCCCACAGCTTGCCTGCCTTCCTAAGGGCGGCCAAGAACCCGGGATGCCCGGGGGCGCCCGCAGACCCGAGAAGGCATAGGGTGTTGGGGAGGCGAGTGAGGGACACCCCGAGCCTGTCTCTCCCACTCTATTCACCAGGTCCTCGGGGACCCCCGATCCGCGCCCAAACGCCCATTCCGGCACGCCCCGCGGGCGCCTCCTGGTGGGAAGCAAAGGCCACCCGGGCGCCTGGCTCTTCCCGGGAACGTCGGGTGACCCCAGGTATGACCCCCCCCCCCTCCCCCGCCGGAACGGTGCTGGCATTCCAACCCTCGCCCGGCTCCACACAGCCCCTCGCAGCTGGGAAACCCGCGACGGCTCGCCCGCACACCCCGCCCCCCCCCCCCCAGACGGACCTCTGGGCAGTCGGCGCCCACCCGAGTCGCCCCCGCCGGTCACTGACCCATCTTCTTCAGTGCCCGCAGCCCGGGCCTCTTGGTGTCGCCGTCCGGGGGCGCGAGCAGAAGGGGCGCCGCGACCTGGGCCGCCACCGGGGGCTCCTCGGGCCGCCGGCGGCAGCTCCTCCAGCGGCCGCACAGCATGGCTTGGTGGGGCCGGGGCCGGGCCCGGGGTCTGCGCGAGGGGACAGGGTAGCGCGGGGCGCCGCTCCGGCCCGGCCCCGGCTCTGCGCGCGGTCCCGACCGGAGAAACTTAGCGGCGCCGGGAAGGAGTCGGGGGGAGGAGGTGTCGGGAGCAGGGAAAGAGGGAGGGACGAGGTCGCGAGAAGGAGGGACGGGGAGGGAGGGGGCGGAGCCGAGGACGGCGCGGGGGAGGCGTGGGGCGGTGGCGGGGAGCTGGGTGGCGACCCCAGGCCGGGAGGTGCCCCTTTGCGAGGTGTGGGAAGGGAAGGGGGCCGGCTCGCGTCCCCTCTCCCTGCCCGAGTCCCCGGCTCTTGAGTCCGCCTCCCCATTCTCCTCCCAATCCTCGGATCCCGGCCGCACAGATGACGGGAGCCCCTGTTGGGGGGAGGGGGCGGCGGAGGAGACGAGGATTGCTTTCTGGCACACTCTCCGTTCTCTGCACCCTGACTCGATGTGGACTCAGGACCCCTCCCTCTTCACCTTCCCCTTCCCCGTCCCGCAGGAGGCCTCAGAAGGGAGCCAGACTGGGGGCCAAATCTGCGGGGCGGCTCGTCCTGGGCCAAGGGTCCTCGGACCGGCCCGGAAAGCCGAGAGAACCCCAAAAGCTGGGCCAAGCAGGAGGGCAGCCCCATCTGGAGGGGTGGGAGAAAGGGAGGTGGTGGTTGGGGGTAGGAAGGCTCTGGCTGTGATGTCATTGGATTAACCCTCTCGGCATCAGGTGCCAGCCCCTCGGTCTCAAAGCTGACTGGTCTGGGGGAGATGGGGTGGCACTAAGTCATTAGAATCCCCGGCAGAACTCCGGTTCTGGGTTCGAGGTTTGGAAGCATTAGCGTCCCAGTGGGCGTTCGATTGCCCCGGACGGCCGCCGCACCCTGTGTAGATGTCCGTGACATCAACCCGTGGGTGAGCGTCGAGTGTGGGTCCTGGTGACCGTTTCATGTGTTCACTTACTATATGTGAAACCATCAGAATATTTGTACGAAGGGTGGGATGGCAGGAGACTAATCATTTTAGCGTTGTCTGCCGCAATTACCCTAAATTGGGTGCGGAGAGCCGGGCGCACACCGCCACTCGGCGGCGGCCAAGAGCGTGGCATCTCAAAGAGAAAGCTTAGTTTCTCAGGACCTAGATTTGCCACCTACTTGCTCTAGCCCATTCTCAGATATCCTCGACCCAGAGATCTGGCATACTGGTTTGGATACCCACCCCTGTCTGGATATTCTTTCTGTACTTTTGATCCTGCAATTCCTTCCTTCGGGAACTACCTTTCTCATTCTTCTCCTGGTTTACAATTACGTGTTCCAAAACTCAGCGCCAATGTCCCTCCTCCAGAACCCCTCCAGAACCCGCTCTTCCTCCAGGACATAGCTTTTTTTTTTTTTTTTTTTTTTAATCCCCAGCGCCTGGCGGGGCGGGGAGGGGAGGGCGGGTCTAAGGAGCTGAATTGGGTTGCTCAGATTTGCAGGACCTGGGTTCGGAGGACAGACGCAGGTTTCCACCAGGGGGCACGAGGACTCCGCGTCATTTTACTAACTCCACCAGGTGGCGCTGCCTCCCGCCTCTGGTCCTCCAAGGTTGGGGAGCCGGCCGGCGGATTCGCCTCTACTGATTGGGAGAGCCACAGCTAAACTATTTGCATAATCTTGAAAGGGCCATGCTGAGTGGTTGAGGTATAGAAGCAGAAGCTGAAACGAGCCCTCTCATTGGCTTAAATTTCCCCCCTGCGTCCACATCCCGGTCAGATTGGGCCCGGAGGTCAGTCGGAAGCCTCCGGCTAGTGGCGAGACCGGGACCGTAGTCGGCGTATTAGGCGCTGCAGGGTGAGTGCCGGGTGGCCGGGCGGCTGGGGTGGGGGACCCCAGGGCAGAAGGAGTGGAGGACCAAGGTGGGAGAGTGTTGGCCCCGCCCTGACTCCTCTTGGCTTGCCCATTCTCCGGTCTAGGAGTTGGAAATGTGCACCTAGAGAGGGACAGCGGCTCTTGGCACCTGCCTCCACCCACCCACCGAAGTCCTATCCGCCCGCCTTGGCCCCCACCCGTGCTGCCCTGGGGTAGGAAAAGGAGTCTCAGCTGCAGCTTCTGACCTCCCGGGGCACCTGACTCGGGTGTAGAGCTTAGTTTGCCCCTCTGGAAAGTGGACCAGTGGCTTACAGAGGTGTGTGCCAGGGTGGACCGTGGAGGTCTGCTCATACGGAAGCTTGTTCTTGTAGAGTCGCTCAAAAGTAGGTCCCCAAGGTTCAGAGGCGCGCGGTATGGGTACCGAGAATGAAAGCCCAGAACCGGACTGCCAGAAACAGTTCCAGGCCGCAGTCAGTGTCATTCAGAACCTGCCTAAGAATGGTGAGGGCGCTGGGACCTGCACTTGGGGGTCAAGAAGATTGGGGTTTGCCGGGGGTTTCCCAGGAGGCTCTGATCCTTGCAGTTTTTGCCGATAAGTCCCTGCCTGGGCTGCCCTGGGGATCTCCTCTGCCTCCTGTCCCAGTCCAGCTGAGTGGGACCCCTCACCATCTCTGTCCATTCCAAGGGTGGGTGGTTCTCCCCCCACTTCCACTCTTTTGGAGCTGGGGGTGATGCTCTGCCTTCCACTTCCCCACCCCCTGCCCAGGCTCTTACCGCCCCTCCTACGAAGAGATGCTGAGATTCTATAGCTACTACAAGCAAGCTACCATGGGGCCCTGCCTCGTCCCCCGGCCTGGGTTCTGGGACCCAATAGGACGATATAAGTGGTGAGCCCCCTACCCACCGAGCAAACAAGCCTCAGCTGTCAACCAGCCTCTCACAGCGCTCTGCCCCCCAGGGATGCCTGGAACAGCCTGGGCAAGATGAGCAGGGAGGAAGCCATGTCTGCCTACATCACTGAGATGAAGCTGGTGGCACAGAAGGTAGGGAGAGGCTGCAGGCGTCTTTCTGTCCCCAAGGTCCCAGCTAGGTGGCCTATCTTCTACCCTTCCAGGGCTGACCCCCATTAGGTTTCCTGCACATTGACACCCCTGTGGGAATTACTACCTACATGCCATCTCTCTAACCCTGCTTGTCTCTGGTCCCTGACTGGGCACAGGGTGGAGGGGACCCAGTTCAAGTGGGATAGGAGGACAGCGGTAGGAGGGGCAGGCCCCTGTCCAACAGACACCCTGCCCCACAGGTGATCGACACGGTGCCCCTGGGCGAGGTGGCAGAGGACATGTTTGCTTACTTCGAGCCCCTGTACCAGGTGATCCCTGATATGCCGAGGCCCCCGGAAACCTTCCTGAGAAGGGTCACAGGTCAGGCCCCCAGGTTGGGAGCTCCACAAGTGCTGAGTGAACTTTCTGAGGTCCAGGCGGAGGGGGCTGCTCAGGTGGAGGGGGATTTGGGGGTAGAGGGCTCCAGGTGACGTCCCTGTAGACACTCCAACCAGCGCCCCTGATGGAGTGGGTCTCAGGGAGAGCCCATGGCTCATGAGGAGCAGGGGCTGATCTCACTGGGAAGCTCCAGCCTTTTCCCAGCCCCACCTCTGGGTGCCATGTCTCAGCAGGTTGGAAAGAGCAGGCACTGAATGGAGATGCCAGGGCTGCCCCAGAGCTTCCCTGCCCCCCCAGGGAACCAGCACTCCCAAATCCAGGTCAGTGCCTGGGGGGAGGGACAGACAGCCAAAGCCAGAGGGTGGGTGGGGAGCTTCCAGTGGGGTGGGTAAGGGGAGAAGGCTGGATGGCACACCTCATTCATGCCCACAGACACTGAGACCTCCTGTGCTTGCAAAGGCCAGGGGGCAGGTTCTGGGACCCTGGTTCCAGGACCTCACTTCTGGGACCCATCTATGCCTCCCATGGCAGTATCTCTCGTGTTCCCAGAGCAGGTGCCTTTACTCCTTGAACACCCCTCGCCTTTTTCCATAGCCCCCGTCTTGTCACCAGTGTCACCTATCCCCTCCCCAGAGTCCCAGCCACCTAGGGACCTGGACTCCGAGGTTTTCTGTGATTCCCTGGAGCAGCTGGAACCTGAGCTGGTGAGACTACCCCTCATTCCCTGCCTTCCCCACCCCACTGTGCCCTGGCTGCCCTACTCCCACCCTTGGATCTTGTGACTCCTCTCAGCAGGTCTGGACAGAGCAGAAGGGAGCCCCTGGAGGAGAGCCTGACACCAGAAACAGCTCCACGCTCCCCGCAGAGAAAGGTGAGCCCTTGTCTGACCCTTCACCCGCTTCTGCCATTCCCTGTGATTCTGGTGCCCCAGGCTTTCCCCTGACTGCCCTCTTGGGGCAGAGGTGAAAGTCCAGCACCGGGCACTTGCCAGCCAGCCAGACACCAGCCTGGATGGGCAAAGTCCCTGCCCGGCCCCATCTTTGTAGGCCTCCCACTGGGGACTGTCAAAGGACAATGATTTCGGCCCAATCCCCTTCTAGGATTTCCGTACGTGCCGTATCCCTTAAGGGCACTTTCATAAATATTATCTCCTTTATTCCTCTGAGTAAGCAGCCCTGTGAAGGCAATGACATTTCCCCCTAACTTTCAGGAGACAAAAATGAGGCTCAGAGAAGCTTCTGACTTGGCCACAGTCACACAGCTGAGTGGCGGTGCTGGGATTCAAACCCCTGGCAGCCCATCACTCAGCCACATGGATGGATTTTATAGAAATCACAGTTGGTACAAGGGATCGCCCTCTACTATTAATTTGCCCAGACCTGCCCCAGCCTGCCACCACCTTGTCCCTAGCTGAGTTGCCTCCTGAGTCCCCTTCCCTGTGTGTCTGTGCTCTGCAGAGGGCAGCCCGCTGGGGCCCCAGGAATTGGACACGTGGCTGGTGGGGACAGTTCGGGCGCTGCAGGAGAGCATGCGGGATGTCCAGGGTAGACTGCAGAACCTGGAGAGCCTGCCCAGCGTCGTCGAGCAGGTGAGCCGCCCCCAGGGCCCAGGGCAAGATAGAGGCAGAACTCCAAGGCTCTCTGTTCTGGGCTCCTCGTGGAGCCACTTCTGTCTTTCGTCCTAACTCCCCACCTGCCCACACCTCTGCCTTCTCCAGAGTGGTGTGGTTCTCCGTTGCAGGCAGGGCAGTCAGGGGGACTGAAGCACTTCCAACCTGGAAGGGAGAACGGGGGAGGCCCTCCTTTCCTGCTCTTGCCGGAATAGAAACTGAACATGAGCACTAATTCCAACAGTTTGGAAGGCCAGGACGTGCCTGCTCTTTGCACTGGGGCTGGGGGGGGGCCTGTTGCCAGATTTAAGGTTTGCTCCCAAGTGGCTCAGCCCTCGTGCCCCTCCCTCCCTCCCCTCTACTCCTAGATCTGCTTGGCCCTCACACCTCTGCTTCTGAGCTCCTGCAGCATCAGTCACTGCCACCAGTCTCTGAGCCCCAACTGAGTGCCAAACAAATGCGTACTTCATTATCTCATTTAATCCACACAGCCCTAGGAACTAGCTTTGCTTTTCATTTCCCTTTTCCAGAAGAGGAAACCAAGTGTCTGAGAGGCTGGGTAATTCACCTGAGGGCACACAGCCCAGAGGAACCTCACAGAGCTGCTGTGAGGCTTAGATGAGGCAATGTCCACCGCACTTCTCCAATTACTATTATTATTATTCACATCCAGTGACGGAGCTGAGAGCAGCCTCAGGTCTGTCTCCCTCCAAAGCTGGGACTCCCCATTGACGGAGTAGGTCTGTTCTTGAGAAGCCTGGGGTGGTGGGGGCAGGAAACGGCTAAATTGCTGGACGTGGGGGATCACCTGGGTGACCCTGAATCCCCTTGACACAGTGGGTGTCAGCCAGGGTGGCAGGAATTTCCTCAGACCCATCTTTCAACGCCCACCCCCGCAAGGCTTTATTTATTTATTTTACTTCTAACTCATTTTATATGCTGAGGATTGTGAAGATTTCCACCCTGAAATAGCTGGCTTTCCATCTCTAAAAATAAGAATATTCCACTACCTAGCCCGAGAGGACAACATTTTAGCACACACTTCGTATCGTCACATCCCCAATCCAAATCGAAATCTCCCCAGCTGTCCCGAAATTGCCTTTTCCAGCTGCTCTGTCTGTCCAGTCCAGGCACATGTGCTGCGTGTGGCTTCTCCGTCCTTTAAGACTCCTTTAATCTAGACCGGTGCTTTCTCCTTGCTACTGACTTACTGAGACTGGGCCAGTGGTCCAGGAGAAGGTTCCCTTCAGGTCTCTCTGATTACATCCTCCTGGCTTGTTTACATGACCAGATCATGTCACATGTGATGCTCTGCACATCAGGGGACACATATCTGGATGTCCCACAGTTAATGATTCTAGCACGGCCCACTGGCGTGGATGAAGGAGGAGTGCCGGTCTGATCTCACTACTGTTAAGTCGTGTTTTCCTCTTGCCAGCCAGGGCATGTCCTGCTCCCCTGACCCCATTTGCCACGTGATTTTTGACAATTAATGGATAAGCCCTGCCTGGATCAATAATTTATTTGGAAAAAAGAAACGTTGACTTCTAAATTCTCTTATTCCTTTAACATTTATTAGGGTGACACTTTACTGTAGAGTTTCATCTAGGATTTCCCTGAAGTACAGCGCCTTATGGAAAGGGAGAATAAGTGCTTAATTCATTCTCTTTAATTACCTATCTTAAAGTAAGGAGTTGATTGAACAGCCACCTCAACAGTGACAAATTTCCAACTTTCTCTTTGAGTATCATTACGGACTAATGGATTTTAAAGATTCAGTCTCTCAATCAACTGAAATTATTCTTTGTGATGCTTAGACTGGCACAATTTTGGTCAATGGAGACCCTTTCAAGCAGGGTCCTATGTTCTTATAACATGATCTCACTAATCTTTAAAAGTTTCCTTGTTTTCTGGTACAAAATGTCCCACATTCACCTCTGCCTTCCCTGCTCGGGACCTGGAATTCGCCACTTCTCCAAGGAGCCCTGGCTCCTTTTAGCAGAGAATGAGATTTAGAAGCTAAACTCTGAGCACCATTTGAAATATATGGCACATCCTTTATAATATTGGGTGTTCAGGCCACACCAACAGGGCCACTGCTTTGTGGCCCAGTAGAAACAGCCTAGAAGCCATTCTCTCCACCGCGCAGCCCCTACAGGCCCCTTGGCACCTGGGATTGCCCTCAGAGGAGGATGCGGGAGGGCACTGGAGGTCAGCTGTCAGGGACACACTGGGAACCCCAGGAGCCTTTCCTTTCTAGTGGTGCAGATTCAGGCACCACTGATAGGGACTGCTTCCCTATCTCAGTCGTTGCGATCTTAGGGAGGCACAACTCCCACTTAGCTCGGGAAGCAGGTTCCTAAGGAATTGCCCGGTCTGTGCCGAAGCCTGGGCCGGCCCCTGACTCCCTCCCTCTCGGCAGCAGAGGACCCCGCCCGGTGCCCGGCCATGGCCCCTCAGGCTCTCGGGTCCCACGCTGCTCTTCTTCCTCCTGTGGCCCTTCATCGTCCAGTGGCTCTTCCGACAGTTTCGGACCCAGAAGAGGTGACTCTCAGTGGAGGGGTCTCTGTAGCCAACTGAGGTGGCTATGAGCCCCCTGTCCTGCTGTGCCCTGAGCCTTCCTAGGGTTTAGGAGAACAGCATTAACTCTGTGTTCCCACCATTCAGTGTTTGCCTCTGCACCGCTCCCTTATCGGGGGGCCATTTAAGAGCCCATCCTTCCCCGCGGCTTCACATGGACACCTTCTCCTCTCCCGCCCAAACACCCAGGCTCCCTGGTGAGGGTGCAGTAGTGGTGCACGTCCCGGGTTCTGAGTTGGCCGTGACTCGGGGGCGGGGCTGCCGGGTCTCAGCCTCCGCCCTCCCCACCCTCTGGGTCACCTGACTCTTCTCCCACCCCAGTCTCTCCCGGTGGAGGCCCAGCTCTTGGGCAAGTTGGGACTTGGGCCGGGGCCTGGAAGAATGATTGGCTGAGAGGCTGCGGGAGGAAGGCCAGGAGGCCCGGCCGAGTTGGGGGCAGGGGAGTGAGCTCCGTTTTGCTGGTCTCCCTCCCCCTGCACATACACACTCAGGACGTCTTCACGGAAGACTCACAAATGTTTCACTAAATAAAATAAGACCTTGATCTTCTGCCTTCTGGGTCCCCACGGAGTGAGGCGGGAAGCCGGGTCCGGGCGCGCAAGGCACAAGTCTTCCCTGCCCCACCCCCAGTACCCCCGAGGACGGTCCCGAGAGGCGGGCGGCTTTCCCTCCTCCCGGGGAAGGAGAGGGGAGCACTGGGGCCCTGGGCCCGAAGGGGGCGGGGCGGCCGAGGGAGGGGAGCGGGGCCTACCGCCGCCACGGCCGGGGGGTGGGGCCATGTCGCGACCTTCCCCCCCCCCCCCGCCCCGTCGGAGGGGGGCGTCTGGCGAGCTGGGGGGTGGTGGGAGGAGAGGAAGCCGGCGCCGGGACCGAAGGGCGGCTGCTCGCTGCCCTGTGCGCGGGCCGCAGGGAAGGGGCTTCGGGTCCCCGGCCCCGGAAGTGCCCACCGCCCGCTTCCCCCTCCTTAGCTGCTCGTTCCCGGTGTCCCCGCCCGTGACCTCCGCGCTCGGGCTTTCCCAGGGAACTTTCTGGAAGGCCAAGACCCAGCGGGAGCCTAGTCCCGCCCCACCCTGAGGAGTGGGGGCGGGGCCGCTCCTTGGGAGCCCCCGTCGGGGTGGGCAGAGCGCCCGCGTGGGCACAGAGCTCCGGGTGACGCCCGCTGCTCGGGCCCCGAACTTATTTTTCTCATCGCCGGGCGGCCTTGGCCTCCTTCTGGTCTCCGACAGCCCTGTCGCCCCCGCCCCCACCCCGTGCGGCCGCCCTGGCTCTAGCAGTGGCCTGTATTCGGTGGCGAATCCGCCACCCCGAGCGCCTCCTAGTGTTGGCCCCTGACAGGCCACTGGCCAGGGTCCCCATCTGCTGAGGGCCACAGTTGCCACCGCCCGGGCCCCAGGACCTTCCTACCCTGGGTGAGGAAGAGGTAGTTCTGAAGTCTCCTTCTTGGAGACCCTTAAATTCCTAGGTTCCCTCTATCAGTCCCTGGCCTTGACCACTGCCCAAGGTTGGGTATCATTCGACCCACTGGTAGCCTCAGTCACTCTTTGACTGTCAGTCTTTCTTCCAAGGTGGGGAGGGTGTCCCTCAAAACAGACACACGGGCCCTGCTGCTCCGCGGTCCAGTCCAGTTTCGCAAGCAGAGGTTGAATAAACCCTTGTGTGAAGGATGGACAACAGCAGGGTAGCAGGAGAAGGAGCAAAGTGGTGCTGGGGATGCAGGCATGGGCACACAACTAGCTGTGTGACTTGGGCAAGATTCTTAACTGCTCTGAACCTGGGCTGCCTTCTTTGTAAAATAAGGATGAAGATCTCTTCATCATAAGGCAGTCTTAGAGTTTAAATGACCAAGACATGTAAAGTGGCTGGCGACGGCTTAAAACTCCGTTAACATCAAGGTGCCTGGCCTCTTGTTTGACAGAATTCTAGAATCCCACAGCCTATCCATCTGCCCACCCCTCCCCACATATGACAAATGAGCCCTGCCCAGTAAACTGAGGCTGGCTGGGCTCAGCTATACCTTTCAATCCCCCTTAATGAGAGTACCCAGGAGTCCTCTGGAGTCTGAAATTTTAACAATACAAAGGTCTCTGACTCCCATTCAAGTTCTCTGCAAAACCCCTTTTCTCAGAGAGTTCTCAGTGTGGGGGGCAGCTCTTGCTTACAGGGAGCCCTGCAGGACTGATTAAGGAGCACAAAGAAGGCCAGGCTTTTCAGATGCACCTGAATTCTTGGAAGCTCAGGGGCTCTTGTGGGCAATTTCAAAACATTTGGTTGTGCCCCAGAGGCAGTCTTGCTAGCCTGTCCCTTGGGGCATACCCATCACCACCTCCCCACGGAACCACTGAGTTCCCAGACCAGTCCTTTCTTCGGACGCAGTGCTTGCTCTTTATAAAATGTTCTTCTTCATGCTACTAGGCCTGAAAATGCTTCATCGTTCAGAGAAAGCCAAAAAGACACCTCCCCCACACGTCCTGTCCATAATTCCCAACTCCTGAGCAGCTTGGCTCAAAAGATCCTACCAGGATTTTCTTCACTTGCCATTTTGGCTCACTGTGGTTTAATGGTTTCTCTACACTGTCCATGAGCAGCAGAGATGACATTTCGTTCATCATAGTTTCTCCTAACAAGTGTTTGCTAAATGAAGAAATGAGGACCTTAGACTGAAGCTGTTGGAAATGGAAATGGAAAATGGGGGTCACAGAGACCTTCGTTCTAGCAAGAAGTGCCCCTTAGTTGTCATGTAACCTTGGACAAGTCACTTCATTTCTCTGAGTCCTAGAGACTTCTTACCTCTAAAACAGAGACAATCATCCCTACCCTAACTCATTGGTCTGTGGTGGGGTCAAGTGGTTCTGTGTGCAAAAACAATGTTATATGTCGAACGTAAGACACTGCTATTAAGGAAGAAATAACAAGAATAGGTCACTGGGTGTGTGTCAAGAGGGAGATGCTGTGATTACGCTGACATTTTAGGCCTAAACGATTAGAGCGGCGAGTTTGGGCTACTCCAGGGCCCTGTCCTCTGGGCCGGAGCCTGGAATCTGGAGAATTTTCTCGAGGCTGTGTCACCCTCCCTCCCCCATGAATCTACCCCAGTCCTGGGCCAGAATCCCCCTGTCCCCATTTCCGGGCAAGACCTCCTCCTTGGGGAAGACTCCCGCTCTGTTTCCTCCCAGTGCTGCCCAGCGCCCACTGATGAGGAAGGGCCTCTGTGGATGGTACCCCTTCTCTCTCCGCTAGCCAGCGTTGATTATTTAAACCCAGGATTAATTTTGAGCTCTATCCCTCCCCCGCAATCGAGGTCCACCAACTGGCCCGACTGCCCTGTCAGGCCTCAGGAAATGTTCCCGGTCGGCTCGGAAGTGAAGAGATCAAGTCGGCCCCAGGAGGCCATTTTTGTTTGACAGAAGCCAAGGCTGAGGCCCGGGGGCTAGGCCTTCCCGCCCCGGGATCTCCCCGGAGCCTTGGATGCACTCCCCGCGCTTCCCGGATCCCCGCCCAGAAGAGAGGCTCGGTCACGGCCCACCATTTTGCATTGGTCCTGGACGGCGGGGGCCCCGAAAGACCAGACCTGGACTGGGACTCGGCCACTTTCGCCGAGCGTCCCAAAACCAGTCCCAGGGTGGAAGTCACCCGGGACTCGAACCTGCCTTCTCATCCTCCGAGGCCTAGTCCGAGGTTGCTGCACTAATGCAGTCACACTGTCCCTTTAAGACGGCACTTTTTATTCTTCATTTGTTTACTTCTTCATACGCTTTTCGTTTTTTTTACAATGTGTTCACAGTATCCTTCCGCAAATGTCAGTCCCAGGCACTAACCACACGCACCTTGAAGCCATTCCTGTAATCTTAAGAATCAAGAATTATTAGTTGTAGGCCAATATCTCTCTTTATAGAATTTAATCCTCTTTTACACTTTAGGGACTACTTTTTAGGAATATACCATTTTTGCTTTAAGTAACAAATGTTTATGACCTTCAGAACCCTTCCGCTGAGGACAGAATATGATAATAGCCTCTAAAACTCACCTTTTCATAAAAATATTCTGTGTAGGCCCTCAGAGGCCATCGAATCTTCTCGTATTCCTGAAGCAGAATGGTATGGTCCAAAGCCCGCCCCATCTTCTCTATGATTGGCTTTCCTTCTTTGGCGAGACTTGTGACTCCTGACCAATGGTCACTCACGTTTCTCTAGCGAGGGATGTGCGATAGAAGGAGGCGGCCTGGAAATCGCCCCCTACGCGTTCTGGGATTGGCTACGTCGCACGGCGCGCGAGGACGGCGGGCCTGAAGGATGAGAACTACGACTCCCAGCTTCCTGAGATGGGGACTCCGTTACGCATGCGCATGGGAGGGGCGGCCAGGCTTCTATATAAAAGGGGCGCAGAGGGCTGGGAGGCAGCAGTTGGAAGTTGGCAGGTGGAGAGGCAGGTTGGGAGGGGGAGCCGGGGGAGGAGGCGGAAGAGTTGCTGTCGGAAGGGGGAGGAGGGAGGGAGGAAAAGAGGAGGAGGCGGTGGAGATCTGAGCTGAACCGAGCATCGAGCCAAAGGGGAGATGAGTTTGTCTGTCCTCGGCTGAGGCTCCGGCCGGGCCTAGGGAACTGGGAGCTCGGGTTGGAGCGACACCCGTGGAAGTGGGAGGAGGTGGCTCTGGGACTTTAACCCCTTGTGGGCTCTGCGGCAGGGGATTTAACCCTTTGTGGATTCGGCCCCTCGGAGGCAGCGTCATCGGGTAGTTTTAACCCCTTCGGGGCTGGGTTTAACCCGTTGGACTTAACCTCATCTCCTTGGCCACCAACTCCTCGATCGTGGGGGCGCTCTGCGGGGAGGTTTGAGGTCCACCCCCTTTGCACATTACGTACTGTTACTGCTGCTGCACCCCCCCCGGACCCGCTTAGCTGGCCGCGTTGTGGGCACTTAACCCTTTATTGACTTGAGCTCTCCCAAGTTGCAATTGGAGTTTGTTGACAGAAGGACTGGCTAAAGGCGTCACTGCAGGAATTACAGACCGAAGAGGACTCTGCTGGACGTTTTTTAAAAGAAAAGAAAAGCCTCTTTTTTCCTTAAGGACTTACAGCCAAAATTTTTCAAACTTCGAGAAGAGGACTCTATTAGCCATGGCCGAGCCACTCTTGTCAGAATACCAGCACCAGCCTCAAACTAGCAACTGTACAGGTGCTGTTGCTGTTCTTGAAGAGCGGAACCCCGATCGCCCCCCAGGCGCGGAGGAGCGGGTGCCCGAGGAGGACAGTAGGTGGCAATCGAGAGCGTCCCCCCAGTCGGGTGGCCGTCCGGGGCAGGAGGGGGAAGGGAGCTTGGAGCCCCAGCCGCCTCCCCTGCAGACCCCGGTCCGTCCAGAAGCTAACTGCCCGGAAGCAAGCGAGAAGGGCCAGAATAGGGATGATTTGTCCGCTGGCGGAGCCCCCCTGCCGGCAGCCGGGGGAGAACCGAGGCCCGAGGCCGAGCCGCTCGCACAGCCATGTCACGACTCCGAGGCCAACAAGTTGGGGGCTCCTGCTGCAGGGGGCGAGGAGGCGTGGGGACAGCAGCAGAGGCAACTGGGCAAGAAAAAACATAGGAGACGCCCCTCCAAGAAGAAGCGGCATTGGAAACCGTACTACAAGCTGACCTGGGAGGAGAAGAAAAAGTTCGACGAGAAACAGAGCCTGCGAGCCTCAAGGATTCGAGCTGAGATGTTCGCCAAGGGCCAGCCTGTCGCACCCTATAACACCACGCAGTTTCTCATGGATGATCACGACCAGGAGGAGCCGGATCTCAAAACCGGTCTCTATCCCAAGCGGGCCGCTGCCAAATCCGACGACACCAGCGATGAGGACTTCATGGAAGAAGCGGGCGAGGAGGATGGGGGAAGCGACGGGATGGGAGGAGATGGCAGCGAGTTTCTGCAGCGGGACTTCTCGGAGACGTACGAGCGGTACCACGCGGAGAGTCTGCAGAACATGAGCAAGCAGGAGCTCATCAAGGAGTACCTGGAGCTGGAGAAGTGCCTCTCGCGCATGGAGGACGAGAATAACCGGCTGCGGCTGGAAAGCAAGCGGCTGGGAGGCGACGACGCGCGTGTGCGGGAGCTGGAGCTGGAGCTGGACCGGCTGCGCGCCGAGAACCTCCAGCTGCTGTCGGAGAACGAACTGCACCGGCAGCAGGAGCGAGCGCCTCTGTCCAAGTTTGGAGACTAGACTGAAACTTTTGGGGGGGGAGGGGGCACAGGGGACTTTTTACAGTGATGGAATGTAACATTATACACATGTGTATATACGACAGCGGCCCTTTTTATGACACATAATCAGAAGAGAAAATCCCCCCGGCTTTGGTTGGTTTGGTAAATTTAGCTATGATGTAGCTTGCGTGCTTTTTTCCTGTTCTTTAATTATGTGAAACTGAAGGGTTGCTTTTCTTGTTTTCCTTTTTAGTTAGGTTTTTTTTTTTTTAATGTGTAAGTAATTTGACCAAGTTATGATGCATTTTTCTGTTAAAAATCCCCTCCTTAAACGGAGCTATAAGGTGGCCAAATCTGAGAACCATTAAATTCATTCTAGTTATAATAAATTTAATATTTGTAAATGTAACAGTTTCAGTGTGATTTCTAGAGCTAATTCAAATAGTGCTGGCTTATTTTAAGTGCATTGTGTGTGTGTGTGGGGGGGGGGTAAAGAAATCATTAGTCAGTTTGCAGAAAAAATCTTTAATGGGACAGTTTTCAATTTGCTGATTTTTCCCTTGAATGGGTTTTAGTGTGCTACAAAATACAGTTCAGGCAAAATATAAAGATTTAATTACCTTCAATACTTAAGTGTGCTTGCTTAGTGCCTTGGTTTTAATTTTTTGATGCTGGAGAAATAATCCAGTGGTGGATGCTTGGGGAGCAGAAAGTGGCTACAGTCAGAAGCTTAGAATTTAATTCTGCTTCTCAACAGCCAACCTAATTTGGTAGTTTGTTAGGTTAGACAAAGGACAGTCTCATTTCACTCCTACAAATAGGTTTTTAGTAATCCCTTCACCTCCCCAATACGGCTTGAAGAAGCTCCTGCATGTCTGAAAGAGGCTCTTGGTAAACCCCTTGCTTTTTTAATGCAAGCAATGGTTGAATAAACTTGTGTGGCAGCTCTTTGTTAAGATGTTTAGAGGTAGGGAATATTGGATTTATAGAGGAAATGGCTGTTTGGGGCATTCCAAGGACTTACCCTAATTATCTAATACTTAGGTGCTCCCTATACTAAAAAAAGGAACAGGAGCTGTCCACCTTTTCATGAGGGTCAAGCCAAAATTAGAAATGCCCCCTCACTGCAAATGAAATGTAAAGCTTCTGGTTGGGGAGCTAAATTAAGTCCTTATGGGCCGAGTGGGAACCCTGCACATTCCTTGTGCAGTCGCTATCCTCAATCTCCTAATAGCTGCTTAGGTTCTGGAGTAGTTCTGTTCTTGAAAATGCAAGGAGGCCCTCAGAATTAATTTCTGCCCTCAAATCAAAATAGTAAGAAATGATGATCGTTGGCAATCTCTCTTTTGCTATCCTGGCCACCATTCCCTTGCAGTGTATTCAGTAAACTTCCAGCTCCTTAAAAACAACAAAAAAGAAATTACGATTGTTTCTTCCTGTCATCATGGTTAATCCAGCCCATCTCCACCTGCTCTGTGTCAGTGTTTTCCTACAGCAGATGCATTGCTCAAATCATTAGCACAGGGGTTCCTTAACTTGGGGCCTTAGAAACCATAGGGGGTCTTGGGATACATGAACCCCATGAGTTTCTATGTAGACTTGTGTCATATGTACATTATTCTGGGGAGACAGTCAAGAGAATCAGGAGATTGTTAAACTTCTTGAAGGTTAAGAACCTCTACAGGGAAAAGGGGACCCCCCCCCCAAACTCCCACTGGAAAGCTTGCTTTTGTAGCTAAATGGAATGGTGGAGGTGGTAGGAACTTCTAAGAGTGAAACGCACCTTATGATGCATGAGCATTCACAAATCAGTGAATCAAGGGAAATTAATGCTGGTCAAGAACTGACTCAGGGCCTTCAAAGCTGGACTAAGCTGGCCCTATTCTGGCAGATGGTCCACTGAAGACAATGTATGATCAGTTTTTCCTTTGGCCTAAAATTACATTAAATGTCTATTTTGAAATAGTTTTCTTCGTGTTTTTAATTTTCCTTCTGCTATGACGTCATGCAGTAGTCCCAGAAACCTGGCTGGCTGCTTGGTGGAAAGGCAGCAACACTGCCCTCTGGCTTTATAGTGCAGAGAAGCCTCATTTTGACTGCACTGTAGGATGCAGCAGTGATAACCTCCGATTGTAGAACTTGTTATGAAGATGAACGGATTTAAGTTTAATGATCTTGTTTCCCCTACTATTTGTCTTGGAAAGACTCTGTAAATACATTTACCGTCAGAAAAACAACAACAACTATGTTTTACTCTTAGGAGACAAATTAAGTCCAGTCTTTAAAAATACACAGTTTTAAGTAACTCACAAATTACTTTACCTGGAGATAGGCCACTTTCCAAATTTTGCTTCCAAGGCACTTTATAAAATGTATTGCATTATGTTCTTAGAGTGATGAGGTTTGTGGGAAATTTCAGTTTTCTATCAACACTTTCTACACTGAAACACTTGACTAGCCTACTGCTCTCACAATAGAGAAAAGACTCTGAATTACTCATTATAAAAGGGGGCTGTGCTGACAAATGGTCCTCAAGTCATTTGAAGATCTCTAGTCTTTCACTAAAGTCCTCTCTTCCAAACATTTTAACTGAGCTGCTTAAAAGACCAGGCTTACACACTGGCAATTTCAGTTTGTTCCCTTTCTCCTAGGGGGCCTGGGTATCCAGCCAGGACAAAGTGCTTCCCCAACTTTGAGAGAGCTGGCTGGAAAGTTTAATCCTCCTCTAAGGAAAACTTTTGGGGGGTTAGCCCATAATACAAAGTGGCCTTCAGGAGACAGGGCCCTTTAGATATCATTTTTTTTTTTTTTTTTTTGGGAGAAAACCAGGGAGGTTCAGATTGGTTTAATTCAGAAAAATATACCAGGTATCTCTAAAGAAAGAAAACATAAAAATTAGACTAGCTTAAAAGGAGTCAAAAAACCAGGGTCCTAATCATATCTTTAACATATACTGGTAGTGCAACCCTGGACAAAACTCTCTTAAACTCTGAGTCTCATTCTTCATCAGCAAAATGGGCCTGTGCCTACTTTACAAAACTGCTATCAGGATTAAAGGATGAAAACATGTTATACTAAAGTAAGCTACCATTGATATTATTTATTTATTTCCTTTTTTTTTTTTTTTCAGTAATCTCTATGCCCAGTGTGGGGCTCGAACCCACAACCCCGAGATCAAGAGTCACATGCTCCACTGACTGGGCCAGCCCTTTGTTTCTTTTTAAGACCAGAGCAGTTGCCCATTTGATCAGTATTTTAATTTTCACTTCATCTAGAGTAAAACTAAAATCCTTTGGGAAAATGTAAATACATATGACCCTAATCACTTCAAAAGTTAGAGGGGAAAAAAAAATCAAAGAGGGAATCCATAGAAATTAAAAAAACCAAAAACCAAAAACCAACAACAAAAAATCCCACAACCACAAGCGAATAGTTTACCTTCAGAAAATCAAGAGCTGGCTATATTTAGTCAAACATTAGGTAATGCACCACAGAATTCTCCCTGGCCACTTACACCCAGAACAGCTGGCAACAAATATTCACAACATTGTGATAGCAAAGTTAGCTAGAGCTGAGATAGTACTTGTATTAAGTATACTTGAGTTTGTGAGGTTTGTTTTTTGAAATTATTTTTTCAAATTTGATAACATTGGAATAAAATACCACTTTACTATTCTTGCTCACACAAAGTATAAATGGTTGATGCTAGAAATGAAAAATAATTTTTAAAAGAAAGAAGATGTCAAATTCAGGCCCTGAACAGTCGGGTGGGCTGACCAAAAGGTAATCATCATACTTTGCAAATGGGACAGAATATACAGTCTAGGTGGCAAAGGTTCCATTTGAGCCAATGGTCTTTGAATACTGGAAAGTTTACAACCTCATTCCACTTCTTGTTGAAAAAAACAAAGGCTGAGTTTAAACAGATCAATAATTGAGCCCTCACAATTCCTCCTGAATAAACTTTTTCTTGGGTTTTACTCAGAGGTGGTTCAATTATGACAAATGATGTTAACAAGGTCAAGGGCAGAGAATAATCCTAGTAGTTTATTAATAAACCTTTGCACACCAACAAAATTCTTTCAAATGAGTGAGCTGCTGTAGGCAATTGTTGGTAAGTTTTTTGAAAAAGTGCTCTCTCTCAACGTAGCACCAAGAGCAGTTATATTTGGCTTAAAAGTTTTTTCTTTTAAAAAAAAATTTTTTTTTAATGTTTATTTATTTCTGAGGCAGAGAGAGACAGAGCATGAGTGGGGAGGGTCAGAGAGAGAGGGAGACACAGAATCTGAAGCAGCTCCAGGCTGAGCTGGCAGCACAGAGCCCAATGCGGGGCTTGAACTCACAAACCGTGAGATCATGACCTGAGCGGAAGTCGGTCGCTCAACCGACTGAGCCACCCAGGCTCCCCTAAAAGTTTTTTCAAGAAGAGCAAAAATTCAGAAGGAAACTGAACTCTCATCCTTCATATTCTATTTGACGCAACCACAGACTTCGTGTGAAGTGTTAAAAAGCCCTGGGTTTGCAGTATGCAAAAAGGATATTCCTGAAGGAAAATGTGGGAACTTGAGTGCCCCAAGCAGAAGCATCTGAAAAAATGACAGCATCGCTGCTCTTGTGAGCTCTCAGCAGAACTTGTGCTAGCCTCCAGAGGGTCAGAAAAGGAGGTTAATTTGAAGTCTGAAGCCTGATTCAACACAGAAGTTCGCATACCTGGATAACTCCAGTACAACTGTTAGGCAAAGGCAGGAGACCAAACTAGAGGATGGAAAGGAATGTCTAAGAGGTTACCTCTCTAGTTATTTCCAAAAGTGTACTTAACAAAACAACAAACACTTGAGCAATTTAAAAAGAGAAAATTCAAAGAGAAAGAGGGTGAGAGCGAAACACAATAAAAAATTGATTATGATTGTGGAAATCCAATCACTCAGAAGCAAGCAGCTTCATGCCAAAGGGGACCTGCTCCAAGAGTCAATCCTACTCATCCATGGATCCTGCTCACACAGAGCCACCAGGCCCCAGGAGCTGGCCATCAGGGTAAAATATCCAGGTCTTCCTAGTAACAACTGCTTGGTACCCTGAGAAACTGACCCTCATTCAGCCTAGTTGGATGGCCCCCCTTTGTGCCGCCAAGGGCAACCAGGGCCACACTTCTTTAAGGCAGGCCTCCCAAATACCCCAGATAACCTCTGAAGCAGAAGTTCTAGATTCCCAAATAATGAAGTTTTAGTAAGTAAATGTTTACATAGCTACTGAAGAGTAGTTACTCAAGGTATTTATGAGGGAGGCAACACAGATACTATTTTCAAATCAGGAAACTGAAGCATATAGGGTTTGTAGCCTTTGTCATAAACCCCAAAACAACTCATCTGAAAGGGGAGAGCCGAGAAGGAAGTTGAAGGTCTGGCTGAACATTAGATGAACAATGGACTCAGCAACAAAATGACCAGTTTGGCCTCATCTTCAGGATTTGGCCTCCGGCCAAGCCAATCAAGTCAGTGGTAGCACACACAGAAATTGAACTTGGAGTTCCTAACTTCCAGTCCTGTGTTTTGCTCAGAAGATAACCAAGGGAGCATTATTAAACTGGGTTTATTCCCAACTTTTCTTATCAAGGAATGGAAAAGCTTCCGGGTCAACCTTAAAGATGATAACCTTTCATCTTTCTAAATGAGTAACACATTTCTGCACCTGGCCCAGTACTGTCTACCTAGTAGCATCCAAAGGTTTAACCCTATTACTTCACCATGGAGGATAAATCACAAGAGTCTGGGATCCTCCACTAAATTCTTGACAGAAGAACTACAAAGATAATCTGTAAAGCCCCATTCAGCTCCTATGACTATTTAACTTAACTCCTACCAAGTTAAAGTCAGCTTTTCCTAACCCATCTTCTCTTGATCTGAAGAACAGTGTAAAATTAACATGACATAAGCCAAGTCAACCTACAGTATGAATCAAGTATACTTCATTCAGTGGTTCAAATTTTGGATTAAGAAATTAAGTCAATGGTGATCACCTTGTCACCATCCAGTTGTAAGGCTTTCTCTGAGAACATCTGGGGAGCAGGGGGAGAATATAAAGTTATGGAACTGTCATTTACAACTTAAAAGATGATTAATAGGAGGAGGGGGAGGGCTTCAGTTATCAAAAACCTTTCAAGGTTCTTGCTTTTCAAGCCAAAGGCTTAGGAATGATGTGACCATGTGTAATTGGCAATGAGATTCATTACAAGATACCCTCAAAGGTAAAGTTCACTACCCAGTCACTCTCATGCTACACATAATTTCTAACTGGTATTTTAGCAACAAAATTATTAAGATATCCCTGAGCTGTATGTAAAGCTCTCTGAACTTGGATCTCGAGCAGGAGGAAACAAGATGGTTTAATCTGTAATTCAAGAAAAGAATTTCACATCAAACTTCAATCCTAAGAAGCTGCTATAACTGTCAATGTAAGGTTGAGTATTTATTTTTTTCAAAGCAGGTCTCCCCCCACCCCTCAAACGCTACATATATGAAGTTGCTCAAAACTGCAATTTCTATCTTGGTAGCATCTGGGATTCACAGAGGTGATTTTCAATTAGTGTACTTGGAAATTCAAAATAGAGGTTCCCTAGTAACGATGCGTCAGTGGCAAAATACTCCCCATTTTGTTCAGTTTGTGGAAGAAAAGTTCTTTAAACTGGAAAGAATTTGTAGTCTTATAAAGATTATGTTGGAATTAGTTCGTTCTTTCCTCTAGGAGGGCAGCCATTTCTCCAAAAGTTTTGGTTAAAACTCATGGCTCGGATTTCAAAACGCAAACAGATGTTCCTGAAGCATCCGAAATGGGCCACTCCACTTTTATTCCCAGAGCCGTGGCCACTCAGTTTTTTTTTTTTGTGTCCCAACCCCGTAAAGGGCAAAACCCAACCTTTTTTCGGTGTAAACTTTCAAGAGAAGTGAACAGCACATTTTTAGAGTTTCCCAAACTGGCTGGGGACGTGCAAGGTCAGGTCATTCCGACAATCGGGGCTGGCTAGAAATCTTGAGGGCAAGAGCGCTCAGAGATTTCCAAGCATTGGGCTCGCAAAGCCTTCCACGTGCCTCTATCTACCTAGTTCCAGGAGGAATTGGTGGTTGCTACTGTAAGAAGAGACTGTTTCCTTCTCGAAGCCGGGGCCGCGAGATGGCATTGGTGTATGGGGGAGGGGGGGGGGAAGATGGTGGGTGCACCCGGCTCTGCGCCCTCGGGGCCTCCAGCTGCCAGCCACGCCAGGAGGACGCACGGCCAGAGCTGGGACCTCCGCCCTCCCCGGGGGCGCCAGTCTTTGGAATCTGGCGACGCCCCCACCTCGCCCCTCGAAGTGGGGGTCCCGCAACGCTGGGCCCCGCCACCATACCCAGGCCGCATGGGGGTGGGGAAAGTTGGCAGAACTCGGCCTCTGGATCTGCGTCCCCCGTGGGAAGAGCAGAGCGGAGTCGTTTGTTTCACCCGGTCTCTCCCCAACTGGGGTCTCGGGGAACACGCGGTAATTGCCCAAGAACCCCGCCCTCTGTGAGAGGCGAGGCTGCGGGGCTGCCGGGACGGTTTGAGGACCGGGCCCGGCCGGGGAGACTCCAACCTTCACCCCCCCGGTCCCCGGTCCCACTCCCCGCCGTCTCCCGGCGCCACCACTTCAGGCAGCCCACTCGGCCCGGCCTCTCCCCGCGCCCGGACCACCCCCCACGGGGTGCTCTCACTGCGCAGCGAGTCCCTCCGCTGCCTCCTCCCAGCCCAAAATGGCGGCGGCGGCCACCGATCCTTCTCGTCGCCTTCCTCTAGGGCCGAGGATCCCTCCGCACCCACAGCCCCGCCCCTCTCAGCCGGATCTATTTTCTGCCCCGTAAAGATTAACGCCATCAATGAACTCTTTAATTGAGCTCGGAAGGCGGGTCCCGTTGTGCTTCCGCACAGCTAATCGTTGACGAAAGGGGAAATATTGGCAGACGGCTTGACCAATCAAAGAAGGCATCGGTGAGCGCGGGAGGCCACTCGCGCAAGGGTATATGGGTTTTGGAGTTCTCGGTCTGACTGTAGACGTGACAGGATCTTGATCCGTGTTCCAAAGCTGGAAAAACTACAATCCCCAATAGGCACCGCGCTGCCAGGCTTCCCCCCCCCCCCGCCCCCCCAACTTCTCCAACCTTAGTGCCTGAGCGGCTTGACCAGAGCTGCTGCAATTGCAGCAAGAGGTAGGGCTGAGGCATTGGGAACTGCACAAACAGGAGGTCGGTCGCACAGAAAGACACACAGATATAGTCGTGTGCATAATCCTTGACAGCAAATAGGTCAGTTCTGCCTTTGCAAAATCTCCTTTCTCGGACCACTTCCCCCTTTCCAAGGAATCCATCCTTATTCCAGTTGGGCTTCCCTTCCAGCTGCATGTAGTGTGAAGACTTCTTCCCCTTTCCTCTGTTTCCCGTCCTGAGAGGAAGGAGCCGGGAGGCAGGCCAGGCCCAGGAGATGATAAGGCTTCAGCCCCAGGCTCGGCCCAGGCCACAGCTGTGTTTCTCAGGGCTGGGTTTTGGAGTCCAGCCTGGGGGCAGGCAGGGGGAGGGGGTCCGCTGTCAAGACTGGGGCCTCTGGACACAGTGAGGAAAGGACCCCCTTGTAAAGCCTGCTACATATTTTCTTGTTACAGCCACTCCCACTCGACTGTCGGCCTCTCCAGGTCATTGCTGTACCTTGCCTCCCAGGACAGCGTCCTTCCCCCTTTTGGTTTTGGGGCGGGGGGGGGGGGGGGGCGGCGGGAAGCTCAGGGCGAGCTTCCTAACTGCCAGCCTGGGCCTCAGTGACTTCTAGAAGAACAGTATAGGACGTAAACCCTGGCCTGGGGTCTGAGGAACAGGACTGGGAAGATGGTCCCTTATTCCCCATTTGGCCCTCTTGCTGGCTGGAGGTGTGAAAACCAGGGTGTGGAGGCAGCCTTCAGGGCCTTCGTTTGATAAGGACAGTGGGCAGGTCTGGTGGTACAAAATGGCTGCCGCTGCCTTGGGGAAAAATTCCTGGGTAGCCAGTCTTCCTGAAAATTCTCCTTTAAGACTTGGTTTTTCTGTTATTTAAGGCAGGTGTCATTAGTTAAAGGCATCTGCTGAAAGATTTGGAACAGAAGAAGGTGGCTACTACGAACCAGACCAACTGTAATACAGAATCACCCGCAGCCCTGGAGGAGGCCAAGGTAAGCCCCACCTTCCCAACCACCTGAGTGCCCTACCATGGATCCCGTCAGCGTGTCTCAGATGTGTTGGCAGATTTGGAAAACCAGTATTTTTAAATGAGTCCCTACTGTGCAGTGGGCAGTATGCCAGATGCCAAATCTGTGCTATCTCATAAAATCCTAGGAGCCCTTCAAGGTAGGGTTACTACTTCCATTTCAAAGAAGCTAAGGTTCTCAGAGCTGAAATACCTTTTCTAGAACCACGCAGCTAGCAAACAAAAGGTCCAGGTTTAAAGTTTGTTTTGTTTTTGTTTTTTGAGAGAGAGTGCGAGTGCATGCGAGTGAGCGAGCACGTGCTTGCGCACAAGCACAAGCAGGGGAGGGGCAGAGAGGGAGGGAGGGGAGGGGAGAGGGGGAGAGAGAATACCAAGCAGGCTCCGTGCTGTTAACACAGACTGTCGCAGGGCTCAATCCCACGAACTGTGAGATCATGGCCTGAGCCGAAATCAAGAGTCGGACGCTTAACCGACTAAGCCACCCAGGCACCCCAAGATTAAATTTGGGGACTTCTGACAACAGAACTCTGCCTTGCAATCTGTCAAGGCTGAGAACGAAGCCTGACACAGGGAAAACAGTTTGAGCATTTGGTTCATAATTTAGGTTAGGGGTTGGGGTGCACACATCATCCGGGAGAGAGGGAGACACAGATTGTGTCAGACTCTCAGAAAACATCACCTTCTGATCTGGCAACAGGAACCCAAACCCGCTCTGCCCATACTCTCTCTTGCTGCCCCCACCTTGCCTATTCTCCCCGAGTTTTTGAGTCCCTGTAGGTGAGGAAGGAGCTCAGCTCCTCTGACCCACCTTAGCTAGCCACTTCCAGCGTTTTCTGGAGTTGTTTAATTTGGAGTTCATGGTAGGTCAGGGTTAGAAGTTCAGAGAGGGCATATGACTCACCCAGATCACACAGCTTATCTGCAGTAGTGGGAATGGTGGTAAAGGGACAAGCCTTCAGGAGGGAGGCAGCACGTGGGGCTGAGGGGCAGGGATGGTTTGGGTGAGGGGAAGGATCATCAGGGGGGACACGTACTGAGGGCTGGGGGCAGGTGAACGATTGTGCACACACAAGCAAACCACCTTGCCTGGGCCTTGCTGCTTCTGGGGTGGGGCAGAAACTCCGTCTCAGGTGGCTCAAGACACTGGTGTAGATAAGGCCTGTTCTTGATCTACGATCTCCCTGCAGGTGAAGTAACAATACAACACGACAAACAACACACACACGTACTGCGTAGACGCCGTAACACACTCCATCCCAGATGAAGAAGAGAACTCCAGGGCCTCTAAAACACTCACAGCGCACCTCCAGCTCTCACAGGGCTGCGTGCATCCCCCGATGCACACGCTATGCTTGTATGGACCTATGTCAGATGTCTCTGAGCCGTGGTGTACATTATAGAGCAACACTTTAATGGCAGGAGTTATTATTAGAATTCCCCAAACCACAAACATAGAGCAATTCATTCTCCATCCCCCACCCTGAGTACTCCCACCCTTACCACAACAGAGATAAACACATGCTGTGTACACACGCTCTTGACAGAATCCTTTCCACCTCTTAGATAAGTTCTAGGATTCTGTCGGCTGCACACTGGAGGTTCACCCTTCCTCTCCCTAGTGAGGGCCTCTTTCCTGCCGCTCCTGTCAAAGAGTGATAGCAACTTCTGCCTGGAATAAATACACCCTGTCTTCTTTGCCCTAGATCAACAGAAAGGAGAGCCTCATGTCCCTATGTTTTTTGGACCCCCCCCCCCTTATGGGCTTTATGTTATTTAACATATGTTTATTGAGCACTTACCTTGGGCCATGCACGGGGACACAGTGGTGAACTGGACAGACAAGACACATTCTTATAGGAAGAAGACAGATGGTAAATGGTAATGTGGTAGATGCGACATGGAATGTTAACTGGGTCCCCTCACAATGGGAAGGGAAGATGAGGGGGCAGATCTTTAGATAGGGTGGTCAGGGTGAGCCCCTCTGAAGAGGGCACTAAGCCCTAAAGAGTCAGCTATGCAAATACCTGGAAGCAAGATCGACTACATAATTTGTAGGGCCCAGTGCAAAGGGTTCTTTATTAAAAAATTGTTAAGTTCAAGGCAAGGACAGCAGAGCTTTAAGCAAAGCGTGGGGCCTTTCTGAACAGAGTGGGGGTGAAAGGCTCTGAGAGACTGCACAGGTTGCTTCCCCACGAAGCCAACTCTGTCTGAAAGACAAGCTTCCTAGGAAGATGACTGATCAAGCAAATGCATCAGGAGCCAGTCCCCGACCTCTATTCTTTTTCTCCTACTTCATTCAAACAGTATTTAGTGAATACTGTGCTCTGTGAGGCACAGAACAGGTACTGAAATTACAGAGTGAAATATATGGGCAGAATTCCTGCTGTTTTCATGAGTTTGCTCGGGGAGGGCTGGGGGGGCGGGGGGGCAGACAGTAGACAGGTAAAAACCCACAAACCAACAAATAGTTGCAGAGGGTGAGAGGCTGGAGAGTGACCCCAAGTCAGCTATGGGAAGGTTGGCTTCAGGCCAAGTGGTTATGGAAGGGTTCCACCACCGGGGACAGGCTGTCTGTGATTTATTCTTCCTTGTCCTCTGTCTAGACCCCTGGTGCTCCTGGGAGCCCCCAGACACCCCCTGAGCCTCATGACCCTGGTAGTTCCCTGCCCCTGACACCCCGGATAGAGAGCCACTCGGAGGAGGAAGACCCTACTGGGGCTGGCAGTGGCCTGGGCTGGAACAGTAGGGCTTCCCGGACCCAGAGCCCAGGGGGCAGCTCAGTGGAGGCTGTGCTGGGCCGGAAGAAGCACCGCAGGAGGCCTTCAAAGCGCAAAAGGCACTGGCGGCCCTACCTGGAGCTGAGCTGGGCCGAGAAGCAACAGCGGGATGAGAGGCAGAGCCAGAGGGCCTCCCGGGTCCGCGAGGAGATGTTCGCCAAAGGCCAGCCCGTGGCGCCCTACAACACCACCCAATTTCTGATGAATGACCGAGACCCTGAGGAGCCCAACCTGGAAGTGCCCCATGGGGCCTCCCAGCCAGGCTCCAGCGGGGAGAGCGAGGCAGGGGAAGGCGACGGGCGAGGCCCGGCTCACGGTGAGTTCCAGCAGAGGGATTTCTCCGAGGCCTACGAGCGCTACCACACCGAGCGCCTGCAGGACCGCAGCAAGCAGGAGCTGGTTCGAGACTACCTGGATCTGGAGAGGCGGCTGTCGCAGGCCGAGGAGGAGACCAGGAGGCTGCAACAGCTGCGGGGGTGCACCGGCCCGCAGCCCTGCCGCCAGGTGGAGGAGCTGGCTGCTGAGGTCGAGCGGCTCCGGACAGAGAACCAGCGGCTCCGGCAGGAGAACGAGATGTGGAACCGGAAGGGCAGCTGCCCCGGCGGGGAGTCGGGCACCTAGGGGGGCCCCTCACCCAGGCTGACCCAGGGAGAAGGTCCCATTTCATATACACTCAGGCCGCTGGGTCTCAGGGAGGCAGGTGGCAGTTGGAAACCACTCCCAGTACCCCTGTGTCCGCTGAGAACAGCTAGAATCGGTTCAGCCTTCCCACCTTGTCGTTTCCATAATGTGTTCTTTGATGTCTTCGTATTTTTCTCAAAGAGATTAAATGATTTTCGTGAGGTCAGATGGGAGTGGCTAGGATTGATTTCACTAGGGCTGCTCTGAGAATCGAAGCACATTTGTCCCAGAGAGGTTTGGGACTGGGGTCCTAGACCCACCTTGCCCCAAGCCTGGGAGGCCAGCCGACCTCTGTATTGGGGAACTACCAGGGCCTCCAGGATGTCTGAATGCTGCTCTCTGTGTCCAGGAAGAATCAGACTCCTCTGAAGGTTTTATAGAGGAGGATGCAGGGCTGGGAGGGGGGCTCAGGAACCACCGGTTCAGCCAGAACTTAAGATGCCGGATTGCCGTGAGGAGCTTGGGGTGTCCTCTGGAGGAGGGGGGGCTGGGACTTTTGGAGGGGCTCCTTCAGGGTTTCTTCCCAGGTTCCCTGTATCCTCCCTGTCCTCCCCAGAGTTCGGAGGGCCGGGCTGGATGAGGATCTGGATGGCTTGTGTCTCCTTTACCTTGACAGCCCGCTACCCACCTCCACATCTCGAAGCCAGTGGTTGGGCAGGAGGTTAGTCATCACCTTTGCCCCCAGACCTCCTGGAAGGGCACTTAGAAGTATCCCTCAAGGGAAGTTTTCTCCTGAAAAAAAAAAAAAAAAAAAAAAGCCCAAGAGGCAGAGGGGGCAGTGAAGCCGCCCTTAGCAGAGCTGGTGGCCTGGCTTTCCTCGTGCCCACCGCACATCTGTGTGTGCTGCTCCTCTTGCCCCATCCCCTGTGTGGTCCCTTCCCTCCGAGGTGAGCCCCTCCCCTGTCTGCGTAATAGAAAGCTGAGTCAGCTGGGATAAGGTGCCACCAAGGTGCCAGCAGTATTGGGCTCTGAAACGAGCTCACACACTGGAACACTCAGACCCAGCCTTCTCCAGACACCCGGTCTCACTTCCATCACCCCTTCCAGGCGTCCTTGTTGGCTGCCTAGTGTCAGGCTGGGGTGGTGGAGGGGGAAGTTAGTCAACTCACCAGCGAGCCTGTGTGGTTCTGCCGCCCCGTGCACCGGGGAGGGGCGGAGACCTGGCCAGCCCAACCTAGCTTCCATTCCAGGAAGGCTCATCTTGTCAAGCCACATTGGGCAAGAGAAGGGCTCAGGCCTCTGAGCCGCTGGGATGGAAATGTTGACGAACCCTGTGTGTTGCCAGGACAACTTTCATTTCTGCCCTGCCACACCCAGGCCTGGCCAGCGCCTTCAAGAAGGAAGCAAGGGGAGAACAGATTCTGGGGAGGGATGGGTTTCAAGAAAGAGCAGAATCTCTAGTCCCTGGTGGCAGGTGGGGTGGGGGTGGGGCGTTCTGCTCCTGGAACCTTCACCAAAGATTTTAGCCCCCTTCTCTTTGATCTTGAACAGTTCAGGAAGGGCCAGAGGAACGCTTGTCCCCACTTTGCAGATGGGAAATCCAAGGCTCTGAGAGGGTGTGGCTTTCCGAATTCCTAGCCTGCCTTCCCCTGTGGGTGCTAGCCTGGATCCAGAGGCCCCCTGGGCAAGGCTCAGGCAGCCTCCCAGCTGCCGCATTCCTCAGCAGGGAGCCCAGAGGGAGAGGGTTGGGCCTGGCCTAAGGTTGTTTACCCAGAGGCATATACGTGTGTGTGTGTGTGTGTGTGTGTGTGTGTGTGTGTGTGTGTGTGTGTGTAACTAGGAAGGGTGAGAAGATTCCAGAGGGGGCTGCTGGAGTGTTGGGGGAGGGCTGTGGGTGTGGTGTGAGGGAGAGGGTGCTGGGGCTGTGCCCAGGAGGCCGGCTTTGGCCAGCGTGTCCCTGAGTAGGCAAGAGCTCCGTACAGGGGAAGGGACAGGTGAGGAGTTCAGCCCTTTTTGGCCCAGAAGCTGAGGAGCCTAGAGACAGGAAAGCTAGCTGCTGGCCCTCCCCTGTCCAGAGACCCAAACACACAGACACACACACACGCACGCACGCACACGCGTTGAGGGCTCTTGGTCAGGGCCACATCAAGGTGGGTTAATTTCCCCAAGGTTGGTGGAGGACAGGATGGAACAAGAAGAAAACAAAGGAGAAAAGTGTGAGCTGGGAAAGTGTCTTCACTGAGAGGAGTCAGTGAGGAAGAGCCCTTGTCACCTCCTCCGGCCATCTGGTTCCCCGACCTCAGTGCCCTGGAGCCCCAGGGTTGAGCTGGAGTGCCTTCTGCAGTACTGGGCCAAGTACTGGGCAGAGGCCGCTCGGCTACAGGTAGTGGCCAGGTGTGGGTTCCTTTTGCCTTTTCCCTCTCTGGCTGCCCCGTCCTGAGGCCTGGGCTTCTCCCGGTCCCCCACAGTGACAGAAGCTCCAATTTTACAGCCTCCCCCCTCCCCTGCAACCTACATACCCCCTTGGCTGGGGAAAGCTGGGCTTAGACACATTCCCCTTTCCCCCTCCAGGCCTTTCTAGAGCAAATTCTCAGTGTCTTATTTCCCTCATGCCCATTTGCTTTCCAGGATCCTCTTGGTTACCTGGGTTGGGGGGTGGGGGGTGGCGGGGCAGAGGCAGATATTTCACAGGAGTGAAGCTTCCCACCACCCCGGCGTGCCCTGGCCTGGGATTCTCATTTTTTCCCATCAAGGACTCCCTTCACCTCAGGTGGAAAACACCTGTGTCCAGAGGGGACAGGAGATGTCTGCCAGGAAGTGAAGAAGGGGGTTTGAGGTGAAGAAATCAGTATGAGGGCAGAGGGTGGCCAGTTCTTACTGCTCCCTGTTGGGCTCAAGCAAGCATGGCACTGGCCCTTTAAGTGGGGGTGCCAGTCAGTGCCCTCCCCCAGCCAACCCAATTCGTGGGCACACTGAGCATGTGCAGGAGCCCTGCAAGCACAGGGGAGGGAAGTGGGGGGATAGATTCCGGAGGGAACTCCTCACCCCCCTACTTCCTGTAGCTGCCCCCACTCTCCTTCCTGGGTCTGACAAAGGAGCTCATGGTGTCACCCAGCCCCTTCCCCCACCCCAGACCCCGGTGGGTGCTGCCCTCTCGGGATGCTGGGCGTGCAAGGCAGGCCCTCTGGGCCCCGGGGAAGCTGGGCAAGCCCCCCCCCTGCTGCCCTGAGTGGCACACACACTTAGCCCAGTGCCATCCTCACTTCTCTGATGTGGGCGGTGGATAATCTTCCTGCTGCTTAACATGCTTGATGTCATCCCGTTGGTGCCAGGCTTTTTAAAAGAAGCATCTACCTGTGACGAAGCTCTGCTACGAAAATTAAAGTCAGCTAAAAAGATGAGGTCCTTGCCCCCTCCCCCAGGAGCTTCCAGTCTAAACTCTGAGAGGAAGCAAACAGCTCAGAGGTTACTAGCGCCTGTCCAACTCCCTCCCTGCTTCTCCCCCTTCCCCTGTAGGCAGCTGGCTCCCCAAGTTCCAAAGCTCAAACTGCTGCCTCAACTGGCTGCATCCTCCAGACCACCCTCCCTCTTACCTTCCCCCTACCTCAAGCTGCTCCGTTTTCTGCAACATCAGAATGTACAACATCTCCCCCTCCCCCCATAACTCAGCCCTCCTTCACCTTCCCACCTGCCTCTGCCTCCGCAGGAGAGAGAGAGAACAAGCGGGGGAAGGGCAGAGCCAGGGGGGACAGAGGATCTGAAGCAGGCTCCCTGCTGATGTCAGAGAACCCAGGAACCATGAGATCGTGACCTGAGCTGAAGTCCCACGCTTAACTGCTTAACTGACTGAGCCACCCAGGCACCTCCCCCCCTCCTTCTTTAATCTCTTAGCTACAGGTACCCTTATTTCTAATCGAGGTGAAATTCACATAACATAAAATTAATCATTTCAAAATGAATGACTCAGTGGCATTTAGTACATTCACAATGTATGCAAGTGCCACCTCTGTCTAGTTCCAACATTATCACCCCAAAAGGAAACCCCCATCCTCATTAAGCAGTTACTCCCCACTCCCATCTTTCTCTAACCCAGGCAACCACCAATCTGCCTTCTGTCTCTATGGATTTACCTATTCTGCATATTCTGGTGATAAAGCCAAGAGGGAAAGACTGGTCTCCAGGGGCCTGTATCCAAAATGACCTGAGATTACCTGAGGGCCTATTGTAGAGGGAGCACTGTATCAAGAGGCTAGAGACCTGTGATCCATCCCATTCTGCTTCTATAACTCAGGGGCCTCCTCTCCTCTGTCCCAGGACATGGGAGACTTCAGGCCAGTCCAGGGTCCCGGGCCCTGGGGCCTATCCTTGGCTAGGGGGCTTGTGTCTGGGACTATGCTGCCCGGCCTGAAAAATAGAACATCTCCTTGGTCCTCTTGGCTCCTGCCTGCCGGGTCCAGGCAGTGAAGGTGGTCCCCGGGGAACAGTGTGATTAATCCTGTGGGGTTTGGGGTCAGATGCATGAGGCAACTGTAGCTCAGAGAGGTTGAGAAGCTAGCAGCCAGTTCTGTCTGATTGTGTTTGAGCTGTTGACCACTGTGCTCGCTCCTGTCTTCAAAGAGATAAAGTAAGTTAAGGGTTTAGCAAAGTGCTGGTGGCGTGGGAGGCGCTCTTGGATGGAAGCAGCCATAAATTTTACTACTTGCAGAGTATTGCATAATCAAGAAGTGAAGAGCTCCATTCCCAGGTGGTTCTTGGGAGTTTCCCTCACCATCCCCTTCCCTCATCTTTTGAGAGGGTTTCCTCTTTGCCTTGTCCACCGGCCTCCCTAGGATGATGGCTTTTGTGGAGGCTGAGGGGGGCTGCCTGGACCTTGAGCCCCTAGGGCAGCTGGGAGTGGGAAACATGGTTTCCCTCTCCCCCAGACAAGGAGATGTTATTGTCGCCTCACCTGGAGCTCAGCTCACTCTTGTCTCCACGGCTGAACGTCCACCCCTGCCCCCAAACAGAAAGGCCTTTGTGGACCCAGGGAAGGGAGGGGACTGCATCGGCCCGGTCTGGCAGTGGGACAGGGTGAGCAGCTGGTTCCCAGTTGGTCACTATGTGAGCATGGGCATTCCAGACACCACCTGCCCCAGAGATCCTCCCTGGACCCTATCCAACATAGGATGCCCAGATCAGCCCTCAAGGCACCTGCTGCCTCCTGCCTCCTGCCCATCAGGATGGGTGCCCTCCCCTGCTTTGTCCTTACCCTAGCCGTTCCCAGAGGAAGTTCCCAGGGAGACTAAGTTGTGAGGGAGACATTATGAGCCACGTGGGCATCCAGAGCCTGCTTTGGCCACAGCCTGTCATTCCAGAGAGAAGGAAGGGAAAAGGGTCTCCACGGGCCCTAATTCTCCTGGCTCTTACTCCTTCCAGCTCTCCTTCTGGGGCCCTCCTCAGGCCCCCCCCCCCAGCCATTCAGACTCCCTTACCACAGTGTGAGGACCTACCTGGTCACAGGGTTGCAGGCTCCTGCACTGCATGCCCAGAACCACACCCTGTGGCTGTTGGACAGGCCGGCTCTCGCCATTGGGTCCTGAGGCCCCACAGTCCCTTCTGGCCAGACCTCCCTTCCTTTGCCTCGCAGTCCTAGCCTCAGTTTTTACCCTCTTGGGCTTTTGAAAAAGAGGATCTTTTTCCTCTGGGCCCCTGGTCCAACTGGCCCCACTTTTAATTCCCATCAGCTGTATTTGTAGTCACAGACATCACCCCTCCCTGGACTCATCCCACTCTGAGGATCCTCTCCTCCTCTCCCCACCACCCCTGCCCCCCAACAACTCCAGCTTCGTGACTTCCCTGGACAGCACTCCTCAGCTGCCTTTCCTCCTCCCTCCCCTGGGCTTCAGATGCTAGAGGCCTCCCCCCTCCTCCCACAGATGGCTACACAAGTGTGGACCTAACACCTGTTTCACCACCATTTGAAATTTCACATGGTTTTTGTTTTTTAATTTTTCAATGTTTATTTATTTTTGAGACAGAGAGAGAGCTCAAGTAGGGGAGGGGCAGAGAGAGAGAGGGAGGCACAGAATCTGAAGCAGGCTCCAGGCTCCAAGCTCAGAGCTGTCAGCACAGAGCCCCATGCAGGGCTCTAACTCACAAGCCGTGAGATCAAGACCTGACCTGAGCCGAAATTCGAAATCTGATGCTTAACCGACTGAGCCACCCAGGTGGCCCTGAAATTTCACATTTATCGTAAACTACTTTCACATGTGCATTTGTGAGTTTTCTGTTCTACTAGTTCTCCATCTGTTTATTGATAAACCAATCACATTAAAAAAATTATGCTGTATCATATGCTTTAATAGCTGATAGCTCTATTCTCTCTCATTACCTTTTATTTTTAAAATTATTTTTTATTTTATTTTATTTTATTTTTACTAAAGATTCCTGGATATCCTTCCTTAGATTTAAAAAAATTTTTTCTGGAGTACATTTAAAAGCAGCTTGTCCAGATCTCCTCCCCAAAGCATATCTTTTTTTTTCCCCCTGAAGCACATCTATCTATTATCTGCCTATCTACCTATAAAGATATAGATAGACATGCAGATATAGACATAGGTGTAGGTATCTTCAGGAAGTTTCTAGACATTACCTAATTCATTTTTTTTAAGTTTATTTTTGAGAGAGAGAGAGAGAGAGACAGAGCATGAGTGGGGGAGGGGCAGAGAGAGGGGGAGACACAGAATCTGAAGCTGGCTCCAGGCTCTGAGCTATCAGCACAGAGCCCGATGCGAGGCTCGAACTCATAAACTGAGAAATCATGACCTGAGCCGAAGATGGAGACTTAACCTTGTGAGCTACCCAGATGCCGCATCATTACCTAATTCAATGCCCTGTCTTTAGGGTGGGTTAAATATCTTTCTAAATCTGTGACTCTATCTCTCTTATTCTTTTTAAGGGTACTGCCCACTGGCATTAAATACATTCACACTGTTGTACAGCCCTCACCACCATCCATTTCCAGAACTTTTTTCTTTTCATCTGCCCAAACTGAGACTCTGTGTCCATTAAACAATAACTCCCCATCCCCCCCCAACCAGCCCCTGGCAACCACTATTCTTTTCTAGAAGTCTTTTGAGATGATCGCTTCCCTGCTGCTTTCCATCCAGCTGGAGTCCAGTTTCTCTCTCCTTGCAGTGCTCCTTTGTCCAAAATATTGCTTCGCAACTTGACTGCCCACTGGGATCACCTGGGAAAAAATTTTTAAGTTCCCATGTCTGGGTGCCACCCCCGGAAATTCTGATATAATTCTTCCATGTATGCCTTCCCGGTGTCAGAGTTTTTAAGGTTCTCCGGGGGATTCTCCTGTGCAGTCAGGGCTGAGAGCCACGCTTCTAAGTTCTCTCTGCCCAGCTCTCTGTGGCCGTGAGTCCCACGAGTGAGAGGGGTGTTTCTCACTTGCCCACATCCCTAGGAGGACTCCAAGACGGCATGACCTCTGGTGTGCAGACCAGACAGAGAGTCAGGATGTTTGGAAGGCACGGGGGTGGGCAGAGCTCAGTTTAAAGAGGAAGGAGATATTTCCTATCAATCTCTCCGGAGATTCCTGGCCTCCATGGATGTGCCAGGGCTTATGAGGTAAGACCAGAACACATGCTTGAGGGTCCCTCCAGCAATCAGATTTTGAAATCTGGCCACAGCAGCAGAGCCAAAAGCCACCTGCAGCGTGTGAGTGATGATGACTTCTGCCCCATCTGGGCAGGGGGGGCCTCTGGACTGGGGGTTGACCCAAGTCTTCTGCCATTGGCATCCATCCGTGAACAAGTGCTGTGTATGTTTGCCGGGAGTTTCAGAATCAAATGCTATCCTTGCTTCCCTTTTCAGTGCCTTTTGTGATTATCCTCCACCCCATTTCTTCTTGCTCACCCAGAGCAGAGGGAGGGAGGGAGGGAGGGAGGAAGGAGGCCACTTGGAGGCTAGGGCAGGGAGGGTTCCCTAGAGCCAGATAGGCTTTTCTAGTGTGGAAATTAAGAGCACGAACTCTGGCCTTGGACTACCCGGGTTCAAATCATGCCTTATTCTACCCACTGCGGCTCCCCGCCCACACACAGAACAGAACAGGCACCTTCCCCATTGCCTGTCTGGACACACAGGCTGGCCAAGAGATGGCCGGTCTCACCGGAAGCACCAGCAGCAGTATTTGTTCATCCAACAGACGTTTACTGGCTGTTTAGTCTTCTAGAGCTGCCAGAACAGAGTACAATGAACTGGGTGGTTTGGAACAATGGAAATGTACGATTCACAGTTCTGGAGACTAGGAGTCTGGAATCAAGGTGAGGGCAGGACCATGCACCCTCCAAAACCTGCAAGCAAAGAAGCTTTCCTTGTCTTCCCTTAATTTCCGGTGGTGTGCTGGCAGTCTTTAGTGGTTTTTGGCCAGGTTACTCCAATCTCTGTTTCCTCTCTATGTGTGTCTGTCTGTGTCCAAATTCCCCCCCCCCCTTAAAAAATTTTCTTTTAAGTTTATATGTTTATTTTGAGAGAGACAGAGAGAGAGAGAGAATCTGTGCTGTCAGTGAAGAGCCCGATAGAGGGCTCGAACTCTTGAACCGTGAGATCATGACCTGAGCCAAGATCAAGAGTCAGCACCCCCAAATTCCCCCTTTTTGTAAGAACACGAATCATATTGGATTAGAGCCCACCCTAATTACCTCCTGATAACCTATGTAAAGACCCTATTTCCAAAAAAGGGAACATTCTAAGGTATTGAGGGTCAGGATTCCAGCATATCTTTTTTTGTGGGGAGGGGGGACTCAATTCAGTCCATAACTCTGGCTGTTCATATTGTGCCTAGCACTGTGCCAGGCACTGGGGATGTCACAGTGAGCTTGATGGACATAGTCTCTGTCCTCATGGACCTTACACTCTCTTGTGTCTTTTTTTTTTTTTTTTTTAATTTTAATTTTTTTTTTAACGTTTATTTATTTTTGAGACAGAGAGAGACACAGCATGAATGGGGGAGGGGCTGAGAGAGAGGGAGACACAGAATCGGAAGCAGGCTCCAGGCTCTGAGCCGTCAGCTCAGAGCCCAACGCGGGGCTCGAACTCGCGGACCGCGAGATCGTGACCTGAGCTGAAGTCGGACGCTTAACCGACTGAGCCACCCAGGCGCCCCTCTTGTGTCTTTTTATTGATAGCTTCTTCCTTTTCTTTTCTTTTCCTTTTTTTTTTTTTTTTTGGTTTTACTTATTTATTTATTTGTTTGTTTGTTTGTTTGTTTATTTATTTATGTTGGATCCACACCCAGCATGGGGCTTGAACTCACAACCCTGAGATCAAGAGTCATGCATTCCACCAACTGAGCCAACCAGGAGCCACCGGCCCCCTGCCCTAAACCTATAGCTTCTTACTTAATTCTAACTCTTGTTCATGAATCACTCTGGAGTGTTCAAAGTACTTTCTTTCACGTGAGTCTTTTTGGGGAGACCGAGTCTTGGAGGACTGAAGTGACTTGTTCAGGGTCACTTGACTAACAAGGAAGAACACAAGTTAACAGCGAAATTCAGCACTTGTTAGATACCCAACCCGTGTGAGCCTCACACACTTCGTCTCATTTGATCCCCACAAACATTTTTCAGGATGAGGAGATTGAAGTAAGTTGCCCAGTGCCTTGTGGTTAATGAGAGATTGCACTGGGATTTGAATCTCGATGGTCCAGCTCCTGCGTCCATTCTCTTAGCCACCGCCATATGGTTCTCTACAGTGAGACGCAGCCTTGTGCCTTTTTCGCTGCTCTCTGCTCTCGGCTGGCAAGCCAAGCTTGATTATTTATTGTACCCTCCATGCCTAGCGAGAGCCACCTCTTTGCTCTTCCTGATCCAACTTCCCTGAAGCTCCTTCTCTCTTCCTCTTCCTTCCCGTTCCCTCTCACTCTGCATAGAGTTGCTTTGTCAAATGTTTCATTTATTATATACAATATTTAAGACCTAAAAAAACCACACCCATGTACCCCCCACCCAGCTTAAGAAATAGCAATATTGCTTTTATTGTTAAAGCCCTAGCATCATATCACTCCCCAATTGCATTCTGCACCCTAGGTGGGGGTAGGGGGGACCCAGGATCCTAGATTGGTAATAATCATTTCTGTGCGTCTTTAGAAACACAGAGTTGCTTCTGACGGACAGTAAGGAGTTTTTGAGCTTGCTTCTTGACAAGGAAACGTAGCAGGAGGAGTGGATCAAGGTGGAAGTGTAGCTTACACTGGATCTCTTTTGAAAATATATTACGATGAAATAGTTCAGACACAGAAAGGCATATAGAATAATGGAATGAACCCCCTGCTTAGGAAAGAAACATTAAAAATGATCCCCAGGGTTTTCCTTCCTGATGGAATCCTCCCAGATGAACCACCCACCTAAATTTGGGGCTTATCCTATGGATTTGAATCTTGGGGAAGAAGCAGGGCTTTATAGTCAGGTGTGGGTGGGAAAGGACAGCCCTAACAGAGAGAACAGCAGGGCAAAGACTCAGAGGAATGAGTTCAGGAAGCGGATGTTGGGCATGGCTGGCAAGCTGGGTACCTCTGGGGGAGGAGAGGTGGGGAGTTTGGGAAGGTAGATAAGCAGCCGTCTTTGCCCTCCTTGGGGACCTCACTTCTGAATTTCCCTCTTTCATTGCCCTCAGCACATGGAATCCTAATTATTTGTTAGCATGACTTTGAGATCCTAAGGGTAGGGACCCTATTAATCATCTTTGCCACCCCAGCATCTGACACAGTGCACAAATGTTTTTTTTTTCTTCTTCTTCCAAATATTAAATTGGTTAAATGAGTGAACGAATAGCTGTTGAACTGATTTCAGCCTGCCTTGTGGGGGTGGGGAGCAGCTGGTGGCAAGAGGAGAGTCTGAAAGGGGGAGTCTGAACGGGAGTGTTTTTGAAGGAAATCGTCGTTTTATTACTTAAAATGCAGCCCAGCACTGCCTCCATCAGTGTTGCCACGCAGACACCTTGCTTTTCAATGCCTATCAGTAAGGGTGAAAATCTGCTGTGTAGACAGGTGTGTGATGATGCCACGAATGACCGGATGGGCTCCTGGCGGCTTCAGCGACAACAGTGTCATTTGAAACCCTTTTTTTTTTTTTTTTAACGTTTATTTATTTTTGAGACAGAGAGAGACAGAGCATGAACGGGGGAGGGGCAGAGAGAGAGGGAGACACAGAATTGGAAGCAGGCTCCAGGCTCTGAGCCATCAGCCCAGAGCCCGACGCGGGGCTCGAACTCACGGACCGCGAGATCTTGACCTGAGCTGAAGTCGGACGCTTAACCGACTGAGCCACCCAGGCGCCCCTGAAACCCTTTAAACTATCAGCTCTGGTTCGAGGTAAGCGAATAATCTGCCTCCCCCAGAATCGGACCCGTTTCTGTTCCTTAAAAACAATCCTCAAAGCCTGTGAGTCCCCTCCCGTGTGTTCACTGTGCTGTTAACTCTGTTTATTGCTGCACAGGCAGCCTGTCGTTTGCATTCCTAGAAGCCCCTCTCAGGGCTGGGCATGCTTGGGTGGGTTTTGAGTGGTGAGAAGAGCTTTCCTCGGAGGCTGCATTCCACACGGGGCCTAACAGACAGACAGAACGCGCCCGCAATTAGTGGCGTCTCTTTGCACGCCAAGAATTAATGTGCCGAAGGCTGTTTGTTTATTCTCTCGCACCAGCCGAATGTGCCCCACGATCCTGTTTGAACCAAACCTTGGCTTAGAAAGCCCCCTTTTCTGTCCCATGGAGAGGACAAATGCACTCACATAAAAAAGACAAAAGCATCGAGTTTACCGCACAGGTAGGTCTTAAAAGGTTTCGCTGGATAAAGAGCAAATTACTAAAAGATTTTGGCAGTGTGATTCATAGAAATTTAGGCTACCAGACTCGGAATTCGCTGACTGCCCATTCACGAAGTTGTCTTGTTTCTTCCTTCTCTGTTCTCTGTAATTCAGTTCAGATACACAGAGTGCTGAGTGAGGCTGGGGCCTCCGTTACTGCCGCCCCCCACACAGCCACCCCCCAACTTGTGGCAGGGTGGGGAGAGGCGTGGTAGGGTGTGCCCTGGACTTGGGATCTGGTGTGGGAAGACCTGACATTGAACCCTGGCTCAGAGGCTTTTCCTGGTCCAGTGATCTTCATTCGCCAAACATTTATTGAGTACCAGGCACTAGGTTAGTGGTGGTAAGACAAAGATAAATCAGGCAGTTTCTTCCCTCTCCTGCTTTGGTTTTTGTTTTTTTTTTTTTTTTTTTTTTTTTAACACCGAGGAGGATTTTTAACTACGAAATACGTCAGGCAATCAGAAAAGTATAAAGCAATAAGAATAATAAAATGAATACCCATGACAGGAACCACCAAGCTTAAGAAAATTAGAAAAACATTTTAAGTCCCTTGTACGTACCTCAGGCCCCTCTCTCCCACAAAAATGGCACCGCTGTTCTGCATTTGGCATGTAGCATCCCCTTGAATGTCTGTCTTTTGTACCACCTAGGTATGTGTTCTTTTTTGTTGTTGTTGTTGTTTATTTATCTTGAGAGAGACAGAGACAGTGCTAGTGGGGGAGGGACAGAGAGACAGGGAGACAGAGAATCCCAAGCAGGCTCCGTGCTGTCAGGACAGAGCCCCCAATGCATCAAGCGTTGGATGCTCAAGTGACTGAGCCACCCAGGCGCCCCTGGGCTTCCCTTTTTAAAGTTAAACTGTAGGGATGCCTGGGTGGCTCAGTCGGTTGAGCGTCCAACTTCAGCTCAGGTCATGATCTCGTGGTTTGTGAGGTCAAGCCCCGAGTCGGGCTGTCTGCGGACAGCTCAGAGCCTGGAGCCTGCTTCTGATTCTGTGTCTCCCTCTCTCTCTGCCCCTCCCTCACTTGTGCGCCACCTCCCTCTCTCTCTCTCTCTCAAAACTAAACATTAACAAAATTTAAAAAATAAAGTTAAACTGTACTGGGCACTTTATATGCATCTTCTTATTGTACCATCATGTCAAACCCATGAGGAGGGTATTGCCGTTGACTCTGTTTTACAGATTAGAAAACTGATCTTGAAGAAGTTAAGAAACTTCCTCAAGGCTGCATAGTGAGGGCTAGAGCCAGGCCCCCAGGCTTCACTGTCTCCAGTTGCTGTGGTCTGGAGCCCAGTCTGGTCAGGGTGGGGGACCCATGAGAACAAAGCAGTGGAAGCTGGTAAGACAAATACTGTACCTGAGACATCGTGCAAGGTACAGTGGTGGCCTCAAAGCTAAAGCAGGTCAGTCCTACTGGGTGAGTCAGAAGGAGCCACAGCAGAGCACTGGATTGAACTGGACCTTTGGACAAGTCAGCTTAGAATAACAGCACCCATCTCCAGCGGTCTTGGTGAGGATTTAAAGTGCTCGCATCAGGGAAGTTTCCTGGTACCTTGCACAAAGCTGGCGCTCAGTGGAGGGTTGTTGAAGAAATTAGTCAACATGTAGGATTGAGAGACCTTCACACAGTTATAGTCCTTCTTGGGCCCAGGGGGACGGGCAAAATGACCTCTCTAGGCCCCTTTCATCCTGAGTCTGGGAAGGCCGGGAGAGAGCTGGAGTAAAGGGCTAGTTCTACCATCCCAGGCGGGGAAGACTCCCCTTGCCGCCCCACCGCTGTCCACTCGACTGTAGCAGGGCTGTGCAAGCAACTGTTTTTTTTTCTTTTTTAAGTTTTAAAAATTCATTTTAGTAATCTCTACACCCCACGTGGGGCTCGAACTCACCACCCCCAGATCAAGAGCCTCACTCTCCTCCCACTGAGTCAGCCAGGCACCCCAAGAGCAACTCCTTTCTACACAGGAAGAAATAACACCACGGGGCCTCTCCTACTGTCCTCAGCACCCTGTTACCCCCTGGCCATCTCCATCCAGATCCCTGGACCCAGCAGAAGGAACTGGAGTCTAGGAGCAACAACTGGAGAAAGGCCCAGGCAGGCTGGGGATGGGCTGGGGAGGGGTGTGTTTGTTTTGAAAGCCTGGGGCTGCTCTAGAGCAGGAGAAGGAGGAAGAAGAGGAGGAGGAGGGGGAGGAGGAGGAGAGGGGGAGGAGTATGAGGAGGGATGGGGGAGGAGGAGGAGGGGGGAGGGGGAGGAGGAGGAGGAAGAGGGGGGAGTGAATGGGGGAGGGGGAGGAGAAGAGGGAGACGGGGCAGAGAAAAGGGAGGATTCGTTTGCTACTCGGACTCTAGGGCCAAGGACTGAAGCCTCTTCCTACTTATCCCCTCCCCTCCTCCACCAGGCGTCATCCAAGGGAGTTGCCTTGGGGCATCCAAGGTGGGGGAGGGGGTGCGGGGAAGCTGAGGGCCTGGGAGTGGGAAGTTAGACCCGGGCAAGGATGAGCGAGGCTGCTAATAGACCCCGGTGGGCCGAGTTCTGGAAGACACCCCTTGGGCTCACCATCTCCAGGTCCCCGCTGAGCTTCTGCCAGGGTCTGCCAGGGCCGGCTCAACAGCGGCACCTGCTGGCCGGGGCCCTCCCTGCGGGGCGGGGCTCCCCCTCCGCCCAGGGAGCGCCAGTGGGTGAGTCAGTCACCCGGGCTTGGGTCCGCGGCTGCCTCAGCTGTCCGGTCCGAAAACGTCGGGGGCGAGGAATGTCCCCAAGCGGCGGCCTCGGCTCTTCCGGTCACCACCTGTGTTCCTCATTCTGCCCTGTAGACCCATGACCTAGGCCGAGGGTCTGCCCTGCGCCAATCCAGGACCAGCGCTGGGCAAGAGCAGGATCTATGTCCCTAACTTCAGGACGCTTGTGGTTTGGATAGAGATTTTTTGTTTGTTTTTTTTTTGTTTTAACTTTTTATTTGGAAAAATTTCAAGCTTAGAGAAGAGTTGCAAGAACTATACAAAGATCCTGCACATACCACTTACCCAGTTGTTAAAATATACTGTATACCAAAATATCCGTACACCATCACCAGTTGTTAAAATTTTGTCCCATTTGCTTCCTTTCTCACTGTGTGTGTGTATTTTTTCCCTCCAGAACCGAGAGTGGAAACCATTATGTTCGTTTGCTCATAAATACTTCAGTGGGTATTTCCTAAGAACAAGGGCATTCTCTCTATAACCACAGTAGACTTTTCAACTTTGGGAAATTTAACATTGATACAATACTTGTAACTAATCTCCTGTCTATATTGCAGTTTTATCAAGGGATTCAGTTAGGGTCCTTGGGAGCATTTTCCCCCTTCAGTGTAGGATCCAGACCCGGATCACACATTACATTTAATTGTCGTGTTTCTTTAAGCTGCTCTAATCTGAGCAATTCCTTGGCTTTTTCCATCTTTCGTGACATTTTTTCAGAGTAGAGCACCGCCCCCCCCTTTTCTTTTAATTGAGTGATCCTCACTTTGGGTGTGTCTGGTGTTTCCTTCTGGGCAGATTCAGGCTACCCATCCCTGGTAGAAATACTACATAAGCAATATTATTTTCTTAGGAATGGGGGTCTCCACTTAAGGGGTTTAAGGAACTCCTGAATCTCTAAGGACTGACCCAGAGTTATCGGTAAAAAACTCCAATCAGATTTTCAACACAGGTTAAGAATGACACCATTAATTACATGTATGTTTTCTTTCTGTGGATGGTAGGCTTAGGCTCTGCCCCTCCCTGTTTCTCCCCTTCTCTCCCTCTTAACTCCACACTTGCCCTTGAAATTCAGCAGTTCCTAATGAAAGCATTATTCTTTTCTGAAGGCCACTAGGGACACCCCAATTGCCCAACTCAACGCCTTCATAGTCCTTACCCTGTTGACCTCCTCCCAGGGCCTGAGACTCACCCTCCTCCCTGAAAACTCCCAGAGTCAAGCTTCCCCGGGCTCCACCCATCCTCCCTCACCAACAAATGACCGAATGCTAGCTGGTGCCTGCTGGCTGATCTAGGAGCCGGCCCTGCTGGAAGTGGTTTATCTGGGGAAAATCTGCGAGTCCTGGTTTTTCCTGTGGCTTCCTGAAACCCCAGTGGAGACATCCTCCCAGTTTTGGTCCACAGATAGGTCTCCGGACTTGTTCACCTCCGTAGGAGAGCTCAGCCTTCTAGTAGCTTCCACATCCCTTTCTTCTTTACCAACTTGGTGCAGCCCTGAATCTCCACTCTCCTGTCTGGACTGGCCCTGTGGATGCCTTTCAGCTTCTAGGAATCTCATGTGGAACTATTGACTTCTCTCCCAATCTGTAACTTCGCCCTTGTGTTTATTGTGACTCACCCTTTCTCTGACACCTGCACTCCAAGTGTCAGCCATTTTTCACCTTTACATCAAAGCCATGTCTTTCCTCTAGAAGATATCTCTCCCTTCCCTCCCCTCTGCTTCTCTCTCATGGTCTGTTGTTTTGTTTTTAAATCTCTAACTGGTCTTCGATTTTGCCTTTTCTTTTCTGATGTGTCCAGCTGGTCTGGTCCTTCCTGCTCCACCTGATCTCATCAGCTACCAGGCTTGAGTCTCATAACTTTAGCATGGCCCCAGAACCTTGAGGATTGGCAGTGGATGCTTCCAGATTACCATCCTCCTCCCTTCTAGGTCCACACTCTGCATTTCAGTCATATCAAATCTGTTGTGTTTCTCCCAACAGATCATTGTTGCCACTGGGCCTTTGCATATGCTTTCTCTATTTCAGTGGCCCTTCACCACCCCCTTTCCACCACTTCCCACATATTTGGCCAAATGCTCAAATGTCATCCTCTCTGTGAAGACTTCCTGACATCCTCTGGCAGTTCTACCTTTACATCTGGGCAAAAGGGTCTAGCTTGGGCCTCCTCCAGCTGTATCTCTCCCCAGAAGGCAAGGAGCCCAGTGGGAGCATTGCCTCACTTTCTAGACCAGTGCTGTCTGGTAGCATTTCTGCAATAATGGAAATGTTCTCTGTCTGCACCGTCCAATATGGTGACCACTAGCCACATGTGGCTATTGAGCACTTGGAATGTGGCTCACTGCAACTTAGGGACTTGCTTTTAAATTTTATTTATTTTTAAATTATTATTTTTTAATTTTTTAAAGTTTATTTATTTTTGACAGAGACAGAGTGCGAGCATCAGCTGGGGAGGGGCAGAGAGAGAGAGGGGGAGAGATACAGAATCCGAAGCAGGCTCCAGGCTCCAAGCTGTCAGCACAGAGCCTGACGTGGGGCTCGAACTCACACATGAACTGTGAGATCATGACCTGGGCCAAAGTCAGACACTTAACTGACTGAGCCACCCAGGCGCCCCTAAATTATTTAAATCAAAATTTAAATAGCCATATGTGGCTAGAGGCTACCATATTGGATAGTACAGAACTTGCCCATGCCTTAGGTACCTGCAGTCTTGGGGTTCCCTTCCCAGAGGGCCCCAAGCCCTGTTTCTAGGGCTTGCACAGGTTATGTCCCAGGTTTATTCTCCTAAGGTCAGACTGTACAGTTGGTGTGCCCAGGTGCATAAGGGTTCTGTTTATGAGCGTATGGATGGGGGTTGGATATGTAGCCTGGTGTGTGTGTGTGTGTGTGTGTGTGTGTGTGTGTGTGTGTGTGATTGTGGCTCCTCTTTATGCAGGACAGAGTCTGAAGTGGGAAGGGAAGGGGGTACTCACCCTGAAGTGTCATGTTCCAGTGCATAGTCCTAGAGTTTTTTTTCAACGTTTTTTTTTTTTTTTTTTTTTTTTAATTTATTTTTGGGACAGAGAGAGACAGAGCATGAACGGGGGAGGGGCAGAGAGAGAGGGAGGCACAGAATCGGAAACAGGCTCCAGGCTCCGAGCCATCAGCCCAGAGCCTGACACGGGGCTCAAACTCACGGACCGCGAGATCGTGACCTGGCTGAAGTCGGACGCTTAACCGACTGCGCCACCCAGGCGCCCCAGTCCTAGAGTTTTTTTAAAAGTAGTCCCATGTCCAACGTGGGACTTGAACTTACGACCCCCAGATCAAGAGTTGTATGCTCTACTGACTGAGCCAGCTAGGCACCCCAGTCCTGGAATTGTTCAGTTGAATCTGGCTTTCTGGGTCCTCTTGAAGGTATATTTTTCTCACTGGGGTAAGAAGATAAAATTTATCTGTGTTGTCTTGATTTATAACTTAAAAAAATTTTTTTTAATGTTTATCTTTGAGAGAGAGAGAGAGAGAGAGAGAGACAGAGAGACAGAGCACGAACAGGGGAGGAGCAGAGAGATAGGGAGAAAGAATCAGAAGCAGGCTCCAGGCTCTGAGCTGTCAGCACAGAGCCCGACGCAGGGCTCGAACTCACAAACTGGGAGATCGTGACCTGAGCCGAAGTCAGACGCTCAACCGACTGAGCCACCCAGGCGCCCCTATAACTTTTAAATATATAGATGAATTGGGGCACCTGGGTGGCTCGGTCAGTTGAGCATCCGACTTTGGCTCAGGTCATGATCTCACAGTTAGTGGGTTTGAACCCCATGTCAGGCTTTGTGCTAACAGTTCAGAGCCTGCTATGGATTCTCTCTCTCCCTCTCTCTCTGCCCTTCCCTTGCTCCTTGGCACACACACTCTCTCTCAAAAATAAACATCCAAAAATAAACATAAAAAACCCATAAAAATTTAATTCCTTTCTATCTATCTATCTATCTATCTATCTATCTATCTATCCATGTATATCTATATCTATATCTATAGATAGCTATAGATATAAATAGATAGATAGATAGATAGATAGATAGATAGATAGATAGATGATATGTAGGGGCGCGTGGGTGGCTCAGTCAGTTAAGCATCCACCAAATTCAGCTCAGGTCATGATCACAAACTGGGAGGTTTGTGAGTTTGAGTCTCACATCGGGCTTTCTTTTTTTTTTTTTTTTTAAATTTTTTTTTTTTCAACGTTTTTTTATTTATTTGTGGGACAGAGAGAGACAGAGCATGAACGGGGGAGGGACAGAGAGAGAGGGAGACACAGAATCGGAAACAGGCTCCAGGCTCTGAGCCATCAGCCCAGAGCCTGACGCGGGGCTCGAACTCATGGACCGTGAGATCGTGACCTGGCTGAAGTTGGACGCTTAACCGACTGCGCCACCCAGGCGCCCCTCACATTGGGCTTTCTTCTGTCAGCATAGAGCCCGCTTCGGATCCTCTGTCCCCCTCTCTCTCTGCCCTTTGTGATCTCTCTCTCTAAAAAATAAAACAAATAGTTACATAATATATATATATATATATATATATATATATATATATATATATATGAATTAAATACACACACACACACACACACACATATGAATTAAAAGTGGGCTCCAGTTGACTTCGGGCCCTTGACCCACAAATGTCATGAGTGGGTTTAAGATTAGTTTCTTCACTAACTAAGCCTCTGACACACAGAATCTCCCCTCATGTTGCCCACTGTAGGCTGTCAGCTCTTCCCAGGCAGGCCTGGGTCTAATTCCAATCTCATAGAATTAGAGGATTCTATTCTACTAGTTCTGGTGCCTGGGACACTGTTGGCCCATCATAAATCGTCATTGAGTAATGAGTGAAGAGGTTCAGCTGCTTGCCCAATGCCTTGGCTTTTATCACAGTGGCCCCTGGGTCAGCTGGCTGGCTGAGAGAGGGATCTTCAAAAACTGGCTGTCCTTGCTATAGGCAAAACAGCAGGGGAGCTAGGCCCCCAGACCAGGGTTCTTGTCTCTGCTCAGCTATTTCCTGGACCTTGGACAAGTCACCCTCTGAGTCCCAGTCTCCCTATCTGCAAAAAATGGGGTGGGGCACCTGGGCGACTCAGTTGGCTAAGCATCTGACTTGGGCTCAGGTCATGATCTCATGGTTCATCTGTTCGAGCCCCGCATTGGGCTTGCTGCTGTCAGCGCAGAGCCCGCTTCAGATCCTCTGTCCACCCCCCTCTCTGGCTCATGCTCTCACTCTCAAAAATGAATATATATATATATATATATATATATATATATATATATATATATATTTTAAATGGGGCTAGTAACACCAACCGCAGTGTGATACCATGGGGATCAAAGTAAAGGATACCAAGTACGATGATTGGTATTCAGCAGGTCTTCCATAAGTGCTCCTTTAGTCAGCATTCATTCAACACTTACTCTGTGCCAGGTACAGGCTCTGTTCCCCATTGTAGATGCCCCCTAGCCCTGGTGGGCCTGGGTGCTGCAAGTGGCTCCCTCAGCCCACCCTCTCTTTCTGCTCAGCGTCTCTGGGTACCTGTGCGCCCCATTCCCTTTGGCCTTTGGTCGCTGGTTGGATAGGGCCTCATCTGCCCTAGTTTGTGTGGGTTTCAAACATGAAAGCACACATTTTCACTTTTGGGTGAGCAAGCAGAGCTGGCTGAGACAGAGAGACAGATCGACCAACCAACCAATGAAGGCGACAGTTGTGGTTTGTGGCCTCTCAGCTCACTCCACCAGACACCCCAAAGCTCGAGAGAGGACCAAATACCTTCTTGGCAGACTGGTGTTAACCAAAAAGCTTGTCCCCACCTCCCTCCCTCAGGGGCAGCATGAAAGTAAGACAGCCAACTTGGATTTGAATCCTGGGTGTGCCACTTTCTAACCGGATGACTTGAGTTGCCTCACCACTGGCAGCCTCGGTGGCCTCATTAGGAAAATGGGACCAGAATAATCCCACTCACAGGTTGTTTGTAACTCATCCTCTGGGACCCTTCTTCTCAGACTCAGTGGTTACCTCCAAACGCAGATCTTCAGTCTTTACCCCTCCTTTGAACTCAGAATTAACCACTGCCAAGTTTGTCTTACAGACAAAGCCAAGTTTGTCTTGCAGACACCTCTCACTCTGTAAACTGTTGTTGCATCTTTAACATCATCATCCTCACTGCCATTTTTAGGGCCCTATGTGTTAAGGGCTTTATACGTAATATTTTTGATCTTCTATTCCAAATATTTTCCAATTTCTGATAGGAGTTTTTCAATCCATGAATTATTTAGAAGTGCATTTTGACATTTGCAAATACATGGGTTTGTCTTTTATGCTGTCTTTTGATTATTGATTTTTAATTTAATTGCTGTCAGATAGTGAGGTCTGTATGATTGTTTGGAATTGGTCAGAACTTGCCTTGTGATCTACTACGTGGTCACTTTTGTAAATGTGTGGCTGAAAGCAAAAGTGTGTTTGCCAATAATTGTTGACTGGAGAATTCAAAGTATTCACTTAAAGTAAGCCTGTCAGTTCAAATCTGCTATGTACTTACTGATCTTTTTTGTCTGCTTAAACTACTAATTCCAGAGGGAGGTCATTTAAATCTTTCTTTATATTGGTGGACTTGTCTATTTTTCCCACTATTTCTGCTTTATGATTTTGAAGATATGTTATTAGGTGCATATAACTGTAGAATGGTTATATATTCTTGATAAATTAAGGCAGGCAAGAATCCTACTATCTCTCTCAGCAGGGTAGGTTTTTTTGCTTTTTTGTTTTTGTTTTTGTTTTTTTGCTTCTCACATTTACCCAAAGATTTTACCTTCTGGGCACCCTTGACTTTTGAGAGGAGTGGATTATGTCTGCTCCAACCTCCTACCTTATGAGGCCCCAGGTTTTGTCTTCCATTTTGGATTTGTGCCTTTGAGGATTTTCTTTTCTTGCAAGCTTGGCCTTGCATTGAAAATATCATACATGCACACACTCACACACACAGCTTTTAATCTTTTATCTAGCATTTCTAGTTGCTTTGTACCAGAAGGGTTTCTCTGGACATATAGTCCACCATATTGTTGGAAATAAAAGTCTCTGTTGGCTCTTAAGTTGAAATTTTATTTAATATTTAAAACAATTCTATGAGGTCCTATTGTCATTTTTTCATAATGAGAAAGCTGAGGCTCAGGGGTTGTATGACTGGGTTCAGATCCTGGCCCTGTGGTTCACATTTACCAGCTGTGTGACCTTGGACAAATCAGTCCTTTAAGAGGACACTGAGCTCAGAGAGCAGAGCAGTAGGCCTGCCTTGCAGGGCTGCTGTTCAGCTTTGAATGACATGTGGACAGCCCCTACCATGGTGCTGATGCTCAGAAGACATCTGTGACCATTGAATCTGTGAACACCTGGCTTATTTCCAGTCTTTAGGCATTGCTGTCTCCAGGGAAGGGACATGCGCCTGGTACTAAGGACTTGTCCTCTCTTCACTGGGAGGTGTTGACAAGGATAGTTCAGTGTCTGCTGGAGAGTTACTGGTGGACCATAAAAGGCACATCTGCTGAGATTCCGATTCTGATGCTTTACCAGGTTTGGGCACTTGTGTCACCTAGGGCATGGCTCATGAAGTGTTGCCCATCCCTTTCCCCTGGGCTGTCCTCTGGGAGGTCACATAGACAGGACAGTGGGATTATTTCCCTCATCTAACACAAGTTGCCAATAAGCAACTTGCTTTTATTTTCCCTTAACTTTTTTAGGGAAAATTTTAAAGTTATTTATTTATTTTGAGAGAGAGAGACAGAGAGAGCACACAAGCAAGGGAGGGATTAGACAGAGAAAGGAGAGAGAGAGAGAATCCCAGCCAGGCTCTGTACCATCAGCACAGAGCCCGGTTGTGGGGCTCAAACTCCTAAACCGTGAGATCATGACCCGAGCCCAAACCAAGAGTCGGACGCTTAAGTGACTAAGCCACCCAGGTGCCCCTACTTAAACTTTTGAATAGAGAATAAATGCATATGGTTCAAAAACCAAAACAGTTTAGAAAAATGTATTGGGAAGTCTTGCTCCCACATCTGCCTGGTCCACCCTGTTTCCCAGCACCTTATAGGTTACTACTTTTGTTACCTGCTCATGTAAATTCAAGCAAATACAAACATTTATTCTTATCTCCACCTCCCTTTCTTACACAAAAGACAGCACGGCATATAGTTTTGCACTGTCTTTTTGCTTCAAAATATCCTGGAGATCTTTCCATATCAATATCTGACAGCCGCCTCCTGCTCCTCTCTTCCTTCTCCTTCTCCTTCTCCTTCTCCTTCTCCTTCTCCTTCTCCTTCTCCTTCTCCTTCCTTTCCTTCTTCTACAGCTGCATATTTTCCCATTGTGGAGATATACTATGTTTATTTAACCCTTCACTGTCCAGTATAGTAGCTACATGTGGCTATTTACACTGAACTTAATTACAATTAAGTCAAATTTGAAATTCATTCCCTCAGTTGCACTAGCCACATTTCAAGAGCTCAGTATAGCTACATATGGCCAGTGGCTGTCATACTGGACAGCACCGATAGAATGAGACATTTTCATCATTGCAGAAAGGTCTATTGGATTGCTGGTTTCACTGACCCCTATAGCTGAACACCTGACTTATTTCCAGCTTTTTTTTAAGTTTATTTATTTATTTTTGAGAGTGGGGCAAAGGGCAGAGAGAGAGAGGAAAGACAGAATCCCAAGCAGTCTCCGTGCTGTCAGCACAGAGCCCTCTGTGGGGCTTGAACTCACAAATTGTGAGTTCATGACCTGAGTCATAATCAAGAATCAGATGCTTAATCAACTGAGCCATCTAGGCACCCCTTATTTCTAGTCTTTAGGGGTCTCAGAGATGATGATGCCCATCCCTGGGATGCAGGAGAGCTAAGTGAGAGCTGCTTCAGGAATTTGGGCCTTCCGTCTCAGATCTCAAAATCTGGGAGGCTCCTGCCAGAGGAGGGCTGTTGGGTTTGGGGCAGAGGCTTGACTGAGGCCTGGAAATGAGAGTGACCCTTAAGGACAGGCTTCCTAGGGCTGCCTGGGTGGCTCAGTCATTTGAGTGTCCAACTCTTGATTTCAGCTCAGGTCATGATCTCATGGTTCGTGGGATCCAGTCCCACATCTGCACAGACAGCGTGGAGTCTGCTTGGGATTCTCTCTCTCTCTCTCTCTCTCTCTCTCTCTCTGCCCCTCCCTCCCCTCTCAAAATTAATAAATAAACATTAAAAAAACCAGACTTCCTGCTTAGCTCTAACTTTCTACCCCTTCCCTTCATCCCCACCAAAATGCAATCCTGTTTCCTTTCATTCATGGTTTAGATCCTACACTGGAGGTATAGGGATAGAAAATATACAGTCTCTGCCTTGGAGAAAAAGACAGATCATTACCGGCCTATGACAAAGACTTTCAAATAGGCCTCACCAAACATCAAAAGGCCTTATAATACCTATAATATAATAGAGTGAGGATGTGGGAAAACGGGCACTGTCCTCCATTGTTGGGGGTTGCAAATTGGTGCAAACTTTTTGGAAGGCAATTCCAAATCTATCCAAATTCCCAAAAATCAACCCCAAATTTAAAAGTGCATAACCTTTGGGGTGCCCGGGTGGCTCAGTCAGTTGAGCATCTGACTCTTGATTTCAGCTCAGGTCACGATCTCATGGTTTGTGGGATCGAGCCCCGCATCCGGGCACACATTCTCTCTCTTTCTCTTTCAAAATAAATAGATAAACTTTTAAAAAGTGCAGAACCTTTGACTCAGCATTGTCATATTGATAAACTTGTCTTACGGCTACACACACAAGTGCAGACAAATATATGTACCGAGATATTTCCTGCAGGCACCATTGTTTGACTGACATAACCGAACTACCCACTAGGAGGGGACTAGTGAAATAGATTGTGACACACCCATATGATGGAGGACTGTGTCGATTTCGTGAAAATCGACTGTGTCGATTAAGTGAAAATATCAAGGTGCCAAATTGTAGACTGTGTATCAAACACACACACACACACACACACACACACACACACACACACACTCTGCTTGTATATGCCCTAAACTTTTCTGGAAAGATGCATTAAAACTGCTTTTCTTGTAAACTGAGCACATGTATGTATTATCTTAAAAAAATTAAAAACAATTTTTTAAAAAATGTTTATTTATTTCTGAGACAGAGCATGAGTGGGGGAGGAGCAGAGAGAGAGGGAGACACAGAATCAGAAGCAGGTTCCTGGCTCTGAGCTGTCAACACAGAGCCCGATGCGGGGCTCGAACTCACAAACCGTGAGATCATGACCTGAGCCAAAGCCGGTCGCTCAACCCACTGAGCCACCCAGGCACCCCTAAAAAAAAAATTTTTTTTTAAATTTGAAGAGGCGCTCGATGAGTAATGGTCATCAGGCAGAGGGAGGAAGATTCCTGGGGAGACCTGCTCAGTCATCTAAGCTCTGAGTGTCCCCAGTGACAGCACAATTTCTCCATCGGAGATGACAAGGCCACAACAGTCCAGAAATGTCACCCACGCTGTGACTCCATCTCCATCACTTCTGGAGGCCTCGCCCTGTCTTGGCTGTCATACCTCCTGCGTCCAGCAGGTGGAAGCACAGATCCACCAAAGCATAGGTTCCAAACTTCACCAAGCCTCCCTTCTAGGATTTCCTCCTCTGTGGACCACGATTGGAAAGATACTTCCTGCCAAGCCAACCAAATTTATTAGGTAATCATTGATTCAATGCTCTCCCTTTTTTTGTGCCTCACATTTCTGATCAGCGCGCGCGAGACAGAATGTAGGCTTGCAGAGTTCATAATTTTCCACGTAAGAGGTTCTATTTAGCTTAGCCTTGTTTCCACCAGGGCTTGGGTGGCAGTGGTTGGCAATGGCCAGAGCATCCCCAGGAATGGAGGGCTTAGGCTGGCAACTACTTCATTAGAGGCTCCCCACCCTGCTCGGATTTTCAGTTGCAGCGCACAACTCCCATCCTTCTCTTACCTACCGGAAGAAGTAGTTCTGGGCAAGAGGAAGCATGAATACCTGCTACCAGTCTGCCTGATGGTAGTTACTCTCCCAGATGTGTTTGGAGTCTGTCCCTTGCTAGGCTGTGAGCAGTCTAATAATGGGGACTCTTTTCATCTGCCACTGAATCAACAGGAGTGAGCACAGTGCTGGGCACACAGCTAGTGTAAATGAAAGGTTTGTTGGTAAAAGGAAAGGGACAAGCATTGAGGGGATCAGGGACGAAATTCTTTAAAAAGAAATAAAAAAAGATGTCCTAGCTAATGTCAAGGGCAAGAACCCCAGGTCAGCTGAGGATAAGGGTAGTGGGCACAGAACGGATCACCTTGGTAGCAGGTTCAAGGAAAATCCTGCTTTGTTTTACCTGTGCATCCCTGGCTGGGACATGAAATAAGTAACATCTCTCACCCACCAGACGTGCTGGTGACCTTGGCAGAAGAAGCACTTAAATCAGGTCGGTCTGGGGGAAGGGGCTGTCTCATCCCAGGGCCTGCCTTAAAATTAGGTAAATTTCCCAGCTCCTGCTGAACTTTTGTCAGTGGTTCTGCATGTGAAAGGGAAGGTAGAAGGAAGAGGAAGTATAAGGGGAAGGGACACTTATGGCCTCTGGCCTGGCCTAGAGAAAATCCAGGCCTCCTGTAGTGGGCCCTCCATCCTCAATGTTTTGGAAGTGCAGGGAGGGACAGCTGGGGATCTCCACAGATTCGATGGGGAACAATAAGAGCAACTGAGGGAGAAGGGCCTCAAATACAGGTTGGAGATTGTGTCTCAGAGCTGAGGTTCTATAGTCCTCCCAATACTCACTCACCTTTCTGGCCCACCCTGGATGAGAGGGGCAGTGGGGGCTAGGGCAGCAGCTCCAAGGCAGTGTGGATTTTGAAGGTGGGCAGAGAGTAGGGCTGTTTCTGACCTTTATTAGTTGTGTGCCCTTGGGCAAGTCAACTAACCACTCTGAGTCTGTTTTCCCATCTCTAAATGAAGATGGCAATACCTACCTTCCCCAGTCACTGTACGGATGAATGAAAGAAGACCTCTGGAAGCATTTCTGTAATTGCTAGACTTCAGGGATTGTTATTCACCAAGGTGAGAGGCCACCCTACGTCCCTGGAGGGACAGCGTCAAGGAGATATTTTTTTTCTCCTCTGCGGAGCCTGCTCCTTTCTCAGCCTGGATGCTGGCTTTGATCCTCTGTTCCCCAACCCCTGCGCTTCTCCTTGAGACCGCCTTGGTGGTCCCCAGATTCCCGTACCTTGCCTTTTCCCATAGGCGCCCCCGTTATAAAACCCTGGGGATGTCGGTATGGGCGCAGAGTTGGTCCAGGGTGGGACAGGTCCGGGGGTCTCGGTTGGCCTGGATCTGCGCTCCTCGCCATGCTTTGGGGCTCTCGTTTGCAGATGGTTCCCTCTGATCCTCAGCTCCTCTCTGGACCAAACAGATGAGGGGAGAAACAAGGGGTAGGGGGCCTGGAAGGGGGTTCCCACCTTCTCAGTCCAGAATCCGAGAGGGAGACCCAGCCCTTGCGCCCCAACGCCGCACCGTCATGGGTCTCCAAGCCGAGCACGCAGTTGCTGGCATCCTCGGCAAGGAGGTTTGCCCCCTCCGACTCCCGGAGGTTTGCCCCCTCCGACTCCCAGGCCGTGACCCCCCCTCACCCAGACCCCGCCGATCCCCGGCTCCGAGCGAGCGGGAGCATGCGGTTCTAGGACCCGGAGGCGCCGCCGCGCGCGCCGCCGCCTCTGCCTCGCCTCGGCCGCCTCCCGCTCCGGCAGGTGAAACGGCGCCCGCCGCCCCCTCTGCGGCAGGTGAAGCGGGTCGCCGGCCCCCTCCGCGCAGCGCCATGGCTGCGGCGGACCCCCGGCCGGCTCCCGGCGCCCGCCCCCTCCCTCCAGCCCGCCCCCCGGGGGCAGGGTGCGTAGCGGCGGCGGCGAAATGCGGTTTGCGCGCTCGGGGAGCGACAGCAGAAGTTAGAAAATCGCCGAGGGGGGAGCCCGCGCCGCAGCTTCCTGCCCCCGGCCCAGCCCTCTGTCCCCCGCGGCCTGCAGCCTGACTTCCTCCCCCCACCCCGCAGCTCGCCGCCCGGCTCCTCGGACGGGGCCGCCCCGATGGGACGCCGCGCCCCGGCCCTTGCGCGCAGCTGAGCCGAGCGCCGCGGAGCCGAGCCGCGCCGCCGCCGCCGCCGCCAGCCTCTGCCCTGCTCGCCCCCCAGGCCGGGAGCCTCGTCCTCGGTCCCCCGGAAAGCTGGATTTCCGAGGCTGGAGGCGCCTGGCCGACTGGGTGGGGACCACCATGGGCAACGCGGCAGGCAGCGCGGAGCAGCCCGCGGGCCCCGCCGCGCCGTCCCCCAAGCAGCCCGCGGCGCCCAAGCAGCCGATGCCCGCGGCCCGGGAGCTGGAGGAGAGGTTTAACAGGGTTCTGGTGAGTGTGATCTGTCGCGCTCTGGGCGCGGGCGGGGGGCGGCTGGGGTTCGGCACGCGTCCCCGCCCCCGGGGGCTCAGGTACCGCTTGGAGATCCCCGGCCCAGTGGCTGGCCCCTACAGGGGGTGGGAGTGACAGTGGCTTCTTTCAGAGTGACTTAGCACTCTCCCCCCAAAACTTTCTTCTGCAGTCGCCCAGTCTGCCTCCCCAGGACACCCCCTTCCCCAGCGCTCCTGGGTCTAAAGGTCTAAACAGAAATGTCCTGCGAGGAAGTTGGGAGCCTAGCACGCAAGGGGGTTCCTGGGGCGTCCCCTTCCGCTCTGCACGCAGGCCCGGCCACCAGGCGAGGGTCGTGGAACATCTGCTTTTTCTTAGGGCCAAAGATGGAAGGGTGACATTTTAATGTGCTGGGGGCTGGAGACCGAGTTCAGGTGTTTGGTCCTGATTTGTTGGTGCCTGGGCTGCTGGGAGCTGAGTCCTCAGATCACGCAGAGGAGGTGTCTGTATCTCTCACCCCCTGCAGGTCCAGGAGAGATTGCCTGTGGGTCCTTATCTTGGGCATTTCCTCCAGCCCACTGAGGGGATTAAGGGTAGGAAGGGTGGGCGGGGTCAGGATGGGTTGGTCACTCTGGCTTGGGGTGGGACAAAAAGTCTGGAAGCATCCCCCCCCTTCCCCACCTTCCCCACTATCACCTGCTGGAGGAATTGGGGGGCTCGGAGACTAGGTCACTGGGGAGGAAGCCATCAGCTCTGGCTGAGCCTGGAGACAGTCAGGATGTGTTTGGGGAGGGGCTCCAGAGCAAAATCAGGGCTCCCTAAGACCTGGTGCAAGGCAGAAGTAGGGAGGGGGAAGGGCCACTCATTCTCACTTCCCTCTCCCTGTCTCAGCCCTGTCCCAGGCTCCTTTCTCTAACTAATTGCCTGGTGGCCTGTCTGCTGTCAGCTCCCTTGCTGGACTCTGGGTGACAGGCGAATGAGGCCACGCTGTGCTTTTTCCCAGGGGGCACTTCTCAGTCTAAGCAGGCTGGCACTGCAGGTCTGGGGGGGGGGGCAGCAAGGGAGGTGCGGGCAATAGAGCAATGCTGGCTTGTGGCAGCACTCAATTCTTTGTCCCCTCCAGCTCTTTGACATCATTTCCCCTCCCTTGGCCTGTTATTAGGCCGTACTTACCAGATTCTCTGTATGGCCCTTCATGATAGTTCCTGGAAATCTTGGCTGCCCCCTCCCAGCAGGAAGGCTAAGAGGGGTCTGGGGGAGCTATGGGGTGGGGCGGGGTCTGGTCTATCCTTGCAAAGACACCTTGCTTGATTAGGGGAGAGGGAGGGACTCTGAGGGACACCTCACACCAGGCTAGGCCCTGTTTCCCCCATCTCTCCACCTGCTCTCCCTTCCTCAAACCCATGGCCTGCGCAAAGCTCAGCTGAGCTGAGCAGATGGGGGAGGGGGCAGAATGAAGAGAGACAGTCTCTGGGGGACCATCTGGGGAGCCTGAGTTGGTGGTGGATCCCTGGACCCCTGCCAGCCTTGTGAGGGTGGGGGGATATGGGTCTCTCTTTCCCCCCAAGTGTGTGTCTGTGGACAGGGGTGGGACAGGCTGTCAGGGTGAGGTGCGGTCTCTATCATACACACGCTAATGGGGAGGAGCTGTGTGAATAATTCAGACCACTGGGAAATCCAAAAGTCAAATGGTGAGGCTCTGATGCATGTGTAGTTCCTGAGTGCCCTGCTTGTGTTTTGGCCTTCTCTCTGATTGGCTGAGCCTGATGCTAAATGCCATTGGGAGTCCCTGAGTACCAGGGTGTGGAGGGCGGAGGCCCAGGGATGGGTCTTAGAGGGTATCTTCATGGAGAAGGCAGCGGTAGCTGGGTAGAAATCTAGGGCAGCAGCACCCAATGGGGCTCAACTTCCCATCCTGGCTCCCAGGAACCCCAGTGTGTTTATATTTGGCCTTCTTTCTGGGGAAGGAGCAGCCTGTCCCTTGTCTTCTGTGGGCAGAACTCACCCAACCCAAGGTCACTTGACTAAGAACCTGGCTCCCCTCACTCCCCACCAACAAGGGCATGAGCCCCGCCCTGGGGTGATAGCCTTGGCCGCTGCCTGCAGCTGCCTGGGCCAAGTATTTGGCTAAACCCACAGGCCTGGCAACGGGTCATGCAGGGTGCGCCTCCATCAGAGCACTGCCTCCATGGCCGGGGCTGAGTCTGGTCCTTAGTGAATGTGTAAGAGGAGAAAAAGGCTCAGACTGCCGAGAGTGATGAACCCATCACCCCCAGGGATCCCAGAGTCTTGATGGGAAAAGCATCACCCTCCCCTTCGGATATAGTCACATAGCCCCAGGGAACCTCTTCCTTTCGCTTAAACAAAACCCTTTGGTCCCTGGTTGAGGGTAGGATCCTGCAGCCCCAAACCACTCCTTGGCTCTTGGATGCGGGACCCATGTGTGGGTGAAGGGCGCCTCCACCAAGGCTTATGGCCAGATAGGAGATGAAGCTTGCTCTCCCTTTCCCCACAGTGGCCTTTCTCCCATGCAAGGGTGTTGGGGGGCTACTTTTCTAAGAAGGCTGTGAGCGAGAGGTGCCCCTGCTTAAAATGGGGGTGGGGAGAAAGAGCAGGTTGGCCAGGGTTTCCTGCTGCTGCCTTAGCAACAGTGGAGGAGCGATGGCTGCCCAGCGACATGGGCCTGCTGGAATGGTGGGAAAACCAGCTGGCCAGACATCAAGCTCTTGCCTCTCTTAGGCCATGCCCAAAGCTCATGTCTTCCTTGCAGACCTTCCCCTGTAAGGATCAGGGTTTGGGTTGGCAAGGCACTCTTTCCAGGCCGTCCAGAAGTTCTGTGCTTATGGCCAGGCATTGGATACTGCTGATCTGTCTGGTCAGAGAGGAGCCTGTAACCTTGGGGCCAAGGGACCAAGGGAAGGTGCCCGGGATGTTGTGCTTGAGGCCGAGAGTGATGCTGATCCACACGGAGACTGAACCGTTTGGAGAGGAGTTTGCCTGATGGGGCCTAGCACCCTGGGCTGCCCTTAGCAAGTGCCTAGGGATGTGGACATTTGGCAAGGCTGTGTGGGGATGTCAGGACAGCCTCCAGCAGCATGTGGACCCTGGGAATCCTGCTTTCAGCTGGACCCCTTCCCTGAGGAGAAGAGAATGGGGCTGTGGCCATGTGGGCAGATATCGGGCCAGATAGGGGCTGTAGGGCGACATTCTTAGCAGGCGGGGCTGGCACATGTCGACCCTGGAAACCCAGGGATGTGGTAGGCATGATTCACAGGGACATCTGGGGCCAGTTGGCAAAGAGCTGGGTGAGATGGGCAGGAGCAGATGGGGCTGCCCTGGGGGCTACCTCTGCATTTTTCCCGAGGACATGGAACCCTGGAAGGTGGCTCCGTCCTCCCCGCCTCTGGGAGGGGCTGGGGTTACTCAAGGGAAGGGCAGAATAGCTTCCTGAGCTTCGGGGTCATTAAGTCAGGGGGTGGGTTTTGTCTTTGCCGCTTCCTACCTGGATGACCTTGAGCAAGTTACTTAACCTCTCTGAACTTCAGTTTTCCCCATGTGTAGAAAGAGAATACCAGTAGTATATGCTGGCCTCCTAGGGTCGTTGAAGGATTACCGAGAGTGTGCCTGACACAAGGCGAGTGCTCCAGAAACTCTCCCCCGCTGTGAGGAAGGGAGCGACATTGGAGTGGATAGAGGCCTCTTCATATTGGAGGCCTCCTAGGCCCTTCCAGCCTGTGCCTTTCCCCTCTACCCACCTCCATTACCAAGACCAACCAAGGTTGCCAACTTTAGCCATCACAGGCCAGGCTGCCCTTGGCTGCCATCATGCAGGGCAGCCACAGCGGGGCCTAGACCGAAAACTTGCCTGGTGGCCGGAAACCACGAGAGGGAGGGCCCACCTCTCCTGGAGGGTGGGGCAGTGGCGGTGCTAACGGTAGCTGTGTGCACATGGGGAGGGGGTGGGGAGGCCTCCACTTCCCTCTGAGAGACGGTGTACTGGGAGGGGGGGGTTCCCCAGTGAGTAAGAGCTCAGTGTGGGCAACAACAGGAAGCGTAGGGTGCTGGGTGGCAGGAAATGGGGCTGGCTGTTCCTCGTTCCTCAGACAGGGGGACTGGGGCCAGTCTGTCTACAGAAGACCCCTGGGGGTCCGGGACCCACATTTCTCACTGCCTTCAGTGCTCTTTCTTCCAAGGAAACACAGTCTTCTTACCAGCTTGCCAGCTAGGTCACCTCAGACAAATGACTTCATCGCTCCGTGCCTCAGTTTCCCATTTGTGAAATGGGGATCACAATAGCATTTACTGTGTCAGCTTCTTTTTTGAGGTTTAAATGAGTCAGTAGATATAAAGCACCTAGAACGGCACTTAGCACGGAATGGGATATTTGGGGAATATTTATCATTATTATTGTTGCTGTAATTCTCCTACTAGCCTGGATTGTATGGGCAGTGCCTGCTGTCCTGGCTCCCACCTGGCTTGCCCTTGTCCCTGCCACGGGGACCCTTCAACCCTGACGGGAGAAGCCATGAGCTTTTTGGGACTCTCAGCACCTAATCCTGGGACTAGTCACCTAGAGCCCTCCTCTAAGTCAGGGATTGTCTCTAATAGCCCCAGAAAATCTACCTACTGGAACTTTGAAACGTGGATTGATTGCCTTTGGAGAGGTGCTAAGAGCTCTAAGACAAAGGCCAAGACCATGTAGAGGTGGCGGATGGAGACACTTCCTGGCTTCTGGGCCCATCAGGCTGTGGAGCCTCTGTGGGGCTGGTCTGAGACTGGGCTTGGTACCCAAGTTCAAGGGCATTCTGGGACTCAAAGGGCCACACGTCATGAGGAGAGGGTGGGCAGGTGGGTTGGGACAGTCTCAGTTCAAACTGAAAGTGAAACGGGAGGGTGTGGTTGTGTCCAGACGCAGACAGAACCCCTTCAGTCACCAGGGACACCTCTCCAGATGTCAGCGGTGGCGGGAGGGGGGAGGGGCGTTGTTGAAGGAGTACGGCAGAAGCTTGCAAGGGGCTGGTCTTGGGTGAGCGAGGCTGAGGGCCCCTCTGGCACCTGGAGAGGTCGCGGCAGGGAGGGAGAATGATGTCTACACATTCTAGTGGAAAGACTGGGGAATCAGCTCCTTTTCTTGGCCACACCTTCAAAGATGGATCTTACCTGTCTCTTCCTGGAGCCAAAGCATTAAGGGCAGCAAGGAGAGGGGAGCTGAAGGGTCAGTTCATTGTTGGCCAAGCACTGGAGACAGGTCTGTTTTATCTGGATGTTTTCACAAACTTCTGCTCACCACACCATCCCTCTCCTTGGGGTCTTCAATGGACTCCTCCCCCAGGCCCCAGTCTGTGAAACGCCTCTTAACAGCGTGCGTCACTGCAGAGTATTATTACATCAAAACCCAGCTTCTCACTGGGTATTCCTGGGAGCTCTGGGAGCTGGGAGGCAGAAGGGAAGTGCGCCCATTTTATGGAGAAGGAAGCTGAGGCTCAAGGAGACGGAGAAGTTGTTGGGCTAGGTGAGCCCAGGGCCTGGCTCTCCAGGATCCAGTGTGGGTTCTTCTGCCTCACAGCTTCCTCTCCCCGTGTCCCCTTACGGGAGGCAAGTGTCCCTCCTCCCCACCCCTGCACCTCCGTGTCCTTGCCTGTCCCTTTCGAGCGGTGTCAGCCAGCCTCATCTACTTCTCTCCCATGGTGCTGCCTCCTTGCTGAGGGCCCCGGGTCTGGGGTCTGTTGCCGTGTTCCAGGACGCCTTCCCTCCACCCCGAGTCAGTGGCACCCTTTGGTTCCTCTCTTGCTCCTTAGGGTACCGTCTCCTCGGTGGGCACAGCCGAGGAACAGCTGCTAATTAGTGCTCAGCGCTGTCAGAGCTATTTCTGATTTCCGAGCCTAAATTTAGCCCGTCTGGCAGGCTGGCACGTAGCCTCGGGGGCTTGAGCACGCCCAGGTGGGGAAGGGGACAAGGGGTGCTCTGCCCTCCACCACTGCCGGGACAGGTGTACCCCACAGCAGAGGCCTTTTCCTCCCCAGTAATAACCATGGGGCTGCCCCCCACGGGGAGTGGGCCAGGGTGCTGCTTCAGAGTCAGCTCTGGGCTCAAAGCCAGCCCCGCTCCCCACTCTCTGGTTTTGTAACCTTGGGCAGGTCACTAAACTAATCTGTACTTGCACCTGTGAGATGGGGATGAGGGTGTGTGGTGGTGAGGACGTCACCCTCGTGGAGGGCTCAGAGCGGTGCCGGGCAGGGTGAGCATCCGGGCAGAGCTGGTGCCCACATTTGTTGGGGTCGCTATTTTGACTATGACTGGTCGCTGCCTCTAGAAGTGCCACTGGGGCCATTCCAGGAACCAAACAGGTCCCTGGAGTGGGCGAGGGCCTGGAAAGACCCACGTTGGGAAGCGGCTGTCCCCTGTAAGTCTCAGGTGCTGGGGCTCAGCCGTCCCCTCATTCCTCCTCGTCCCTTCCCTTCCCTGCCACCACCTCCCTTCTCTGGGTTGGCCACTGTTCCAGTTTCTCTGCATTGCCTGCCTTCCTGCTCCCTCCTTCCCCCTCAGCCTTGGCCCCCTCTGCCCTGCCCCACCCTGGATCTCTGTGATCAGGATCGGGAGAGACCAAGGAGAAAGAAAGGCAGAGAGAGAGAACGGTCCCAGGGGCCCTTGCCTCAGCTCCAGGGGCCCTTCCTAGGCAGTGTCTCCTGTAGTGGCGGGGGCTGTTCTGGCTGTTGGTGGGTTGGGGAAAGGCAGCAGATGAGATAGCAGTGGTTTCCTCAATCCAGGGGCTCGCTTTTGCAATGGGGAGAAGAATGACATATCCCCATCCCCAGCCGGCCTGGGGGGCCTGGGGGATAGGCAGCTTCACCTCTCAAGTGGGGCCTCAGCCGGAAAGCTTGAGCAATGGGGGCTGAGAGCACCCAGTTTCCTGTTGTCTGGGGCTGACCTAAGGCAGTGATTTTTTTTAGGGGGGTGAGTTCTGGCCAGAGCCCCAGAATGAAGCCCAGCACCCCAGAGAGGAAGCTGGCTGAGGAGCCCCGGGTGGGTGTGGCCCTCTCTCTGCTCCAGCTGTGGCCTCCTCTCAGGGCCATGTGACTGAGGACGTGTAGTCTGAGCCACCAGAGCTGGTGACGGGGGCCTTTTGACTCTGGGCTGGGGATTCCTGGAGACTCCCACCTCCCCAGCAGAGATGGGGCTCCTTGAGGGCAAGAACTATCTTTTGGGGCCTGATACATAATAGACCCTCTTTAAACCTGGGATTCAGTGAATTGGGGTAAACTGGCATTATCTTCTGGGTCTGTTAGGAAGACATGCCAAGTTCAGGGGGGGGCCAGGGAACCCCTAGTGCAGGCAGCACCAGGCAAGACCCTATACTTGCCCTGTGAGGGAGGAGCTTGACAGGCACGTCTGTGACTGGAGGATCGGGCAGAGCAATGCTGACCTTTCTTAGCTCCTGAGGGGAGTCCCAGCCTGGGCCACTGGCACCACAGACCCAGCATGCTGGCGGCTGTCTCTAGTTCCTATGTCTGGGTGACCTTCCCCAGGAATCCCCCTGTGCCCTGTAGCCATGATGCACCTGCTAGGAATTCCCTGCCTGTCTGACCGTAGCTCCCTTGGCCCGTCCCCATGTCCTCCTTCCAGAAGTGATGAGGAGGGAGGGGGCTGGACAGGGCTAAGGAGGAGACCGCTGTTGCCATCCTTGTGAGAGGTTTTCTGCTGTTTGTGAGACACTGGTGCCCTGGGCCAGGACTGCATACAGTCCGGATGGTGTCGGCTGGCACACAGGGGTGGGGCAGAGTCCAAGACTGGCCACATTTGGGCCCGGCTGCAACTGGGTCCCCTGTTAGCTTCCCACTCGAATGGAAGAAGAGTTGACTTTCCCCCTTATTGCACGTGGGGCAGTGAGTCAAAAAATGCCCAAGGTCCCAGGAAGTCAGGCTGAGAACCCACGCTCTCACCGCCGGGGGAGACATGCTAGGGAGGGGGTGTGTGGAAGACGGAGCCCAGGCCCTGGAGCCAGGCCGACTCAGAGTCAAATCCCAGTGTCACTTTCTAGCTTTGCGGTCTAGGGCAAGGTGCTGTATCTTTGGGCCTCGGTTTTCTCATCTTCTCATCGGCTAATGCTACTTATCTCCTGGGGTGACAGGGATTCATGTGTATGACAGATCTGCTAGGGAGCTGCCCCCTGGTGGTTTCCCTGAAAATGCCTGTGCTCCCTTGGCCTCTTGCATCGGGACCCCAGGCTCAGGGTCATTATCTTGTCCTTCCCCTCTCCAGAACTGCATGAACTTGCCCCCGGACAAGGTGCAGCTGCTGAGCCAGTATGACAACGAGAAGAAGTGGGAGCTCATTTGTGACCAGGTGGGTACCAGGCCCCTTCTGGCCTCAGGATGCCCTGCCCTGGCTGTCGGGGGGGGGGGGGGAGGGGGGTGCTGGCAGGAGAGGGGGCACTGCCATGCTGCCCATCGGGCCAAGACTCTGCCCAGAGGCCTGTGTCGCATCTGCAGAGGGTGCTGGGGTTGTCTTCAAGACTCTACAACCACCCTCCCTTGAACATGGGCCTCCCCAGGGACCTTATGAGTCCCTAGCTGGGCTGGGTCTGCCCTATGAAGAGCTGGCAGGGGCTCATCACCTCCTTGCTGTCACCCACCTCCTTGCTGAGCTTCCCGGAGCAGCATCTGTTGACCCTCCAGCTCTGGGCTGTGGAAGATAGGGGGGCAGCCCCAGGGTTGGGCATCTTTGACCCCATGGGAGGTGGGGAGGAAGGGGCAGGATCCCTGTCCTTCTTTCCCTCGGGCCCAGAGGAGCTGCAGTCAACCAAGCAACAACCCAAAGGTAACCAGTTCCCAAGTGGCCGAGCGAGAAATAGAACTCCTGGCTTCTGGTGCTCATCCAGGCACCTAGGGTTGCCATATTCAGGGCTCACTGGCTGCCCCTGCCTCTCCAGCTTCCAGGGCCGCTCTCCGCTCTCCGGGGTAGCAGGGAAGACCCCTCTCCCACTGCTAAGCCAGGGTGGGGCCTGGCTGCTGCAGTGATGCAGTGAGGGAAGGAGGCTGGGGGTGGGGAGTTGGGGAGCAGGGAGCCTCCCCTGGGAACCAGGGCTGGGCCTTTGGCTCCTGCTAATGGACCGGAATGGGATGAGCAGGCTGTGCGGGAGTCTGGGGGGTAAAGGCTGGGCCGTGTGGGGAGGATGGGGAGCTGCTTCTAGAGGCTCTCAGGCTGCTGTGGAGGTCTCTGCCACTTGGCCTGGTATCTCAGGCTGGGGGCTCAAGGGCCTGGGAAAAGCGGGAATCCTAAAGGATCTGGGCTGGGAAGGATGGGAGCTCCTCTGGGTAGGGGGCCTCTGATGTGGCCCCTGCTTCTTTGTGTGAGTGGCTGTTGGAGCCCTGGGTGGGGCAGGGGAGTTAGGAGTTGCTTTGTTGAGCACTGGAGATAAGCACACACAGACACCTACCAGCACAGGTAAATGGGACAGCTGGGGAGGAGCCGTGGGGAAGGGGCCCTCAGAGCGTTCTTCCTCCCTGGACTCCCAGGGAGGGCAGGGCCTGGGAAGGTCCCACCTACTGGCAGGTCTGAGTCCTCCTCCCCACCCCCAGCGTGGTGGGTTGTGCGGCAGAAATGACCCCTCCAAACTCCACCGGTGGGGGTGGAGTGGGGGGGGGTGCGCTGTGCTAGGGTTGTGGCTTGTGAGGCCATAGTGAGGAGTGAAGGCTAGGTCTGGGACCGGGGTCTTTTAATGACCTGGTGGGTTGTTTGGTGCTATCTTTGGTATTTCAGAGGGGTCCTAAGATCGCCTGGGACCTGGGGTCAGAGCTGAGAATGGGATTCTGGGGCAAGGGCTGGTCATTTGCCCCGGGGTGGCTCTGGCTGCTTCCCTGTACACCCTGTTCTGTCTCCCCAGGAGCGGTTTCAAGTCAAGAACCCTCCCACAGCCTATATCCAGAAGCTGAAGAGCTACCTGGAAACCGGTGGGGTCGGCCGAAAGGTAGCAGCGGACTGGATGTCTAACCTGGGGGTATATGTCTCCCCCTTTTTCTCTGTCCCTTTCCCCCTGCACCTTCCAAGCTCTGGGCAGCTAGAATAACTGTGTGTGTAAACTTTTTGGTGGGCTTGTGTGGGCACGCGTATGAATGCGTGTGCATATTTTTAGGGGACTGGGAGGGCTGCGGGCATGTACTTTTTCCACGTTCCTCTGCATATTCTGCATATGTTTACATCCACTTGTGGGTCCACTTGTGCGTATTTGTGCAGTGTGTGTGTGTGTGTGTGTGCACGCCCCATGTGTCTGTATGCGGATGTATGGGTGTCTTATATCTGTGTACCCAGGGTGCTTGTATGTGGATGAGTATGTGTGTGTGTACAGCCAGGGTATCCATATTTGAATGTGTGCGTACCCTATGGCTGTGTGTGTGTGTGTGTGTGTGTGTGCGCGCGCGTGCGCAAGCATGCCGCATGTCTGTGTGTGGAGGAATAAGCGTGCACCCTGCGGGCCTGTGTATGGGGCTGGGAGTAGCCTGAGAATGCTTATTCTGCTGGGCAGGTATGTGGGGGTGGTGGGGGAGGCTGAACATGAAAGGCCAGTGGTAGGGGGAGGGCGCGGGCTGCTGACTTGCTGCCTTGGGGCTCAGTGGGCCTGTGGGAAGCCCAGACGTCACCCACCAGACTTTCCTGTCCTTGGCCCCCAGTTTAAGAGGCGAGTTCAGGAGTCCACGCAGGTGCTGCGGGAGCTGGAGATCTCCCTGAGGACAAACCACATTGGGTGAGCGAGGGCTCAGATTTCCTGCTTGGGGGCCAGGGAGAGCTCTGCCTCCAGACAGCTCCTGGGGCTTCCCCTTGCTATTCCCCTGTCCCCCTTGTCCCCCCACCCCTGTGTAGGCTGTGCCTGTAGGCCACTTCTGGGTTGGGTGTCCAGGACAGCTTCCCGGCCTCCTCTCGGCTCACCCCTCGAGGCATGGCTGGGCCATGGGTCCTACCTGAGCCCCCTAGCATCTCCTAGCATCACTGGGTCTTCTGAGGTTGGGCTGGTTGGTGTCTTCCTGGGGACGGGGGAAGCCGCACTGGAGCCCTGGCTGTGCCTGTTCTGTGCCCACTCTGGGCAGGACCTCCCTCCTGGCTGGAACTCAGGGAGCCCTGTGCCCTGCAGGTGGGTGGAAGAATTCCTCAACGAGGAGAACCGCGGCCTGGATGTGCTCCTCGAGTACCTGGCCTTTGCCCAGTGCTCCGTCACGTAAGCCCCCTGCTCCAGTCCTCATGCTGTTCCTCAGAGCCCTGATCCCTGCTTCCCTGCACCTCATCCACTGCTTGGGCCACGTCTAAGCAGCCTGAGTCCACCCTGGGTTCACACAAACCACACCCTGCACGGTGGGCGGTACCCCTTCCTAAGGGCCTGCATGGATATGGAGGGACGTGGCCTGGGGTGGCCAGCTGGGACTTGGGTGGCTTCCTCTTCTGTTCCACCATTCCCTTGTCCCCTAGTCTGCCCAGAACAGTGCTGAGAACACAGCCTCTACCTCCCAGCCTCTAATCTCTCCTGCACATTCGTCTGTCCCCTCAGTTTCCCCCACCCCTCTCTCTCTTAAGTGCTTCTGCAGTGTTGGCCTCCAGCTCCACTCTAATCCCTGCAGGTATGACATGGAGAGCACAGACAACGGGGTCCCCAGCTCAGAGAAGAGCAAGCCCCTGGAGCAGTCGGTGGAAGATCTCAGCAAGGGTCCACCCTCGGCCTTGCCTCCTCAGCCCAAGAGTCGCCACCTGACCATCAAGTATGTGCGTCCCATTGCAGGGTGGCAGGGAGAATAGAGAATTCACCCCTGGACTTCTGTACCCAGCCAGCCCTGCCCCTGGCCCTTGGGGGTGGTGGGAGGGACAGCCTGGCATTGGGGATCACAGTAAGGGCCTCAAGCAGGGTTTGGGAGATGGGTGTGTTAAGAAGCCTTCTAGGGATGGGCACTTAGAAACTGGAGTCTGGGTGGTCTGGGATAAGTAGGGTGTTTCTGGGTCAGTGAGACCCTCCCTTGTATCCATCTAACCCCGTCTTCTTTCCTGTGCGGCCTCCAGGTGCCCCCCTTCTCCCCGGTACGTAGCCACCTGGGGGCAGGTGCATGCCTGGTTGGCTCCCTGGGTGGGGTGGGGTGGGGTGTTCAGCTGACACCCCTGAGTTCATCTGCTGTGGATAGGCCACCCCACCTAACATCGGACATCCAGCTGAGAGGCAGGGAGAGGGAAGGAGTCAGCCCTGGAGCCTCATGTGGACTCCCAGCTTCCATCCTTCCCACTTTGGTCTAGGGGACCGACTTCATATTAAGCCTTTCAAACTCTCACAATATGTTTTTTTGTTTGCTCATTCATTCATTCATTCATTCATTCAACAAATATATTTTTAGCATGTCCTATGGTGGCAGGTACTCAGGAGACAGATCACCCTGCTCTTGGGAGCCCTTGGTCTAGAAGACAGTGTATGACAGGCTATCATGAAGGTGTGGCTGGGAGCTCTGAGAAGGGAGGTGGCTACTTCCTGGAGCATCAGGAAGGTTTCCTAGAATGATACCACTGGAACTATGTCTCACAGATGGATTCGGGCTTTACAGGCAGTGGTGGGGACAGGGAGGGGCATTCCAGGTGGAAGGAACAGCATGAGCAAAGACTCAGACATATTAGAGCAGTGACGGGAGAAGGGCAAGGTAGCAGATGGAGGGAGGAGGTGGGGCTTCCCAGTGTTGTTGGAAATGTGATAGAATTGTCAAGAGGAACTGACGTGGAAGTCATGATTGGCGGATCTGCAGCAATGAAAAAAAAATCACATACTTTTAAGCAGAGAATTATGAAGGACACTGGTACAGCACTTAACTCTGTATCAAGCACTGTTCTGAGCTCATTTCATCGTCCCCAAAACCCTATCAGGAAGGTACTATTATTACCATTCGTATTTTACAAATGAGGAAACTGAGGCACAGGGTGATTAACTAGTCTCGTAAGTGGTGAGCTGGGATTTGGACCAAGACGGTGTGTGTGAATTCAGGGTCGACCTTTCAAGATGGAAGATGAGCCCATGAGGCTGTGAGCGCCACCTTGTGGATTTCCAAGCTTTGGCTGTCTTCCCTCTTTGGGCTGTCCACCCGCACAACACAGCAATCCTTTCTGATGCCAAGTTGCTGTTAAGGGTCTTTGCTTTCCTGACCCCCTCCTTATCCCCTTGCAGCATGCCAGGCCCCAGCCTAGGGGCCAAGGAAGCCTTCCTGCCCTCAGCTGACCTCTTTGGTTGGGTGGATGGGAATCAGTGGCCTAATGTTCCAGACGTGCCTTCTGAGTGGTGGTGGGTGGTGGGGGTGGGAGGCTGGGTGTAGGACGCTGACCCCTGCTGCCTCTTCCCTACCCCACCAGGCTGACCCCAGCCCACAGCAGGAAGGCCCTGCGGAATTCTCGCATTGTTAGCCAGAAGGATGACGTCCATGTCTGTATCATGTGCTTGCGTGCCATCATGAACTACCAGGTTGGTCAGTGAGCACGAGGGCACTGGGGGACCCAGGAAGCTGGGCCTGTCCTCACCAGGGGCTGCCTGAGCTGCTGGGGTGCAGGGACCAATGGTCCCCCGACCCTGTTGCCCACTGGAGAACCCTGTGGATGGGGGCTGTTGGGGGTCTTGAGGCTGATCAGGTCTTGAGAGGAAGCCCAGATGTCTGCCCCCTCCTAGTGAGGTCCTCTAGAGTAATCTGGACATGACTGGGGGCATGGATATGTCTCATGTGGGGACCCAGGCACACCCACCAAGGAAGGCTGGACACAGGGCCCTCGGGGAGAGCAGCTCAGGATTACTTTGTTTGGAGGAGTGGCCGGTGAGGCCAGTCCTCCTTTGCTTAGCACGCCTTTGAGGGCTCTCTGTGTCCACGGTGCTGAGTCCTAACACTGGCTTTTGCACAGACAGAGTCGTTTAAAAAGAGGAGCCAGGCTTTGGCAGCACAGAACAGGATATGGTTAGATATCAAAAACTTCCTAAGCTTGAGGGCAGTTAGAAACCAGAATGCAATGGCACCGACAGTGCTTGAGGTGCTGGACAGGACAGTGCTGTCAGTCCTGGGGGTCTGCCTGGAGGAGCTAACGTTTTCTCTCTCCCTAGTCTGGCTTCAGCCTTGTCATGACCCACCCAGCCTGTGTCAATGAGATTGCTCTGAGCCTCAACAACAAGAACCCCAGGTGAGGTCCAGGCCCCTAACATTTCTCCACATCTGGATTCTCCTGCCACCAGCCCCTTGCCTGCGCTGTTCCTCAGTTCTCAGGACTCCCTTCCAGGCTCCTTCCACTCCTACTCACCTATCAGCTCCCCTGCCCTCCCCCAGCCAGGTCCACATCCACCCTTGCTGTGGGGCCTGCCTTCAAGGGATAGACTGCCCCTTCTCTCCCCAGAACCAAGGCTCTGGTGCTGGAGCTGCTGGCGGCTGTGTGCCTGGTGCGAGGAGGACACGACATCATCCTTGCAGCCTTTGACAATTTCAAGGAGGTATGAACCACCCGCCCCCACCCCCCCTCCCGCCAATGTCTTTGTTCTCTAGCACTGACTGTTGCTGGCAGCTGTGGCCTCTGCTGGGGGCAGCTGGGAGTGCTGGGTGGGCATTCGGGGAACACAGGGTGGGGACGATCTGGGATGGGGAGGCTTTAAAAGGAAGGGAAAGGCCAGGTCATGTTGGGGTGCTGCCTAGGGCAACAGGGACAGCTGAACAGGGGATCTGCTGAACCTCGGACCCTCAGCCTTGCCAGGTCCAAACTGGGTTTGATCCACACACCTCAGAGTTGCATACATACACCTCTCTGATTCTGGCGAAGTAGGTGCAGGACAATATGATGCATAAGATGGGATATGGTCATTCATTCCTTTAATGAATATTTCTTGAGTGGGCTCTTGGGGCCCATCAGTGAACAAAAGAAACAAAGAAGGCAGGGGAAGACATCATAAACAGTATAATAAATGAGCAAATTACCTAATGTGTTAGAAAATGATAAATGCTCTGAGGAAAAAGTCAGGGATGCTGGAGGGACAGGAGGAATGGGTTGCAGGGTGGTCAGGGGAGCTTCATCGAGATGGTGAAGTTTGAGCAAAGCTGTGAGGGAAGTGAGAGACTTGGTGTGGTGGCGGCCTCGAGTAAGAGCAACCGGGCAGATGGGAGAGCAGGTGCAAAGGCCCTGAGGTGGGAATGTGCCAGGACCCCAGTGTGGCCAGAGTAGAGTAAGCACAGAGAGGGCTGGGGGAAATGGAGACGGGGGGAGAGGTTTTTGAGCAGAAGAGTGACATGGCCTGACTTGGATTTAACGTGGGAGGAACCTGTAGAAGCACAAGGGTGGCAGCTGGAAAAAGGCTTAGGAGGTGTGTCGCTGGGGCCCTAATGACAGCCATTCTCCCCACCCAGGTGTGTGGGGAGCAGCACCGCTTTGAGAAGCTAATGGAATATTTCCAGAAAGAGGACAGCAATATCGACTTCATGGTGAGCTCGGGACTCCAGGCTGGGCCCAACCACCCTCAGTGTGAGGGGCAGTAAGGGGCCCTGGGCATCTGGGATCTGTGCTCTGCTCCTGCAAAGTATGAGGATTGAGAGGTTGGTGGGGAGGGGAAGCTGGAGGGAGGGGATGCGGCGTGTAGGGGGAAAATACGGGGAGGGACAAAGCTGGGTTAGCAGAGTGAGAAATGGGGAAAAGGAGAGAGACTTGGGAATAAATGGGGGGTGGTGGTGGAAGGCACTGAGCTCCCCCACCCAGAGGATCACAGACCGACGTGCTCCTGTTCCCTACTCCCCAGGTGGCCTGCATGCAATTCATCAACATCGTGGTACACTCTGTGGAGAACATGAACTTCCGTGTCTTCCTGCAATATGAGTTCACCCACCTGGGCTTGGACTTGTACTTGGAGGTGAGCCCTACATCCTCCCGCCCCTCTGGGACTCAACCACTTGCCAACTGCAGAGTATGGCTCTGTGGTTAGCAGCATGGGTGTTGAGGTCAGGCAGATCCGGGTTCAAATCCTGACTCTGTCACTTCCAAGCCCATGTGACTTTGGATAAGTCTCTTCTCTCTGAGTCTCAGCTTTGCCATCTGTAAAACAGGAGAGTTAGAAAGATGATAATGACTCTAAATAGAATGAGGCAGAACGTTTTCTGCCAGGCACCGGAAGGGTTCTAGGTGGCCCTGGGTCTGGCTCTGGGAGGATCAGCCTCAGACAGGCACATAATGGAGAGCACAGAGATACTGGGCCGTATTGGGATCTGGCTCATGCTGGATGGGTCCAGGTCAAGGAGGAGTTCCTTGCCCCGGGAAAGGTTAGGCGGAGGGGCTTGGTGCTTCCGGGTCCAGCCTGTGCAGAGAAGCCGCGGCTTTTCCTGATTCCTTTCAGAGGCTGCTTGGAGAAGTGGGGACTTTGGGATTGGATTTTTATCATTTTTTGTTATTTATTTTGAAAGACAGAGAGAGAGAGAGAGCGCATACACGCACACGTGAGGGCAAGAGCCAGAGAGGGAGAGAGATAATCCCGTGCTGTCACCTCAGAGCCTGACGACGGGCTGACGATGATCATGAGATCATAACCTGAGCTGAAATGAAGGGTTGGACACTTAACCAACTGAGCCACCCAGGCTCCCCTGGGAGCCAATCCCCTGGGATTGGATTTTTAAAAAGCCAGGATTAACAAAAGGTGCAGAGCAGGCTGGGGTGATATATCCATGCAATGGAATATTATTCAGCCATAAAAAGGAATAAATTACTGATACATGCTACCACGTGGATGAACCTTGAAAGCATTACGCTAAGCGAAAGACGCCAAGTCACCAAAGCCCAAATACTGTACGATTCCTTTACATGACTGTCTGGAATAGGTAAGTCCACACAGGCAGAAGATAGATTGGCGGTTGCCAATTGGGATTGGGAGAGGAGAGAATAGGGACTGACTGCTAACAGGTACAGGGGTTCTTTTGGGGGTGATAGAAATGTTCTGGAATTAGACATCGGTGATGGTTGCACAACCCTGTGACTATACTAGAAGCTATTGAATTATACGCATTAAAGTGATGAATTTTACGGTATGCGAATTATATCTCAATAAAAAGAAAAAGCAGGCTGGGGCTCAAGCCCCTTCCCCTGGGCTCTAGCGGTGATGGGCGGTTCTGAGAGACCCCTCACATTGGGCCTCACCCTGTTCCTTCTGTCTGGGGGACAGAGGCTTCGGCTCACCGAGAGTGACAAGCTGCAGGTACAGATCCAAGCATACCTGGACAATGTTTTTGATGTGGGTGCGCTGCTGGAGGACACGGAGACCAAGAATGCTGTGCTGGAGCACATGGAGGAGCTGCAGGAGCAGGTGGCCCAGGTGGGAGGTGCTCCTGAACTTGGCCCAGCACATCGTAGGCCCCCAGAGCTTCACAATCGCATCAGGCCCTGGGCCTCAAACCCAAACAGGGGGTGGCTGTCTGCCTGGTTCCAGACTTTGACCTGAATCCACATCTTGGGTGTCTTGTTCGCTGGGTTCCTGCGCTGTGGGACCTCTGCAGGAGGCAGGCCCCTCCTCTCCCTGTGCTCAGAGCCCACATCCTGGCTTGGGCGGAACTAGGTGCCTGGGGCCCCTCCTAGCCCAATCGCCTCTCCACTCACCTCCGTCCTCAGTGGTGCCCTGGTTTCTCCTCCTGAGAGAACTTTAGTGCCCTCAGTGCCTCACCTACTTGGGTTCAAGTGCCAGGCTCAGCCCACCCGCCAGCACATCCGGAAGCCTCCCCCAGCCCTTCAGGCAGGCATGCCTGCTGCCGCCCCCTCACCGGCGGTACCAGTGCCCAGCGGCGGGTGGGAGCTCACCATGTGCTGTGCCACAGCTGACAGAAAGGCTTCGGGACGCGGAGAACGAATCCATGGCCAAGATTGCCGAGCTGGAAAAGCAGCTAAGCCAGGCTCGAAAGGAGTTGGAGACCCTGCGGGTGAGGCTGGCGGCGGAGGGGGCCGGGCCGGGGGCAGGCCGGGCTCCCGCGAACTGACCCGTTGGGGCTTCTAGGCTTGACACTTCCCTCTACCCCAGTAAGAGGGTGGGGGCTATGTGCCAGGCCTGCTGCTGGGCACTGACCCTTCTCCCGGGATTCACAGGAGCGCTTCAGCGAGTCGACCCCCATGGGTGCCTCTAGGCGTCCTTCCGAGCCTGAGAAAGTGCCTACCCCCGTCCCTGCACGGCCTTCGGCCCTAGAGCTGAAGGTGGAGGAGCTGGAAGAGAAGGGGTTAATCCGTATCCTGCGGGGGCCCGGGGATGCTGTCTCCATCGAGATCCTCCCGGTCGCTGTGGCAACTCCAAGCGGTAGTGACGCTCCGACTCCGACTCTGACTCCCACTCCGGGAGTGCCCACCGGCTCACTCAGCCCAGGTGCGCAGGAGCTGTAAGCCGGGGTGGGTGGGCATGGGGGAACCAGTGTCTGGAAGGGGGGCCTGGGGACGTCTCGGGCCGGGACAGTTGCAAGAGGTAGGTTTGGGTTGTGGGCGTGGCTCAGGTGGACGCCAGATGGTAGACGTGGGCCCAGTGCGCATGCGTAGGGAGGGAGGCGGTGGCGAGACCACCCAGGCCCAGAACTTGACACCCCTTCCCCTCCATCTTTGGTTCTCTGTTCTCTTTAGGCTCAGATCTCCCACCTGCGGCAGAACCAGAGCCGGTTGCCGGAGCAGCACCCCCACCGCCACCGCCCCCACTGCCCGGCCTCCCCTTCCAGCAGGAAGCCACGCCTTTGGCGCCCCCTCTGGCCTCACCCCTCCCTGGCAGCTCAGATCCCCCGCCCCCTCCCCCACCCCCACCCCCGCCGCTGCCGGGAGACTTGCCGCCCCCACCCCCACCGCCACCGCTGCCTTCTGGCACAGATGGGCCGGTACCTCCGCCGCCCCCACCGCCTCCTGGAGGTCACTCTGATGCCCCAGAGATGGGCCCAGGTGAGTGGACCACCCAGGGCTGGGGGTGATATGGAGAGAGGTGCCGTGCCTAGACTTGTGTCCTCCAGGATGCTCTGTCTGGGGGCCTCCTGTTGCCTTCTGCCTGTCCCGTCTGGCCACTTTGGGCCCTGGGTCCTGCCAACCACCCCACCCTCACCTCCCTATGCTCACCACTCCCTCCCTGTCCCAGGAGTAAAGGCCAAGAAACCCATACAGACCAAGTTCAGAATGCCACTCTTAAATTGGGTGGCCCTGAAACCCAGCCAGATCACAGGCACCGTCTTCACTGAGCTCAATGATGAGAAGGTGCTGCAGGTGAGTGTGGCCCTTCTTTGCTCCCAGTGTGGGCACCAGAGGAGGAGGGGGCTTGTGTGGATCATGCTGGATCATCTCCTCCACCCCATTGTACAGATGAGGGCATGGAGGCCCAGGGATGGGCGTTAAGCTAAACTGGTTTAGTATATTGGATAGGCAGTGTATCCTGACTCCCCTGGAGGCTTTCCCCTTCCTCCCTGCAGAGGGCACATCCCTTCCCCCAGGTCTGGTCTCTCTCTCTTTCTCTTTTCTTTTGATTTTTGTTTATTTTTGAGAGGGAAGAAGAGGGTGAGTGGGGGAGGGGCCGAGAGAGAGGAAGACAGAAAATCCGAAGCTGGCTCTGCGCTGACAGCAGAGAGCCCAATGTGGGGCTTGAATTCATGAACAGTGAGATCATGACCTGAGTGGAAGTCAGATTCTTAACTGACTGAGCTACTCAGGCGCCCCCTTGTGTCCACTCTCCTCTTAAGCTTCTCTCCCACCACTCCCACAGACAACCAGGGCTTCAGGCCTTCTAATTCTACTTTTAGTTTTCCAAAAGTGATGTGTTCTCTTGCCTCCAGGCCATTGCTCATGCTGTTCCTTCTGCCTGGAATGCCCTTCCCTGTCTCCCCCCGCCCCACCTTTTTTTTTTTTTTTTAATCCCTGGCCAATTCAGCTCTTCCTTTGGCTGTAATGGCTTGGAGTGTGGGTGCCCTGGATTGGGTGCAGCTCTTCCTCCTCAGTGCTGTCTGTACTTCCCCTGTATCCCCCATCAGGGCCTGTGGTCAAGCTGGGTTACTGGGTTTTTTTCTCTGTGGGTTGTGTTGTGTGGTCAGGGCTGGTTAGATGGTTCAGCCAGGAGTATATCAGACCCCAGCCCACCTAGCCCCAGCTCTTCTCCTTGTGCCCTCAGGAGCTAGACATGAGTGACTTTGAGGAGCAGTTCAAGACTAAGTCCCAAGGTCCCAGCCTAGACCTCAGTGCTCTCAAGGGTAAGGCAGCCCAGAAGGCCCCCAGCAAGGCCACCCTCATCGAGGCCAACCGGGCCAAGAACCTGGCCATCACCTTGCGCAAGGGCAACCTGGGGGCTGATCGCATCTGCCAGGCCATCGAGACGTGAGTACTTTTGCCCTGGGATTGTAGGTAGCCCAGCCCCTCTACTAAACCAGGGTCATCAAGTACCTAGTAAAAGAGTCCCAACTATGGGACAGAGCCCATCAAACTTCATGCTAACCCTGGTCAGGGAGTAAGCCTGGGAACCTTGTTCCCATTTTCAGGCTGAGAAAATAGTCTATGCTGTGAGTCCACACCCAGACTGAGATGTTCCCATTTCCTCCCTGACTCCTTGCCCAGCTATGGGAACTCAGGCTCTGGCATTTACAGCTGTGCATCTGCCACTGACCTATGATAGGGACCTCAGGCTTCCCAGCTCCCAACTTCCCTTGACACCTGCCTCTTGGTCCCTGAAGCTGTTGGCAAATAGTGAATACTGAAGTTCATTTATTCAGTCAAGGAAATGGACGGGGGGATGTAGTCCTGCCTCAAGAACTGGTGGGTATAGAGTGATAACTACCCCGCCTTTCACCAGGTACGACCTACAAGCCCTTGGCCTGGACTTCCTGGAGTTGCTGACCCGCTTCCTGCCCACGGAGTATGAACGTAGCCTCATTGCCCGCTTCGAGCGGGAGCAGCGACCCATGGAGGAGCTGTCGGAGGAGGATCGCTTCATGCTGCGCTTCAGCCGCATCCCGCGCCTGCCGGAGCGCATGGCCACGCTCACCTTCCTGGGCAACTTTCCGGATACTGTGCAGCTGCTCATGCCGGTGTGGGCGGGGCAGGCAGAGCGGTGTGGGCGGGGCGGGGCGGGACTGGCAGAGCGGTGTGGGCGGGGCGGGGCGGGGCGGGGCAGGCAGGGCAAGGGGGGGCACTGTGTTCTGGGTTGGGGTTGCGGAGGGGGGCAGCTACTAGCCTCCAGGAGGGCATTTAGGGGTACTTGAGCCTCCCATGGGCTTGCCTCCCACCCTGCCCCAACTTACCTTACCTCCCCAATCCGCCCCTCCCAGCAACTGAATGCCATAATTGCAGCCTCAATGTCCATCAAGTCCTCTGACAAACTCCGGCAGATCCTGGAGGTGAGAGCCCAGGGCAAGGGTCTGGGAAGCGGGGCCCACCTATGGCTCCTTGCCCGTTCTGGGTCGTGTGAGAGGGAGATCCGGGCCTTGCTCTGTCTGTACCCTTGGGATGCAACAGTTATGTTCTTAGCGCTCGCAGACACGGAAAGACAAAACTAAGGCAGGGGTGGAGGTCACGATTAGCAGAGTACCCACGCCTGCTTAGTGGAGTCTCAGGGAACCAGTAGAAAGACCATGATACTACAGCCTAGGCGATGTCAGCAGCACCATTTTGGGTAGGAATGGCAGAGGACAAAATTGGGTATGCCAAGGGGCACCTGGCTGGCTCAGTCCATTGAGCATGCAGCTCTTTATTTATTTATTTATTTATTTTTAAGTTTATTATTTAAGAAATCTCAACACTGAACATGGGGCTCAAACTCACAACTCTGAGATCAAGAGTCACATGCTTCTCTGACTGAGCCTGTCAGGTGCCCTGAGCATGTGACTCTTGTTCTGGGAGTTGTGGGTTCAAACCCCACATTGGATGTAGAGATTACTTCAAAATAAAGTCTTTAAGGGGCACCTGGGTAGCTCAGGTGGTTAAGTGTCTGACTTTTAGTTTTCGCTCAGGTCATGATCTCATGGTTCATGAGTTCCAGCCCCGCCTCGGGCTCTTCGCTGACAATGCGGAGTCTGCTTGGGATTTGTCTCTCCCTCTCTCTCTCTGCCCCTCCCCGGCTTACTCTCCCCCTCTCTCAATAAATTAAAAAAAAAAATCTTAAAAAAAAACGGGGTACGCCATGCATTGTGTTAGCCATATGCATATGTCAGACATATATACAAGCATGTACGTGTCCTAGACCTGAAGGGGCCATGCAGGAGAGTAGTGGGGGCTGAGTGTGTGGGGCTTGCTTTTCGCCACATTTTCTTGTGCAACTTATACTCGGGAGGGTTTCCTCAGCCCCGGCAACCTCCTGAACTCTCCCCCCTGCCTCTCCCAGATTGTCCTCGCCTTTGGTAACTACCTGAACAGCAGCAAGCGTGGAGCAGCCTACGGCTTCCGGCTCCAGAGTCTGGATGTGGTGAGGGGCACAAGGAGGGGTTCCCAGGCATGGGGGATGGGGGACAGCTGGTGGCCTGTGGCTTACAATAGGTCTTCATGCAGCTGCTGGAGATGAAGTCGACTGACCGCAAGCAGACGCTGCTGCACTACCTGGTGAAGGTCATTGCTGAGAAGTACCCGCAGCTCACAGGCTTCCACAGCGACCTGCACTTCCTGGACAAGGCAGGCTCAGGTATGGGTGCAGGTGCCCTGTCCTCCTTGGGTGGGGGCAGGGGCTCAGCCCTGGGAACTGATACGGGTTGAGAGAAAGGGGACCACAGGGTGTAGTTAGATGGGAATGCTGCCTGATTCCCTGCTTCTGTACTGCTCCCCCTCCCCCACTCAGTGTCCCTGGACAGTGTCCTAGGGGACGTGCGCTCCCTACAGCGAGGCCTAGAGTTGACCCAGAGAGAGTTTGTGCGGCAGGACAACTGCACGGTGCTCAAGGAGTTCCTGAAGACCAACTCCCCCATCATGGATAAGCTGCTGGCAGACAGCAAGACTGCTCAGGTGGGCCAGCGCTGGCCTGGAGGTGGGGAGGCTGTGGGGTTGTGGAAGAAAGGTCTGGAGGGGCATGGCCACAGCAGTGGGGGATGGGGCAGGAAGGCCCACCTGCCTGGAGGGGCAGAGATGAAGTGGCTGGTGTCTTAAAGGGGCACAGAGCCTGTAGGGGTCCGTGCTGGTGGGCCTGACAGGCTGTGCCCACAGGAGGCCTACGAGTCTGTGGTGGAGTACTTCGGAGAGAACCCCAAGACCACATCCCCCTCCATGTTCTTTTCCCTCTTCAGCCGCTTCATCAAGGCCTACAAGGTATGTGTGTCTGGCGGGCAGGCTGGGACCCCTGCAGGGCATTGTGGGGGCTCCTCCACATGGGCGGTGGGAAGGGGAGGGGATGCTTCTGTCTGGGGGTGGGCGAGGACCCCCCCCCTCATGGACACCCACTTTGGCCCCTCAGAAAGCTGAGCAGGAGGTGGAACAGTGGAAGAAAGAAGCGGCAGCCCAGGAGGCGGGCGCTGACGCCCCAGGCAGAGGCGAAGTCCCAGCATCCAAGGTAGGTAGCTGTGCCTGAGCTTGGCACTTGCTTGCAGCGATCCTCACCCCAGAGATCTGGCCCTCTTCTATGCTCTGATTTCTGGGAACAGACCCTGCCCGAGGTGAGCACGGTGCCCCAGTAGCCTGGGGTGGGTGGGAATGGGTTCCTTCCGCTCGAGCCGGTTGTTGGTGCTGCGGAAGGACCAGGAAGACACGTGTTCTAGCATTTCGTGGCCTGGGGAGAGGGGATTCTGGAGCTGGAGCTATACACCTTCCATTACGCCCCCTGTCCCCCCCACATGCCCGAGGTGAGCACGGTGCCCCAGTAGCCTGGGGTGGGTGGGAATGGGTTCCTTCCGCTCGAGCCGGTTGTTGGTGCTGCGGAAGGACCAGGAAGACACGTGTTCTAGCATTTCGTGGCCTGGGGAGAGGGGATTCTGGAGCTGGAGCTATACACCTTCCATTACGCCCCCTGTCCCCCCCACAGTCGCCACCCAAGGCCCGGCGGCAGCAGATGGACCTCATCTCTGAGCTGAAGCGGAAGCAGCAGAAGGAGCCACTTATCTATGAGA